>NC_140176.1:1513878-2713878 GCF_963971535.1 Notolepis coatsorum | reverse complement strand
CGAAGAAGAGCATATACGTCTAGAAATAAGACGCATTCAGAGAGAAGAGAATGTGGCCCGAGACCGAGCAGACAGCCAGCGAGCAGCTGCTGGTGCTCTACGGGACGCAGAGCGCGACAGACAGCAAGCGCAACTAATAGAACAGCTGATCAGACGGACAACACCCTCTCCCTCCGCCAGAGGCTCCAGGAACTCGTCTAGACACACCTCCAGGGCGGCATCCCCTAGCCGAGTAAACAACCCTGAACTTGACCAACAGACGAGGTCTATACCCCCCACAGACCACCTCCCCCCACCGGTCCAAGCGAGACCTAGCAACCGGGAAGGAGCAGCATATCCTGTGGAGAGGCTAAACCAGAGACTACAAGCACTGGATGACCTAACTGAAGACAAAGAGGAAGAGGAGGAGAACCACGCCCGACGACAGCACAGTACTCTACCGGACCAGGAGGTCCGGTACAGCCCAGGCTATACTCCCGCGGAGCTGCGCTACAGACCCCCGACTCTATACACGGGTGAGCACGACGCACGACCCGCACCGAGGAACAGCACCTGGACAAGCGGGCCATGGTACACTGCCGGTACCAGCCCATACCAAGGAGCGGGAGGAGACTCGCCTAGGAGGCCTCTCCCCCAACGCTCGCCGATGTATCCACAGTCAGCGTCATACATTGGCACGCCTATGGTACCCGACTTCACCCAAGAGAACCGGGCCCAGTATACAGAACTCCGCATGTGTCTGGAGACCATGTTGGTGGATGTATTGGATGAACGCCATAAGTACGCCATCCTACTGAAGCACTTAAAGGTACCCCGCGCACATAATATAGCGCTCGCCTACGCGACTTCCACCACCCCATACACAGCAGCGCTGGTAGCATTGGACCAGAGGTATGGGCGCATATGGGATTACGTGATCCAGGAGATCCGACACATCGACCGCTTACCCCCAGCAATAGACAATCGAGCACTGGACGACCTGTCCATCAGAGTGCAGTCCCTGGTAGGGATGTTGGGAGCGCAGAGAGAGAAGGGGAGGCATGAACTTTACGCCAACTCAAATGTGGAAAGGATCTTGGAGAAGCTGCCGCCCGCTCGACAGGAGCGTTTTAGGCGGCAGAGAGACGACCGAGACCCGAATGGCCCCGAACCGAACCTCCTCGATCTAGCAGACTTCCTGGCGAGAGAAGTCAGCAGCCTACGGCTAGATACATTCGGACGGAGCACCCCTGGCTCCAGAGAAGGAACCAGACGACTAAATGATGGAAGAAGATCGGTGACTGTGATGCACCAATCGGAGTCAGTACCGAGCAGCAGGAGCCACAGTACCCCCTCCAGAACGGAGAAGTGGAAGATAGTGTGCCCCTACTGTGAGAAAGAACACTGGCTAGCGCAATGTGACTCCTTCCCCAAGCTGAACGCGGAGGAAGCAAGTCAATGGATAAAGTCCAACAAGCGCTGTTTTCGCTGTGCGCGCTCACACATGGCAGCCGAATGCCGCTTAAAGAAAAGGTGCACCAAGTGCGATGGAGCCCATCTGGACATACTTCACGACAGTAACAGACGGCGCCCTTCACCCGCACCATCCAGCAGCAAAGCGAGCGTCATGTACATCGATCCCGCCAGCAGCAGTGGAGCCCGAGTACTCCTAAAAGTAGTGCGTGTGACACTAAGCTACCAGAATAAAGTCCTGGACACTTACGCCGTCCTCGATGACGGGTCAGAGAAGACCCTTCTGCTCGCCTCCGCTGCGGCCCAGCTAGGGCTGCGGGGAAGCGAAACCCAAATGACAATTCGGACAATAAGACGAGATTTGAAGACGATAAAGGGCGAGAATGTCTCATTCTCTATCGCAGCAAGCGGCCAGCCTGAGCGACGGTACCAGATTACAGACGCTTTCACCAGCCAAGAAATAGGACTGTCGCGGTACACATACCCCGTCGCCAAGCTGATGGAGAAATATGCACATCTGCGCAAGTTACCGATCCCGCTCATAGACAATGCTATGCCGACCCTGTTGATAGGCTCCGACCATGCAGACCTCATTGTCCCGATAGACCGGGTTCATACCGGACCCCGAGGCTGTCCTGCAGCAGTCGAGACCCGTTTGGGATGGACTCTCCAAGGCCCGCTCGCCAAATCTCTCAACCGAAGTACAGCCACTAGATGTCTCCACTCCCGAGTCACAGAGGGAGAAACCGCACTCCTGCAACACGTAGAGCGGCTATGGACCTTGGAACAAATGCCCTTTAAGAACGGAAAGAAAGACATTCGCTCTAAAGATGACATTTACGCCATTCACCTCCTCGAGACAGGGACCAAGAGAGTCCCGGTCAACGGCGTGTTGAGATACGCCACGCCACTCCTGCGGCGAGAAGGAATGCCTACTTTCCACGCCAAGACAGACGCCACAGAACGGTACCTGCTGAACACGGAGCGGCGCTTAGCCAAGAACCCCGCCCAAGAGAGTGTATACCGCGCTGAGATTGAGAAGCTCATCACAGCGGGACACGTCACAAAGATGGACATTAAAGAGGCTGACCAGACCACTGAATCGTGGTACGTGCCTCACCACAAGGTCCATCACAACGGTAAAGACCGCATAGTATTTAACTGCAGCTACCAGATCGGATCCCAAAATCTGAATAAAGAGTTACTGCCCGGTCCCACACTCGGCCCCTCCCTACTCGGCGTTCTACTCCGCTTCCGCCAGGAAAAGGTGGCCATCAGCGGGGACATTAAAGGAATGTTCCTGCAGGTGAGATTAGTAGAGGAGGACAAGCCCCTGTTACGGTTCCTATGGAGAGAGAAGCCAGGAGATGAGCACCCAGCCATCTACCAATGGGAAGTCCCCCCCTTCGGAACGACGTGCAGCCCCTGCTGTGCTACATTTGCACTACAGAAACATGTAGCAGAGGACCCAGCAGCGGACGAAGAGGTCCGACACAGCGTAAAGAACAGCTTCTACGTAGACAACTGTCTACAAAGCCTTTCAACCCAGGAAGAAGCCGAGGCTCTCCTGATTAAACTCCGCGCCTCATTGATCAAAGGCGGCTTTGATCTCAGGCAGTGGGCCAGCAGCGATCCGCAAGTACTGCGCAGCCTCTCCTCCGAGGACAAGGCAGCCAGCAGCGAGACCTGGATGGCTACAATCCCGGGAGAAGCCCAGGAGATGACCCTGGGATTGGTGTGGCGATTCAAAACAGATTCGCTTCACTACAGACACAAGCCCCTGACTACGGAGCAGGGAAGGCCGGCGGCGGCGCCGACCACCAGACGGAGTGTGTACACAACACTCGCCCGACAATATGACCCGCTAGGATGTATTCTACCGTACACCACCAGGGCAAAAATGATTGTACGAGCATTGTGGGACAAGGACCAGGGCTGGGACGACCCCATTCCCGCACACCTTGCATCCACCTGGAGAGAGTGGGAGATGGAGCTCCACTCACTCCCAGGCGTTAATATGCGCCGAAGCTACTTCCCACCCACGGTGAGGCCAGAGACATGTAAAATGGACTTACACGTCTTCAGTGACGCCTCAGAGGTCGCATACGGATCAGTAGCCTACTTGCGGGCCCAAGAAAGGGGGGGAGAGATCTACACAGCATTTGTCTTCGCCCGCTCGAGAATAGCCCCACGCAAGCAACAATCTATCCCACGCCTAGAGCTCTGCGCAGCCCTAGCCGGAGCGCACCTAGCCACGCTCATCCAACGTGAGCTCACCATACCGGTGTCTAGAACAATCCTGTGGTCAGATTCCACGACAGTACTCGCCTGGATCAAATCGGACTCATGCAAGTACAAAGTCTTCGTGGGAGTCAGAGTCACCGAGATTCAAGACTTAACCGAAGAGTTAACCGGAGAAACAGAGTGGCGCTACGTTGATACAAAACAGAACCCAGCTGACGTCATCACCCGGGGGATGCCCCTGGATGACCTCACCCGTCGCAATGTCTACAGTGACGGCCCAGCATTCCTAAAGCTCCCGGAAGGAGAGTGGCCCACGCCTATCCCGAGGGAAGCCAGTCAGGAGGAGGGTGAGAATAAGAAGCCTGTGTTCTGTGGATTGAGCACTGTTATCTCCGCAGACCCCAACACACTCCTGATGGGGCGGCTAGATCCCGCGTTACCCCAGACAATGTACCGGCCTGAAGAAGCGAACGGCCGACGAATGTGGAGGTACAGTCAAGTATTAGCCGACAAGTTTTGGAGCAGTTTCCTACTGCACTACCTACCGTCTCTACAGACCCGCCAGAAGTGGGTAAAGGAGAGAGACAATTTGACAGAAGGAACAGTCGTCATGATTATTGATCAATCACTGCCCAGAGCTATGTGGCCGGCCGGCCGCGTAAGCAAAGTGATCACCGGTGCCGACGGCAAGGTCCGAGCAGCTGAAGTGCTTGTCCAGGGTCGCACTTACACCCGTCCCGTGGCGAGGCTCATAGAACTGCCCCGACTCCCAGACACAATCGATGATGACCATGACCCTATAACCCTATGACTTTGTGAAGTTGACTGACCCCTACAGCAAACCCTTATGTGTAAATAGACAACGCGATTAATCTGTCTCTGTTTAACTGATTAGGTCTGGGACCAATCAGGGGGTGGCTGTTGTGAAGGGCCAGATTAAACCGAATATATATATTTATTTATATATATATATTTAATTGTATTTGTATATTCTCTAATATTCCCTGATATCCCTTGTATATTCCTTGTACAATATGCATTGAATATCCATTCTAGCCTACTGAACATCCCATAATAGTCTCCATTCTACTATTGGTCGAGACCTTGGTGCCAGGCTGCCATACCCCTCAGACCCAGTTCAAACGTACCGCTCAACATGTACGAACAAGTCCTAGTTCCGCGTAGGAATCTGGCTACCGCACCACTAATGGGACTACCCGAGGAGCCCCAGAGCCGACGAGCGAGTGGACCTGTATACCGGATTATTCTACCGACGACAGCCCGCCTTCCCAGGCACGGATTATGCTTTGTATACGTTGATTATTCCATGGATAAAGACCCCCGACACTGCCGTGTGTTGGAACCCCCCCCCCTGGAGAGGACGCAAGGTGAGGAGACGCTCTGCAAGACGAGGTCGCTTCACGTCTCTCCTCCGTGGACCGGAGGACGCCGGCCCACAAAGAGTCCACCTGCTTTCATCTGTGGTCCAAGGATCGCCGGCGCATTGAACGGCACTACAGTGGGTTCACCTGGGATACCCTTGGCCGGATGAGGCAGCCGGATTCTACCCCCCCCCCCCCTTCCTACTCCTGTCGACTTACAAGCGACCGGATTAACCCCCCCCCTAGTGTATCCAGTCTATAATCATTAAAGTACCATTGCTGTTATTCCTTAACTATTCCAGGTCGTATATGTACCACCTGCGCCTTCAGAGATTGGACATTCTCTATTGATATACCGACGAATACTCTTGCCATAAAAGTGCATACTAATTCCCATTCATAAATGTGATTGATTTGATTAAGTGCTTGCTCTACACACCATCGCTGTGTAGAAATAAAGACCTATTTCTAATTCGTACATTTGTGTTGGATCCGTTTCATCTACGTGACAGTGTTCATCATAATATATTTATGCCGTGTACTGGGTGGCCGAATATTAAGTACAAAGGTAGTGGTAGTAAGTATCATATCTAGTAATACAGTCAGGGAATTGTACCCCTCAGTTACACTTCTGTTATAAACTAGAAGACTAAGAATATAATAATTGGTGTGACCAATGTGAAACTAGTTACAAGCTGGGTTTATCACTCAAAAAGTTATTTTATAGGTAGTAGTAGTAGTTTTATTCAGTCATCACACCCAATACAACACAATCATTCCACAATCTTTGATTTGGCAGTGACTGAAAAGGTACACACTGAAGCATAATGCTTATACATGCATGTCCTATATTCTTAACAAAATTAAGACTCCAAAACAGTATTCTAAAAGAAAATAACAAAAAAAGAATTATTCACATTTGTAATCTTAAAAAATAGCTATACAAACCATTGTCTTAAAAACCAAAAGCGAATGACTCATTCTTATGTATATCAGCATTGTTCCACAAGTTAACCCCAACAATAGAAATACATCTCCTTTTAATCCCTTTCTTAGCTTTTTGAACAGTAAATTTACAAATGTCTCTCAAATAATATTTTCTTTCATGTATTGAAAAAAAACCTTTGCACACCGTCCGGGAGTAACTTTGCTTTAGCTCTGTACATTATTTGCATAATTTTATAATAAACCAAATCATTAAATGTCATAACATGAGACTTTATAAACAGTGGATTTGTGTGGTCATAGTAACCAGCCTTATGAAGGCTCCGGATGGAGCGCTTTTGCAGTAAGACTATCGGATTTACAGTATTTTATGTCGACCCCCACACTTACATATCCCCCATAGTAAGATATGTAAGGTGAGCAGTAGATAATGTACAAGGCTTTATAGTTTAATATATCCTTACATTTATACAAGATTTCTACTGACTTAGATATTTCCCCTTGAATATAGTTAACATGTTGTTTCCATGTTAATTCCCTTTCTGAATAAATATTTTGCCACAAACTGGACAGCTAAATGGTCTACAATGACTTATTGTGCATTTTCACATTCCCTTTATCTCTGAACCTCTGAACCTGTTACAACAAATTAAACAACTAGAGTTTCTCTCCAGTATGACTTCCCATGTGTCTTCTCAGAACCCCATTATCACTGAACCATTCCACAAACTTCAGGATTTCTCTCCTGTATGACTTGTCGTGTGTTTGTTCAAATTTCCTTTCAGAGTGAACCCTTTTCCACAAACTGAACAATTAAAGGGTTTCTCTCCTGTATGAGTTCTCATGTGGATCTTCAAACTTCCTTTCCGACTGAACCCTTTTGAACAAACTGAACAACTAAATGGTTTCTCTCCTGTATGAGTTCTCATGTGGATATTCAAATGTCCTTTGTGAGTGAACCCTTTTCCACAAACTGAACAACTAACGGGTTTCTCTCCTGTATGAGATATCATGTGGATCTTCAAATTTCCTTTCTCACTGAACCCTTTCCCACAAACTGAACAACTAAATGGTTTCTCTCCTGTATGAGTTCTCATGTGGATCTTCAAATGTCCTTCATCACTGAACCCTTTTCCACAAACTGAACAACTAAATGGTTTCTCTCCTGTATGAGTTCTCATGTGGATCTTCAAATTTCCTTTCTCACTGAACCCTTTCCCACAAACTGAACAACTAAATAGTTTCTCTCCTGTATGAGTTCTCATGTGGATCTTCAAATTTCCTTTGTGAGTGAACCCTTTTACACAAACTGAACAACTAAATGGTTTCTCTCCTGTATGAGTTCTCATGTGGATCTTCAAATGTCCTTTATCACTGAACCCTTTTGAACAAACTGAACAACTAAATGGTTTCTCTCCTGTATGAGTTCTCATGTGGATCTTCAAATGTCCTTTATCACTGAACCCTTTTGAACAAACTGAACAACTAAATGGTTTCTCTCCTGTATGAGTTCTCATGTGGATCTTCAAATGTCCTTTGTGAGTGAACCCTTTTCCACAAACTGAACAACTAAATGGTTTCTCTCCTGTATGGGTTGACATGTGTCTGTTCAAAGTTCCTTTGTCACTGAACCCTTTTCCACAAACTGAACAACTAAATGGTTTCTCTCCTGTATGACTTATCATGTGTGTCTTCAAATTTCCTTTCAGAGTGAACCCTTTTCCACAAACTGAACAACTAAATTGTTTCTGTCCTGTATGAGACAAACTTAATGTTTTTTGTTTCTTGTCTGATATTAGCATCTTTAAACCTGACTGAGGTTCCCCACTCTCCTTCCAATCATCACTGTCATCAGTCTCAGGACAGTCTGAAGAGAGAGGCTGGCTATCTCTAGTTGGTTCTAAATCACCATCTGGATATAAGTTACTGGCTGGTTCTGATACCCCACAGTCCTCTCCACCAGGTTCTGTTTTCATCTGTCCAGTTGAGGTGCTGGGTAAAGAGTAAGCTTCTCTGTTTTTCTCCCTCTGGGTTTGAAGAGGCTGGAAGGACAGAGCGTTCTCTTGACCATCTTCACATTTCACTGGGTCTACTGTGATCTTGGAGAGATCAGCTTCTTCCAGCCCTTGATATAGTTCCTCTTTGATCTGTAGGAGCTCTGGGTCCTGGGTTTGGCTGAGCAGTGAGGACAGAGTATTCTCTCCACCATGTTCATATTTCACAGGGTATAAGGTCATCTTGGAGCCATCAGCCTCCTCTAGATCTTGAAATAGTTCCTCCTGTTCCTCTTTAATCTGTAGGGACTCTGGGTCCTGGGTTTGGTTAAACCATGAGGACTGAGGTTTCTCTTCATCATCTTCACTCTTCACAGGGACAGGATTGTATGTCAACTTGATTATATCAGCCTCCTCCAGACCTTGAAGCTGCTCTCCCTCCTGACTGCTCCAGAGTTCCTCCTGTTCCTCTTTCATCTGTAGGCGCTCTGGCTCCTCCTGGCTCAGACTGGGGCTCCTCTCCTGCTGCTCAGGGGGAACCTCCTCTTCACAGACAGAGAGCTGTGGGGGGTCTGGAGGGAGGAATAATAATAATATGAATAACAAACATAAAGATGCAGTAGATAACTTTTCATCATTAACACATGGCCCATTTGACATCGAGTATCTATCATTCAAGATGTGAAAAAGGAATAATTTTTCAAGTTCAAGTTTCTTCAAGTTTCTTTAATAGTTTTACAGAAGTACAGAATACTTTTATACAAAATGCTTCTTACTGTTACGCTCCAGAGACTGTGCTAGACAAGATAAGTATGAAATAAAATAGTATAGCATGTAAAATAGAAGTAAAAATAGAAGTCACAGTGTTCAGTATAGACATATGTACAATGTTCGATGCAGAATAGAAGTAACTGAGTTACCATACAATATACAATATACTATGCAATGTACTAATATACAATACTATATAGTGCAAAGCAGAAATGGGATGAGGTACAATTTAGGTACAATTTACAGTAAGGTGTACGAGTTGTAGTGCAAATCCTTTACCAATAAATATAAAGTGTGTTTAGGTGATCTAAAGTGTGGAGAGTGGGTGCTGCAGTGTGTTTGTTTAAAGTGAGTGTGTGCTGTGTGCATTTGATGGTTGTTGCATAGTGTTTATTGTTCGTTGAGCAGCCTGATGGCCTGGGGATAGAAGCTTCTTCTGAGTCTTTCTGTGCTCGCCATGAGACTCCGGTATCGCTTGCCTGACCGCAGCAGTTCAAAGAGGCAGTTGTTTGGGTGGCTGGAGTCCTTGATGATTCTCTTAGCCTTACCCCTGCACCGCTTGTTGTAAATGTTCTGGAGGGTGGGAAGCCCCCCTCCATCCATACATTCCCGTTTTATACCGTGGTGAATATAAGTATGGTTTTAGAGCGGTTTAGGGTAATTCCTGGGAGGCTAGTAGGGCTGTCCCCGACTAAGGATTTGGATGGTTGACTATGATTGGCCAAAATGTGCTGTTAGTCGCCTATTGGTAAAAAAAAATTATCATATTTTTTATATTAAAAAATATATATATATTTTATCATTCCATTTGGGCTGTGGGGGGTGCTTAATGTCTGAAGGAGTCGACTGAAGGCTTCTTGTCCTCTGCAAAAGCATGCAATTGGTCCACTGATGGATACATCTTGATATTTGTCTAGTCTAGTGTGTTCATTAGATGGGTGAAATCCTCTTTCAGTGCATCTGTGCCTGTTTTCGTAGGCAGTTAGCCTCTGGTATGCGTGGCATTAGCGTTAACCATGCTTCTAGGCCTCTTTTGTTTTGGAAAGAATGAAAAAAATTAAATAAAAAAATAAAATAATAAATATATATATATTATATATATATATATATTTTTTTTTATTCGACTAAGAGGTTGGCTAGTTGACTACGGCTCCTTTCGACCGATTAGTCGACTAATCTACTAATAGGGGTCAGCCCTAGAGGCTAGTAATAGGCTGCTGTGGCGATAAGAAAGTAGCGAGCCAGAGACGTGGTTCGAGTTGAGGTACTTTACTTCTCACTGCACATAGCATTTACAATAACAACCAACTTAACCCGGAACCGGAAGTGGTATTTACCCTTTCCCCTAAACAGTAAAACCCCCGCCCTTAAAGTGGAGATAGCGATAAACACATAGTCATAGCATCAAATTAGTATTTAGATAAACCACAGAAAAAAATCACGTTATAAAAATAAGGCGTTTCTAAGAAAAAACGATTTGTAATGTCCATTTATGTAGCATTTATGAACATGTGCGCCACCATTTTGTTGCTGACGTCACGGTGTTGGTTTGGTGTATACACTGCTGGGTAGCTGCATAGTAAACATGGACTGTCGGGTCAGTCAAATGTTGCCTACCAAACAACGGGACCGCAGTGGTTCTTTTTGTATTGCTCCTGGCTGTGCAAACTAATTTTACCGTGTGAAAGAGAGAGGAAAGTTGGTTCATTTCCACAAACTACCAGTGAAAAAAACAGTGTTGTTGGCACGTTGGCTCAGGCTGGCTGCACTCAGGCGGCGCGATCAGCCTGTTGGACAGGGAATGAAGATCTCCAGAGAACATTGCCTCGGATTATGTTGTTGGGGTGGGAGGTTTGTCCAGAAGACCACTAATCAGCTGAAGCCCGATGCGGTTCCCTCGGTCTTCGACAGACAGACGCAGGCAGTTCAGCGTCGGGATCATTTAGCCTGCTGGCTACCTAGCTCCACTTCAACCAGCGTTGGGAGCTCCAACGTTAGCTTGCCGATGCTACCAGCACATCGACAAGCTGCTGGAGCCAGCTAACGTTAGCTTGCTGATGCTACCAGCACATCGACAAGCTGCTGGAGCTCCCAACGCTGGTTGAAGTGGAGCTAGGTAGCCAGCAGGCTAAATGCTCCGCGACGCTGAACTGCCTGCGCCGGTCTGTCTGTCGAAGACCGAGGGAACCGCATCGGGCTTCAGCTGATTAGTGGTCTTCTGGACAAACCTCCCACCCCAACAACATAATCCGAGGCAATGAAGTGTTCTCTGGAGATCTTCATTCCCTGTCCAACAGGCTGATCGCGCCGCCTGAGTGCAGCCAGCCTGAGCCAACGTGCCAACAACACTGTTTTTTTCACTGGTAGTTTGTTGAAATGAACCAACTTTCCTCTCTTTCACACGGTAAAATTAGTTTGAACAGCCAGGAGCAATACAAAAAGAACCACCGCGGTCCCATTGTTTTGTAGGCAACATTTTATTTACTGACTGACCCAACAATCCATGTTTACTATGCAGCTACCCAGCAGTGTATACACCAAACCAACACCGTGACGTCAGCAACAAAATGGCGCCACCCATGGCGAAAACAGGGAAATTATATTTGATTTTTCAGACAAATAAGCAGGATTTCACATTTTATTATAGGACCCTGTCTTACACAAGGTACACAACAAACAAACTAGGATCACATTGTTCACTGCTTCATCTCCCCTTTAAAAGGCACAAGCCCACCTTGGTGAATGTCTCTTAATATAGGTCACCACACAGGCCCCCCCAGAATTCACCAATACAAAAACTGCAACCAATTAATAGCCAGTGAACAGTAGGGATGGGAATTGATAGGATTTTATCGATACGATTCCATTATCGATTCTGCTTATCGATTCGATTCTTTATCGATTCCCTTATCGATACCTGATCAATTTATAATTTAAATAAATAAATTGGAAATGCAACAGAACTACATTTAGTAATTTAGCTGACGCTTTTATCCAAAGCGACTTACAAGTTCTGTACGACAAGCCATCAGGAAGGAAGGGCACAACTCTATCAGCTGAGTAACAATGTTCATCAAAGTGTTGAGTGCTACAGTGTAGGTGCGTTTATTAGGACAAGTGCATGACAGTACGGTTAGTTAGGGTTAGATATATTTTTTTTTATTCAGATAATGGTTGAAGAAGTGCGTCTTTAGTCGACGGCGAAAGATTGGACGTGATTCGGCTGTCCTAACTGGGGTGGGTAGTTCATTCCACCATTGTGGGGCAAGGACTGAGAATAGGCGACTTCTCTTTGATGACCCTCCCGGAGCTCGGATAGGAGTAGGTCTGAGGCGGCCAGAAGATGCAGAGCGTCGGGGTCTAAGCTGGTTAGAATAACAACATGCAACTTGACATTTCTGATTGTCATTTATTGTTGAGCCCCCATGTCAGAAAAATACAAAAACTGTAAAAAATAAAACATTAACTATAGCCTACACTTAAATAAAATAATGTATTTGAGATTCTCTTAAAATGTATTTATTTTTTTATTCTTAAACTAATTTAATCTATTGAATAACAGGTTGTTATTCCTCTGACTTCTGTCTCTCACTCACACTCTCTCTCACACACACACACACACACACACACACCACACACACACCACACGCACACACACACACACAGAGAGAGAGAGAGAGAGCTCCCTCCCCGGGCCCCTGTCCTTGGCTTGTGTTGCTACACGGACACATTTGTATGTTGCACCACTGTACTTCCTGGCTTACACTTGTAAACAAGCACTCACGTCTCTCATTATATGTGAACTAAAGAGTACAAGGTTTACACAACAGCCCCCACTGCTGTTTTATTGTATTTGTACCTGTACTATC
Source organism: Notolepis coatsorum (assembly GCF_963971535.1). Classification (NCBI taxonomy): domain Eukaryota; kingdom Metazoa; phylum Chordata; class Actinopteri; order Aulopiformes; family Paralepididae; genus Notolepis; species Notolepis coatsorum. The sequence goes on along the minus strand of NC_140176.1, from coordinate 2,701,221 downwards.
CGCTGTCAGCTGTTTATCTCTCTTTGTGAGCTTGATTAAATAGCGTTAGCTCACGTTAGCTCCGCGGCTAATTTTTGATCACCCTGATCTAAATCAATGACTACGTTCTAAAGCATTCAAGTAGTTTTCACTGCACATAGAAGTAGCCAAACAGCGGGAGCATTTCGGGAGCATATTACCAAAACCCAGGCAATTTCGAGCCCTTAAGGAATCAAATAGAGTCTGCCATGGCTACATGCTAATGTAACGTTATTGCGCAACTGTAGGCAGCGATAAGGGAATCGAAAGTCACAGGAGCCACACGGTTCCAGGCATCGGCCAATTGGGAACCGGTTTTCGATTCCCATCCCTAGTCACATGCACACTAAATTCAAGATATAGACTGATTCAATTCAATTTTCTGCATCAGGTCTATTTTACCCCCTCCAAATTACATGGGTTCAACTCTAGTATCTCGTCCCTCTGTTTTAGGTGTGACCAGGAGGAGGGCACGTTCCTTCACTCCACTTGGCATTGTATCAAACTGCAAAGTTTCTGGGAGCGGGTCTGTGAGGCTATAGCACAAATTCATAATATAACATTTCCGACTGAACCCGAAATATGCCTCCTTGGTAACTTTACAAACTCAAACCTTACACGCAGTCATTCCATCAAGCTTACAGAACTCCTCCTGGTTATTGCCAAAAAATGGAAGTCAGATCTCCCTTTGCCATTTGGGATGTGGCTTTCAGAGGTGAAGAGCTGTATCCCTCTAGAAAAGGTGACTTATTCACTAAGGAACAGGGTTGATCATTTCAATAAAATTTGGCAGCCTTTTCTGGACTATCTTGGAGATCTCCCACCCAACTTGACTGAATGACCTTCTCATTGATCTCTCTAGTAGCTCCATTCTGGTAAAGATGTGTTGAGGTCATCCTGTATCTCTCAATGTCTCTGAAAATATTGTTATTTTTTGTTCTGTTTTTTTTGTTTGTTTCTGTTTTCCTGGTGCGTTTGTTTACATATGTAGGGACCTCTATCACTTTATCCCACATATCCATTCTTCATGCCTTTTTCATATTATATGTGAAATTATATTATATTCATTTCATATTTATATGTTACTACTTTTTAAAAACGGAGCTCACTTTTGCTGGTTGGTTGTCCCCAAAACTAAGATGGCGGCGGTCTCGTGACGTCAGAGTGTCTTGTGTGTGCATGTGTGCGTGTGTGTAGAAAGAGAGTAGTTGAGCCTTGTGTGATCTAATCTCCTCCATACTCGTGTATAAAGTGATGCCAGCCCCCTCAGTCTCTCTGATCATGTTAGTACAGTAATTGATTGATTGATAACTTTATTAACAGATTGCAGAATGGGTACAATACAGTACAGCTCAATACACACAATTGTTAAGGGGATGCAGACCAGAGAAAGACTTTCGTCTTGTTTACATCAGGGTCCCCCATTTAACTAGGCTGCACTAGTCTCTCTGATCATGTTAGTACAGTAACTAGGATGCACTAGTCTCTCTGATCATGTTAGTACAGTAACTAGGCTGCACTATTCTCTCTGATCATGTTAGTACAGTAACTAGGATGCACTAGTCTCTCTGATCATGTTAGTACAGTAACTAGGCTGCACTAGTCTCTCTGATCATGTTAGTACAGTAACTAGGCTGCACAGCCGACAAACATAGTTGCTGCCTAAACAATATCAAGGTAAGATGGCGGACGGTTATCCCATGATTTATGGCGTAAGGTCGCATCTAATGTTTTATATATGGCAGCACCGCTGGTCTAACTGTTGGGTACATTATTATTAAGGGTTAGGCAATTGTGAAATACCGTAATCACAAACGGGAACATATTGATCAAAGAATAATGTCCAAAGGACCTTCTGATTAAACAAACCTGCTTTGTGTTTCTTCATCTCACTTTCACAACACTCTGAAGTTTACGGCCAGTCTCGACTCCTCCTTAGTTCAAATGTGTCTCCAGCAGCTGCAGTTAGTCCGTTCTTTACACGATCACTGCATCTAGATCTGTTCAGAGAGTTCACGTTAGAGATTAGCAGCATTAGCTCGTTATAGCCACAGACAACGAGGTGAAGCATGGAGTGTGGTGCCCATAGACATCTATATGGTGGTGCCCCTGGTGGCTAGGACGTATTTCCTGGTGACGTCAGGGAGGGCTGGACCAATCAGCTACGTGTGCGTCACGCGGCACCCCACGCCCCGCCCCTTTGGAAATAAACAGCCAATAGCTGCCTCACACGGGGAAAGCCCGTGGCCGCGACAGACCGCGCGCTGATTGGCGGAGAGGGGACGTCACTCAACATTGGTCCTAGCCCCTCCCCCCTGACCAGGCTCGGTTGAGACGTGCGGTTGGAGAGAGTGCGAGAGAGAGGGATGAGAATGAATGATGAATGAATGAATGAATGAATGAATGAATGAATGAATGAATGAATGAATGAATGAATGAATGAATGAATGAATGAATGAATGAATGATGAATGAATGCAAACTTTATTTAACAGATTGCAGAATGGGTAAAATACAGTACGGCCCAATACACACAATTGTTAAGGGGATGCAGACCAGAGAAAGACGTTTGTCTTGTTTACATCAGGGTCCCCCATTTTCATTCATAGTGACAATTATTACATACACAACATACATGACATTTATGGCATAGGGACATACATGACATACAGGTATTTAGTACTGTTACATTTGTGACATACGATATGCAAATATACAGTAGGCCTACTGTTACCCATAGATCCTGACAGAGTATATGATGGGGAGGGGACTGTACATTAGGAGGGGGTGGGTGGGTGGGAGAGAAATATACATGCGGTGGGGAGGAGACTGTCTATGAATGAATGAATGAAAACTTTATTTAACAGATTGCAGAATGGGTACAATACAGTACGGCTCAATACATACAATTGTTAAGGGGATGCAGACCTGAGAAAGACGTTTGTCTTGTTTCCATCAGGGTCCCCCATTTTCAATTCATATAGACATTTATGACATACACAACATACATGACATTTATGGCATAGGGACATATAGGTATTTAGTACTGATACATTTGTGACATAGGCGGTATTCAAATATACAGTACTGTTACCCCTAGATCCTGACAGAGTATATACATATGATGGGGAGGGGACTGTACATTAGGAGGGGGTGGGTGGGTGGGAGGGAAATATACATACGGCGGGGAGGGAATATATACATGCGGTGGGGAGGAGACTGTCTATTAGGAGGTGGTGGGGGTTTTGGGCATTTACGGTGGCCAGTTTCGAATTGCAGCCTCCCGTAGGTGCTCTTTAAGAGCGGTTTTGAATGTGGGCAGGGATTCACATTCCTTTACAGCTTTGGGTAGGGCGTTCCACATTGTTGTGGCATAATTGCGAAACGTGTTTAGTCCCTTGTTTGAGCCGAATCTGGGTTTCACATGATTTGTTGAGCTTCCTCTGGTGTAGTGGTTGTGGTATTCACTGACCTTTGGGAAGTATTTTGACATGTACATGGGCACCCCGGTCGTATAGTGTATCTTGTAGACCAGGCCCATTGCAAGTTGCTGTACTCTGTCGTCTACTCTAAGCCATCCTAGGTTGGCAAAGTGGGCAGGGGTGAGGTGGGTTCTGGGGTTCAGGTCAAGCAGTAGTCTGACCAGTTTGTTTTGTGATGTTTGTAATTTTGTTTTAAGCGCCTTTGAGGTGCTTTGGTACCATGAGGTGCACGCATAGTCATAGTACCCTTGAATGAGTGCTCCTGCCAGAGTCTTCAGGGTATTCTTGTTTACCAGAGAGGAGATCCGGTACAAGAATCTAGTTCGTTGGTTGACTTTTTTTATTACATTGGATGCCATTTTGTCACAGGAAAGATTTGCCTCTAGGATGGAACCCAGGTAGGTAATTTCGTCTTTCCTTGTGACAATATTGTCACCCACTGTAACTGAGAATCCGTCGGTCTTGCTGAGTTTGTTATTTGAATACGTGGCCAGTTTCGAATTGCAGCCTCCCGTAGGTGCTCTTTAAGAGCGGTTTTGAATGTGGGTAGGGATTCACATTCCTTTACAGCTTTGGGTAGGGCGTTCCACATTGATGTGGCATAATTGCGAAACGTGTTTAGTCCCTTGTTTGAGCCGAATCTGGGTTTAACATGATTTGTTGAGCTTCCTCTGGTGTTGTGGTCGTGTTATTCACTGACCTTGATTTGATTGATTGTATGTCATAAATGTCCTGATGAATTGAAAATGGGGGACCCCGATGTAAACAAAACGAAAGTATTTTTCTGGTCTGCATCCTCTTAGCATTGTACCCATTCTGCAATCTGTTAATACGTTTTCAATCAATCAATCAATAAGAAGGACAACCATGATATCCTTCCTCCAGAAATCAACCAATCCTGGGCACTCCCATACCATATGGAAAAAGGTACACAAGGCGTTTTTGTGTGCACAACGCGCTTTTAGGTGATGGTATGGCTTTCTTTATGTAATATGCATGGAGTAAAGTATGTCCTATGTATAAAATCTAAATGGATGACTTGGTGGTTGGGAATTCTGGAGGATAGCTAAATGTTTTGCCAGATTAATAGCCCATTTAGACTGCTGCTATTGAATGGTATATCCACACTGGCACACTCTATCAATGGGTAGAGGCTTTGAAGAAGTCTTTGCCAACATGGCGTAAACCGTTGAGACCAGACCCCTGGGTCTGGTAAATATTGTGTGAAATGGTTGGGTACCTAATTGACTATCCCAAGGTACACCATTGCTGTGTGCAATTGAAGCTAGAAGAAAGTGCCAGGTGAATTAAAGTGTTTCTGAATGTCTTGGAATGAGCAGAGACAGTCTACTCTACCCCAAACAAATCAGCAAGTGTAAGAACTCCCTTATTACACCACTGGGGGGCAGTATTGGACGCCTCCCAACTGGAGACCAGTGTTAAGAGATAAGATAAGATAAGATATTCCTTTATTGATCCCCTTGGGGAAATTCAGGCATCATAGCAGCATGGGGGGAGGGGGGAGGGGTACAGGTAGTAAAACAAAACAGTATACAGGTAGTAAAAGACAACACAGGCAGTGTAAACAATTTGATCAATATGGTCAATATAATTTACTAACTGACTAGCTGAGGAATATTCACATTATTCACAGTGTCACATGAGGTGCAGTATGCAAGAGGTGGTGTTATAATAATTTACTATCTACTGAGTATACATTAATCAAAGTACCAGGGTAGTCTACTTTGTCCCCCTTGGGTTCCTATAAGTCCCAGGTCAATGTCTGGTAGCAGTCGCTGTCGCTGCCCCCTGTTGTGGGGCCTGGAGGCTGCTAGTCGCTGCCCACTGTTGTGGAGCCTGATGGCCGCTGGTATGAAGGACTGTCCGAGGCGGTTAGTTGAGTGTCGGGGGGGGATGAGTCTGTGGCTGAACGAGCTTCTCATCTTGACTAGCTCGTCGTAGAGGGGGTGGTAGGGGTTCTCCATGATGGCATCCAGCTTCCTTATCATCCCCCTCTCTACCATCACCTCAAGTCTAGGTAGCTCGACTCCCACCACGGAGCTAGCCTTCCTCACCAGCTTGTTGAGCTTGTTGGTGTCCCTTGAGTTGATGTAGCCTCCCCAGCATGCCACAGCATAGAATGGGCGATTGAAGGTACAAATTTGGTGTCATTTTCCTGAGATTTTCTGCAAGACTGTGAACTGAGATTAGCTCAATAATGATGGAGCCAAATTAGTTTTTTGATTGTTTGATAGATATATTGGAATATATTACATATTATTTGTAATTGTAACCTATGAGGGCCGTACAGAATTTTCCTCTATATAGGGTGCCAGGACACCAATAGTACCATTGGAAGGTTGGTAGTCCCGATCCACCTTCACCTTTTTCCCTCTGGAGGGTTGAAAGTTTGAGTCTGCCAGAGGGAGCATGGAGCTGAAAACGCTAATTTGTGGAAGAATATTAATTTTAATATATGAAAAAGAGAATGGAATTAGAGGGGATAACCCTGCATGGACTATAACGCATATTATGACCATCCTCTGCACCTTTGTATACGGTTTACTTTGTCATATTTTATATTGCTTATATTGATTGTAACTTATATTATGACCAATAGGGTATACAGACCATCATCTGCACCTCTGTGTATATGGTTTATTTTATTAAAATTGTATATTTAGATTTAATTCGTTTATTGCCTATATATATTACTCTCCTATTACCGTGAGCATTATCCATAGCTGTCAACACTCACGGTTTTACCGGGATTCTCCTGTTTTTTCGACCCTCTGCACGGCCTCTTCACGGCTCACGGATTGGTACGTATTTTGTACTTATTATTATTATTATTTTTTTTACAAAATGGGTGCAATTCTCCTCCGTGACGACAGGTGGCAGCAGTGTAGATTAGACCGTTATCACAGGAAGTCAGACCGTTGCGACCAGAAGAAGACAGCAACGCGACCGGATAAAGCTCAGAGGAGCTCAGGGGAGAGAGTAGACGCACCGAGGCGGCCGCGGACCGAGGGTGTCAAATCAACTTAGCCAGTGTCTCTTGATTGCCCACTCTGTGGCTTTTGTCTCTGGAACAAAAGGTTTGCAAATCTTCTGTGGATAAAACAATACAAATGCAGGAATGTGTAAATGTGTTGGTTGGTGAACACTAACAGCCGTTTGCTCCTGCTCCTGCCATTCCTCCACAGATAGCATGCCTTCACTGACGCCCAATTTCCTGAATGCGATTTATACATATAAATAAATTGATCCGTTTTAAAAGTTGTCGTGAATTGTCATGGTATGACAAATACAGTTACTGGTAACTCGCAGGCATTGCAGAGATATTGAGGAAAAACACAAAATCGCATTGGCTTTTTTTCTATCTCATTTTTCTCTGTAGAATGAATGAAAACTTTATTTAACAGATTGCAGAATGGGTCCAATACAGTACGGCTCAATACAGACATACTACACAGACATAATAGACACACACACACTGTTCCAAAAATGATATTCCCATTTCCCACTGCTAAATTAATAACCATAGGTATTTTTTATAGCTTTTTCAGGAACATGGCATGTCTTTTTTTATCATGCATATCCTGTGTCTATATTTTTTTGCATTTTGCACAATCAATGCGGGCGTGACCACCTGCATTTCACTGTATGTGACAAATAAACCTCTTGATTCTTCTTGAGTTGTCGTATTAATATGTAGCCTACAGTGATGTGCAATACACAATTGTTAAGGGGATGCAGACCAGAGGACTTCTTCGCCCATTTTCAATTCATAACATTTATGTATGAATTGTAAGATTTCAATAAATATGAACATGTTAATGCTACTACTAAAACTGAATTTATACTGAATTTGTCTTACACTTAATGCAGGGATGTTCACAGCATTTCACTTTCAACCAGGTATCTGATTAATTTAATGTAGCAACTAGTTCACCCAGTCCTTGTTGGACTGAGTGATAAGTGGTTGCCTAGTGGAGATTTAGGATTCACTGACTGTAGACTGTAAGAAAAAAAGCTGCAAGAAAACTAAATGTCTGGCATCTATGGTTTCCAAATACTGTCAAATTACAGTAAAATCAAATGCATTTACAGATTACAACCTTTATTTAATGGTTATTTTGATAAAAGGTAATTTACTGTATTTTTATAGCATTTACACTCTACACAGTAGGAAAACAAAATAATACCGGTTTTGACCAGCAGATGGCAGCGACGAGGCAGCTCCATTGGGAGGGGGCGGGGCCGGGTGGGAGGGGGCGGGCTGAGGGGGCGGGGCCAGGAGAAGGGGCGGGGCTAAAACCTGCACGTTTTTTTAAAACCCAATGTTGACAGCTATGGCATTATCTGTACCCCTCCTGCTGCTATGACGACTGAATCTCCCAAAGGGGATCACTAAAGGAATATCCTGTCCAGTCCAGAGGATAGAATGTTTTCCCCTCTGCATGGGTGAGACCTGTTTGCTGCCATCTCCACAGTGACCTCTTTGAAGTGTAAGAGAAGGGGAGCCATGTTTTTATTTACTTGAAATAGTGCATGTATGGCTGTGTATGACAGTATACTAAAGTAACTATATCAGACATTACAAGTTCTGCAATAAGGTCAACATAAGGTCAGTCTGTCTACTTCAAAGACACGAAACAGCAAACACACACACTTTCTATGCCTATAATGGGGAAATGGCAGATTTGAGTGGTGAACAGTAAAAATGACAAACTTTACTATTTTTCTCAAAGATGAAACCCTAACATTACAGAATGCATGATTATTATTTGTAATGGCTATTAGATTAAAACATGTGGTTTTAATGGGAGTTAATGGGACATTTCTGTCCTCAAATTACTTAAGAATTATTACAGAATTGTAAATCTGCTACACAAAAACAAATAATGCATCAAAGTCAATATTTTGTCTAATCTTTGACATATCCAAGACTGATGAGACCGGTGGTTGCTCTCTAGTGGTTAATGTAGCGCAGTACTGGAGGCAAGCGCTACCGGAGTCTCATGGCCAGTACAGAGAGACTCAGAAGGAGCTTCTATGCTCAGGGCCCAGGAGTTCAAAACTTTTAATCCCTATCTGATCCGATCCGATTTTTAAATCCCATTTTTTGTGATCCAGGATCAGACAACTCGGCCAGATTTTGTCCCGGTATTTCAAAGCAATCCAGGATAGGATCACCCTGATCCAGATTGAGACTTTAAGATTACTAGATCCGAATATCAGTGCTTTAATCCTACCGATCTCCGATGGGAAAAAAGGAAGACAAGGACCACATTGCAGAGACATCTATAATGTCTAATTATATTGTTAAATACATAAAGGACATCAAATCATAATGGAATTGTAATTCTTTTTTTAAAAGACTCCCACTAGGGTAACATAAAAAAAAAACTTGATTCAAAGGCAGCTGGATCATCCAGACGTGCTTTGAGGAGCTGAATTCTAAGTGAGATTTCTGTTTGCTGAAGGTGATGACAGATGGACTTTTTTTTTGTTGAAGATATTTTTTCTTTAACCTAAATTACATTTGTGATTGACAATCTTTGTTGTGATACTTTTATGAGCATAAACATTTATGTCATCAGCATTTGGTTGAAAACAAAATAGGCCACCATTAACGTGACAAAAAATAAAAAATAAATAAAAGATTGATTTGCCATGAAGGCTAAGAATTGTGTATTATTTCAGTTAACAAACTTTGCCATCTTATTTATATTGAAACATATTTTTTTGGAAATCCACCCCTCAGATGGGATCAAGAAAATCCAGTTTTTTGGGATCAAATTGATCATAATCCTGTTATGTGTTGTCGGTTTGAAATACCCATTTTGAAGATTTGATCCAGATTAAAGCTTGGATTTGATTTCCTGATCTGATCGGATATCAAAGTGATCCTGATCCTGTTTTTTGGTTTGGGGTGCCTAACCTTTTTTGAACCAAGATCTACTTTTTAATTTACCACCTAGCCGAGAGCTACCAGCCAAAATTGTATATTGTAAGCCGTCATTTGAGGCTTTATAAAAGCAGCATAATGAACACAAATCTGTCAGTGCCGAGTCCGACCTCATCTTAAATAACAAACAGCATTGCTTGTTGTAGTTAACAAGGAGAGACAGAGTTGATTTTTTTTTTTTATAATCAAATTTTATTAATCAAGATCTACTTGAAATCAGCCCGCGATCTACCTGTCGATCGCGATCGACTGGTTGGGCACCACTGTACCCACAATCCAAATCTGATAGGGATTAAAAGTGTTGAACTCCTGGGCCCAGGCCATCAGGATGCTCAATGACTCCATGTAACAACCCATCATCTACACTCACTGCACACACATCCATATGTACACACTCACTTTAAACAAACACTCACCTTACCACTCACTTCATATTTATCTATTATTAAAGAGATTTGCACCACTTTCATACCCCAAGTTTTCTCTCTGCATTCTACCTCACTGGTACTCATTTTACTCTGTATTGTATTATGTATATTGACTTTACCTACTTTTTACTTCTTAATTATTTTGTACTTACTTTCTCTTTACTGTATGTAGCACACTCTCAGGGGCCAATACAATGTGTTTCTTTGTTACTTAACTGTATTGAAAGGTCCTTTATAAATACAGTAATATTTACTTTAGAGGGCATAATAATCATGATTAAGCACTTATTGAGGAATTTGATGTTAAACTATTGATTATTGTTACTCAAGTCTCAGACCTGATTACCTGAAATCCTTCCAGAATGGCTTCTACTTCCCTTCCTAATGACACATTCAGTAAAGACCTATCCATCTGTTTACCTCAAATAAAAATCAGGTGAATAATATTTGTTCTATATACTTTGTTAACATTTAGTTCCTCATCAGGTCCAAGGTACTTTATTATTTATAAAAGTAAGGCGTTAAATGCTCCGCTCAATAGGAGTTCACTCCACCTGGAATATGACCTCTCCTGGATATCTCTATACATCACTGGTATTGGCCTTCCCCCATATCTCAATATTGATAATTGAAAACAGGAAGAATGGCTTCTCGTTTACCTGGGCACACAATAAAATATTAGTACCTGGCTCTACTTTTCAATCAATGACATCATTTTTTAGATTAGATTAGATTCACTTTATTGTCATTACACCTGTTCTGGCGGTAGGAAAACTGGTAGGGGTCAAGTGAGGGTGGTAGGCAAACTGGTAGGGGTCAAGTGAGGGCGGTAGGCAAACTAGTAGGGGTCAAGTGAGGGTGGTAGGCAAACTGGTAGGGGTAAAGTGAGGGCGGTAGGCAAACTGGTAGGGGTCAAGTGAGGGCGGTAGGCAAACTGGTAGGGGTCATGTGAGGGTGGTAGGCAAACTGGTAGGGGTCAAATGAGGGTGGTAGGCAGGATTTAAGGTGAGCCAGGACTAGCCTCTCGAAGCACTTCATGATGATGGAGGTGAGTGCTACGGGTCGGTAGTCATTGAGGCTCTCTGGGGAGGCGTGTTTAGGGACAGGAATGATGGAGGTGACTTTGAAGCATGTGGGAACTTTTGCCTGGGCCAGGGACAGATTGAAAATCTCAGTCAGGGGTGGGCGGGTAGCGCAGCGGACTAAGCGTCTGCCTACCACCGCGGAGACAGTGGGATCGAATCCAACTGCCAGCGGTACCTCCGGCTTGTCGGTCGTCCGTGCTGACACAATTGGCAGTGTCAGTGGGTGGGAAGCCGGCGTGGGTGGGTCCTGGTCGTTGTAAACAGCGACTCCTACAGTTCGGTCGGGGCGCCTGCACAGCGAGGGAAGGATCTGGAGAGAGGTAGTGTGACCTTCCACACGTTACACTCTCCCAGTGAGAGTCCGCGCTGCCAGGCTGGCTGCCGGCTGGCTGCACATGTGTCGGAGGAAAGCATGTGATAGTCTCCGGCCTCCCGGACCAACAGTAGGGGGGGGGGGGTGCGCAACGACCAGGAAGGGGATTGGCATAACGACTAACAGTGGGATGGGAGAAAAATCGGAAAAAGGAGGGGGGAAAAGATAAAATAAAAAAAAAATATATATATATATATATCTCAGTCAGGACCCCTGTCAGCTGCCCAGCACAGACACTGAGTACCCGCCCGGGGATCCCATCGGGTCCGGCAGCTTTTCGTGTGTTGGTTTTGCACAGTTCCGGAAACACGTCAGTGGGGGAGAGTGTGAGGGTCAGGTGGTTGGCCGGGGGTGGGGGTCGTGATGGCCCTCTCGTGGTTGTCCCTGTCAAAATGGGCGTAAAAGTAGTTTAGGTCGTCTGGGAGGGAGGGGTCAGTGGTCGGGGGGGGTGGCGTGTTTGGGTTTGTAGTCTGTAATGGCCTGCAAGCCCTGCCACATGCGCCGGGGGTCAGAGCCATTTAGATGCCCCTCGACCTTGCGTTTGTCGCTAAAGATTAGGGACAAACGCAATTGGCACAAGTGTAAATCATGGATTAGTCACTCAGTTTTAATGTCCGACTTAGCTCACCTCGTTTGTCTGCTGGCTGTGGATCCTATGGTCACAAGTTCAAAGCACTCTTGGTTAATTTTTTTTTTTTTTTTACGTTTAATTAATTTATCCACTCTGGTTGGATGGTGTGTATGTATCATATTGTGCTGTATAATGACAATACATTTGAATCGAATCTCATTTTGAAATCGCTACCTGTTGAGTGGATCACCATGGTGCAATGCAATCACCTCCGAAGCTGTCTGCCACTGTCGTGTCCATAGGCAGCGTAGCGATTTCAAAATGAGATTTGATTAAAATGTATTGTCATTATACAGCACAATACATACATATACACACCATCCAACCAGAGTGGATAAATTAATTAAACGTTAAGAAAAAGAAAAAAAACGTTGGGATGGGTGAAAAATACAGAAAGCCCAAAAATAAATAGAATAAAAAAATTAAAATAATGATGGCATTCCAAGGATTGATTGATTGAAAATTGTATTAACAGATTGCAGAATGGGTACAGTACAGTACAGCTCAATACACACAATTGTTAAGGGGATGCAGACCAGAGAAAGACTTTAGTCTTGTTTACATCAGGGTCCCCCATTTTCAATTCACCATAACATATATGACATACATGACATATAGATAGACAGTACTGCTACATCTATACATTTATGACATACCAGATTTACAGATACAATACTGTTTGTGATACAAAAAGAGTTTAAAAAAGAGAGTATATACATTTGACGAAGAAACTGTACATTGGAGGAGGTGGGGTAACTGTACATAGGAGGGGTAATTGGGTAGGTGGGGTGGGGTGGGGGGACTGTACATAGGAGGTGGTTGGGTGGGTGGGGGGTGGGTAGGCGGGGTAGAGCAGATAGCTTTAGATAAAGGATCAAATGTCTCCTCTTATCAATGTCTTGCACTGCCTCAATAACACTAGGAGAGGAAGGCTGTAGTTTACAGAGAAATATCACTTAGTGGGTGACTTATTGCACACTATCATTAATAAGAAGGGACCCTGTTTTCATTTTGAAATACATGACAAGCAGTAGCAACATGTGTATTAAAGGCGAATCTCTTTCATCTCAGATATTAAACAGTCAACCTCATACCAGCAATAACGACCAGTTCTGACTGGAATAGTTTCAATACTGGCTACTGACTGTAGATCTGAAATAAAGGATCAACCACAAGGGGGAGCCAGTTTACCTGACATATTCTGCTCTTGTGTAGGAGAATGCTGTTATGCATCAAGTCATGGGCTTTTAACCCAATACTTCTGTTATAAACTAGAAGACTAAGAATATAATAATTAGTGTGACCAATGTGAAACTAGTTACAAGCTGGGTTTATCACTCAAAAAGTTATTTTATAGGTAGTAGTAGTAGTTTTATTCAGTCATCACACCCAATACAACACAATCATTCCACAATCTTTGATTTGGCAGTGACTGAAAAGGTACACACTGAAGCATAATGCTTATACATGCATGTCCTATATTCTTAACAAAATTAAGACTCCAAAACAGTATAAAGAAAATAACAAAAAAATAATTATTCACATTTGTAATCTTAAAAAATAGCTATACAAACCATTGTCTTAAAAACCAAAAGCGAATGACTCATTCTTATGTATATCAGCATTGTTCCACAAGTTAACCCCAACAATAGAAATACATCTCCTTTTAATCCTTTTCTTAGCTTTTTGAACAGTAAATTTACAAATGTCTCTCAAATCATATTTTCTTTCATGTATTGAATAAAAACCTTTGCACACCGTCCGGGAGTAACTTTGCTTTAGCTCTGTACATTATTTGCATAATTTTATAATGAACCAAATCATTAAATGTCATAACATGAGACTTTATAAACAGTGGATTTGTGTGGTCATAGTAACCAGCCTTATGAAGGCTCCGGATGGAGCGCTTTTGCAGTAAGACTATCGGATTTACAGTATTTTATGTCGACCCCCACACTTACATATCCCCCATAGTAAGATATGTAAGGTGAGCAGTAGATAATGTACAAGGCTTTATAGTTTAATATATCCTTACATTTATACAAGATTTCTACTGACTTAGGTATTTCTCCTTGAATATAGTTAACATGTTGTTTCCATGTTAATTACCTTTCTGAATAAATATTTTGCTACAAACTGGACAGCTAAATGGTCTACAATGACTTATTGTGCATTTTCACATTCCCTTTATCTCTGAACCCCTGAACCCGTTTCAACAAATTAAACAACTAGAGTTTCTCTCCAGTATGACTTCCCATGTGTCTTCTCAGAACCCCATTATCACTGAACCATTCCACAAACTTCAGGATTTCTCTCCTGTATGAGTTCTCATGTGTATTTTCAGAGTTCCTTTGTGACTGAAGCCTTTTTCACAAACTGAACAACTAAATGGTTTCTCTCCTGTATGAGTTCTCATGTGGATATTCAAATGTCCTTTGTGAGTGAACCCTTTTCCACAAACTGAACAACTAAATGGTTTCTCTCCTGTATGAGTTCTCATGTGGATCTTCAAATGTCCTTTCTCACTGAACCCTTTTCCACAAACTAAACAACTAAATGGGTTCTCTGCTGTATGAAGTCTCATGTGGATCTTCAAATGTCCTTTCTGACTGAACCCTTTCCCACAAACTGAACAACTAAATGGTTTCTCTCCTGTATGAGTTGACATGTGTCTGTTCAAAGTTCCTTTCTCACTGAACCCTTTCCCACAAACTGAACAACTAAATGGTTTCTCTTCTGTATGAGTTCTCGTGTGGATATTCAAATGTCCTTTCTGAATGAACCCTTTTGAACAAACTGAACAACTAAATTGTTTCTCTCCTGTATGAGTTGACATGTGTCTGTTCAAAGTTCCTTTCTCACTGAACCCTTTCCCACAAACTGAACAACTAAATGGTTTCTCTCCTGTATGAGATCTCATGTGGATATTCAAATGTCCTTTCTCACTGAACCCTTTCCCACAAACTGAACAACTAAATGGTTTCTCTCCTGTATGAGTTCTCATGTGGATATTGAAATGTCCTTTATCACTGAACCCTTTTGAACAAACTGAACAACTAAATGGTTTCTCTCCTGTATGAGTTCTCATGTGGATCTTCAAATGTCCTTTATCACTGAACCCTTTTGAACAAACTGAACAACTAAATGGTTTCTCTCCTGTATGAGTTGACATGTGTCTGTTCAAAGTTCCTTTGTCACTGAAACCTTTTCCACAAACTGAACAACTAAATAGTTTCTCTCCTGTATGAGTTCTCATGTGGATTTTCAAATGTCCTTTCTCACTGAACCCTTTTCCACAAACTGAACAACTAAATGGTTTCTCTCCTGTATGAGTTCTCATGTGGATATTCAACTGTCCTTTGTAACTGAACCCTTTTCCACAAACTGAACAACTAAATTGTTTCTGTCCTGTATGAGACAAACTTAATGTTTTTTGTTTCTTGTCTGATATTAGCATCTTTAAACCTGACTGAGGTTCCCCACTCTCCTTCCAATCATCACTGTCATCAGTCTCAGGACAGTCTGAAGAGAGAAGCTGGCCATCTCTAGTTGGTTCTAAATCACCATCTGGATATAAGTTACTGGCTGGTTCTGATACTCCACAGTCCTCTCCACCAGGTTCTGTTTTCATCTGTCCAGTTGAGGTGCTGGGTAAAGAGTAAGCTTCTCTGTTTTTCTCCCTCTGGGTTTGAAGAGGCTGGAAGGACAGAGCGTTCTCTTGACCATCTTCACATTTCACTGGGTCTACTGTGATCTTAGAGAGATCAGCTTCTTCCAGCCCTTGATGTAGTTCCTCTTTGATCTGTAGGAGCTCTGAGTCCTGGGTTTGGCTGAGCAGTGAGGACAGAGTATTCTCTCCACCATGTTCATATTTCACAGGTTGTAAGGTCATCTTGGAGCCATCAGCCTCCTCTAGATCTTGAAATAGTTCCTCCTGTTCCTCTTTAATCTGTAGGAGCTCTGGGTCCTGGGTTTGGTTAAACCATGAGGACTGAGGTTTCTCTTCATCATCTTCACTCTTCACAGGGACAGGGTTGAAAGTGAACTTGATGATATCAGCCTCCTCCAGACCTTGAAGCTGCTCTCCCTCCTGACTGATCCAGAGTTCCTCCTGTTCCTCTTTCATCTGTAGGGGCTCTGGCTCCTCCTGGCTCAGACTGGGGCTCCTCTCCTGCTGCTCAGGGGGAACCTCCTCTTCACAGACAGAGAGCTGTGGGGTGTCTGGAGGGAGGAATAATAATAATATGAATAACAAACATAAAGATGCAGTAGATACCTTTTAATCATTAACACATGGCCCATTTGACATCGAGTATCTATCATTCAAGATGTGAAAAGGGAATAATTTTTCAAGTTCAAGTTTCTTCAAGTTTCTTTAATAGTTTTACAGAAGTACAGAATACTTTTATACAAAATGCTTCTTACTGTTACGCTCCAGAGACTGTGCTAGACAAGATAAGTATGAAATAAAATAAAATGGTATAGCATGTAAAATAGAAGTCACAGTGTTCAGTATAGACATATGTACAATGTTCGATGCAGAATAGAAGTAACTGAGTTACCATACAATATACAATATACTATGCAATGTACTAATATACAATACTATATAGTGCAAAGCAGAAATGGGATGAGGTACAATTTAGGTACAATTTACAGTAAGGTGTACGAGTTGTAGTGCAAATCCTTTACCAATAAATATAAAGTGTGTTTAGGTGATCTAAAGTGTGGAGAGTGGGTGCTGCAGTGTGTTGTTTGTTTAAAGTGAGTGTGTGCGTGTGGATGTGTGTGCTGTGTGCATTTGATGGTTGTTGCATAGTGTTTATTGTTCGTTGAGCAGCCTGATGGCCTGGGGATAGAAGCTTCTTCTGAGTCTTTCTGTGCTCGCCATGAGACTCCGGTATCGCTTGCCTGACCGCAGCAGTTCAAAGAGGCAGTTGTTTGGGTGGCTGGAGTCCTTGATGATTCTCTTAGCCTTATCCCTGCACCGCTTGTTGTAAATGTTCTGGAGGGTGGGAAGCCCCCCTCCATCCATACATTCCCATTTTATACCGTGGTGAATATAAGTATGGTTTTAGAGCGGTTTAGGGTAATTCCTGGGAGGCTAGTAGGGCTGTCCCCGACTAAGGATTTGGATGGTCGACTATGATTGGCCAAAATGTGCTGTTAGTCGCCTATTGGTAAAAAAAATTATCATATTTTTTATATTAAAATATACATATATATATATATATATTTTATCATTCCATTTGGGCTGTGGGGGGTGCTTAATGTCTGAAGGAGTCGACTGAAGGCTTCATGTCCTCTGCAAAAGCATGCAATTGGTCCACTGATGGATACATCTTGATATTTGTCTAGTCTAGTGTGTTCATTAGATGGGTGAAATCCTCTTTCAGTGCCTCTGTGCCTGTTTTCGTAGGCAGTTAGCCTCTGGTATGCCTGCCATTAGCGTTAACCATGCTTCTAGGCCTCTTTTGTTTTGGAAATAATGAAAAAAATAAAATAAAAAATAAAAAATATATATATATATATATATATATATATATATTTTTTTTTTGTATTCGACTAAGAGGTTGGCTAGTCGACTACGGCTCCTTTCGACCGATTAGTCGACTAATCTACTAATAGGGGTCAGCCCTAGAGGCTAGTAATAGGCTGCTGTGGCGATAAGAAAGTAGCGAGCCAGAGACGTGGTTCGAGTTGAGGTACTTTACTTCTCACTGCACATAGCATTTACAATAACAACCAACTTAACCCGGAACCGGAAGTGGTATTTCCCCTTTCCCCTAAACAGTAAAACCCCCGCCCTTAAAGGCACAAGCCCACCTTGGTGAATGTCTCTTAATATAGGTCACCACACAGCCCCCCCAGAATTCACCAATACAAAGACTGGATGGATCAAGCGGCCGAACCGACTGTGCTTAACAAGAGGGGGATTAAGGGAGAGAAGTGGGACCAGCGGCCGGGCCATGGAAGGGGCCAAGGCCGGAACAGAGGACGGGGACGGGGGCGCGCCCGCCGCGGGGGTAGGGCCGACTGAACTGGTTCGTCCTTGTCCAAGTGAGCAGGCTTAAGACGGTCTATAGTGACCCGCTCTGGCCTGCCCCCCATGTCCACAACAAAGTTTTTAGTGCCTGCCTCCAGGACACGGAAAGGCTCGTCATAAGGGGGCTGCAGCGGGGTCCGATGGCTGTCGTGCCAGATGAACACATATTTGGACAATGGCAGGTCCCTGGGGACGTAGGACTGGGGAAGGCAGTGGCGGGATGTTGGAATGGGAATAAGGGCATCGGCAACACCCCGGGACATTGTTCGATGGGAGGCGACGGACCAGGAAGCTGTGGCCTCCGGAAAAAACTCCCCAGGGACCCGCAGCGGCTGGCCGTACACCAGCTCAGCGGACGAGGCCTGGAGGTCCTCTTTGGGGGCAGAACGAAGACCAAGCAAGACCCACGGGAGGCGGTCAACCCAGTCGCCATCCGTAAGGGCAGCCCGAAGAGCGGCCTTCATGTCCCTATGGAACCGCTCACAAAGTCTGTTGCCCTGTGGGTTGTATGCCGTAGTGCGGTGGATCTTCACCCCCAGGTGCTCCGCAACTGCAGTCCAGAGCTCCGAAGTGAACTGGGGGCCCCTGTCGCTTGTGATGTCCCCCGGTGTGCCACAACGGGCCACCCAGCAGCCGATGAACGCCTGGGCCACCTCCGCTGCCGTAGTGGAGGACAGTGGAACAGCCTCCAGCCACCTGGTGGTCCTGTCCACCATGGTGAGGAGGTGAGTATATCCGTGGGAGGGGGGCAGGGGGCCCACCAGGTCCACATTCACGTGGTCGAACCGCCTCTCTGGCACTATAAACGGTGCCAAAGGGGCTTTGGTATGGCGGTGCACCTTGGCACGCTGGCACGCCACACATGAGCTAGCCCAGGTCCTAACATCCTTCTGGAGGCCAACTTGACCCCCCAGGGCTGTACGCTAAGCTTTTTCACTAGGGGCACACTTGCCCCTAAATGAGATTTAGGGGCAAAACATATTTTTTAGGGGCAAATTTTTAAATAACAATTGTACCATTATTTATATCGATTGTTTTTGATTTAAAAAGAAAAAGAAAAAAAAGAATTTTATATAATTTTTTTTAATAAAATATATATATTATATAATCATACTTGTAGTTGTATTATCTGCGAGACATCGCCACCACGCAACAAGTCAAAATGCTCGCTATATGCAACCAGCCTCTCTGTCTGTGTGTACTCGAGTAGCCTCCAGCTACGGCCAGGATTCTCCGGAGCTGCAGCTGGACCCTATACTGTAGCCTCCAGCTACGGCCAGGTTTATCCGGCGCTGCAGCTGGACCCTATTGACTATATTCAGCGTGCCCTCAGCTCGAATACGCATCGACTCATAAGACATTGATATCAGGAGCTATCTGTAGCTACTGCTATATAAGACAACTCCTCAGTGAACTATTTAGTTTAATGGGACGTTTAGTTTTGAACAGTGAGCTAACGCGCGCTATCATGCACTACTAGACTTGCTGGAGATATCAGGAGCTATCAGTAGCTAGCCTGCTGGCAGGCTCACCGAGGTCCCAGTGTCCCACTAGAGACTAGTGTTTACAACAGCCACGGGTGCGGGAGGGCTGGAGGAGGAGGAGCAGCAGACGCTGCAGCTCTCTCCGTGTGTCTGAGTTCAGTTCAGTTCGGCTCACTATAGGAGGTCGAACGCGTCGAAAATATGAAGCAATACTAACTTTACTTTTCTTCATAGCTAAATCAGACAGTCAGCCAGTCTATCAGAGTGAGTGCTCAGTCGATTGTTCCCGCTGATCGTACCTGCTGAGTGCTCACTGCTCAGCTCGCATGAGTGACGTCATCGCGTCATCACACGCCTTGGATAATTTAGGAGTGAAATGCGAATGCAAGGCTTGAAAGCACTACTCGCAAGCCCGCCCCCAGATAATATTTACCAATCGCAACGGCCAATTAAAGGGGCAATTCGCGACCATCTCGTCACAGTGTACAGCCCTGCCCCACCAGCTTAGTCGAGGCCTTCACACCTGGGTGGGAAAGGCTGTGGATCATGTTAAAAAGTGGAGGGCGCGGTTGGCCAGTGGAGATGTCGCAGAGGAGAGTGGTGTTAGCTGTGTCGAACACCACATCCTCCAGCTGCAGTGCAGTAGGGCCCGTCCGATAGGCCTGAATGTCTGAGTCTGTGGCTTGGTCTGCCGCCATGGTGGCATAATCGAGTCCCAAGTGGACGGACCCGATGACCGCCAGAGAGAGGCAGTCGGAAGTGGCAAGTTGTCCTTGCCCGCCACGTGCTCAATGTCCGCGATTAACTCGGAGATCGCCGAGAGCTGCCGCTGCTGACGTCCCGACCACGGCTCCGAGGTCTTGGCCATGGAGAACGTTAGCGGCTTGTGGTCCACAAAGGCAGTGAACTGGCGGCCTTCCAACAGGCATCTAAAGTGCCTAGTGGCGAGGAACAGACCCAGCAGTTCCCTGTCGAAAGTACTGTACTTACGCTCGTTGTCGCGGAGCTGTTTGCTAAAAAAGGCCAGTGGCTGCCAGGAACCGCCCACCCACTGCTCGCACACCGCTCCCACTGCATAGTCAGAGGCGTCTGTCGTGAGGGCGACCGGGGCAGTGGGAGAGGGGTGCGCCAGCAGAGCAGCGTTGTCTAGCGCGGTCTTGGCAGCCCCAAAAGCGCTGTCCATCCCCGAGGACCAATCTAACTCGTCCTTGGGCACTTTGCCCCGCAGGGCCTCGTACAAGGGCCGCTTGAGGTGGGCAGCATGGGGAAGGAACCGGTTGTAAAAGTTCACCATGCCCAGGAACTCCTGTAGAGACCGTACGGTGCGGGGACGAGGAAAACTGGCAATGGCCTCCACCATGGCGGGGAGTGGGGTGGCTCCCTGTGGAGTGACATGGTGTCCGAGGAAGGTGATGGAGGACTGCCCAAACTGGCACTTGGTCGGGTTGACGATGAGGCCGTGTTTACTGAGCTGCTCAAACAGCTGCTGGAGGTGTGTCATGTGCTCCTCTATGGACGTACTGGCTACAAGAATGTCATTCAAGTACACAAACAAAAACGGCATGTCCTGACGCACAGAGTCCATCAGGCGCTGAAACGTCTGCGCCGCCCACATGAGCCCGAAAGGCATTCTTAGGAATTCAAAAAGTCCAAAGGGTGTAATGACAGCTGTTTTTGGCACATCCCGTGGATGGACCGGCACCTGGTGGTACACGCGCACCAGGTCCACCTTGGAGAAGATGATGGCCCCCGCTAGGTGGGTAGAGAAGTCCTGTATGTGCGGGACAGGGTACCGGTCGCGTGAATACTTTCCCTAAGGGGATTGCACTTCCGTGTTCGGTTTGCACGGCCTGATTGGCCACTGACGTACGCTAGTTTTGCCCCCGGTAAGTTATCTACGCCAGTTACGCCCAGCTCGCGCCTGCATTATCCAATTCATCTTTGAAATGAATCATTCCAGCAAAGCAGGCTTCTATTATTCGAATTACTGTTTTAATGGGTATCACAGTAGTAAGTCCTACTGTAGAACATGACATATTAGCATGACATCTGATTTATTAATGCCAATACTAAAGATTAGGGACAAACGCAATTGGCACAAGTGTAAATCATGGATTAGTCACTCAGTTTTAACATCCGACTTAGCTCACCTTGTTAGTCTGCTGGCTGTGGATCCTATGGTCACAAGTTCAAATCACTCTTGGTTCAAGTTTTTTTTTTTTTTTTTTTTTTTATGTTTAATTAATTTATCCACTCTGGTTGGATGGTGTGTATGTATGTATGTATTGTGCTGTATAATGACAATACATTTGAATCGAATCTCATGTTGAAATCGCTACCTGTTGAGTGGATCACCTGCAATCACCTCCGAAGCTGTCTGCCACTGTCGTGTCCATAGGCAGCGTAGCGATTTCAAAATGAGATTCGATTCAAATGTATTGTCATTATACAGCACAATACATACATATACATACACACCATCCAACCAGAGTGGATAAATTAATTAAACAGAGACGAGAAATCTCATCGCTGGCACTCAAAGTGTTAAGGCAGAGGGACTGGACAACAGGGTGACATTCACAGGTGTGCAGACTTGAGCATGTGAGGTAAAACATGCACTGGAGAAGGAGCCGCGCCCACAGGAAGCAGAGATTGAGGGTGTGACAAAAATAATCGTTAGATTAGTCGACTACCAAAATAATAGTTAGTTGCAGCCCTACTATGGGGAGTGAGTTTAGTTGCAGGAACACTTAATGTCCACAGCCACTTCACACTGTCCATCGTGACTGTGGATAGACACGCGGTACCTCCATTACACTCACCCCCCTAAACTCACTCAACCCAGGGCATCCGGGTCACTGGGCACCACTGAAACCGGTCTCATTTGACATGCCCTGAGTGGGAGTTGAACCCCGGTCTCCCGCGCCGCGGGCAACATCGCAGACCGCTATACCAAGAGGTGAACTCTGGATGCCTCTGGGGAGTGAGTTTACTACACTGTCCATCGTGACTGTGGATAGACACGCGGTACCTCCGTTACATGTGTGTCAGAAAGGGAGATCATAGACATGAGAAGGCTGTATTTTGTGCATATGTGTACAAGTTGCAAGGGGGGGTGGGGTAGTGTGTGTAGAGATATATTAGAGCCATATGGAATCCGCGTTCACGGAATCGAGGACGGAATCGCGGAATTGAGCAATAAAAATGGAATCAACTGTAAAAAAAATTAAAATTATATTTTTTAAATTTTTTTTATGTTGTGGGACTTGTACAGCACTTTGTTCAACTTTGTCAGTGCTGTAAAGTTTAAACCTTTTTAAATCTTAGACAAACAAAACACTTTGCTTTCATGAAATATTGTAAGCCGTGAACACAAATCTGTCAGTGCCGAGTCCGACCTCATCTTAAATAACAAACAGCATTGCTTGTTGTAGTTAACAAAGAGAGGCAGAGTTGATTTTGCAAAAAAAAAAATATATATATATATATATATATATATATATATGTGTGATTTTTTTCTTTTTCTTTTTAATAATCGAATTTTATTTTCATATTCGAATCCCATGCCCATCGAACGAAGCTTCGAAGTATTTCAGACAGCCCTATTAAATGGACTGTTATATCTTATTAAATTGTGGACATTTATTCATTCACTTATTAGACACTATTTCTGATGGTAAAATGAGCGTACAAAGCAAAATACAGAATTCTGAAATATTAAAACGGAAAAAAACGGAATTTGGAAATAAATGTAATGGAATTTGGAAAAAAATAAAACTGATTTCATATGGCTCTAAGAGATATGTCTGGGACTGAAGGCTGATATGTGTATGCAATTATGCATGTGTGTGTGTTTGTGCATGTGGGATAGTAAGAGAGACCGGGAGAGAGTGTGTGCATGTGGGATAGTAAGAGAGACCGGGAGAGAGTGTGTGCATGTGGGATAGTAAGAGAGACCGGGAGAGAGTGTGTGCATGTGGGATAGTAAGAGAGACCGGGAGAGAGTGTGTGCATGTGGGATAGTAAGAGAGACCGGGAGAGAGTGTGTGCATGTGGGATAGTAAGAGAGACCGGGAGATATTCTTGAAGTCAACGTCCTGTCTGTTGTTGCTAGGCAACTATGGCTTGGGGGGAAACATGCACCACGAGTACATTGTGAACGCTTCATTTAGTGCAGAAAACGGATCGGAAAAGCGGCAAAGTAAACACAATCAAGGGTAATTTTCTTCAGGGCATCACAATGCCAAAGAGCTGCTGTGTTACGTTTTGTACTAATAACTAAATCAAAATCGCAAGTTTTATATAATTTACCAGCTGAGGCATCACAGAGGAAAAGTGGCTGGTGGCTATCAAGAGGGCACACGTAGATGCAGACGGGAGAGTCCATCAAAGCAGACACTGGTCCCCCAAGTCAAATCATACGTGTATCTGCTCTACCCATTTCATAACGGGTGAGAATAAGGAACAAATATTATAACGTAAATGTATTATTGGCTGTGAGGCTGTAAACAGCAGCTAAATGTTAGCTGCTAGCTGTGGTATCCTGGAATAATAGTTTCACCCATATGTTGGTTTAGCCCAGACTCATGTCAGATACGGTGCCCGCCAGTTGGATATATGAAAGTTAACCCAAAGTGTGGAAGTAAAGAACCTTCAGCTATATTGTCATCGTGTGGACATTCAATTCTTTCTGCTAGACACTAAGAGTGACAGCCAGAACAGAAACATTACACTAGCTACTTCGCCATATAGTCCATTCTCAGTGTACGTGTGCACCAGTGGAGGTTTCTCTATGACAACACGTGAAATACAAATTCACTCATAATTCATAATTATTATTAATTTACATATATATATAATTTTTTTTATAAATTATTATTATTTAATTTTTTTTTATTAGAAAGGTTTTCCTCTGTAAAAAAATTCCAGTGAATTTTTTTTTCTTCAAAAATTGCCAAAATGTACAGCTCTGAGCAGGCCTGCACTGCAGTAATGACTGCAGTAATATTCGTGCAGAATATCTGCACAGGTTGACCCAATTTAAATAAATAATAGCCAATCAAAATAGGCTATTAATGTCATCTAAGCACGGTCTGTGCAGTTTAACTCTTGCCATTGAATGGGGGATTGAATGATTGACAGCCTTGTTATCCAATCAGCTAATGGTTTCTCTTTTGCTGCTCTGCGGCTCTGCAGCTAGCATGATTGACAGCCTTGTGGCCCAATCAGATAATGGTTTCTCTTGTGCCATACTGCGGCTCTGCAGCTTGTTTACAAAATAATTTTTATCTCAGGAAGATAACTTGTTGGAGCTAACGTAGCTAAAGGGCTACCACCGCAGCTATCAGGCCCAGGGTGGAGTGTTTTGTTATTGTTCATGAACTTATTGTGCATCGTTTGATGATATATATATACACCTGCGATAAAAGCTAAATGTGACAACAACAACAACATCATCGCCTCGCGGGCACTTTGAATTCTCTAGTACTGTAGATAGCGTTGCAATGGAGGAAGGAGATATTGTCGACTAGCTTGCTTGCTAGCTAACGTTACGCAAGTCTTGTGAATGTCTAAACAGGGCTGATGGCATTGATGAAGATGATATCAATAACAACAATGCCTCTCCATTGTGCATCGTTTGATGATATATATATTTTTTTATCTCAGTCGTTGTAAAACGAAAGCCTGCAGTGCTTAGCCTCAGCCGAAGTGTAGTAGTTCTAACTTCACTCGGGAGACAAAAGCCAAACATCAATTTGATGCAACAAGCTGGCTCGCGATGCACTATTGTTTACATTTTCCATGGGATTAATGCACGTGGCTCGAGTCGGACTCGTCACATGGAGAAGCTGCACTATTCAACGATAGATGAGATCGATCGAGATACCGTCTTTATGGGTAAGTCGTGTCTTCTTGGCTTTAGAATGTCAGTTTGTGTAACGTTACTGTAACCGAATTGAAACCGCATCATAACTCCTACATCGACCATGTCACTTTTCAAAAGGCATGAATGAATGAAAACTTTATTTAACAGATTGCAGAATGGGTACAATATACAGTACGGCTCAATACACATAATTATTAAGGAGATGCAGACCAGATAAAGACTTTCGTCTTGTTTACATCAGGGTCCCCCATTTTCAATTCATAGTGAAATGTATCTTGTGTTATTAGGAGCCCTGCTAAAGTTGGTAGCTAACGTTATATTGATAATGTTTCAATATTATCAGGTTGATATTATTAGGTTGATAATGGTGTCAGTGTTTCAGATAGCAAGGTGGAGATCTTTGTTAACTAGTAGAGCTTTGGTTGAGACAGATTACAGTGCTGTCTCTTAAAACTCATAAACAAGTATTGAGCAAGACGAGTTAGTCTGTTGTGTTGTGCGTATTGTATGGGAGGGATAATGATGACTGTGTGTAACTAGGAGGGATATGAGGACTGTGTGTATGTGGCACTGAATTGATGTAAACAAGACGAAAGTCTTTCTCTGGTCTGCATCCCCTTAACAATTGTGTGTATTGAGCCGTACTGTATTGTACCCATTCTGCAATCTGTTAAATAAAGTTTTCATTCATCATTCATTCATTC
The DNA here is from genome assembly GCF_963971535.1 of Notolepis coatsorum. Lineage (NCBI taxonomy): Eukaryota > Metazoa > Chordata > Actinopteri > Aulopiformes > Paralepididae > Notolepis > Notolepis coatsorum. The sequence goes on along the minus strand of NC_140176.1, from coordinate 2,675,110 downwards.
ATGTGTAGAAAGAAGAACTATAACATTCTCATTCTCAAAGACCACAGTCTTAAACACACGCACACACAAAAGATACATGGACTATTGTTATTGGACACAAGCCACACACATGGACCCTGCACTGCACCATAATACACCTGTGATTATAGTATACTTGTTATCACACACACACACACACACACACACACACACACACACACACACACACACACACACACACACAGTTCTGTTGTGTTAATATAAACCCGCCGTGGTCTCTCTCTGTCGCTCTCTCTCATTCATTCATTGTCCTTGTGTTACATAAAACCCATCTGTGGCCTCGTGCAGAGGAAGGTGGTTGTAAGGGAAAACTAACAAGAAATGTTGCCAGTGAGGGAATACTGGGTGAAGCTCTTTCCTACGCGTGATGCTTGTTGATAATAAAATGATGTCTTCTCCTTGGTTACTGTTGAGAGTTTTTATTACTACTTGCGGTGTGGACAAATATAAGCATACAAAATAAACTCAAAAAGTGACTCAATATAACTGAAAACAAACAAACGAGCACGGTAAAAAGATAGTGTGGCTTCCCTGTGATAATTACCCAAATTCCCTGCCGCTGCACACCTGTGAACACATGATACATATAGACTGCACCTAAGCGCACATGAGCCCCGCCTCCTGTGCCCACTGCCTGCTAATTGGTCAACACTTTCATGATGACACTGTGCCTTCATACAATAACATAACGGCAGAAAATCATTAAATTGGCTACAACAGTGGTAAATGTTAGATATTCCAATGTACAGTTTTGCATACCATTGACTCAGAATGGTCTGTGTTATTGAAATCGTCACAGCAGTATAGTTTGTGTATACTTCAGAAGTATGATATTTAAACATAGTCCCCAAAATGAATGGAAGTGAATGAGGAGCCTGACACCTGGGAGGAATGGGGGTGTTGCAGCGTTGGGGATGTTTAAAAAATATAATTTAATATATAATATAATATAATAATTTGTGCTTCACCTAAAAAATTTGTCAGCAGCCTCCACTGGTGTGCACTGGAGGCTTCAAGTAGCCTACATGCCTTTTTCATGTTTATATGTTACTACTTTTTAAAAACGGAGCTCACTTTTGCTGGTTGGTTGTCCCAAAAACTAAGATGGCGGCGGTCTCGTGACGTCAGAGTGTCTTGTGTGTGCATGTGTGTGTGTGTTAGAAAGAGAGTAGTTGAGCCTTGTGTGATCTAATCTCCTCCATACTCATGTGTATAAAGTGATGCCAGCCTCCTCAGTCTCTCTGGTCATGTTAGTACAGTAATTGATTGAAAACTTTATTAACAGATTGCAGAATGGGTACAATACAGCTCAACAATACACACAATTGTTAAGGGGATGCAGACCAGAGAAAGACTTTAGTCTTGTTTACATCAGGGTCCCCCATTTAACTAGGCTGCACTAGTCTCTCTGATCATGTTAGTACAGTAACTAGGCTGCACTAGTCTCTCTGATCATGTTAGTACAGTAACTAGGCTGCACTAGTCTCTCTGATCATGTTAGTACAGTAACTAGGCTGCACTAGTCTCTCTGATCATGTTAGTACAGTAACTAGGCTGCACTAGTCTCTCTGATCATGTTAGTACAATAACTAGGCTGCACTAGTCTCTCTGATCATGTTAGTACAGTAACTAGGCTGCACAGCCGACAAACATAGTTGCTGCCTACACAATATCCAGGTAAGATGGCGGACGGTTATCCCATGATTTATGGCGTAATGTCGCATCTATTGTTTTATTTATGGCAGCACCGCTGGTCTAACTGTTACATTATTATTAAGGGTTAGGCAATTGTGAAATACCGTAATCACAAACGGGAACATATTGATCAAAGAATAATGTCCAAAAGGACCTTATGTTTAAACCTTCTGATTAAACAAACCTGCTTTGTGTTTCTTCATCTCACTTTCACAACACTCTGAAGTTTACGGCCAGTCTCGACTCCTCCTTAGTTCAAATCTGTCTCCAGCAGCTGCAGTTAGTCCGTTCTTTACACGATCACTGCATCTAGATCTGTTCAGAGAGTTAACGTTAGAGATTAGCAGCATTAGCTCGTTATAGCAACAGACAACGAGGTGAAGCCATGGAGTGTGGTGCCCCTGGTGGCTAGGACGAGACATTGCATGGCATTTCCGTATTTCGTGTTGACGTCAGGGAGGGCTGGACCAATCAGCTACGTGTGCGTCACGCGGCACCCCACGCCCCGCCCCTTTGGAAATAAACAGCCAATAGCTGCCTCACACGGGTAATGCCTGCGCCGCGACAGACCGCGCGCTTATTGGCGGAGAGAGGACGTCACTCCACATTGGGTTTAGCCCCTGACCAGGCTCGGTTGAGACGTGCGGTTGGAGAGAGTGCGAGAGAGAGGGAATCAGGGATGATGAATGATGAATGAATGAATGAATGAATGAATGAATGAATGAATGAATGAATGAATGAATGAATGAATGAATTAATTAATTAATTAATTAATGAATTAATTAATTAATTAATGATGAATGAATGAATGAAAACTTTATTTAACAGATTGCAGAATGGGTACAATACAGTACGGCCCAATACACACAATTGTTAAGGGGATGCAGACCAGATAAAGACGTTTGTCTTGTTTACATCAGGGTCCCCCATTTTCATTCATAGTGACATTTATGACATACACAACATACATGACATTTATGGCATAGGGACATACATGACATACAGGTATTTAGTACTGTTACATTTGTGACATACGATATGCAAATATACAGTACTGTTACCCATAGATCCTGACAGAGTATATGATGGGGAGGGGACTGTACATTAGGAGGGGGTGGGTGGGTGGGAGATAAATATACATGCGGTGGGGAGGAGACTGTCTAATAGGAGGGGGTGGGGGGGTTTGGACATTTACGGTGGCCAGTTTCGAATTGCAGCCTCCCGTAGGTTTTGAATGTGGGTAGGGATTCACATTCCTTTACAGCTTTGGGTAGGGCGTTCCACATTGATGTGGCATAATTGCGAAACGTGTTTAGTCCCTTGTTTGAGCCGAATCTGGGTTTAACATGATTTGTTGAGCTTCCTCTGGTGTTGTGGTCGTCATATTCACTGACCTTGATTTGATTGATTGTATGTCATAAATGTCCTGATGAATTGAAAATGGGGGACCCCGATGTAAACAAAACAAAATAATTTTTCTGGTCTGCATCCTCTTAGTATTGTACCCATTCTGCAATCTGTTAATATGTTTTCAATCAATCAATCAATCAATAAGAAGGACAACCATAAGCATCCTTCCTCCAGAAATCAACCAATCCTGGGCACTCCCATACCATATGGAAAAAGGTACACAAGGCGTTTTTGGGTGCACAAAGCGCTTTTAGGTGATGGTATGGCTTTCTTTATGTAATATGCATGGAGTAAAGTATGTCCTATGTATAAAATCAAAATGGATGACTTGGTGGTTGGGAATTCTGGAGGATAGCTAAATGTTTTGCCAGATTAATAGCCCATTTAGACTGCTGCTATTGAATGGTATATCCACACTGGCACACTCTATCAATGGGTAGAGGCTTTGAAGAAGTCTTTGCCAACATGGCGTAAACCGTTGAGACCAGACCCCTGGGTCTGGTAAATATTGTGTGAAATGGTTGGGTACCTAATTGACTATCCCAAGGTACACCATTGCTGTGCGCAATAGAAGCTAGAAGAAAGTGCCAGGTGAATTAAAGTGTTTCTGAATGTCTTGGAATGAGCAGAGACCCTCTACCCCAAACAAATCAGCAAGTGTAAGAACTCCCTTATTACACCACTGGGGGGCAGTATTGGACGCCTCCCAACTGGAGACCAGTGTTATCATGGGCGATTGAAGGTACAAATTTGGTGTCATTTTCCTGAGATTTTCTGCAAGACTGCGAACTGAGATTAGCTCAATAATGATGGAGCCAAATTAGTTTTTTGATTGTTTGATAGATATATTGGAATAGATTACATATTGTAATTGTAACCTATGAGGGCCGTACACAATTTCCCTCTATATAGGGTGCCAGGACACCAATAGTACCATTTGAATTGAATTGAATACTTTATTTTGACACAAATCGTATGACAAAAAAAACATTTTAAAAGACAAGACAATAACAGTGTCAATAACGCAGGTCAAAAATGGATAAAACACAATAAAGCCAAGGCTTGTTTCCATTGTGGTCCATACATGGAACATAAAAAGGCACAGAAACACAAATGGACATGTACACTGACAGGACACATTCTAAAAAAAAAAATTATAAAAACACCTAACCTGACAACTCATACAGTTAACTAATGTTAAAAGAAAATCCGCAAACCCTTAAAAGCAACTCATGATAAAAGAAATAAAAGCCAAGTTATGATAAAAGAGATAAAAAAAACATTTTAAGACCAATTTGAGTTGCTGCTGAGCCATGTTTTTAGGGCGGATTTATTGGAAGGTTGGAAGGTTGGTAGTCCCGATCCACCTTCACCTTTTTCCCTCTGGAGGGTTGAAAGTTTGAGTCTGCCAGAGGGAGCATGGAGCTAAAAACGCTAATTTGTGGAAGAATATTAATTTTAATATATGAAAAAGAGAATGTAATTAGATTGGATAACCCTGCATGGACTATAACGCATATTATGACCATCCTCTGCACCTTTGTGTATACGGTTTACTTTGTCATATTTTATATTGCTTATATTGATTGTAACTTATATTATGATCAATAGGGTATACAGACCATCATCTGCACCTCTGTGTATAGGGTTTATTTTATTAAAATTGTATATTTAGATTTAATTCGTTTATTGCCTATATATATTACTCTCCTATTACCGTGAGCATTATCTGTACCCCTCCTGCTGCTATGACGACTGAATCTCCCAAAGGGGATCACTAAAGGAATATCCTGTTTAGTCCAGAGGATAGAATGTTTTCCCCTCTGCATGGGTGAGACCTGTTTGCTGCCATCTCCACAGTGACCTCTTTGAAGTGTAAGAGAAGGGGAGCCATGTTTTTATTTACTTGAAATAGTGCATGTATGGCTGTGTATGACAGTATACTAAAGTAACTATATCAGACATTACAAGTTCTGCAATAAGGTCAACCTAAGGTCAGTCTGTCTACTTCAAAGACACGAAACAGCAAACACACACACTTTCTATGCCTATAATGGGGAAATGGCAGATTTGAGTGGTGAACAGTAAAAATGACAAACTTTACTATTTTTCTCAAAGATGAAACCCTAACATTACAAAATGCATGATTATTAGGGATGCTCGATATTGGCTTTTTTACCGATACCGATATTCCGATATTGTCCAACTCTTAATTTCCGGTACCGATATCAACCGATATCAACCGATACCAATATATGCAGGGTTTCCCCCCCAAAAAAACGGAATAATTTCAGGTAACTAATAATTTCACTGGATGCAATATTGTTATTGTTTTTCTTCTTTTTTTTTTACCGATACCGATATTTTCCGATATCACATTTTACTGCCGATATCGGCCGATAATATCGGTCGGCCGATAATATCGGACATCCCTAATGATTATTATTTGTAATGGCTATGAGATTAAAACATGTGGTTTTAATGGGAGTTAATGGGACATTTCTGTCCTCAAATTACGTAAGAATTATTACAGAATTGTAAATCTGCTACACAAAAACGAATAATGCATCAAAGTCAATATTGTGTCTAATCTTTGACATATCCAAGACTGATGAGACCGGTGGTTGCTCTCTAGTGGTTAATGTAGCGCAGTACTGGAGGCAAGCGCTACCGGAGTCTCATGGCCAGTACAGAGAGACTCAGAAGGAGCTTCTATGCCCATGAGGGCCCAGGAGTTCAAAACTTTGAATCCCTATCTGATCGGATCCGATTTTTAAATCCCATTTTTTGTGATCCAGGATCAGACAACTCGGCCAGATTTTGTCCCGGTATTTCAAAGCAATCCAGGATAGGATCACCCTGATCCAGATTGTGACTTTTCAAGATTACTAGATCCGAATATCAGTGCTTTAATCCTACCGATCTCCGATGGGAAAAAAGGAAGACAAGGACCACATTGCAGAGACATCTATAATGTCTAATTATATTGTTAAATACATAAAGGACATCAAATCATAATGGAATTGTAATTATTTTTAAAAAAAGACTCCCACTAGGGTAACATAAAAAAAAAACTTGATTCAAAGGCAGCTGGATCATCCAGACGTGCTTTGAGGAGCTGAATTCTAAGTGAGATTTCTGTTTGCTGAAGGTGATGACAGATGGACATTTTTTTTGTTGAAGATATTTTTTCTTTAACCTAAATTACATTTGTGATTGACAATCTTTGTTGTGATACTTTTATGAGCATAAACATTTATGTCATCAGCATTTGGTTGAAAACAAAATAGGCCACCATTAACGTGACAAAAAAATAAATAAAAATAAAAGATTGATTTGCCATGAAGGCTAAGAATTGTGTATTATTTCAGTTAACAAACTTTGCCATCTTATTTATATTGAAACATATTCTTTTGGAAATCCACCCCTCTGATGGGATCAAGAGAATCCAGTTTTTTGGGATCAAATTGATCCCAATCCTGTGTTGTCGGTTTGAAATACCCGTTTTGAAGATTTGATACAGATTAAAGTTTGGATTTGATTTCCTGATCTGATCGGATATCAAAGTGATCCTGATCCTGTTTTTTGGTTTAGAACTACCCACAATCCAAATCTGATAGGGATTAAAAGTTTTGAACTCCTGGGCCCAGGCCATCAGGATGCTCAATGACTCCATGTAACAACCCATCATCTACACTCACTGCACACACATCCACATGTACACACTCACTTTAAACAAACACTCACCTTACCACTCACTTTATATTGATCTATTATTAAAGAGATTTGCACCACTTTCATACCTCATTTGCACCCTACCCCAAGTTTTCTCTCTGCATTCTACCTCACTGGTACTCATTTTACTCTGTATTGTATATATGTTTGTATATTGACTTTACCTACTTTTTACTTCTTAATTATTTTGTACTTACTTTCTCTTTACTGTATATAGCACACTCTCAGGGGCCAATACAGAAACAAGCATTTCATCATAAAGTATCCTGTATTTTGTTCTGACAAACTTGAACTTAACCAGGATCCCCAGTACAGAACTGAAAGGGTCTATAGCTGTCAATACATTGGCCATAAATATAACTGATCAGGAGAATAACCAGACACTTCTGTGATCTATTGTCTATATGAGGGGTCAGCGGACAAGTGGTCGGGGCTCTTTTCCACAACCACTGACTCTGTGGGAGTGTGAGGAAGAGAACACATGATGTGATTGAATAAAGTACCGGAGAAACGCACTCTCTGGCTGTTCGAGTTCTTTTAATCTCCAATTCCCACTAAACCAACCAGTTTCTGGGATTAGATCAGCCCAACCAGTTGCTTTTTTTAAATGGTTGTTTAACCCATTCCGTTTTAATTTGACTGCTTTTGCTGTGCTGCATCAATCTGTCTCACCATGCTCCTTTTATTAGCTTTTATCTAATTCATTACTTCATTACCACTATTGTTGTTTTATTCCTATTTCAATTATTGTGTTGTATTTATTTTACATGATTTCTACGTTAAGCACTTTGTATTTCAATCTTGCACAAAAGGCTCTATATAAATAAAGTTTGATTTGAATTTTAAAAACAACCAACAGGCATTTTTCTTAATGTGTAAAATCCAATTTTTTTTATTTGTGTTTCTTTGTTACTTAACTGTATTGAAAGGTCCTTTATAAATACAGTAACATTTACTTTAGAGGGCATACTAATCATGATTAAGCACCTATTGAGGAATTTGATGTTAAACTATTGATTATTGTTACTCAAGTCTCAGACCTGATTACCTGAAATCCTTCCAGAATGGCTTCTACTTCCCTTCCTAATGACACATTCAGTAAAGACCTATCCATCTGTTTACCTCAAATAAAAATCAGGTGAATAATATTTGTTCTATATACTTTGTTAACATTTAGTTCCTCATCAGGTCCAATGTACTTTATTATTTATAAAAGTAAGGCGTTAAATGCTCCGCTCAATAGGAGTTCACTCCACCTGGAATATGACCTCTCCTGGATATCTCTATACATCACTGGTATTGGCCTTCCCCCATATCTCAATATTGATAATTGAAAACAGGAAGAATGGCTTCTCGTTTACCTGGGCACACAATTAAATATTAGTACCTGGCTCTACTTTTCAATCAATGACATAATTCTTTAGATTAGATTAGATTAGATTCACTTTATTGTCATTACACCTGTTCTGGCGGTAGGCAAACTGGTAGGGGTCAAGTGAGGGCGGTAGGCAAACTGGTAGGGGTCAAGTGAGGGCGGTAGGCAAACTGGTAGGGGTCAAGTGAGGGCGGTAGGCAAACTGGTAGGGGTCAAGTGAAGGTGGTAGGCAAACTGGTAGGGGTCAAGTGAGGGTGGTAGGCAGGATTTAAGGTGAGCCAGGACTAGCCTCTCGAAGCACTTCATGATGATGGAGGTGAGTGCTACGGGTCGGTAGTCATTGAGGCTCTCTGGGGAGGCGTGTTTAGGGACAGGAATGATGGAGGTGACTTTGAAGCATGTGGGAACTTTTGCCTGGGCCAGGGACAGATTGAAAATCTCCGTCAGGGGCGGCCGGCTAACGAATCCAACTGCCAGCGGTACCTCCGGCTTGTCGGTCGTCCGTGCTGACACAATTGGCAGTGTCAGTGGGTGGGAAGCCGGCGTGGGTGGGTCCTGGTCCTTGTAAAGCTGAGGGTTTTTTCAACCTGTAACTTGTTCTTGTCAGAGACCAGCAGGGCTGAGTCGTCCGCAAACAGGAACAAGTTGCAGTCACAAGCTGACGACATGTCATTTGCATAAATTAGGAACAGTAGCGGTCCTTGTATGCTTCCTTGTGGAACACCACAGTTCACTGTGAGGGGGGGGGATAGGGTACCGTTTACCTCCACCATCTGTTCTCTCCCCTCCAGGTAGGATTGCATCCAGCTCACTGATAGACTATCAAAACCAATTGCTTTTAGCTTGTCAATCAGAATAGAGTGATTGACAGTGGCGAAGGTCTTCTGGAGGTCCAGCATGACCATGCCGCAGTATCTGCCCACGTCCACCTCTTGTTTGATGTGGTCGTTCAAATAGAGAAGGCATGTGTCAGTGGAGTGGGATGTTCTGAAGACAGATTGGAATTCGAAGATTAGATTTTTTTCCGCAAGGTACTTTTCGACTTGTTCGTATACTATTTTTTCCATGACTTTCGAGATGGAGGTAAGAATAGAAACAGGGCGGTAGTTGCCTGGGTCTAATTTGCTGCCCTTTTGTGCAGGGGGGTTACTCTTGCAATTTTGAAGTCTTTGGGTACGTATCCCTGTTTTATGGAGAGGTTTATTATGTGTGTGATGACTGGGGTGATGGCGGCTGCTGAGTCTCCAAGGAATTTGGAGGGGATATTGTCATGGCCAGTGGCCTTGTTAGGTTGGAGGGCGCTCAGTCTTTTGAGTACCTCAGCTGTTGTTACCATTTCTAGTTTGAAATCGTCTTTGTGGACCCCTAGGTTATTGTAGTAGGCTATGATGTGTTCTACCCCAAAATGCCCTGAGTGGGTGGGTAGTTTATTCACCAGTGTTGTGGCTATGTTTGTGAAGAAAATGTTTAAGTAATTGGCCACATCCAGCTTGTCTGTGATGAGCGTGTTGTCCGGAATTGGCCATATAGCGAACATTAATAAATAATTAACCTACAAACATGAAATGGTTCTGACAGCACAATATTGATGTAACTATGAGAATCGCTGGGATCTGGTCTCTCTTTCGGCCAGTACGTGAAATATCCGAGCCCTTGCTCAGTGGTTGTCACGATACACTCAGGCGCTCCGTGGGAGAGGCGTGATTTTTTTCCCGTAGCCTCTGTTTGCGAAGACGCTCTCTGATTGGCTAGGCCGCGTACAGCGAAGAAGAAAAGACCCTCTCTGACTGTTTTAGCTCCGAAGGGTCTTTTCCGCCTTGTACATATATTCTCTGCTTCGAAGTGGTTATGCTTAGGCATTCTTTCGAAGTGGTTATGCTTAGGCATTCTTTCGAAGTGGTTATGCTTAGGCATTCTTTTGAAGTGGTTATGCTTAGGCATTCTTTCGAAGTGGTTATGCTTAGGCATTCTTTCGAAGTGGTTATGCTTAGGCATTCTTTCGAAGTGGTTATGCTTAGGCATTCTTTCGAAGTGGTTATGCTTAGAGTTAGGGTTAGGGTTAGCCAATCGGAGAGCGTCTTTTTCTTCTTCGCTGCAATCAAAGAGCGTCTTCGCTCACAGAGGCTACGGAAAAAAGCAAGCATGGGGGAGAGAGCAGCTTGTGGAGAAGCAGTGGCTCTGAGCAGCAACCTGTGTCGTATCGCCATCTTGTGTTCAAAAGGTGGAACTTCATACTGTATCTATTCAATGCACGATAATGGAAATTAATTCAAATAAAATGCTTGTCATTGACAGATTTGAAAAATATTCTGGAATTCAGGTCCTTGGCCTGGGCGATGTTTCATCCAAATCAGACCAGAACCTTAGAAGTTATGGCTAATGCAGACAGACAGACAGAATGACCACAGGAGTGATTGCCATACCCTCCAGGTATCACCGTAATCCAAAACTGCCAAGAAACTGGCTTCAATGATCCTCTTCCAGGTTTTCATAGGGAACTCTCTAACCCCTGTCCTCGTCTCCCTGTCTGTCTGTGAGTGGATGTCTCGTGGTGATGGCCAAGGTGGTGGATGTCTCGTGGTGATGATCAAGGTGGTGGATGTCTCGTGGTGATGATCAAGGTGGTGGATGTCTCATGGTGATGATCAAGGTGGTGGATGTCTCATGGTGATGATCAAGGTGGTGGATGTCTCATGGTGATGACCAAGGTGGTGGATGTCTCATGGTGATGGCCAAGGTGGTGGATGTCTCCTGGTGATGATCAAGGTGGTGGATGTCTCGTGGTGATGATCAAGGTGGTGGATGTCTCCTGGTGATGATCAAGGTGGTGGATGTCTCATGGTGATGGCCAAGGTGGTGGATGTCTCATGGTGATGATCAAGGTGGTGAATGTCTCATGGTGATGGCCAAGGTGGTGGATGTCTCATGGTGATGATCAAGGTGGTGGATGTCTCCTGGTGATGATCAAGGTGGTGGATGTCTCATGGTGATGACCAAGGTGGTGGATCTCTCGTGGTGATGGCCAAGGTGGTGGATGTCTCGTGGTGATAATCAAGGTGGTGGATGTCTCATGGTGATGATCAAGGTGGTGGATGTCTCATGGTGATGATCAAGGTGGTGGATGTCCCGTGGTGATGATCAAGGTGGTGGATGTCTCGTGGTGATGATCAAGGTGGTGGATGTCTCATGGTGATGATCAAGGTGGTGGATGTGTCATGGTGATGACCAAGGTGGTGGATGTCTCGTGGTGATGACCAAGGTGGTGGATGTCTCGTGGTGATGACCAAGGCGGTGTGATCTTCTCTACGTCGCCCCCCTACTTCAAATGGATCAGAGCGGAATACATACATTCATCCAAATGGTATATGACTGATATTTTGAGCTCTGAGCCTTGACATTTAGCCTTTATCTTATTTTCATACTAGTGCTCATTCCTCTATGCTTTTTCTTTTGTTGCTGTTGTCCTTAGCTTGTACCCCAGTTGCTATTGCATGTACATGTGTTTTATTACAGGTATATGTACATACACTATTCACCTGTTATATTCTCCACCCATCGGTCATCCATCTTCTTCTTTCGTGTAACGTCAGAGGTCCAACTCCGTATCTTGTAGCCATGCCCTTAACTCTGGTCCCACATCAAAGAGGCTGGCTTCCGAGGGTGGTTTGTATAGGGGGCAGATGGTCAGGATGTGGTCAACAGTCTGCTCAGGGTCTCCACACTCACATGCAGCGCTGTCTGCCAGGCCCCACTTTTTTAATGATGCTTTAAAGCGACCAACCCCAGATCTTAAACGGTTCAGCAGAACCCATTGCCGGCGTGGAAGATCGTCTCCTGTGGCGCCATCTCCTGGATCCCAGATGTGGTGGTGGATACGGGATGGCCCAGCACTCTCCCACTCTCTCTTCCAGGCTGCCGCCAGCCATCCATTTCTGGATAGGTCCTCAGTGGTGGAACGGAGCATCTCTTGTGCCACCTTGTTGTAGGGGTGGCGGGACTTGAGTCTGCTCATAGGTGCTGTTGTTGTTGTGGTGTTGTGTAGGATGTGCCAGTCATGCTTCACTGCCTTCCTTGCTAGGGCGAGAGTGGCAGCCTCTCGTCGTAGGCCAGCTGGTGCGATTCCTGCAAGGACTGGCAGCAGGAAGACGGGTGTAGCCTTCAGGCATCCAGTGATGATCCGGAGGGCGTTGTTAGTAGCCGCATCAACTTTTTTAACGTGCAGGCTTCTGCTCCAGACTGGGGCACAGTACTCTGCTGCCGAGAAGACCAGGGCTTGGGTGGATATCCGAAGGGTCTTGGCAGTGGCTCCCCAGGTTGTACCTGCGAGGCGTCGGATCAGCGCAACCCTTGATGTTGTCTTTGCCCTGACATCTTCGAGGTGTTGTTTGAAGGACAGTGTCCGATCCAGACGCACGCCAAGGTATTTAGGGGCTTGTTGGGACTCCAGACGCTTGTGGTCAGCATATACCTCCAGTTCCCTCTTGGCATCTCTGTTGCAGAGATGGTATGCTGCTGAAACGGTCTTGCTGGTGCTGAGCTGTAGGCGCCACTTTTGTAGATAGGCTACTAGGATGTCCATGTCTTGGTTAAGACCGTCCTCCAGTGCCTTCCATGTGGGTCTTCTCAGCATGATGGCAAGATCGTCCGCATAGCCGTACTTTCTGGATGCTGTGACTGGGAGATCGTAGATGTAAATATTAAACAGCATCGGAGAAAGGACTGACCCCTGTGGGACACCGTTCCTCAGTCTTCTGAGCCTGCTGCGCTGGCCATCGCTGGTGTGTAGGACAAAACTGCGGTTAGACAACATCTCCATGATAAACTTCACCATGTGCCGATCAGGTACCATCCTCATCAGCTTCAGGTGGAGTCCACGGTGCCAGACAGTATCGTATGCGGCAGTCAGGTCCAGGTACACTACCCCCGCTTTCTCATTAGCCTGGAAGCTGTCCTCGATGTCTTGAGACAGTAGTGTTACCTGGTCCACTGTTGATCTACCACGTCGGAAACCGGCCTGTTCCTGTGGGAGCTGTGTGTCAATTACTGGCTCAATGCGGCTATGGATCATTCTTTCCAATATCTTAAATGGAACACAGAGCAGCGAGATGGGTCGATATGCCTTGGGGTCTTCCGCAGGTTTGTTTGGCTTTGGCAGGGCAATTACAGAAGCACGACGCCAGGTCTTGGGGATCTTGCACCTCTGATAGCATGCAGAGAAGAATGCACAGAGCCAGTCAGATGTTGTTGTGCTCTGGTGGGTGATAAACTCCGGGTGGATGTTGTCACGGCCTGGAGATTTGCCCGTCTTGAGCTTACTCATGGCCTCATCGAGTTCATCTGCTGTGAACTCTCCTGAGAGGTTAGAATCTACACTGGCCACCTTGGAGAGGGAAAACACCTCCTGTGTTATCAGGCGGGTAACATCTTTGTCTGCGTCTGGGTAACGACCGTTCTTCAGGAGCTCGGAGGCGATGGCATCTGCAGTGACTGGGCAGCTTGGGGGCTTCGTACATCTGCCTGTAAGCTGGTTGATCGTTTGCCACGCCTTCCGACTAGAATGGGTAAAGTCAATTGATTCAACTACTTCAGTCCATCTGTCTCTACGCGTGCTGTCCAGTCTCTGGAGCAGTGCCGCTGCAGTCGCATCCACCTCTTCCCTGGAGCCAGCGCTCTGGTGGTCGCACAGGAGGCGGCTGCACTCCTCGTCCCAACCAGGGATGTAGTTCCTGTTGTAGCCGCGTGGGATGGTCTTCTTTGCCGCACCCAGGAGGACCCCACAGTAGGCCTCATAGGCGGCGTCCACATCGGCTGCATCTGGGTCTGGCAGACCAGCTGCCCTCTTATCCGTCTCCTGAGCAAATACCTCCCAGTTGGCCTTTCGAAAGTTCCATCTTTTGACAGGCTTCCCTAATACCGGTTGCACCAGTGATGGGACTTTAATGATGGATGGTCGGTGGTGTGAGTCGGGAAACCTGTCTAGGACGCGTCTTTCTGGTTTCGGGTCATTGCTCCAGCATACGGCAAAGGCCAGGTCTGGGTTGGTAGAGGTGTTCCAGCGTGCAGAGAAGAAGCTTGGCGGCTCCTTGGGGTCGTACAACAGCAGAGCATCGATGTTGGAGGCCCATTCGCTGAGCGCCTCTCCGTTAGGTGTTGTGTAGTTGTAACCCCAGTCTGTGTGTTGACAGTTGAAGTCACCTGCGTAGATGGCGGGTGCAGTTATGGACGGGAGGGACGTAGCAGCCAGCTCTGATGGTGGGGGCTTATATACGTTGATGACTGAAGTTTCCTGGATTTTAGTAACCAGCCACTCGATGTTGGTGCCTGGTGGGGATTGGCTACTGGCTGACCAGCTTAGTTCAGTTCTCACGAAGGTTGCCACACCATGTTGCTTGTTGTGGATGGACCCGGCTAGATGGAAACCAGGCATCTTGAGGATGTTATCGTTTGTGCAGTGTGTCTCCTGCAGGAGCACCACCGCTGCCCCATTGGAATCAGCCAGGTGACGTACGATCTCGAGTTTGGCGCTGGTGAGGCCCTCGACATTGAGTTGGAGCACTGGTAGGCCGCGGTTTTCGACGGCCGGTATGACCGCCCGTCCTGAGTAGGACGCTCCACCGTACCTTGGCCTGCCTGCTCGACGTTTAGTTGGCGACATTCGTTTCACAAGTTGGTCTTGCACCATCTCTTGCTACTTACAGGGAAGGCCTCGTGAAGGCTGTCGTCATCTCCCCCAAGGTGGTGGATGTCTCATGGTGATGATCAAGGTGGTGGATGTGTCATGGTGATGACCAAGGTGGTGGATGTCTCGTGGTGATGACCAAGGTGGTGGATGTCTCGTGGTGATGACCAAGGCGGTGTGATCTTCTCTACGTCGCCCCCCTACTTCAAATGGATCAGAGCGGAATACATACATTCATCCAAATGGTATATGACTGATATTTTGAGCTCTGAGCCTTGACATTTAGCCTTTATCTTATTTTCATACTAGTGCTCATTCCTCTATGCTTTTTCTTTTGTTGCTGTTGTCCTTAGCTTGTACCCCAGTTGCTATTGCATGTACATGTGTTTTATTACAGGTATATGTACATACACTATTCACCTGTTATATTCTCCACCCATCGGTCATCCATAGCAACACTATATGATCACCGACATCCAAGTTGGGGGATCCCCCTTTGAACGGCCATTCTAAAGTTTCTCTCCTCCACATCGTCTGTAGTGCTTTTTCCCTATTGCTAGGTTTTTAGTGAGTTTTTCCCTTACCTTCACTGGGGAATGTCTGGGAGTGTTGCATAAACGAAAGTTTTTTCATTTGTCATCTTTGTTTTCATTTGTACAGCACGGTAGTGAGACCAGCTATGCTGTATGGTCTAGAAACAGTGGCGCTGACCAACAAGCAGGTGGCGGAGCTGGAGGTGGCAGAGATGAAGATGTTAAGGTTCTCTCTGGGAGTAACAAGGTTGGACAAAATCGAAAATGTCTACATCAGAGGAACGGCCCATGTTGAGCAGTTCGGGCAGAAAGTGAGAGAAGCAAGGCTGAGATGGTTTGGACATGTGCGGAGGAGGGAGGTGGGGTACATCGGGAGAAGGATGCTGGAGATGGAGCTGCCAGGAGAGAGGAGGGGAAGGCCCAAGAGGAGGTTTATGGACACAGTGAAGGAGGACATGCAGGCAGTGGGAGTGACGGAGGACGACGCAGAGGACAGAAACAGATGGAAACGGGTGATCCGCTGTGGCGACCCCTGACGGGAAAAGCCGAAAGAAAAAGAAGAAGAAGTTTTCATTTGTCACTCCAAGCTTGTGTATTTGATTGTAAGTCTGACCAGACCTCGGTCTCACTTTCTGGTCAGACGCTTGTGTATACTTGTCTCTGATTGTAAACTGAGGACTCTTCTGTGATCACAGAAATAAACGATTTTCTTTTGAAATTGTTTGACTCGATTTGAATTTCTACAGTTCACCGTCTTGGCTAATTTAAAATATTCCACAACACTCTCAATGCTAGATCCATTCACAGTGATCTAGAAAACAGCTGGAACTTTATTAATAATAATAATACATCCAACTTATATATCACTTTTCTGGGTCCCCAAAGACGCTTAAAACTAATTTGTTTAATTTTCATTCAGTACCAGTTTAACATTAATACATATCTTACTCAGCACTAAAGTGGCAGGTTCTCAACAGCTAATTCTAGAGTCTGTAAACAATACAGTACAGCATCATCTGCATGAAAATGAGATGAGACAATATGCTTTTGTTTATTTAGGATCCCCATTAGCTTTTGCACTTGACAAAAGCTACTCTTCCTGGGGTCCGACACTTAAAACAATACAACAATATTCAAGACATTACATCATTATCAACATCATTAACAATCGCATCCTCAGTTAAGGATGACAGTGTACAAGATAATTATCTGTATAAAGTATAAAAATAAAATAGTGCTACCTGAGCAGCACTCACTGCCATCAACATAAATACAATTAACAAAGTCAATTGGTTTTCACCGCTATGCCATAAGGGTTCAGTGCATGCTCGTTAGTAGATGGTATTTAAATTTCTTCTTGAAAGTAGTTTTGGATTCTATTTCAGCGAAGTAGCTTGACAATGAGTTTCATTCCATGATAGCTCTGTAAGTCACAGAAGATTTGAGTAGATTTGTCCTGGGTTTAGGTGCCAGTAGATGGCCTGACGTAGCTTGTCTGGTCATATGGTCATGTTCTTCTCTTACGTGAACAATTATATCATAAAAATACTGTGTTTTTTTGACAACTTGAACATTTCTGAGAAAAGTAATAAGACGAGATTGCAGATGTTTCTCAACCAGAAGCAATGATACATTTCTGTGCATAACTCCAATATTAGTGCGCTTTGAACAGTGGAGAGCTAGTCTGGCAGCCTTGTTTTGAGCTATTTGTAATTGCTATGTGTGTTTTTGCTGCTGATGACCATATGACCGGACAGTACTCAAGACAAAACCAGAGCCTGGATGACTTCTTTCAAAGTGGTTGGTGTTAAATACTTTGTACATTTTCTTGTCACAGCTATGCTCCTAATGCTCCTAATAGCTGTGCTATACTTTCTAATATCAATAATAGAAATACTAAACAGGACAGGACCCAACATTGATCCCTCTGGAACACATTTAGTTACCGGTAAGAACTCGGATAGGGTTCAATTGATCCCTGTTGAATCAAAATCAATCCTACGTAATCTCTCAAAAAGCAGTGAATTATATCAATGCAATCCAGATTGATGAAAAGAACAGCACAATGTTTTCTGTTGCCCATAGCAGACACACTATTTAAGAGCTAATAACATAACTTAACTCTGGAACTAACTGTTGAGAGCTCAATACAGAATACACTGGGTTGATTATTCATTACCAATGATTACAGGATTTGTGTTACAGAATAGTTTGGAAATTGGTCTGTAATTATTGAGATAACTTCTATCTTCACCCTATTTAACGGAATGAGTCATGACTTTCAAAAACTTACAAACTATGCCAGATAAAATATTATTAAAATAGGTGTTATTTACTCTGTAACCAATGGAGCAGATAGCTTTAGATAAAGGATCAAATGTCTCCTCTTATCAATGTCTTGCACTGCCTCAATAACACTAGGAGAGGAAGGCTGTAGTTTACAGAGACATATCACTTAGTGGGTGACTTATTGCACACTATCATTATTAAGAAGGGACCCTGTTTTCATTTTGAAATACATGACCAGCAGCAGCAACATGTGTATTAAAGGCGAATCTTTCATCTCAGATATTAAACAGTCAACCTCATACCAGCAATAACGACCATCTATGACTGGAATAGTTTCAACACTGGCTACTGACTGAAATAAAGGATCAACCACAAGGGGGAGCCAGTTTACCTGACATATTCTGCTCTTGTGTAGGAGAATGCTGTTATGCATCAAGTCATGGGCTTTTAACTAGGGATGTCCGATATTATCGGCCGATATCGGCATTAAAATGTGATATCGAGAAATGTCTGTATTTCTTTTTACATTTCTATAACCTTTATTTACCAAGGCAAGCAAGTAAGAACAAATTCTGATTTTATTTGTCAAAAGTATGCATAATGTTGTGTTAATTCCACAACAAGAGATATGTAATGTTAATTACCTGAAATTATTCCATTTGGGGGGGGGGGGGGACCCTGCATATATCTGTATCGGTTGATATCGGTATCGAAATTAAGAGTTGGACAATATCGGTATATCGGTAAAAAAAAGCCAATATCGAGCATCCCTACTTTTAACCCAATACTTCTGTTATAAACTAGAAGACTAAGAATATAATAATTGGTGTGACCAATGTGAAAATAGTTACAAGCTGGGTTTATCACTCAAAAAGTAATTTTATAGGTAGTAGTAGTAGTTTTATTCAGTCATCACACCCAATACAACACAATCATTCCACAATCTTTGATTTGGCAGTGACTGAAAAGGTACAGACTGAAGCATAATGCGTATACATGCCTGTCCTATATTCTTAACAAAATTAAGACTCAAACAGTATTCTAAAAGAAAATAACAAAAAAAGAATTATTCACATTTGTAATCTTAAAAAATAGCTATACAAACCATTGTCTTAAAAACCAAAAGCGAATGACTCATTCTTATGTATATCAGCATTGTTCCACAAGTTAACCCCAACAATAGAAATACATCTCCTTTTAATCCCTTTCTTAGCTTTTTGAACAGTAAATTTACAAATGTCTCTCAAATAATATTTTCTTTCATGTATTGAAAAAAAACCTTTGCACACCGTCCGGGAGTAACTTTGCTTTAGCTCTGTACATTATTTGCATAATTTTATAATGAACCAAATCATTAAATGTCATAACATGAGACTTTATAAACAGTGGATTTGTGTGGTCATAGTAACCAGCCTTATGAAGGCTCCGGATGGAGCGCTTTTGCAGTAAGACTATCGGATTTACAGTATTTTATGTCGACCCCCACACTTACATATCCCCCATAGTAAGATATGTAAGGTGAGCAGTAGATAATGTACAAGGCTTTATAGTTTAATATATCCTTACATTTATACAAGATTTCTACAGACTTAGATATTTCCCCTTGAATATAGTTAACATGTTGTTTCCATGTTAATTACCTTTCTGAATAAATATTTTGCCACAAACTGGACAGCTAAATGGTCTACAATGACTTATTGTGCATTTTCACATTCCCTTTATCTCTGAACCTCTGAACCTGTTACAACAAATTAAACAACTATAGTTTCTCTCCAGTATGACTTCCCATGTGTCTTCTCAGAACCCCATTATCACTGAACCATTCCACAAACTTCAGGATTTCTCTCCTGTATGACTTGTCGTGTGTTTGTTCAAATTTCCTTTCTGACTGAACCCTTTTCCACAAACTGAACAATTAAAGGGTTTCTCTCCTGTATGAGTTGACATGTGTCTGTTCAAAGTTCCTTTCCCACTGAACCCTTTCCCACAAACTGAACAACTAAATGGTTTCTCTCCTGTATGAGTTCTCATGTGGATCTTCAAATTTCCTTTGTGAGTGAACCCTTTTCCACAAACTGAACAATTAAAGGGTTTCTCTCCTGTATGAGTTATCGTGTGGATATTCAAATGTCCTTTATCACTGAACCCTTTCCCACAAACTGAACAACTAAATGGTTTCTCTCCTGTATGAGTTCTCATGTGGATCTTCAAACTTCCTTTCTCACTGAACCCTTTTGAACAAACTGAACAACTAAATGGTTTCTCTCCTGTATGAGTTCTCATGTGGATCTTCAAATGTACTTTGTGAGTGAACCCTTTTGCACAAACTGAACAACTAAATGGTTTCTCTCCTGTATGAGTTGACATGTGTCTGTTCAAAGTTCCTTTGTCACTGAACCCTTTTCCACAAACTGAACAACTAAATGGTTTCTGTCCTGTATGAGACAAACTTAATGTTTTTTGTTTCTTGTTTGATATTAGCATCTTTAAACCTGACTGAGGTTCCCCACTCTCCTTCCAATCATCACTGTCATCAGTCTCAGGACAGTCTGAAGAGAGAGGCTGGCCATCTCTAGTTGGTTCTAAATCACCATCTGGATATAAGTTACTGGCTGGTTCTGATACTCCACAGTCCTCTCCACCAGGTTCTGTTTTCATGTGTTCAGTTGAGGTGCTGGGTAAAGAGTATGCTTCTCTGTTTTTCTCCCTCTGGGTTTGAAGAGGCTGGAAGGACAGAGCGTTCTCTTGACCATCTTCACATTTCACTGGGTCTACTGTGATCTTGGAGAGATCAGCTTCTTCCAGCCCTTGATGTAGTTCCTCTTTGATCTGTAGGAGCTCTGGGTCCTGGGTTTGGCTGAGCAGTGAGGACAGAGTATTCTCTCCACCATGTTCATATTTCACAGGGTGTAAGGTCATCTTGGAGCCATCAGCCTCCTCTAGATATTGACACAGTTCCTCCTGTTCCTCTTTGATCTGTAGGAGCTCTGAGTCCTGGGTTTGGCTGAGCAGTGAGGACAGAGTATTCTCTCCACCATGTTCATATTTCACAGGGTGTAAGGTCATCTTGGAGCCATCAGCCTCCTCTAGATCTTGACACAGTTCCTCCTGTTCCCCTTTAATCTGGAGGGACTCTGGGTCCTGGGTTTGGTTAAACCATGAGGACTGAGGTTTCTCTTCATCATCTTCACTCTTCACAGGGACAGGGTTGAAAGTGAACTTGATGATATCAGCCTCCTCCAGACCTTGAAGCTGCTCTCCCTCCTGACTGACCCAGAGTTCCTCCTGTTCCTCTTTCATCTGTAGGGGCTCTGGCTCCTCCTGGCTCAGACTGGGGCTCCTCTCCTGCTGCTCAGGGGGAACCTCCTCTTCACAGACAGAGAGCTGTGGGGGGTCTGGAGGGAGGAATAATAATAATATGAATAACAAACATAAAGATGCAGTAGATAACTTTATCATTAACACATGGCCCATTTGACATCGAGTATCTATCATTCAAGATGTGAAAAAGGAATAATTTTTCCATCCATACATTCCCGTTTTATACCGTGGTGAATATAAGTATGGTTTTAGAGCGGTTTAGGGTAATTCCTGGGAGGCTAGTAGGGCTGTCCCCGACTAAGGATTTGGATGGTCGACTATGATTGGCCAAAATTAGCTGTTAGTCGCCTATTGGTCAAAAGAAATTAAAAAGTATCATATTTTTAATATTAAAAAACAAATATATATATATATATATATATATATATATATATATATATATATATATTTTATCATTCCATTTGGGCTGTGGGGGGTGCTTAATGTCTGAAGGAGTCGACTGAAGGCTTCTTGTCCTCTGCAAAAGCATGCAATTGGTCCACTGATGGATACATCTTGATATTTGTCTAGTCTAGTGTGTTCATTAGATGGGTGAAATCCTCTTTCAGTGCCTGTGCCTGTTTTCGTAGGCAGTTAGCCTCTGGTATACGTGCCATTAGCGTTAACCATGCTGCTAGGCCTCTTTTCTTTTGGAAAGAATGAAAAAATAATAATAAATAAATTAAAAGAAATTATAAATATATATATATATTTTTTTTTGTATTCGACTAAGAGGTTGGCTAGTCGACTACGGCTCCTTTCGACCGATTAGTCGACTAATCTACTAATAGGGGTCAGCCCTAGAGGCTAGTAATAGGCTGCTGTGGCGATAAGAAAGTAGCGAGCCAGAGACGTGGTTCGAGTTGAGGTACTTTACTTCTCACTGCACATTTACAATAACAACCAACTTAACCCGGAACCGGAAGTGGTATTTACCCTTTCCCCTAAACAGTAAAACCCCCGCCCTTAAAGGCACAAGCCCACCTTGGTGAATGTCTCTTAATAAAGGTCACCACACAGGCCCCCCCAGAATTCACCAATACAAAAACTGCAACTAATTAATAGCCAGTGAACAGTCCATCAGTGAACAGATCACAGCATGAAATAGTCAAGGTGGAGGGGGACGGATCAAGCGGCCGAACCGACTGTGCTTAACAAGAGGGGGATTAAGGGAGAGAAGTGGGACCAGCGGCCGGGCCATGGAAGGGGCCAAGGCCGGAAATAGAGGACGGGGAAGGGGTCTGAGCCGAAAGCGGGGGGCGCCCCCGCCGCGGGGGTAGGGCCAACTGAACTGGTTCGTCCTTGTCCAAGTGAGCAGGCTTAAGACGGCCTATAGTGACCCGCTCTGGCCTGCCCCCCATGTCCACAACAAAGTTTTTAGTGCCTGCCTCCAGGACACGGAAAGGCTCGTCATAAGGGGGCTGCAGCAAGGTCCGATGGCTGTCGTGCCGGATGAACACATATTTGGACAATGGCAGGTCCCTGGGGACGTAGGACTGGGGAAGGCAGTGGCGGGATGTTGGAATGGGAATAAGGGCATCGGCAACACCCCGGGACACTGTTCGATGGGAGGCGACGGACCAGGAAGCTGTGGCCTCCGGAAAAAACTCCCCAGGGACCCGCAGCGGCTGGCCGCACACCAGCTCAGCGGACGAGGCCTGGAGGTCCTCTTTGGGGGCAGAACGAAGACCAAGCAAGACCCACGGGAGGCGGTCAACCCAGTCGCCATCCGTAAGGGCAGCCCGAAGAGCGGCCTTCATGTCCCTATGGAACCGCTCACAAAGTCTGTTGCCCTGCGGGTTGTACGCCGTAGTGCGGTGGATCTTCACCCCCAGGTGCTCCGCAACTGCAGTCCAGAGCTCCGAAGTGAACTGGCTGCCGTAGTGGAGGACAGTGGAACAGCCTCCAGCCACCTGGTGGTTCTGTCCACCATGGTGAGGAGGTGAGTATATCCGTGGGAGGGGGGCAGGGGGCCCACCAGGTCCACATTCACGTGGTCGAACCGCCTCTCTGGCACTATAAACGGTGCCAAAGGGGCTTTGGTATGGCGGTGCACCTTGGCACGCTGGCATGCCACACATGAGCTAACCCAGGTCCTAACATCCTTCTGGAGGCCAACTTGACCCCCCAGGGCTGTACGCTAAGCTTTTTCACTAGGGGCACACTTGCCCCTAAATGAGATTTAGGGGCAAAACATATTTTTAGGGGCACATTTTTAAATAACAATTTTACCATTATTTATATCGATTGTTTTTGATTTAAAAAGAAAAAGAAAAAAAAGAATTTTATATAATTTTTTTTAATAAAATATATATATTATATAATCATACTTGTAGTTGTATTATCTGCGAGACATCGCCACCACGCAACAAGTCAAAATGCTCGCTATATGCAACCAGCTCCACTGTCTGTGTGTACTCGAGTAGCCTCCAGCTACGGCCAGGATTCTCCGGAGCTGCAGCTGGACCCTATACTGTAGCCTCCAGCTACGGCCAGGTTTATCCGGCGCTGCAGCTGGACCCTATTGACTATATTCAGCGTGCCCTCAGCTCGAATACGCATCGACTCATAAGACATTGATATCAGGAGCTATCTGTAGCTACTGCTATATAAGACAACTCCTCAGTGAACTATTTAGTTTAATGGGACGTTTAGTTTTGAACAGTGAGCTAACGCGCGCTATCATGCACTACTAGACTTGCTGGAGATATCAGGAGCTATCAGTAGCTAGCCTGCTGGCAGGCTCACCGAGGTCCCAGTGTCCCACTAGAGACTAGTGTTTACAACAGCCACGGGTGCGGGAGGGCTGGAGGAGGAGGAGCAGCAGACGCTGCAGCTCTCTCCGTGTGTCTGAGTTCAGTTCAGTTCGGCTCACTATAGGAGGTCGAACGCGTCGAAAATATGAAGCAATACTAACTTTACTTTTCTTCATAGCTAAATCAGACAGTCAGCCAGTCTATCAGAGTGAGTGCTCAGTCGATTGTTCCCGCTGATCATACCTGCTGAGTGCTCACTGCTCAGCTCGCATGAGTGACGTCATCGCGTCATCACACGCCTTGGATAATTTAGGAGTGAAATGCGAATGCAAGGCTTGAAAGCACTACTCGCAAGCCCGCCCCCAGATAATATTTACCAATCGCAACGGCCAATTAAAGGGGCAATTCGCGACCATCTCGTCACAGTGTACAGCCCTGCCCCACCAGCTTAGTCGAGGCCTTCACACCTGGGTGGGAAAGGCTGTGGATCATGTTAAAAACCCGGCGCCGCCAGGCCGTAGGCACCATAGGGCGCGGTTGGCCAGTGGAGATGTCGCAGAGGAGAGTGGCGTTAGCTGTGTCGAACACCACATCCTCCAGCTGCAGTGCAGTAGGGCCCGTCCGATAGGCCTGAATGTCTGAGTCTGTGGCTTGGTCTGCCGCCATGGTGGCATAATCGAGTCCCAAGTGGACGGACCCGATGACCGCCAGAGAGAGGCAGTCGGAAGTGGCAAGTTGTCCTTGCCCGCCACGTGCTCAATGTCCGCGATTAACTCGGAGATCGCCGAGAGCTGCCGCTGCTGACGTCCCGACCACGGCTCCAAGGTCTTGGCCATGGAGAACGTTAGCGGCTTGTGGTCCACAAAGGCAGTGAACTGGCGGCCTTCCAACAGGCATCTAAAGTGCCTAGTGGTGAGGAACAGACCCAGCAGTTCCCTGTCGAAAGTACTGTACTTACGCTCGTTGTCGCGGAGCTGTTTGCTAAAAAAGGCCAGTGGCTGCCAGGAACCGCCCACCCACTGCTCGCACACCGCTCCCACTGCATAGTCAGAGGCGTCTGTCGTGAGGGCGACCGGGGCAGTGGGAGAGGGGTGCGCCAGCAGAGCAGCGTTGTCTAGCGCGGTCTTGGCAGCCCCAAAAGCGCTGTCCATCCCCGAGGACCAATCTAACTCGTCCTTGGGCACTTTGCCCCGCAGGGCCTCGTACAAGGGCCGCTTGAGGTGGGCAGCATGGGGAAGGAACCGGTTGTAAAAGTTCACCATGCCCAGGAACTCCTGTAGAGACCGTACGGTGCGGGGACGAGGAAAACTGGCAATGGCCTCCACCCTGGCGGGGAGTGGGGTGGCTCCCTGTGGAGTGACATGGTGTCCGAGGAAGGTGATGGAGGACTGCCCAAACTGGCACTTGGTCGGGTTGACGATGAGGCCGTGTTTACTGAGCTGCTCAAACAGCTGCTGGAGGTGTGTCATGTGCTCCTCTATGGACGTACTGGCTACAAGAATGTCATCCAAGTACACAAACAAAAACGGCATGTCCTGGAGCACAGAGTCCATCAGGCGCTGAAACGTCTGCGCCGCCCCCATGAGCCCGAAAGGCATTCTTAGGAATTCAAAGAGTCCAAAGGGTGTAATGACAGCGGTTTTTGGCACATCCCGTGGATGGACCGGCACCTGGTGGTACACGCGCACCAGGTCCACCTTGGAGAAGATGATGGCCCCCGCTAGGTGGGTAGAGAAGTCCTGTATGTGTGGGACAGGGTACCGGTCGCGTGAATACTTTCCCTAAGGGGATTGCACTTCCGTGTTCGGTTTGCGCGGCCTGATTGGCCACTGACGTACGCTAGTTTTGCCCCCGGTAAGTTATCTACGCCAGTTACGCCCAGCTCGCGCCTGCATTATCCAATTCATCTTTGAAATGAATCATTCCAGCAAAGCAGGCTTCTATTATTCGAATTACTGTTTTAATGGGTATCACAGTAGTAAGTCCTACTGTAGAACATGACATATTAGCATGACATCTGATTTATTAATGCCAATACTAAAGATTAGGGACAAACGCAATTGGCACAAGTGTAAATCATGGATTAGTCACTCAGTTTTAACATCCGACTTAGCTCACCTCGCTAGTCTGCTGGCTGTGGATCCTATGGTCACAAGTTCAAATCACTCTTGGTTCAAGTTTTTTTTAAATTTTTTTTATGTTTAATTAATTTATCCACTCTGGTTGGATGGTGTGTATGTATGTATGTATTGTGCTGTATAATGACAATACATTTGAATCGAATCTCATTTTGAAATCGCTACCTGTTGAGTGGATCACCTGCAATCACCTCCGAAGCTGTCTGCCACTGTCGTGTCCATAGGCAGCGTAGCGATTTCAAAATGAGATTCGATTCAAATGTATCGTCATTATACAGCACAATACATACATACCATCCAACCAGAGTGGATAAATTAATTAAACAGAGAGACGAGAAATCTCATCGCTGGCATTCAAAGTGTTAAGGCAGAGGGACTGGACAACAGGGTGACATTCACAGGTGTGCAGACTTGAGCATGTGAGGTAAAACATGCACTGGAGAAGGAGCCACGCCCACAGGAAGCAGAGATTGAGGGTGTGACAAAAATAATCGTTAGATTAGTCGACTAATCGAGTGACAAAAATAATCGTTAGTTTAGTCGACTAATCGAAAAAAGAATCGACAGATTAGTCGACTACCAAAATAATCGTTAGTTGCAGCCCTACTATTTGATTTTTATTAGGGATCCCCATTAGCTGGTGCGATAGCAACCAGCTAGTCTTCCTGGGGTCCACACACAAAAACAATCACTATTGCAAAAAACTAAATTATTAAAAGTCAGTCACAATGCATAATGAACCTACTGTAACAATTAATATAGCTAAAATTACATTAGTGTAAAACAAAAACAAAAAATTACTTTACAGTGTTAAAAACAATTTAAGATTCTTTTTAAAAGTGAATCTACTGTAAATGCAGCAGAGGTTCCGAGGCAGGCCATTCCACAGAGTTAATGCTCTAAAAATAAAAGATCTCCCCAGAGCGCTGGTTCTAGGACCTGGCAATTCAAGCTGCCCACTACTGGAACCTCTAGTGTAATCTGATTATGTATAAAAACAGGAGTCTTACTGCTCATGACCAACTTGAACAGCACAAGTATATTAAAAGACAATCTATTTTCAACGTTAAGCCAAGAGAGGCGGGCATGCATACGGCTCACATTAGACCTTAGTAGTGTTGTCACGATACTGGAATTTCGACTTCGATACGATACCTTGAAAAGTATCGATACTTTCGATACCAAAAAAAAATTATAATTATTTTTTTATTATAATAATATATATATTTTTTTTTAACAAATTTTGCTTTTGTTGCTGGTTTATTCTCCTCAGCTTCTCTCTGGTACTATACGAGAAGATAATTACACTTTTAAAACCCTTTGTTTATCTTTAGATCAGAGAGAGAGAGAGAGAAAGAGAGAGTGGCTGCTGGAGATTTTAGGTCTACTGAGCGCACCTTTCTAGTTATGACCCGAAAACAAGGGTACTTGAGAGAGAGAGAGAGAGAGAGAGAGAGAGAGAGAGAGAGAGAGAGAGAGAGAGAGAGAGAGAGAGAGAGAGAGAGAGAGAGAGAGAGAGAGAGAGAGAGAGAGAGAGAGAGAGAGAGAGAGAGAGAGAGAGAGAGGAGAGGGAGAGGGAGAGGGAGAGGGAGAGGGAGAGGGAGAGGGAGAGGGAGAGGGAGAGGGAGAGGGAGAGGGAGAGGAGAGAGAGAGAGAGAGAGAGGGAGAGGGAGAGGGAGAGGGAGAGGGAGAGAGAGAGAGATTTCTCCGGAGCTATGCTCGGAGCATTTATTAACGTTACATTTTCAACAACATTGCTGCTAATTGGACACTTCATGGAGGCGGGGTAACGTTGTGTCGAGTTCATGCGTGTACTGGTGTAGGATGGGCTCCGGCTCCGCTCGACCTAACGTTCGAAACGGGGTAGTTGTGTCGAGTTCATGCGTGTACTGGTGTAGTGGGCTCGGCTTGACGTTACTCCGTTTCCATTAAGTAATAGGTGGCCAGCTAGCTAGCATTAAGCTAACGGAGGAACGACAGCTAACGTTAGCTAATAATAGCGTTGTTTACAAACTGAAGACAGGGCTGCGCTGCCCGGCTGTGAGGGGGAGGAGGCTGCAGCAGCTTGTGTCTGTTGCTCTGAGCGAGGAGGAGCATAGATATCTATATATCTATGAGGAGGAGGAGGAGGCGGAAGGGCAAGGCTCTGGC
The DNA here is from genome assembly GCF_963971535.1 of Notolepis coatsorum. Classification (NCBI taxonomy): domain Eukaryota; kingdom Metazoa; phylum Chordata; class Actinopteri; order Aulopiformes; family Paralepididae; genus Notolepis; species Notolepis coatsorum. Next base: position 2,646,950 of record NC_140176.1, on the reverse strand, counting down.
AGCGCGTCTGTCTGTCAACAACTTGCGGGAGCAAGCCAGCTGGTACCGATACTGCAGAAAGTATCGGTACTTCGGGAAATGATTATCGAAGCCGTTTTAAATATTCAGTATCGATATGTATCGATACTTCGATATTTTTGACAACACTAGACCTTAGTGAGCAGCCCAGTACCAACCGTGCTGCCCTGTTCTGGACCACCTGGAGCTTCCTGAGGTCACCACTGGCAGCAGATGACCACATCGCAGAGCAATAGTCAAGATGACATAAAACTAAACTTTGCACTATCTGACATAAAAGGGGACGGGCAACAAAAGAAGCACATTTCCTGGAAATACCAATTGCTCTTCCCATTTTTAAAACAATATAATTAATATGCTGAGACCAAGACAGAGTGCAATCCAGCATCACTCCAAGGAGTTTAGTACTTTCAACTTGTTGAACTGCTGAATTACACAAGTTTAAATGAAGCTTTGGATTTGTAGATAACAAGTGCCTTGTTCCCAGCACAATACATTTAGTCTTGGAGATATTAAGGACAAGTCTATTACATACTACCCAGTCATGCACAACTTTAAGTTCTCAACTCAAAACTTCATTAAGTACATTGCATGATGGTGCCGCGTAATACAATGTTGAATCATCTGCATAAAGAACTGTTGTAGCACATTTGGTAGCCCAAGATAGGTCATTCGTAAATACAGAGAAGCGCAAAGGTCCTAGGCAACTTCCTTGCGGCACGCCACACTCTAGACCTCTGCTACTGGACAGGCTGCCATTTAGATACACCTTCTGTGATTTAGAGGACAAATAACTTAGTATCCACTTTAAAGCAGAAGAGTTAAAACCATAACATTTAAGTTTATCAACCAGTAGAAAATGGTCCAGCACATCAAATGCAGCACTAAAATCTAACAGCACAGCTCCCACCAACATAGAGTTATCTATAGCTTTAAGCCAGTCATCAGTCATCTGTATCAAGGCAGTAGAAGTAGAGTGACCAGCTCTATAGGCATGTTGAGAATCTGTTGCAAGCTTGTTTGAAACAAAATACTCTTGAATTTGTGAATGCACCACCTTTTCCATGATTTTGCTCAAGACAGGTAAAATACTTATAGGTCTAGAATTTCCCTCATTAAAAGCAGCTTTGGTATCCTTAGGTAAAGGAAAAACCTTAGCCTCCTTCCACATCTTTGGAAATAGACCCACATCCAAACATCTATTCATAATATGACATATAGGAGATGCTATAATACCAGCAGTCATTCTCAGCACTTTACTATCCAGGTTATCTAGGCCTGCTAACTTACTATCAGGAAGAGAGCGGAGTAACCGCTACACCTCACTGACTTCAGCCTGATGAAATTCAAATTCACACATTTTGTCTTTCATTATAATATACTTAATACAGTCATTTGTTTTCCGGTTGTTTGACATATCCATAGCATGCCTTAGTTTAGATACTTTACCCACATAATAATCATTAAAATGATTTGCAATCTCACCTGGTTTCGTGAGAACAAATCCATTTGATTCCACTAAGGGTGTGCACACAGTTGTCTTTCGACCCATCATTTCATTAAAAACATTCCATATTTGTTTGCTATCATTTCTCGCATCATATAACCTTTGTTTAAAATAGTCCCTTTTTTTTACCTTGTTTAGTTTTGTCACCTGATTGCGTAAAGCACAGTATTTATGCCTGTCATCAAGAACCAGAACTAACTGAGGCTTTTTTGGCCATGTCTCTCTCTTTCATTAGGGTCCTGAGACTGCTGTCAAGCCATGGGGCAGATCTATTTTTGGCCGTGAATTTTTTTAAAGGAGCATACTTGTTTACAACACTCATATATCTTGACAAACAAATCCAGGGCAGCTTCAGGGTCATCCTCACTACACACCATGTTCCAATCTATACTGGATATTTCATCAATAAATGAATCTTCATTAAATCTTTTATAGGACCTATGGGGAGTGAGTTTAGTTGCAGGAACCCTTAACGTCCACAGCCACTTCACACTGTCCATCGTGACTGTGGATAGACATGCGGTACCTCCGTTACACTCACCCCCCTAAACTCACTCCACCCAGGGCATCCGGGGTCACTGGGCACCACTGAAACCGGTCTCATTTGACATGCCCTGAGTGGGAGTTGAACCCCGGTCTTCAGCGCCGCGGGCAACATCGCAGACGGCTATACCAAGAGGTGAACTCTGGATGCATCTGGGGAGTGAGTTTACTTGCAGTACCACTTAACGTCCACAGCCACTTCACTACACTGTCCATCGTGACTGTGGATAGACACGCGGTACCTCCGTTACATGCGTGTGTCAGAAAGGGAGATCATAGACATGAGAAGGCTGTATTTTGTGCATATGTGTACAAGTTGCAAGGGGGGTGGGGTAGTGTGTGTAGAGAGATATTAGAGCCATATGGAATCCGTGTTCACGGAATCGAGCAATAAAAATGGAATCAACTGTTGTGGGACTTGTACAGCACTTTGTTCAACTTTGTCAGTGCTGTAAAGTTTAAACCTTTTTAAATCTTAGACAAAGAAAACACTTTTTGCTTTCATGAAATATTGTAAGCCGTCATTTGAGGCTTCATAAAAGCAGCACAATGAACACAAATCTGTCAGTGCCGAGTCTGACCTCATCTTAAATAACAAACAGCATTGCTTGTTGTAGTTAACAAAGAGAGGCAGAGTTGATTTTGCAAAAATATATATATATATCATTTTTTTATTATTTGTTTTAATAATTGAATTTTATTTTCATATTCGAATCCCATGCCCATCGAACGAAGCTTCGAAGTATTTAAGACAGCCCTATTAAATGGACTGTTATATCTTATTAAATTGTGGACATTTATTCATTCCCACTTATTAGACACTATTTCTGATGGTAAAATGAGTGTACAAAGCAAAATACAGAATTCTGAAATATTAAAACGGAAAAAACGGAATTTGGAAAAAAATTAAACGGATTTCATATGGCTCTATATTATATAGGCACCCACATATAGTTGTTGTTATTGTTGCTGTTATTACTGTCCTGTAATTGTCTCAGTATTGGCATTTGTGTATGTTTTGAATAATGGAAAATCAAAATAAAATATTTAAAAAAAAGAAAAGAAGAAGGGGGATGTGGTATCCTGGAATAATGGTTTCACCCATATGTTGGTTTAGCCCAGACTCATGTTAATGACGTCAGATACGGTGCCCGCTAGTTGGATGTATGCAAGTTAACCCAAAGTGTGGAAGTAAAGAATCTTCAGCTATATTGTCATCGTGTGGACATTCAATTCTTTCTGCTAGACACTAATATAAGAGTGACAGTCAGAACAGAAACATTACACTAGCTACTTCGCCATATAGTCCATTCTCAGTGTATACATGTGCACTGGAGGCTTCAAGTAGCCTACATGCCTTTTTCATGTTTATATGTTACTACTTTTTAAAAACGGAGCTCACTTTTGCTGGTTGGTTGTCCCCAAAACTAAGATGTCGGCGGTCTCGTGACGTCAGAGTGTCTTGTGTGTGTTAGAAAGAGAGTAGTTGAGCCTTGTGTGATCTAATCTCCTCCACTCATGTGTATAAAGTGATGCCAGCCTCCTCAGTCTCTCTGATCATGTTAGTACAGTAATTGATTGATTGATTGAAAACTTTATTAACAGATTGCAGAATGGGTACAATACAGTACAGCTCAATACACACGATTGTTAAGGGGATGCAGACCAGAGAAAGACTTTCGTCTTGTTTACATCAGGGTCCCCCATTTAACTAGGCTGCACTAGTCTCTCTGATCATGTTAGTACAGTAACTAGGCTGCACTAGTCTCTCTGATCATGTTAGTACAGTAACTAGGCTGCACTAGTCTCTCTGATCATGTTAGTACAGTATAGACTGCACTAGTCTCTCTGATCATGTTAGTACAGTAACTAGGCTGCACTAGTCTCTCTGATCATGTTAGTACAGTAACTAGGCTGCACTAGTCTCTCTGATCATGTTAGTACAGTAACTAGGCTGCACTAGTCTCTCTGATCATGTTAGTACAGTAACTAGGCTGCACTAGTCTCTCTGATCATGTTAGTACAGTAACTAGGCTGTACAGCCGACAAACATAGTTGCTGCCTAAACAATATCCAGGCATGGTCATGCTGGACCTACAAAAGGCCTTTGACACGGTCAATCACTCCATTCTGATTGACAAGCTAAAAGCAATTGGTTTTGATAGTCTATCAGTGAGCTGGATGCAATCCTACCTTGAGGGGAGGGAACAGATGGTGGAGGTAAACGGTACCCTATCCCCCCCCCCTCACAGTGAGCTGTGGTGTTCCACAAGGAAGCATACTAGGACCGCTACTGTTCCTAATTTATGCAAATGACATGTCGTCAGCTTGCTGGTCTCTGACAAGAACAAGTTACAGGTTGAAAAAACCCTCAGCTCGGAACTAGGCAGAATCTGCATATGGCTCGCTGATAACAAACTATCATTACACATGGGCAAAACAGAGTCCATTCTCTTCGGTTCAAATAGCAAACTCAGCAAGACCGACGGCTTCTCAGTTACAGTGGGTGACAATATTGTCACAAGGAAAGATGAAATTACCTACCTGGGTTCCATCCTAGAGGCTAATCTCTCCTGTGACAAAATGGCATCCAATGTAATAAAAAAAGTCAACCAACGAACTCGATTCTTGTACCGGATCTCCTCTCTGGTAAACAAGAATACCCTGAAGACTCTGGCAGGAGCACTCATTCAGGGGTACTACGACTATGCTTGCACCTCATGGTACCAAAGCACCTCAAAGGCGCTAAAAACAAAATTACAAACATCTCAAAACAAACTGGTCAGACTACTGCTTGACCTTACTCCTAGAACCCACCTCACCCCTGCCCACTTTGACAACCTAGGATGGCTTAGAGTAGACGACAGAGTACAACAACTTGCAATGGGCCTGGTCTACAAGATACACTACACGACCAAGGTACCCATGTACATGTCAAAATACTTCCCGAAGGTCAGTGAATACCACGATCACAACACCAGAGGGAGCTCCACAAATCATGTTAAACCCAGATTCGGCTCAAATAAGGGACTAAACACGTTTCGCAATTATGCCACATCAATGTGGAACGCCCTACCCAAAGCTGTAAAGGAATGTGGATCACTACCCACTTTCAAAACCTCTCTCAAGGGACACCTACGGGAGACTGCAATTCAACACTGGCCCCTGTAAATATCCTAACCCAACCCCCTCCAATGTACAGTAATTTACCTAGTATGGTTGTCAATAGTCCAATGTACAATTTTGTTTGTTTGTACAGTGTCTCCCCCCCCCCCCCCAATGTACAGTTTTGCTTGTTTATACAGTGTGCCCCCGCCCCCCCCCCCCCCCCCCCCCCCCCCCCAACCACCTCCAATGTAAATTACCCAGTATGGTTGTCAATATCCCAATGTACCCAACCCCCCCCACCCAACCTCCTCCAATGTACAGTTTCTACGTCAAATGTATATACTCCCTTTTCTTGACTCCTTCTGTATCACAAACAGTACTGTATTTGCAAATCTGGTATGTCATAAATGTATAGATGTAGCAGTACTGACTATCTGTATGTCATGTATGTCATATATGTCCTGATGAATTGAAAATGGGGGACCGTGATGTAAACAAGACGAAAGTCTTTCTCTGGTCTGCATCCCCTTAACAATTGTGTGTATTGAGCTGTACTGTATTGTACCCATTCTGCAATCTGTTAATAAAGTTTTCAATCAATCAATCAAGGTAAGATGGCGGACGGTTATCCCATGATTTATGGCGTAATGTCGCATCTAATGTTTTATATATGGCAGCACCGCTGGTCTAACTGTATGAATGAATGAATGAATGAATGAATGAAAACTTTATTTAACAGATTGCAGAATGGGTACAATACAGTACGGCTCAATACATACAATTGTTAAGGGGATGCAGACCTGAGAAAGACGTTTGTCTTGTTTCCATCAGGGTCCCCCATTTTCAATTCATATAGACATATATGACATACATGACATACAGATAGTCAGTACTGCTACATCTATACATTTATGACATACCAGATTTGCAAATACAGTACTGTTTGTGATACAGAAGGAGTCAAGAAAAGGGAGTATATACATTTGACGTAGAAACTGTACATTGGAGGAGGTTGGGTGGGGGGGGGGTGGGTACATTGGGATATTGACAACCATACTGGGTAATTTACATTGGAGGAGGTTGGGTGGGGGGGGTTGGGTACATTGGGATATTGACAACCATACTGGGTAATTTACATTGGAGGTGGGCGGGGGGGGGGGGCACACTGTATAAACAAGTAGCACTGTACATTGAGGGGGGGGGGGGACACTGTACAAACAAACACAATTGTACATTGAACTATTGACAAAACCATACTTGTACATTATTATTAAGGGTTAGGCTATTGTGAAATACCGTAATCACAAACGGGAACATATACCTAACTTTGTTGATAAAAGAATAATGTCCAAAGGACCTTCTGATTAAACAAACCTGCTTTGTGTTTCTTCATGTCACTTTCACAACACTCTGAAGTTTACGGCCAGTCTCGACTCCTCCTTAGTTCAGATCTGTCTCCAGCAGCTGCAGTTAGTCCGTTCTTTACACGATCACTGCATCTAGATCTGTTCAGAGAGTTAACGTTAGAGATTAGCAGCATTAGCTCGTTATAGCAACAGACAACGAGGTGAAGCATGGAGTGTGGTGCCCCTGGTGGCTAGGACGTATTTCCTGGTGACGTCAGGGAGGGCTGGACCAATCAGCTACGTGTGCGTCACGCGGCACCCCACGCCCCGCCCCTTTGGAAATAAACAGCCAATAGCTGCCTCACACGGGGAAAGCCGGTGGCCGCGACAGACCGCGCGCTGATTGGCGGAGAGGGGACGTCACTCAACATTGGTCCTAGCCCCTCCCCCCTGACCAGGCTCGATTGAGACGTGCGGTTGGAGAGAGTGCGAGAGAGAGGGATGAGAATGAATGATGAATGAATGAATGAATGAATGAATGAATGAATGAATGAATGAATGAATGAATGAATGAATGAATGAATGAATGAATGAATGAATGAATGATGAATGAATGAAAACTTTATTTAACAGATTGCAGAATGGGTACAATACAGTACGGCCCAATACACACAATTGTTAAGGGGATGCAGACCAGAGAAAGACGTTTGTCTTGTTTATAGTCCTTGGGCCAAGTGCCCAGATATGACATGTCGGTACCGGTGAGGCGGCAAAGTTTAGTTGTGATTTTTTTATTCCTATACATCCCTAGATTAGGTTTTGATATGATAGACCTTGCTGACTGGCAGCTTTTTAGTGGTTATCACCTCAAACCCCCCTTTTTGGTATATGGCTCTGGCGAAATTGTGTAAAGGCATACATTAATTCACAAAAATTCCAAAAATCGACTTGGTAGTCTAAAATTTGTCATGTAGTATCTTGACACATAGGGGTAAGTAGCAGAATAGTATTTTGGGGCATGCTACCATTGTATTGTTAAATATGACCTGCATCATCCACAGAAACACAAAGAAATATACTGTCCGCTTAACAAATAACAACAAATATGGTTATTTTCCAGCACATTACGGTGAATATCACTGCCTCACTTGTATATAGAAAACTTCCCATATCCCTAAGCTTCAATTTAAGCCCAAGATGACCTTTCTATCTTGTAAATGACTCTTTCTGTAGCCAAAATTCTGCACTATACCTCAAATCTGTGAAAATTGTATATTCAAAAAACTAAAAAGTGCCTTCCCTGGAAATCATCTTCTTTCATTATATCATCTCCTTTGGGTGTGTTGAACTATTAGCCAGCCACAGATACTTGTAATAAACCCTTAAGTACTAAATAATTGCAATGTATATTGTCTAATTAAGGAACCTTTTTGACAAATTATATTGTTCTTCTCAATACCTTATTCAATTGGTTTTAGAGTTAGATAGACAGACAGACAGACAGACAGACAGACAGACAGACAGACAGACAGACAGACAGACAGACAGACAGACAGACAGGCAGGCAGGCAGGCAGGCAGGCAGGCAGGCAGGCAGGCAGGCAGGCAGGCAGGCAGGCAGGCAGGCAGGCAGGCAGGCAGGCAGGCAGGCAGGCAGGCAGGCAGGCAGGCAGGCAGGCAGGCAGGCAGGCAGGCAGGCAGGCAGGCAGGCAGGCAGGCAGGCAGGCAGGCAGGCAGGCAGGCAGGCAGGCAGGCAGGCAGGCAGGCAGGCAGGCAGGCAGGCAGGCAGGCAGGCAGGCAGGCAGGCAGGCAGGCAGGCAGGCAGGCAGGCAGGCAGGCAGGCAGGCAGGCAGGCAGGCAGGCAGGCAGGCAGGCAGGCAGGCAGGCAGGCAGGCAGGCAGGCAGGCAGGCAGGCAGGCAGGCAGGCAGGCAGGCAGGCAGGCAGGCAGGCAGGCAGGCAGGCAGGCAGGCAGGCAGGCAGGCAGGCAGGCAGGCAGGCAGGCAGGCAGGCAGGCAGGCAGGCAGGCAGGCAGGCAGGCAGGCAGGCAGGCAGGCAGGCAGGCAGGCAGGCAGGCAGGCAGGCAGGCAGGCAGGCAGGCAGGCAGGCAGGCAGGCAGGCAGGCAGGCAGGCAGACAGACAGACAGACAGACAGACAGACAGACAGACAGACAGACAGACAGACAGACAGACAGACAGACAGACAGACAGACATACAGACAGACAGACAGACAGACAGACAGACAGACAGACAGACAGACAGACAGACAGACAGACAGACAGACAGACAGACAGACAGACAGACAGACAGACAGACAGACAGACAGACAGACAGACAGACAGACAGACAGACAGACAGACAGACAGACAGACAGACAGACAGACAGACAGACAGACAGACAGACAGACAGACAGACAGACAGACAGACAGACAGACAGACAGATACCTTCATTGATCCCACAGGGATACAGATACAGGACATAGAAGTAGTATAGTAATTTCAGACGAATAGCAGCACAAGACAACTTTAATATGATACAAAAATAATGTAAAATAATCTGCTGCAGAGCAAGGAGCCAACACAGTCAACAAAATAAAAGAAAGTATACAGATGTATACACTCTATACAATCATCCTGTGTAAAGTAGACCGTAAAAAGGCAATCCTAGTTATGACATCAGCACAAACCAAAACACAGGTGACATACAGTATCAGCTATAACGTTACAATGTCACATAACATCACTGAGTCACAGAGGTTCAATTACCTAGCCCCTTGTTATCATTACTTTAAAGGAAAGGAAACAGTTGTGCATATTTTACTTTTTTCTTTCTTTTTTTGAGTGGTGCAACCACTCCAAGGAACACCAATGTCCGTCCCTCCTTATGTCCATCTTTATGTATATGTCCCTATGTTTAGTACCCTATGTACCCTATGTACCAACAGGGTACTTCAGATTTTTTTTTAATCATCATCAGTATCTGAGTCTGTCAGCTGTGCAGGGGTCTCCTCCTCACTGCATTGGTTGGCACAGGTTTGTAATTTACACAGGTTTGTGCATTTCAGCCCATTCTTGAGACATGTGCACTCAGGTAGTTTGCATGACCTCACACACTTGCAGGATAGCAACTGCAAGACAGCATCTGGTGCTGGGGAACCACGCATCCACTGCATTTTACAGCTGCCCTTCATCATTTGTGGTCCACCCATGGTCCACAGGGCTTGGTACATATGGCTGGGTTTGAAGAGACCGTCTCCAGATAGCAGCCTGATAGTTGGCACGAATTGAATGCATAAACAGGCAATCCTGACATGGTGGAAGCTGGCTGGACTCTACCTCTCCACGCCTGGTGCAGAAAAGTTGGTAGCGAAGAAGATTGACTTCTGTAGTGTGTGTAGAGGGTACATACATGCGGCAAGTGATTTCCTCCAGCTTCTTGGAGAGCTCATCAGAGAGAGTCCGAGCACGGCCCAGCTCAAGGAAGGCTTCTTGGTATGCCCTGTCTGACTTCAATTGTTTGAAGGTGCCCATTTTCCCACGTCCTGCAAATGCACTTATAGTGTCACAACCGGTGAACGCATGCATGCCAATCAAGGCATCAGCAACACTTTCACAGAGTGATTGGCAAAGTTTAGTGATGTCCACATGTGACTGCAAAGACCAAGTCACTACCAAAGGAGGTGACAAGTCGTTTTACTCTTTCAGACGGGCTGTTGCAATTTACATTTACATTTACATTTACATTTAGTCATTTAGCTGACGCTTTTATCCAAAGCGACTTACAAGTTCTGTACGACAAGACAGCAAGAAGGGTACAACTCTATCAGCTGAGTAACAATGTTCATCAAGTGTTGCGTGTTACAGTGTAGGTTAGTTTATTAGGACAAGTGCATGACAGTAAGGTTAGATTTTTTTTTTTTTTTTTTTTTTTTTTTAATCATTTCAGATAATGGTTGAAGAAGTGAGTCTTTAGTCGACGGCGAAAGATTGGACGGGATTCGGCTGTCCTAACTGGGATGGGTAGTTCATTCCACCATTGTGGGGCAAGGACTGAGAATAGGCGGCTTCTCTTTGATGACCCTCCGGGAGCTTGGATAGGAGTAGGTCTGAGGCGGCCAGAAGATGCAGAGCGTAGGGGTCTTGAGAGTGTGTAGTTAGAGACCATTGACCGGAGGTAGGCGGGAGCGGTTCCCTTTGCTGCACGGTATGCTAGGTCGAGGGCCTTGAAGCGGATACGTGCAGCAATGGGGAGCCAGTGCAGGTCCCTAAGAAGTGGGGTGACATGGGCCGACTTCGGTAGGTTTGATATCAGGCGGGCCGCTGCGTTTTGAATGAGTTGAAGAGGCTTGGTGGCAGTGGCCGGGAGGCCAGCTAGCAGTGCGTTGCAGTAGTCGAGGCGGGAGATGACTGTTGATTGGATGAGGAGTTGGGTGGCTTCTTTTGTCAGGAAGGGGCGTATCCTTCTGACGTTGCTCAGGAGGAATCTGCAGGTTCTGGTTGTCGCTGCGATGTGAGCAGAGAAGTTCAACTGGTCGTCGAGGACAACACCAAGGTTCTTGGCGGTCGGGGACGCGGTCACAGCTGCATTCTCGACTGTGATGGAGAGGTCGGTCAGGGGGGAGGATTTGGCCGGCAGGTGGAGCAATTCTGTTTTGCTTAGGTTCAGTTTGAGGTGGTTGGTCGTCATCCAGGCGGAGATGTCGGACAGACAGGCCGAGATCCGCTCAGAGACGTGGATATCTGAGGGAGGGAAGGAGTGTAGAGGGAGAAGAGAAGGGGTCCTAGGACCGAGCCCTGGGGGACACCCGTCCGGAGGGGGCGGGTGGCCGACAGAGTCCCTCTCCATGACACTTGGTAGGAGCGGTCGTTGAGGTATGATGTCAGCCATGTCAGCGCAGATCCAGCCACTCCCATTCCTGCGAGGGCCGCGAGGAGGATCTGATGGTTGACTGTGTCGAAGGCTGCAGATAGATCTAGGAGAATCAGGACAGAGGAGAGGCCTTTCGCTTTTGCTAAGTGAAGTGCCTCTGTGACCGCAATGAGGGCCGTTTCTGTGGAGTGGCCAGTCCGGAAGCCAGACTGATTGGGGTCTAGGAGGTCATTCTGTAAGAGATAAGCAGTAAGTTGGTTGGATACAGCACGTTCAAGTGTTTTAGAAAGAAAGGAGAGAAGAGAGACAGGACGATAGTTGGCTATGACGGTGGGGTTCAGGGTTGGTTTTTTTATGAGGGGCGTGACTCTGGCTTGTTTTAGGGAGGTGGGGACCACCCCCGAGTTGAGTGAGGAGTTGATGGTTGCAGTTAGGAATGGGAGGATGTCCGGTGCTATGGTCTGGAGGAGTGGGGAGGGTAGCTGGTCCAGCTGGCATGTAGTCGGACGGTTCGACGTTACCAGTGTCAGGGTCTCGGCTTCTGTAATGGGAGAGAAAGATGACAGAGTGAAGGATGAGGTTCTCGATTCAGCGTTTGGAATGGGTGGGGGTTGGGAGAAGGAGCTGCGGATGTTCTCCACTTTTTCCTCAAAGAAGATCGAAAGAAAGAAAGAAAGAAAGAAGATCGCAACTCAGTAGTGTTTGCAAGAACTGAGTGATGGATTCAGGAATTAAGAATTCACCTTGTTCTACATCAGGTGGCCACACTTGTTTGGTGTCTTGTTTTTTAATAGCATTTCTCATCAGCAAAGCTGCCTTTGTTACAGCATCATCAGGGTTCACTGATCTGATATGTTGCAGTTCTATTTTCAAGGACAATACTGTTTTGACAAGCTCAGTCCTTGATAGGCTGTCTGGGTATAGAAGAAGCTTTCCATTTTCATCAGGAAAGATATGGATGGATCCGCCAAGCTCGTCTTCCATCCTACGGCGGATATGTTTCTTAGTTGAGTCCTTGATCTGGCTGACACCAAGATACTTCATGGATGATTCTAGTCTTGATGAGAAGTTTGTCATGGGTATTACTTCTGGATTGGGAAAGAGTTCATTCCTAATGTATGAAAACACTTCGTCATAGGCTTTTTTTCCTGCTACCTCAAACTGTTTTTCTGCATCTCCACTTTCTTTCCTTGACTTAGAGCAGGTAGCAGGCTTCCCAGATGTAATATGAGATGTGTATGCACGGTAGCAAGACCTATGATATTGGCCCTCAGCAGCAACAAGCTCTCTACTAGTGATAGCAAGCATTCTCTGGTCCAGTTTGATGACTGCTGCTTTTTTGATCATGTCATCTGCGCGCAACTCTGAACATTGTATGAGAGGTTCCCTCGTGTTTTGGCCCTACATATACTTGCTTGATTTTTCGCAGAAGATACACTTCACTTCATACACTATTGATTTGCTTGGTGCATCTCTAGATGGTCTTCTAGAAGTTTCTTCTGCTGCTACAGAGGCAGATGCTGTTTTTGAGGCAGATGCTGTTTTTAGAGTGATAGTGTCTAGTGATTTTTTCAATGTGAAGATGCTACGGCATCGGCGATGATGCAGTACTTTTGGAATTGCTATGTCCAAAATTGGGATATGATGTCTGATTTCTGCTGCCCTCAGCAAGGACTTCCATGAGTCCATGTTTTGGGGTGACACCAGGTTTGAGTCAGAAATCCCGTCAGAGCAGTGGATGATGCATACCTTGCTGCTGCCTACGACTGAAGTTGGATTCATTTTTTCACGAGGACGTGACACTCTGAAATAGACAAATTAATATTTAGTTTTTACATTAATTAGCTTGAAATCTGACGCTAATGCACTTCTAAAGTAGCACTAAACAAACAAAAGTCTCTAAACAAACAAATATATATATATATTTGTTTAAACCCAAGAATAAAAAGTTAGATTTGTCTTACCAGTCAGCTGTGTCACATTCAGCTTTGATTCCTGTAAGAACTGCTCTATGATGGCGTGACTCTCTGAAATAGATAAATCAATATTTTGTTTTTACATTAGCTTGTAGATTGGCTATTCAGGGCTAATGTTCAAATTCACTTTTAGGACCCCTGCATGATGCCTTACGTTATTGCCCTTATGCAATGAAACATACAGTTAGTAACAAAATATGTCTCTAAACAATCAAATATGTTTCTTAAATTCTCATGCACATGTGTATACATATATATTGTATATGTGTTTTCATAACCCTTAACATGTAGTAACATTTAAAGTTGGATGTATCTTACCAGTCAGCTGTGACAGCTGTGTCCCATTCAGCTTTGATTCCTGAAAGAACTGCTCCACCACCAAATAATAGGCCACACCCACTTCATCAACTAATTTAATTGGACACAGGTTTGTTTAATTTATAAAAAGGAATGTCCAAAAAGAGTGTTATAGAAATTGTAATGTGCTATTGGCTGTCTGTGTTCTTTTTGGAACTGATGAAAATCCGCCTATAGAGGAAAATAACAAACAGTCAAAAAATATAAAAAGCTGCTCCTATGGAAAGTCTATCATATTTTAATTAACTTATATTGACCCTATGAACACTTTAAAATAGGTATGGTTTTGCCGCCCTTTCGGTACCGATATCTCGTCCGGCCCAAGGACTTCAGGGTCCCCCATTTTCATTCATAGTGACATTTATGACATACACAACATACATGACATTTATGGCATAGGGACATACATGACATACAGGTATTTAGTACTGTTACATTTGTGACATACGATATGCAAATATACAGTACTGTTACCCATAGATCCTGACAGAGTACATGATGGGGAGGGGACTGTACATTAGGAGGGGGTGGGTGGGTGGGAGAGAAATATACATGCGGTGGGGAGGAGACTGTCTATTAGGAGGGGGTGGGGGGGTTTGGACATTTACGGTGGCCAGTTTCGAATTGCAGCCTCCCGTAGGTTTTTGAATGTGGGTAGGGATTCACATTCCTTTACAGCTTTGGGTAGGGCGTTCCACATTGATGTGGCATAATTGCGAAACATGTTTAGTCCCTTGTTTGAGCCGAATCTGGGTTTAACATGATTTGTTGAGCTTCCTCTGGTGTTGTGGTCGTGGTATTCACTGACATTGATTTGATTGACTGTATGTCATAAATGTCCTGATGAATTGAAAATCGGGGACCCCGATGTAAACAAAACGAAAGTATTTTTCTGGTCTGCATCCTCTTAGTATTGTACCCATTCTGCAATCTGTTAATACGTTTTCAATCAATCAATCAATAAGAAGGACAACCATAAGCATCCTTCCTCCAGAAATCAACCAATCCTGGGCACTCCCATACCATATGGAAAAAGGTACACAAGGCGTTTTTGTGTGCACAAAGCGCTTTTACTGTAGGTGATGGTATGGCTTTCTTTATGTAATATGCATGGAGTAAAGTATGTCCTATGTATAAAATCAAAATGGATGACTTGGTGGTTGGGAATTCTGGAGGATAGCAAAATGTTTTGCCAGATTAATAGCCCATTTAGACTGCTGCTATTGAATGGTATATCCACACTGGCACACTCTATCAATGGGTAGAGGCTTTGAAGAAGTCTTTGCCAACATGGCGTAAACCGTTGAGACCAGACCCCTGGGTCTGGTAAATATTGTGTTTAATGGTTGGGTACCTAATTGACTATCCCAAGGTACACCATTGCTGTGCGCAATAGAAGCTAGAAGAAAGTGCCAGGTGAATTAAAGTGTTTCTGAATGTCTTGGAATGAGCAAAGACCCTCTACCCCAAACAAATTTCCCTCTATATAGGGTGCCAGGACACAAATAGTATCATTGGAAGGTTGGTAGTCCCGATCCACCTTCACCTTTTTCCCTCTGGAGGGTTGAAAGTTTGAGTCTGCCAGAGGGAGCATGGAGCTTGTCACATACCAAAGTCTAATGACTATATAGAATATAAGCTGGAGCGGGCTGTATGTGAAAACCAGCCCCTCCAGTAGTGCATTAAGCACAGTCCCGGGCAGGTAAGAAATAAACAAGGCGTTTTCCAAATAGTAAATGATATTTATTATAACCCAAAAGAGGGGAATTGAACTCACAACAAATAGACAAACAGGGAAAAGGGTAATGGGAGAACAAACAAGGTAAATATAATAGAGGTAAGCACAAGCCCTAGTGACCTAGTGTCACAGGACACAACCACAAGCCATGTGGTTGGCAGTCTGGGAATCACCCAGCACATGTACACAACGTGCACAGCCCAATATATATATAGGTCCACTTAATAGTGGAAAATAGGTACAGAGGCCAACAAGATATATAATTACTTAGGTGTGGCAAAGATAGGCAGAAGGCCCAATACATATATATATATATATATATATATATATATATATTGTAACTGAGGGGTACAATTCCCTGACTGTATTAATCAAGTATTAGTATCATTAAACTACTACCGTCTTATGTACATTACTGGCCAATACCGTACACAGGTATATGATAAGAACTTCTCCACAATAACACGGTTTCCACACAAATACTCGTTTAGAATATTTATTACAGTAAGAATAGTATTACATTACATTACTTAGTTGCGCTTATAAGGCAAAGAATGTGCGTAGGCAAGTCAATACTGAATATTAGGAATTAGATCTGGTACTCTGGGGAGGGGGGGGTACTACCGGTTGTAAGCCAGCAGGGGGAGGCAACGCTCTATGAAGGTCAATTGTAACTGAGGGGTACAATTCCCTGACTGTATTAATCAAGTATTAGTATCATTAAACTACTACCGTCTTATGTACATTACTTTGGTCACTTTAGATGCGCTTATAAGGCAAAGAATGTGCAGGCAAATCAATAGTGAATATTAGGAATTAGATCTAGGGATATTCTGGGAAGGGGGGGTGTACTACCGGTTGTAAGCCAGCAGGGGGAGGCAATGCTCCATACAAAGTCAATGGGTTCAACAGGGGCTTCAACAAGGCACCTGGATACGGTATATTACTCCCTGAGTCAGCGGGGAAAGGCAGTGGTAATCCCAGGGTGCGCGCCGCGCAGATGAAAGCCGTGGAGTCTCTGCTCCGACAGAGACGGGCTCGAGTGATGTCTTCACGGGCCGGTGTAGATCCCACAGTAGCAGCGGGGTAGGCGGTTCTCTGCTCCAGCAGCTTGGTGAAGAATGAAGAATAATAATCCTGCCGGAAAGGCTCTGCTGGCGGGGTGTAAATCCTCCGGTGCGCGGTGGGTCACAGTTGAACTTGACGTTACTATCCTTATTAGCACGCGGCAATAAGTGCTCTATGTAGACGCACAATTACTCACTTCACGTGGTCTTTGACTCGTAATGAAGGTTTACTAGTAGGGAGCGAACGATACGTTAAACAAACGTAGTAGAATAACACGACTCTATTTGAGGCAATACGAGCCCTGCTGTACCGCACGTTGCGTAGTGGGTAAGGCTTTACTTGGTAACTGAACCAGACTGAACTGAAGGCGAACTGAAAAGGAAGTTCTGTATTCGCTGGTCATATTTATACGTACGGTGGACAAATAGTGCCGCTCTGCTTTCGGTAGCCGTATTCATGGGCAGAAGCGGGCATGTTAAGACAAGTCATGTCGGTAGCTTTCAAGTCAGCTCTAGGGGGTAAGTCACTGGCGCCTAGGGGATCGCTTCCAATAGGAGAACGAATATTATGGTCTGTCCTGTACCAGGTAAAGGGATATTCCGTGCATATGTACAAAGAATATACAAGGGATATCAAACGATATACAAATATTATACATGGGATCTCAGGCAATAAATATATATATTCGGTTTAATCTGACCCTTTGTAACAGCCGCCCCCTAATTAGTCCCACCTAATTAGCTAAGCAGAGACAGATTAACCGCACTGTCCACTACTCAATATTCGTTGTGAGGGGTCGGTCAGTTCACAAAGTCATGGGTCATGGTCGTCATTAAGCGAGTCGGGGAGCCTTGGCGACTCTATCAGCCTCGCCACGGGTCGGTCGTAGGTCCGCCCTTGGCCGAGCACTTCTGCCACTCTGACCTTTCCGTCGGCACCAGTGGTCACTTTGCTTACGCGGCCGGCCGGCCACGCAGCTCGGGGTAGTGACTGGTCTATGGTCATGACGACTGGACGGGATGGAGGGGGGCTTAGGAGGAAGCGGGCCTGAGACTGCTTTGATCTGTGCTTGGCTGTGCTTTCTCCTCCTCCGTCTGTTTCTCTTGTTTGCTCTGTACCCCATCTGAGGAGGGGCCGGTCCCGGCCGCCCCGTCAAGGAGTCGCTTGGGGTGCTGGGTTCGAGGTCAGCTACGTCTGGAGCGCAGCTGAGGGGGGTGGAGTTCCGAACTCCCTCTGGTACCCACGGTTCTCTCACGGGCCTCTCGCTTAATGTCAATAGCCTCTGCTGTACGGGGGAGAGGCCGGTGTCGCTCGCCTCTGTGTGTAGGCAGCGTGTAGACGTGGGTTGACTGTCAAGTCCGTAGAGGGGGCCCTGGAGCGTCCATCCCAATCGGGTCTGAACCGCGACTGGGCATCCTTTGGGTCCGACGTGGGCCGCCTCAATTGGGAGAATGAGGTCCGCATGGTCGGAGCCGATGAGCAGGGTCGGTGTGGCGCCGTCGATAAGCGGTATAGGTAGTTGACGTAGGTGCACATACTTAGCCATCAGCTGTGGGATGGGGTAGGTGTACTGAGACAGGCCTATGTCGTGGCTAGTGAAGATGTTAGTTATACTATACTGCTTCTCGGGCTGGTCCACCGCTGCTATCTTGAAGGAGACCCTTTCACCCTTTATGGTCTTCTGGTCCCTTCTGATGGTGCGTATGGTCATTGTATCTTTGACACCTCGCAGGCCCAACTGGGCTGCTGCGGAAGCGAGGAGGAGAGTCTTTTCAGACCCATCGTCCAGGACGACGTAAGTGTCCAGGACCTTGTCCTCGTGGCTCAGGAGCACTCTGACCACTTTGAGGAGCACACGGGGGGTCCCGCTATGCTGGTCAATGTGGAGCACTCCTGTTGGTTGGTTGCCTTGGACCTTCTGGTGGGCTCCGCACTGTGCTGCGCGGTAAGCGGCGCCCGCCTGGGCCGCCCCTGCATGGTAAGCGGCGCCCGCCTGGGCCGCCTCACGCCACTGGTTAACTTGGACGGGGTTCAGTGTCTTATATTCGGCGCACTGTGCCAGCCAGTGTCCGCCGTCGCAGTAGGTACAGTAGGGAGCGGTCTGGTGGCTCTTCGGTACTGGTGCCACCGCCTCGGCATGGTACATCACCGCGACGGGCCCACTCTGTTGTCCTGGCTGACGCCTGTTGATGTCATGCAGGACCTCCAAGTGGGTGCCACCGCACCTGCTGCACTTCTTCTTCAAGCGGCACTCAGCTGCTAGGTGGCTGCGCGCGCAGCGGAAGCAGCGGCGGTGGTCCTTGACCCACTGACTCACATCATCCGTGGTCAGCTTCTTGAAATCTTCGCACTGATACAGCCGATGTTCTCCCTCACAGTACTGGCACTCAATCTTCCACTGGTCCTCTTTCGTCGAGGGGGTGTTGTGGTTCTTGTGTGGTACTGATTCGGCTTGGTGCATAACGGTCACCAACCGGCGGTTATCCGTTTGTCCCCGAGGTCCGAGTCTTGGGCTTGGTCCACTCCATACGAACGTGTCGAGTCGTAGGCTACTGACCTCCCTGGCGAGGAACTCAGATAGGTCTAGGAGGGATGCCTCTGGACCGTTGGGGTCGCGGTAGTCTCTCTGCCGCCTGAAGCGCTCTTGTCGGGCGGGAGGGAGCTTCTCTAATATCCTCTCTACGTTAGAGTTAGCGTACAGTTCGTAGATACCCTTTTCCTTTTGGGACCCCAGCATCCCTACCAGGGACTGTACCTTGATAGACAGGTCATCTAGCGCTCTGTTGTCTCTGGCTGGGGGGAGACGGTCAATGTCTCTTATCTCCTGTATCACGTAGTCCCATACGCGTCCATACCGTTGGTCGAGTGCTGCTAGAGCCGCTGTGTATGGGGTAGTAGAGTTGGCATAGGCCAGCGCTATATTGTGCGCTCGGGGCACCTTGAGGTGCTTCAATAGGGTAGCATACTTGTGGCGTTCATCAGCTACATCAACCATCATTGTCTCTAAGCACATCCGTAGCTCCGTGTACTGTGCTCGGTTCTCATGGGTGAAGTCTGGAAACGTCGGTGCGCCCAGGTACGATGTCATGGATGACTGGCACATCGGTGAGCGTTGGGGAAGAGGCCTCCTAGACGAGTCTCCCCGTGCGTGTCGTCTTGGGCTGGTACTTGGTGGGTACCTAAGGTCGGGTACCCAGGTGCTGTCCCTCGGGGCTGGCGGTGCGTCAAACTCACCCGTGAGTTGAGTCGGGGGTTTGTAGCGCAGGGCCTCGGGGCTGACTTCTGGGCTGTACTGGACCTCCTGGTCCAGAGTACGTTGCTGCTGGTCGGGGCTGTACTGGGCCTCCTGGGCCAGAGTACGTTGCTGCTGGTCGGCTTGACATTCCTCCTCTTCCTCCTCCTCTTCCTCTGCTAGGACCTGGAGTCTTCTGTTCAGTCTCTCGGCGTGGTCCGATTCTTCCCGGTTGCTGGGTCTCGTATGGACCGGCCGGGAAGGGGGTTCGGAGACGTGGACAGGATCCTCCTGTTGGCGGGGTCCCGGGTCGCTTCGTCGGGTAGGGGAATGTGTCCTAGACCCATGTCTTGACGATCTCTGAGAGCTCCGTGTGGAGTGAGGGGGTGTCGCCATGGCAACCAGTTTGTCCATCAGCTCCGCCTGCAGCCGGTCGCGCTCTGCCTCGCGCTGGGCATGGGCTGCGTCGCGCGCTGCTTCGCGCTGGGCATTGGCGACGTCGCGCTGCGCATTGGCGCTGGCCTGGGCAGCGTCGCGCTGTGCGTTGGCGGCGTCGCGCTGGGCATGTGCGACGTCGCGCTGTGCATTGGCGGCGGCGTGCTGTGCATTGGCGGCGGCGTGCTGTGCATCGGCACGGCTTCTCTCAATGTTCTCTTCTGTCTGGAGGCGTCTGGTCTCCAGTCTTATGCGGTCGTCTTCACTCCTTTGTTGCGCCTGGAAGCGCTCTCGCTCGACTGCAAAATGTTCGCGCTTGCGCGTCTGTTGCGCTTGAAGTCGATCGCGTTCGGTGGAGGCTGCCAGGGTGGCGATGAGTGCTTGCGCCAGCATCTTGTCCGCCGCGCTGGGGGAAGACGCCGTTCGGGGCGATCGGCTCCCGGCAGTACTTGTTGGAGATCCGTTCTCCTGTTGCGCACCGAGGAGATCCATCTCCTGGGTGCGCGTCTCTTCTTGTGGTGGGTCGGGTTCCATCCCGGGAGGGCTTTCTTTATCCTGGAGCGCTCCGGGGACTACCTCGTCGGCGTTGTCGGGGGATAAAGTCGTGTCAGTTCCCTCCTGGTCCCCACCGTGAGCTTGGTCAGTTACATTAGAACCCACTAGGGCCTCTGTGGTCGGGGTAGCCTGGTTGCTAGGGTCGGACATAATTTTACTATCCGCTTTAGTTATTTTATCCGTATCTAATTTCCCTTTAAAGCTAGGTATTGGACTGACAGAGTATGCCTCTAGATAGGGAGGTGGCTGCCGTCTGCGCTGCGGGCGATCTAGCTTAGGAGAACCGTTTGTGGAGTGTTCGTCATCGGCCATGTCAATATTAATATTATATTAATATTACGCTAATTATTATCCGGGGCTCGAAGGACCAATTGTAACTGAGGGGTACAATTCCCTGACTGTATTAATCAAGTATTAGTATCATTAAACTACTACCGTCTTATGTACATTACTGGCCAATACCGTACACAGGTATATGATAAGAACTTCTCCACAATAACACGGTTTCCACACAAATACTCGTTTAGAATATTTATTACAGTAAGAATAGTATTACATTACATTACTTAGTTGCGCTTATAAGGCAAAGAATGTGCGTAGGCAAGTCAATACTGAATATTAGGAATTAGATCTGGTACTCTGGGGAGGGGGGGGTACTACCGGTTGTAAGCCAGCAGGGGGAGGCAACGCTCTATGAAGGTCAATGGTTCCACAGGGCTTCAGCAAGGCACCTGGAGACGGTGTATTACTCCCTGCTCCGCGGGGAAAAGCAGCCGCTGTAATTCCAGTATGCAGCAGCACAGGGGGAAGCCGTGGAGTCTCTGCTCCAACAGAGACGGGCTCGAATGATGTCCTCACTGGCATGTGTAGATCCCACAGTAGCAGCGGGGTAGGCGGTTCTCTGCTCCAGCAGCCACAGTCAAAGCAATGAAGAATAATAATCCTTGCCGGAAAGTGGCTCTGCTGGCACCGATGTAGATATCCTCCGTGGTGCGCGGTGGTCACAGTTGAACTTGACGTTACTATCCTTATTAGCACGCGGCAATAAGTGCTCTATGTAGACACACAATTACTCACTTCACGTGGTCTTTGACTCGTAATGAAGGTTTACTAGTGAATAGCGAACGATACGTTAAACAAACGTAGTAGAATAACACGACTCTATTTGAGGCAATACGAGCCCTGCTGTATCGCACGTTGCGTAGTGGGTAAGGCTTTACTTGGTAACTGAACCAGACTGAACTGAAGGCGAACTGAAAAGGGAAGTTCTGTATTCGCTGGTCATATTTATACGTACGGTGGACAAATAGTGCCGCTCTGCTTTCGGTAGCCGTATTCATGGGCAGAAGCAGGCATGTTAAGACAAGTCATGTCGGTAGCTTTCAAGTCAGCTCTAGGGGGTAAGTCACTGGCGCCTAGGGGATCGCTTCCAATAGGAGAACGAATATTATGGTCTGTCCTGTACCAGGTAAAGGGATATTCTGTGTATATGTACAAAGAATATACAAGGGATATCAAACGATATACAAATATTATACATGGGATCTCAGGCAATAAATATATATATTCGGTTTAATCTGACCCTTTGTATATATATATATATATATATATATATATATATATATATATATATATATATATATATATATATATATATATATTAACCAATTCCACACGGGTGGCAAGTGGCACAGAGGCCACAATATACATATATATATACACTTACCTGGTAGCAACACCAACAGACACAATGCCTACCAGGTAAGTAGTGTGAACGTGAGAACACACTAATCACAATAAGGCCAACACAAGATCAAACCCACACAATAATGGAAACAAAGGGCAGTATTATGATAACGTCCACAAATGAACAGTGGCAAATCATGGGCAACCTCCAACTCTATGGTCACTGGCAAATGACAGAGAGAGGCGCGAGGTGTGTCATCTCCCACTCTATATCCACTCATCTCCACTGCCTGTCTGAAAGTGCACCAACCAGGTGCAACCAATACAATCAGGGAGATGAGTGGCATCTGCGAAACAGAAACAGGAGATCAGGAGATGACACAACATCACACATACAAAACAACACATTAAATATACTAACCTGATGTTACATGGTGTTAAAATATATGGCAATAATGATAATGAACAACCCACGTACGTGACAGCTGAAAACGCTAATTTGTGGAAGAATATTAATTTTAATATATGAAAAAGATAATGGAATTAGAGGGGATAACCCTGCATGGACTATAACGCATATTATGACCATCCTCTGCACCTTTGTGTATACGGTTTACTTTGTCATATTTTATATTGCTTATATTGATTGTAACTTATATTACGACCAATAGGGTATACAGACCATCATCTGCACTTCTGTGTATATGGTTTATTTTATTAAAATTGTATATTTAGATTTAATTAGTTTATTGCCTATATATATTACTCTCCTATTACCGTGAGCATTATCTGTACGTACCCCTCCTGCTGCTATGACGACTGAATATCCCAAAGGGGATCACTAAAGGAATATCCTGTCCAGTCCAGAGGATAGAATGTTTTCCCCTCTGCATGGGTGAGACCTGTTTGCTGCCATCTCCACAGTGACCTCTTTGAAGTGTAAGAGAAGGGGAGCCATGTTTTTATTTACTTGAAATAGTGCATGTATGGCTGTGTATGACAGTATACTAAAGTAACTATATCAGACATTACAAGTTCTGCAATAAGGTCAACCTAAGGTCAGTCTGTCTACTTCAAAGACACGAAACAGCAAACACACACACTTTCTATGCCTATAATGGGGAAATGGCAGATTTGAGTGGTGAACAGTAAAAATGACAACCTTTACTATTTTTCTCAAAGATGAAACCCTAACATTACAGAATGCATGATTATTATTTGTAATGGCTATTAGATTAAAACATGTGGTTTTAATGGGAGTTAATGGGACATTTCTGTCCTCAAATTACTTAAGAATTATTACAGAATTGTAAATCTGCTACACAAAAACGAATAATGCATCAAAGTCAATATTTTGTCTAATCTTTGACATATCCAAGACTGATGAGACCGGTGGTTGCTCTCTAGTGGTTAATGTAGCGCAGTACTGGAGGCAAGCGCTACCGGAGTCTCATGGCCAGTACAGAGAGACTCAGAAGGAGCTTATATGCCCAGGGCCCAGGAGTTCAAAACTTTTAATCCCTATCTGATCCGATCCGATTTTTAAATCCCATTTTTTGTGATCCAGGATCAGACAACTCGGCCAGATTTTGTCCCGGTATTTCAAAGCAATCCAGGATAGGATCACCCTGATCCAGATTGAGACTTTTCAAGATTACTAGATCCGAATATCAGTGCTTTAATCCTACCGATCTCCGATGGGAAAAAAGGAAGACAAGGACCACATTGCAGAGACATCAATAATGTCTAATTATATTGTTAAATACATAAAGGACATCAAATCATAATGGAATTGTAATTCTTTTTTAAAAAGACTCCCACTAGGGTAACATAAAAAAAACTTGATTCAAAGGCAGCTGGATCATCCAGACGTGCTTTGAGGAGCTGAATTCTAAGTGAGATTTCTGTTTGCTGAAGGTGATGACAGATGGACTTTTTTTTTGTTGAAGATATTTTTTCTTTAACCTAAATTACATTTGTGATTGGCAATCTTTGTTGTGATACTTTTATGAGCATAAACATTTATGTCATCAGCATTTGGTTGAAAACAAAATAGGCCACCATTAATGTGACCAAAAAAATAAAATAAAAATAAAAGATTGATTTGCCATGAAGGCTAAGAATTGTGTATTCTTTCAGTTAACAAACTTTGCCATCTTATTTATATTGAAACATATTCTTTTGGAAATCAACCCCTCTGATGGGATCAAGAGAATCCAGTTTTTTGGGATCAAATTGATCCCAATCCTGTGTTGTCGGTTTGAAATACCCGTTTTGAAGATTTGATCCAGATTAAAGCTTGGATTTGATTTCCTGATCTGATATCAAAGTGATCCTGATCCTGTTTTTTGGTTTAGAACTACCCACAATCCAAACCTGATAGGGATTAAAAGTGTTGAACTCCTGGGCCCAGGCCATCAGGATGCTCAATGACTCCATGTAACAACCCATCATCTACACTCACTGCACACACATCCACATGTACACACTCACTTTAAACAAACACTCACCTTACCACTCACTTTATATTGATCTATTATTAAAGAGATTTGCACCACTTTCATACCTCATTTGCACCCTACCCCAAGTTTTCTCTCGGCATTCTACCTCACTGGTACTCATTTTACTCTGTATTGTATATTATGTATATTGACTTTACCTACTTTTTACTTCTTAATTATTTTGTACTTACTTTCTCTTTACTGTATGTAGCACACTCTCAGGGGCCAATACAGAAACAAGCATTTCATCATAAAGTATCCTGTATTTTGTTCTGACAAACTTGAACTTGAACTTAACCAGGATCCCCAGTACAGAACTGAAAGGGTCTATAGCTGTCAATACATTGGCCATAAATATAACTGATCAGGAGAATAACCAGACACTTCTGTGATCTATTGTCTATATGAGGGGTCAGCGGACAAGTGGTCGGGGCTCTTTTCCACAACCACTGACTCTGTGGGAGTGTGAGGAAGAGAACACATGATGTGATTGAATAAAGTACCGGAGAAACGCACTCTCTGGCTGTTCGAGTTCTTTTAATCTCCAATTCCCACTACACCAACCAGTTTCTGGGATTAGATCAGCCCAACCAGTTGCTTTTTTTAAATGGTTGTTTAACCCATTCCGTTTTAATTTGACTGCTTTTGCTGTGCTGCATCAGTCTGTCTCACCATGCTCCTTTTATTAGCTTTTATCTAATTCATTACTTCATTACCACTATTGTTGTTTTATTCCTATTTCAATTATTGTGTTGTATTTATTTTACATGATTTCTACGTTAAGCACTTTGTATTTCAATCTTGCACAAAAGGCTCTATATAAATAAAGTTTGATTTGAATTTGAAAAACAACCAACAGGCATTTTTCTTAATGTGTAAAATCCTGTTTTTTTTATTTGTGTTTCTTTGTTACTTAACTGTATTGAAAGGTCCTTTATAAATACAGTAACATTTACTTTAGAGGGCATACTAATCATAATTACGCACCTATTGAGGAATTTGATGTTAAACTATTGATTATTGTTACTCAAGTCTCAGACCTGATTACCTGAAATCCTTCCAGAATGGCTTCTACTTCCCTTCCTAATGACACATTCAGTAAAGACCTATCCATCTGTTTACCTCAAATAAAAATCAGGTGAATAATATTTGTTCTTTATACTTTGTTAACATTTAGTTCCTCATCAGGTCCAAGGTACTTTATTATTTATAAAAGTAAGGCGTTAAATGCTCCGCTCAATAGGAGTTCACTCCACCTGGAATATGACCTCTCCTGGATATCTCTATACATCACTGGTATTGGCCTTCCCCCATATCTCAATATTGATAATTGAAAACAGGAAGAATGGCTTCTCGTTTACCTGGGCACACAATTAAATATTAGTACCTGGCTCTACTTTTCAATCAATGACATAATTTTTTAGATTAGATTAGATTCACTTTATTGTCATTACACCTGTTCTGGCGGTAGGCAAACTGGTAGGGGTCAAGTGAGGGCGGTAGGCAAACTGGTAGGGGTCAAGAGAGGGTGGTAGGCAAACTGGTAGGGGTCATGTGAGGGTGGTAGGCAAACTGGTAGGGGTCAAGTGAGGGTGGTAGGCAAACTGGTAGGGGTCAAGTGAGGGTGGTAGGCAAACTGGTAGGGGTCAAGTGAGGGCGGTAGGCAAACTGGTAGGGGTCAAGTGAGGGCGGTAGGCAAACTGGTAGGGGTCAAGTGAGGGCGGTAGGCAAACTGGTAGGGGTCAAGTGAGGGCGGTAGGCAAACTGGTAGGGGTCAAGTGAGGGCGGTTGGCAAACTGGTAGGGGTCAAGTGAGGGCGGTAGGCAAACTGGTAGGGGTCAAGTGAGGGTGGTAGGCAAACTGGTAGGGGTCATGTGAGGGTGGTAGGCAAACTGGTAGGGGTCAAGTGAGGGCGGTAGACAAACTGGTAGGGGTCAAGTGAGGGCGGTAGGCAAACTGGTAGGGGTCAAGTGAGGGTGGTAGGCAAACTGGTAGGGGTCATGTGAGGGTGGTAGGCAAACTTGTAGGGGTCATGTGAGGGTGGTAGGCAAACTGGTAGGGGTCAAGTGAGGGTGGTAGGCAAACTGGTAGGGGTCAAGTGAGGGCGGTAGGCAAACTGGTAGGGGTCAAGTGAGGGCGGTAGGCAAACTGGTAGGGGTCAAGTGAGGGTGGTAGGCAAACTGGTAGGGGTCAAGTGAGGGTGGTAGGCAAACTGGTAGGGGTCAAGTGAGGGTGGTAGGCAGGATTTAAGGTGAGCCAGGACTAGCCTCTCGAAGCACTTCATGATGATGGAGGTGAGTGCTACGGGTCGGTAGTCATTGAGGCTCTCTGGGGAGGCGTGTTTAGGGACAGGAATGATGGAGGTGACTTTGGCTGGCTGCACATGTGTCGGAGGAAAGCATGTGATAGTCTCCGGCCTCCCGGACCAACAGTAGGGGGGGGTGCGCAACGACCAGGAAGGGGATTGGCATAACGACTAACAGTGGAATGGGAGAAAAATCGGAAAAAGGAGGGGGGAAAAGATAAAAAAAAAAATATATATATATATATATCTCAGTCAGGACCCCTGTCAGCTGCCCAGCACAGACACTGAGTACCCGCCCGGGGATCCCATCGGGTCCGGCAGCTTTTCGTGTGTTGGTTTTGCACAGTTCCGGAAACACGTCAGTGGGGGAGAGTGTGAGGGTCAGGTGGTTGGCCGGGGGTGGGGGTCGTGATGGCCCTCTCGTGGTTGTCCCTGTCAAAATGGGCGTAAAAGTAGTTTAGGTCATCTGGGAGGGAGGGGTCAGTGGTCGGGGGGGGGTGGCGTGTTTGGGTTTGTAGTCTGTAATGGCCTGCAAGCCCTGCCACATGCGCCGGGGGTCAGAGCCATTTAGATGCCCCTCGACCTTGTGTTTGTCCCTAAAGATTAGGGACAAATGCAATTGGCACAAGTGTAAATCATGGATTAGTCACTCAGTTTTAATGTCCGACTTAGCTCACCTCGTTTGTCTGCTGGCTGTGGATCCTATGGTCACAAGTTCAAAGCACTCTTGGTTAATTTTTAATTTTTTTTTTACATTTAATTAATTTATCCACTCTGGTTGGATGGTGTGTATGTATGTATGTATTGTGCTGTATAATGACAATACATTTGAATCGAATCTCATTTTGAAATCGCTACCTGTTGAGTGGATCACCATGGTGCAATGCAATCACCTCTGAAGCTCTAAATTAAAAAAAGATGGCGCCGCTACGTCCGGCTGCCTGTCTGTGCGCTCCGTCGAGACTGTGCATACTTTTGTTAATATTTATAGTTTTAAGAGTTTTGTCTGTACCAACAGTAGGTGCATTTAATGTGTATGACCGTCAGTCACTTATAGACATTGGATTACGGGAAACTTACCGACTGGATTACTCTCTGGATCAGCTCTCTGAACCGCAACAATGGCCCGTTGAGATCTTGAGGACATCAGGACCGGATCTCGCCCCCAGGGACAAAGGACCCAGACGGCGAGGAAAGAGAGCTGGAGTCCGTAACAGGCTGAGAACCAGGCGGCACAGGACACCACTACCCAGTATATTGCTAGCCAATGTACAATCAATAGACAATAAACTAGACGACATCCGAGCAAGGATTCAATTCCAGAGAGACGTTAGGGACTGTAACGTTCTCTGCTTCATCGAGACGTGGCTGGCGCCAGAAGTCCCAGACCACGCCATCCAACCGGCCGATCATTTCTTCATTCACCGCAAGGATAGAACAGCAGAATCCGGTAAACAACGTGGAGGAGGTATTGCCTTCATGTTGAACAAAAATTGGAGTGACCCAACTAACGTGAAGGAATTATCCAACCACTGCTCCCCAGAACTGGAATATATAACCATCAAGTGTCGTCCTTTCTTCCTCCCGAGGGAGTTAACGGCGATCGTCCTGGTCGGAGTGTATATTCCACCGCAAGCTGAAGCCAGCAACAAGGTTGCGCTCTCCAGACTACACAACGAGGTAAATAGAATCCAAGAGGCGAATGTTAACGCCGCCATTTTAGTTCTGGGAGATTTCAATAGCGCCAATCTGAGAAAGGTATTGCCCGACTTCTATCAGCATGTGACTTGCAACACCAGAGGCGGTAACATCCTAGATCACTGTTACACGCAATTTAAAGGTGGCTACAAGGCTCATTCTGATAGTGGCTTCGGTAAGTCAGATCACGCATCAATTTTTCTTACACCGAAGTACAGACAGAGAATTAAAAGTACTCCCGTAGTCTCGCGAGAGGTGCAGAAATGGGATGTGACGTCAGAGGATACGATCCGGTCAGTGTTTCACAACACAGACTGGAATGTGTTCCGCGACACAGATAACATTAATGCCTACACGGAGACAGTGCTGGACTATGTTTGTACTAGGGTGAAAGAAACAATCCCCACTACCAAAATGAAAGTTTACCCAAATCAAAAACCCTGGGTAGACAAATCCGTCCGTGAAGCTCTGAGAGAGCGCACCAAAGCATACAACGACGGCCTAGAGGCAGGCAACATGAATGACCACAAGGTGGCGCGATACAACGTAAGGAGGACTGTGTCAGAGGCCAAACGACGCTACAGGGATAAAATTGAACTCCAGTTTGAACAAGCTGACTCTAGAGCTATGTGGCAGGGGCTCAAAACGATGACAGACTACAAAGGCGCCTCCCTCAAACTGAACAGTGACATCTCCTTAGCAAATGACCTCAATACCTTCTATGCGAGGTTTGATGCTGGTAATAACAACACCAGCTCACAAGCCTCGGCAATGGGGGGGGGGGGGTCGGCTGCTGATGGAGGCGCAGTGTTCAGGGTAACAGAGCATGAGGTGAGGCGGACCTTTAAAAAAGTGAATATCAGGAAGGCAGCAGGTCCAGACGGCATCCCCGGCCGCGTCCTAAAAGTCTGTGCCGACCAACTGGCCCCAGTATTCACTGACATATTTAACCTGTCCTTAGAACAGGCTGTCATCCCCACCTGCCTGAAGAAGTCCACTATTATCCCTGTACCCAAAAAATCCAAGCCTGCTTGCCTCAACGACTACCGCCCTGTAGCTCTCACCTCCATAGCCATGAAGTGCTTCGAGAAGCTAGTAAAGGGCTACATCTGCTCCTCCCTCCCCATCAACATGGACCCCCTGCAATTTGCATACCGCCCCAACAGGTCCACGGAGGACGCCATATCCCATGTGCTGCACACAGCAGCATCACACCTGGACAAGAGGCAGGGGAACTATGTGAGAATGCTATTCATCGACTACAGCTCGGCATTCAATACCATAGTCCCCTCCATACTCATAGCCAAGCTCAGGGACCTGGGCTTGGGCTATGACCTCTGCCAGTGGGTCTTGGACTTCCTGACTGGCAGACCCCAGGTGGTGAGAGCAGGCAACTGCACCTCCTCATCCATCACCCTCAACATAGGGGCCCCCCAGGGCTGTGTTCTGAGTCCCCTCCTCTACTCCCTGTACACACACGACTGTGTGGCTCAGTGGAGTAGCAATACAATCGTCAAATTTGCTGACGACACAGTGGTGGTGGGCCTGATCTCTGCCAACGACGAGAGGGCCTACCTGGAAGAGGTCAAGGTCCTGGCGGGATGGTGCCAGGAAAACAGCCTCTCCCTGAACGTCAGCAAAACAAAGGAGATGATTGTGGACTTCAGGAGGTCGGGGGTCAAGGACTACAGCCCCCTCAGCATCGACGGGGCACCGGTTGAGAGAGTCAACAGCTTTAAGTACCTCGGAGCCTACATATCCGAGGACTTGACATGGACCACACACATTAACAGTGTTGTGAAGAAGGCACGACAACGCCTCTACTTCCTCAGGCGCCTAAGGAAGTTCCAAGTCAGCCAGAAGATCCTTAAGAACTTCTACTCATGTACAATAGAGAGCATCTTGACCGGCAACATCACCTCCTGGTTTGGGAATAGCACTGCACAAGACCAAAGCAGACTACAAAGAGTTACACGTTCAGCCGAACGCACAATTGGAGGGGGGCTCCCCACCCTCCAGAACATTTACTACAAGCGTTGCAAGGGCAAGGCTAAGAGAATCATTAAAGACTCCAGTCACCCGAACAACTGCCTCTTTGAACTGCTGCCGTCAGGCAAGCGATACAGGAGTCTCAAGGCGAGCACAGAAAGACTCAGAAGAAGCTTCTATCCCCAGGCCATCAGGCTGCTAAACGAACAATGAATGAACACTACACAACAACAACCACCAAACGCACATAGCACACACATCCACACGCACACACTCACTTTAAACAAACACACTGTAGCACCCACTCCACACACTTATAGCACACACCCACTTTAAACAAACACACTGTAGCACCCACTCCCCACACTTTATATTTATGGATGAAGGATTGCACTACAACTCGTACACCTTACTGTAAATTGTACCTAAAATTGTACCTCATCCCATTTCTGCTTTGCACTAGATAGTACTGTACATTAGTACACTGCATAGTATTGTGTATTGTATATTATATGGTAACTCAGAACATTGTACATATGTCTATACCGAACACTGTGACCTCATTTTCTTCTTCTAAATTCATGCTATATTATGTTATTATGTTATTTGATACTATCTTGTCTAGCACAGTCTCTGGAGCGTAACAGTAAGAAGCATTTTGTATGAAAGTATTCTGTACTTCTGTATGACAACTATTAAAGAACTTGAACTTGAACTTGAAGCTGTCTGCCACTGTCGTGTCCATAGGCAGCGTAGTGATTTCAAAATGAGATTTGATTAAAATGTATTGTCATTATACAGCACAATACATACATACATACATACATACATACATACATACATACATACATACATACATACATACATACATACATACATACATACATACATACATACATACATACATACATACATACATACATACATATGGGGGGCGGGGTGGGGGGGGGTAACTGTACATTGGATTATCGACGAAAACTTACTTGGTTCCAAGAAGAGGGTCTTGTGTATTATTGGGTTAGGACATTTACTGTACATTGGAGGGGGTTGGGTTAGGACATTTACAATGGCCAGTTTCGAATTGCAGTCTCCCGTAGGTGCTCTTTGAGAGTGGTTTTAAAAGTGGGTAGTGATTCACATTCCTTTACAGCTGTGGGTAGGGCGTTCCACATTGATGTGGCATAATTGCGAAACATGTTTAGTCCCTTGTTTGAGCCGAATCTGGGTTTAACATGATTTGTTGAGCTTCCTCTGGTGTAGTGGTTGTGGTATTCACTGACCTTTGGGAAGTATTTTGACATGTACATGGGTACCTTAGTCGTGTAGTGTATCTTGTAGACCAGGCCCATTGCAAGTTGCTGTACTCTGTCGTCTACTCTAAGCCATCCTAGGTTGTCAAAGTGGGCAGGGGTGAGGTGGGTTCTAGGAGTAAGGTCAAGCAGTAGTCTGACCAGTTTGTTTTGTGATGTTTGTCATTTTGTTTTTAGCGCCTTTGAGGTGCTTTGGTACCATGAGGTGCAAGCATAGTCGTAGTACCCTTGAATGAGTGCTCCTGCCAGAGTCTTCAGGGTATTCTTGTTTACCAGAGAGGAGATCCGGTACAAGAATCTAGTTCGTTGGTTGACTTTCTTTTATTACATTGGATGCCATTTTGTCACAGGAAAGATTAGCCTCTAGGATGGAACCTAGGTATGTAATTTCATCTTTCCTTGTGACAATATTGTCACCCACTGTAACTGAGAAGCCGTCGGCCTTGCTGAGTTTGTTATTTGAACCGAAGAGAATGGACTCTGTTTTACCCAGGTGTAATGATAGTTTGTTATCAGTGAGCCAGGTGAAAATGTTGCCTAGTTCCGAGCTGAGGGTTTTTTCAACCTGTAACTTGTTCTTGTCAGAGACCAGCAGGGCTGAGTCGACCACGAACAGGAACAAGTTGCAGTCACAAGTTGACGACATGTCATTTGCATGAATTAGGAACAGTAGCGGTCCTAGTATGCTTCCTTGTGGAACACCACAGCTCACTGGGAGGGGGGGGGATAGAGTACCGTTTACCTCCACCATCTGTTCTCTCCCCTCCAGGTAGGATTGCATCCAGCTCACTGATAGACTATCAAAACCAATTGCTTTTAGCTTGTCAATCAGAATAGAGTGATTGACAGTGTCGAAGGTCTTTTGTAGGTCCAGCATGACCATGCCGCAGTATTTGCCCACGTCCACCTCTTGTTTGATGTGGTCATTCAAATAGAGAAGGCATGTGTCAGTGGAGTGGGATGTTCTGAAGCCAGATTGGAATTCGAAGATTAGATTTCTTTCCGCAAGGTACTTTTCGACCTGTTCGTATACTATTTTTTCCATAACTTTCGAGATGGAGGTAAGAATAGAAACAGGGCGGTAGTTGCCTGGGTCTAATTTGCTGCCCTTTTGTGCAGGGGGGTTACTCTCGCAATTTTGAAGTCTTTGGGTACGTATCCCTGTTTTATGGAGAGGTTTATTATGTGTGTGATGACTGGGGTGATGGCGGCTGCTGAGTCTCTGAGGAATTTGGAGGGGATATTGTCATGGCCAGTGGCCTTGTTAGGTTGGAGGGCGCTCAGTTTTTTGAGTACCTCAGCTGTTGTTACCATTTCTAGTTTGAAATCGTCTTTGTGGACCCCTAGGTTATTGTAGTAGGCTATGATGTGTTCTACCCCAAAATGCCCTGAGTGGGTGGGTAGTTTATTTACCAGTGTTGTGGCTATGTTTGTGAAGAAAATGTTTAAGTAATTGGCCACATCCAGCTTGTCTGTGATGAGCGTGTTGTCCGGAATTGGCCATATAGCGAACACCACAATATTGATGTAACTATGAGAATCGCTGGGATCTGGTCTCTCTTTCGGTCAGTACGTGAAATATCCGAGCCCTTGCTCAGTGGTTGTCACGATACACTCAGGCGCTCCGTGGGAGAGGCGTGATTTTTTCCCGTAGCCTCTGTTTGCGAAGACGCTCTCTGATTGGCTAGGCCGCGTACAGCGAAGAAGTAAAAGACCCTCTCTGACTGGTTTAGCTCCGAAGGGTCTTTTCCGCCTTGTACATATATTCTCTGCTTCGAAGTGGTTATGCTTAGGCATTCTTTCGAAGTGGTTATGCTTAGGCATTCTTTCGAAGTGGTTATGCTTAGGCATTCTTTCGAAGTGGTTATGCTTAGGCATTCTTTTGAAGTGGTTATGCTTAGGCATTCTTTCGAAGTGGTTATGCTTAGAGTTAGGGTTAGCCAATCGGAGAGCGTCTTTTTCTTCTTCGCTGCAATCAAAGAGCGTCTTCGCTCACAGAGGCTACAGGAAAAAAGCAAGCATGGGGGAGAGAGCAGCTTGTGGAGAAGCAGTGGCTCTGAGCAGCAACCTGTGTCGTATCGCCATCTTGTGTTCAAAAGGTGGAACTTCATACTGTATCTATTCAATGCACGATAATGGAAATTAATTCAAATAAAATGCTTGTCATTGACAGATTTGAAAAATATTCTGGAATTCAGGTCCTTGGCCTGGGCGATGTTTCATCCAAATCAGACCAGAACCTTAGAAGTTATGGCGAATGCAGACAGACAGACAGAATGACCACAGGAGTGATTGCCATACCCTCCAGGTATCACCGTAATCCAAAACTGCCAAGAAACTGGCTTCAATGATCCTCTTCCAGGTTTTCATAGGGAACTCTCTAACCCCTGTCCTCGTCTCCCTGTCTGTCTGTGAGTGGATGTCTCGTGGTGATGGCCAAGGTGGTGGATGTCTCATGGTGATGGCCAAGGTGGCGGATGTCTCATGGTGATGGCCAAGGTGGTGGATGTCTTATGGTGATGATCAAGGTGGTGGATGTCTCATGGTGATGATCAAGGTGGTGGATGTCTCGTGGTGATGATCAAGGTGGTGGATGTCTCATGGTGATAATCAAGGTGGTGGATGTCTCATGGTGATGATCAAGGTGGTGGATGTCTCATGGTGATGATCAAGGTGGTGGATGTCCCGTGGTGATGATCAAGGTGGTGGATGTCTCATGGTGATGACCAAGGTGGTGGATGTCTCCTGGTGATGATCAAGGTGGTGGATGTATACATGTTTTGAAATGCTTAAAGGAGAGGTTCGTACCCACACCTTTAATTACTTAACCTAAACCTGGTAGGGAGCCCGGTTTCGCTTGGTAGGATAGGGTATGGTACTACGCAAGATTACGGGAGGATTTATAGGCCAGGGGGATTTATTTTTATTTTTTTTGGGAGGGGGGGGGGGGGGGCATTAAGGGGAAAAGGGAGGGGTTCAGACAGGACTGTTTTTGTGAATTGGTTTATAATGTTTACACATCTAGGTATTGTATACCATGTTTTCAGGTATCCCAGTGTCCTACTAAACAGCTATACCAACCACATGGGTGAATGACATACTCGTTTCTGAGTTGGAATATTAATGGTCTTAACCGGCAAGTTAAACGCCGTAAAGTGCTTAGCTTCATCAGAAGACATCAAATAGACGTGGCCTTCCTGCAAGAGTCTCACTTGGATGACGCAGAGCACAGTAAACTGGGGAAACAATGGCAAGGGCAAATATTTTTCTCCTCATTCACATCGTCAGCAAGGGGGGTGGCTATTCTGGTAAGAAGAGGGATCCCCTTCCAACCGAACCTAGTTGAAAAGGATAAAGGGGGAAGATATATTTTAGTCAGGGGATATATGGGAGACCAACTGGTCACTATGCTGAATGTATATGGTCCGAACCACGATGATCCAAACTTCTATGTGAACCTTTTTCTTAAAGTGACATGCGCCCCTTCAGAACTTATAATTGGTGGTGACTTTAACCTGGTATTAGACCCTGCTATGGACAGATCCTCCCCTACCCCTAAACCTTTGACCTCAGCGGCCAAGGCTCTTAAAAAAGAACTTATGGATCTTAATTTGTTGGATACATGGCGGGAGGGGCATGCATCTCAAAGGGAATACAGCTTCTACTCACACATGCACAACAGCTACTCTAGGATTGATACGTTCTTTATACATACAGCAAAACTCCATCTTGTTTCGTCCTGCGAATACTTAGCCATGACACACTCAGACCACGCCCCCCTTTTGACTAAAATAGCCTTAAGCGACTCTCACACAAACTCCAAACGCTGGAGGTTTCCTAATTTTCTAAATAACGATGAGGAGTTTGTCAAATTAATTAACAAACAGTTGGACTGGTATTTATTGAGTAATAGGGGCTCGGCCTCACCAGCTATAGTCTGGGAGACCCTTAAAGCTTACATAAGAGGCTACATTATTAGTTACTCCTCCTGGAAAAAGAAACAATATCAAACCAAATTACGCTCACTAGAGTCTGATATAAAAGCGCTTGAAAATCAACACTCCCTATTACAATCACAGACCTTATTTGTTCAGATAACGGCAAAAAAGGCAGAATATAACACTATCACCTCGCGAGAGGTAGAAAACGCTATGTCAAGGTTGAAACATCGCTACTATGAGCAGGGTGACAAGGCAGGGAAACTACTAGCGTGGCAAATTAGAAGGGAGGATGCCGCTAGGTGTATTCCGGCCATTAGGGTAAGCGACAAAGGGGAGTTGACCCGGAACCCACTGCTCATAAATCGGGCCTTCTCAGACTTCTACAAGTCTCTCTACTCCTCGCAGGGGGAGAAGAGACAGGAGATGTGTGAGTTCTTGGACAACCTAGACATACCTACGATAACAAAAGGCACAAGGGGGGTCCTGGACGAGGCGATAACTAAGCAAGAAATACTAGATGCCTTATCAAAACTGACGCCAGGGAAAGCTCCAGGGCCGGATGGCTTCTCCATAGACTTCTACAAGGCATTTATTAGCAAATTGATAGACCCTCTCCTAGAAATGTTCAACTACTCTATTGAGAATGACCAACTACCTGATACCCTTGAGCAAGCTCTTATTATAGTCCTGCCAAAACCAGGGAAGGACCCTACCTTATGCGGGTCGTACAGACCAATTTCGATCCTTTCCAACGAATATAAAATATTTACTAAAATCATAGCCACTCGACTTGAGAGAGTAACCTCCTCACTTATTAATACGGACCAGACCGGTTTCATACAAAATCGCTCATTAATAGACAACGTGAGAAGATTTCTTAACTTGACGCATTGTGCCAAATCCATAGAAGACCCAGTCATAGCGATCTCGTTGGACGCGGAGAAGGCATTTGACCGAGTAGAGTGGCACTTTCTCTTCGCTGTTCTACAAAAAATGAACTTTGGCCCAAATATGCTAAGAATGATCCATATGCTGTACCTTAACCCTACAGCCAGGATACAGACCAACTCAGAGATTTCACCTTCTTTCCCTCTAAGGCGCGGTACTAGGCAGGGTTGCCCTCTTTCCCCGACACTTTTTGCGCTGGTAATCGAACCCCTGGCTATAGCAATAAGGTCACATAAAGCTATTAGTGGGATCAAGGTGGGTCCTGAGAGCCATGTCATCTCTTTATACGCGGACGACATAGTCCTGTTTCTAACCAATCTCGACTCATCCATGCCTGCCCTTATGGAAACACTGTCAAAGTATAATGTAATCTCAGGCTACAAGATTAATGCACAAAAAAGCGTGGCCATGCCACTTAACTCACTAGCCGAAAAAATGCCAAGGTCCAATTTCCCCTTCCAGTGGAACTCAC
This sequence comes from Notolepis coatsorum, assembly GCF_963971535.1. Classification (NCBI taxonomy): domain Eukaryota; kingdom Metazoa; phylum Chordata; class Actinopteri; order Aulopiformes; family Paralepididae; genus Notolepis; species Notolepis coatsorum. The sequence goes on along the minus strand of NC_140176.1, from coordinate 2,609,348 downwards.
AATTTGTAACATATTTGGGTCTAAAAATCCCGAACCAAATAGATACAATTTTCTTACTAAATCATGACCCACTACTTAAAAAGGTGGAGAAGGACCTAGATAGATGGATGCAGCTGCCTCTCGCTAATCGGACGTGTGAACTGCATTAAGATGAACATCCTACCTAAATTTCTCTATCTTTTTCAAACCCTCCCTATATCTATACATAAGAACTTCTTCAAGAAATTACAAAGGATAATATCTGCATTCATATGGAGAAGGAAGGTCCCTAGAATTAAAATTAAAACCCTATATAATTCCCCCCAGTGTGGTGGACTGAAACTCCCGGACTTCCAACGCTATTACTGGGCTGCACAGACAAGGGCTCTGTGGATTTGGCAGAATGAGTCGACTAATTCCCCTGCCTGGAGACAAATAGAACAATGCCATATGATGGACGTACCGCTGGCCGGAATTCCTTTTATCAGGAAGTACCACACCCTGAAGAATTGTTCAGATAACCCATTTATTAAACACACAGCAAGAACATGGTTTGAGATTCAGACACATCTTGGTAGCTTTATTGCATTTCACAGGAAGACTCCCTTCCACAACAATCCAGCTTTGCCAGAATCACTTAGAGATGGCATCACCAAGAAGTGGTACACTCAGGGAATTAAAACTTTTGGGGACCTATTTGATAATAACATACTTATGTCCTTTGAACAGTTACGCGCCGCCTTCCACCTTCCAACTACTAATTTCTTTAAATACCTACAGGTCAGACACTTCATAGGTACAGGTCAGGGAGGAGACGCCACTCTTCTAAAACCCCTCCTCATAGATGATATTCTAAAAGGAGTTATTCACACTAGAGGCATCCTATCATTAACATATGATAGAATCCTGACCAGTACAGAAATTATACCCCTAAATGCCAAGAACAAATGGGAGCGGGACCTGGACTGTACCTTTGATGAAGATGAATGGGAATCACTATGTGAGTCAGCACTATCTTTTTCATATAACACTCGACATAAACTTATGCAATTTAACATTCTCCATAGAACCTATTTTACGCCGGAAAGACTTCACAGGATGAATGAGGCTATCTCTGACCTTTGCCCTAGGTGCTCAACGGAAACAGGTAGCCTGCTCCACATGTTCTGGGAATGTAACAAACTGAGACCTTACTGGGGCTCAATTTGGGAGACTCTCGAAGAGGTCACAGGCCTTGAGATCCCATGTACACCTAAATTAGCATTATTAGGAGACATGTCTGACATTTCTCCAGATAAGAGAGGCAAGGTGCGGATCATTAAATTGGCCATGATTGCAGGGAACAAGTGTATTGCCATGCTGTGGAAAAGTGCTGAATCCCCCCCCATGTCTATGTGGCTTAGTGAAATCTCTTCGTACATGGCATCAGAGAAAATAATGTTCAATCTTAAGAAAAAACCACGTCTCTTTGATAAATGCTGGGCTGGGTTTAGGCAATACTTAGAACAGATTACATAGTAGGTTGATGACATAGGCTATTATTGAAGCTCCCTTTTGTCTTTCTGAAGGGTATATATTGCAATGAATGATACTGTAAATGTTATTAGTTGCTCTTTGAAGAGAAAAGATGTAATGGTAGACATTTATTTGTTTGGTGTAGAGTATGGGCACCTGTTAGACGGGTGTAACTGGGTTTACAAAACTCTCAAAATGTGTAAAAAAAAAAAAAGAAAAAACTGAATTTGTCGAGGTCCTAGTCTGGGGGGAGGGAGGGGGGGTCTGGCCGATTTTTTTTTTTTTTTTTTTTTTTCAGGGGGGGGGGGGTTAGTATGCATCTATTTTTCTGTAACTCGGGGAGGGGGGGGGGCAGTTGGCAGCATTTCCTTTTGTATGGTGGTTGAACTGATGCTGTTAAACTGAAAAAAAAAAGAAAATACCTATAAACATATTGTTTAAAAAAAAAAAAGAATGAAAAGGGAACAAGGGAACTATAAAATAAATTGAAATGTAAATAAACAAGGTAAAGATAGAATTGACCGTTGAAATATCAAGATAGGGCCGATATGGGCCGATATAATTTTTTTTTTTTTTTTTTTTTAATGTAATATTATTTTTTCTTTTTACATGTTTTGGCCTTAAATTGTTTCAAAATATCAGTAATTTCTGAAAATAAGTTACAAAAGTAAAAAAAAAAAAGTATGCGTTTTGGAAAGTAGCTATTTGTTTGATTATCATAAAAAAATGTTTTCTGTGCAGAGATGTCGACATCGGTGGATGTCGGTGCCGGCCAGAACAGCAATATTAATGTCGGTTATCGGTATCGGCCACCATTTTCACATCGGTGCACCACTATTCTTTTGGATGTTATAATTTTTTCTTTATTGTTTCTGTCTGTTTAATTGTATTGTCTGAGATGTTTGTAAATCAAAAATGCAAATAAAAATATAAGTTAAAAAAAAGGTGGTGGATGTCTCGTTGTCTCGTGGTGATGATCAAGGTGGTGGATGTCTCCTGGTGATGATCAAGGTGGTGGATGTCTCATGGTGATGGCCAAGGTGGTGGATGTCTCATGGTGATGATCAAGGTGGTGGATGTCTCATGGTGATGACCAAGGTGGTGGATCTCTCGTGGTGATGGCCAAGGTGGTGGATGTCTCGTGGTGATAATCAAGGTGGTGGATGTCTCATGGTGATGATCAAGGTGGTGGATGTCTCGTGGTGATGATCAAGGTGGTGGATGTCTCGTGGTGATGATCAAGGTGGTGGATGTCTCGTGGTGATGATCAAGGTGGTGGATGTCTCATGGTGATGATCAAGGTGGTGGATGTGTCATGGTGATGACCAAGGTGGTGGATGTCTCATGGTGATGATCAAGGTGGTGGATGTCTCATGGTGATGATCAAGGTGGTGGATGTCTCGTGGTGATGACCAAGGTGGTGGATGTCTCGTGGTGATGACCAAAGCGGTGTGATCTTCTCTACGTCGCCCCCCTACTTCAAATGGATCAGAGCGGAATACATACATTCATCCAAATGGTATATGACTGATATTTTGAGCTCTGAGCCTTGACATTTAGCCTTTATCTTATTTTCATACTAGTGCTCATTCCTCTATGCTTTTTCTTTTGTTGCTGTTGTCCTTAGCTTGTACCCCAGTTGCTATTGCATGTACATGTGTTTTATTACAGGTATATGTACATACACTATTCACCTGTTATATTCTCCACCCATCGGTCATCCATAGCAACACTATATGATCACCGACATCCAAGTTGGGGGATCCCCCTTTGAACGGCCATTCTAAAGTTTCTCTCCTCCACATCGTCTGTAGTGCTTTTTCCCTATTGCTAGGTTTTTTGTGAGTTTTTCCCTTACCTTCACTGGGGAATGTCTGGGAGTGTTGCATAAACGAAAGTTTTTTCATTTGTCATCTTTGTTTTCATTTGTACAGCACAGTAGTGAGACCAGCTATGCTGTATGGTCTAGAAACAGTGGCGCTGACCAACAAGCAGGTGGCGGAGCTGGAGGTGGCAGAGATGAAGATGTTAAGGTTCTCTCTGGGAGTAACAAGGTTAGACAAAATCGAAAATGTCTACATCAGAGGAACGGCCTATGTTGAGCAGTTCGGGCAGAAAGTGAGAGAAGCAAGGCTAAGATGGTTTGGACATGTGCGGAGGAGGGAGGTTGGGTACATCGGGAGGAGGATGCTGGAGATGGAGCTGCCAGGAGAGAGGAGGAGGGGAAGGCCCAAGAGGAGGTTTATGGACACAGTGAAGGAGGACATGCAGGCAGTGGGAGTGACGGAGGACGACGCAGAGGACAGAAACGGATGTAAACGGGTGATCCGCTGTGGCGACCCCTGACGGGAAAAGCCGAAAGAAAAAGAAGAAGAAGTTTTCATTTGTCACTCCAAGCTTGTGTATTTGATTGTAAGTCTGACCAGACCTCGGTCTCACTTTCTGGTCAGACGCTTGTGTATACTTGTCTCTGATTGTAAACTGAGGACTCTTCTGTGATCACAGAAATAAACGATTTCCTTTTGAAATTGTTTGACTCGATTTGAATTTCTACAGTTCACCGTCTTGGCTCATTTAAAATATTCCACAACACTCTCAATGCTAGATCCATTCACAGTGATCTAGAAAACAGCTGGAACTTTATTAATAATAATAATACATCCGACTTATATATCACTTTTCTGGGTCCCCAAAGACGCTTAAAACTAATTTGTTTAATTTTCATTCAGTACCAGTTTAACATTAATACATATCTTACTCAGCACTAAAGTGGCAGGTTCTCAACAGCTAATTCTAGAGTCTGTAAACAATACAGTACAGCATCATCTGCATGAAAATGAGATGAGACAATATGCTTTTGTTTATTTAGGATCCCCATTAGCTTTTGCACTTGACAAAAGCTACTCTTCCTGGGGTCCGACACTTAAAACAATACAACAATATTCAAGACATTACATCATTATCAACATCATTAACAATCGCATCCTCAGTTAAGGATGACAGTGTACAAGATAATTATCTGTATAAAGCAGGGGTCAGCAACCTTTTTGACATGGAGTGCCTGTTTGAAATATAGTTGTAACTAGTGTGCCTCAATATTCCATGCATCGTAAATATTTTTTCTCATAATCAGGTATTTTTAATGATAATTTTTTCATTATTACATTATTATCGTTATTGTTATTATTAACAATATTATTATGATGGTTGTATCAACCCTAAATCTGAGTTGGGGGGGGGGGGGAATGCAATGCAGACAAACAGCTGCATACAGTGCGACCATTTCACTCACATTTGCCCATTCATTTTTGGACAAATCACACACCATCGGTGTGTGTACTGTACGTGGGCTGTCATAGCTCCACCTACAGGCCTAATGGAGAACACCAGGAGAACACCAGGATGTGAATGGAGGGTGAATGTGAGGTATATCGTGTAAATAAGTTTTGATTGATCGCAAGACTACACTGTAAAAAATATATAATAATAAGTTACCAGAACTTAAAAATATTGAGTTCAGTTACTGTGCATTAAGGTTTTCAGTTTTCAATCCATAATAATCCAGAAAAATAAGTACACAACCACATTATTTCAACCTAATAAAACTATGTTTATTGTCATTGTTTTAAGAACACAAGTTGACTTGGTAATACTCACATTTTGAGTAAAAAATATGGCTTTTAACATGTGCAATGTTCAATGAAATAGAAAAATAAATAATAAAATTAGTTGATTAATCCCACTGGTCACAATGGTGACCGTAATAATGTTTTTGTTATAAGGCTCTGCAAATGTTACTGAATGATGTAGCAATGTATTTCCAGCTAAATTGAAATAATAAACAAATAGAGGGTCTCAATTAAATATGTGGTAGTAAAAAGAACCTGTGGGAGGATTTCAACAAGATAAATGCGACAACAGTGCAAAATATTTCACTATAATATTTATAATTTTTTTTTTTTTTTTTTTTTATACTGCTGCCCCCTGTGCCTATGCAAATGCCCCCGCGTGCCTATGCAGGCACGCGTGCCTAAGGTTGCCTACCCCTGGTATAAAGTATAAAAATAAAATAGTGCTACCTGAGCAGCACTCACTGCCATCAACATAAATACAATTAACAAAGTCAATTGGTTTTCACCGCTATGCCATAAGGGTTCAGTGCATGCTCGTTAGTAGATGGTATTTAAATTTCTTCTTGAAAGTAGTTTTGGATTCTATTTCAGCGAAGTAGCTTGACAATGAGTTTCATTCCATGATAGCTCTGTAAGTCACAGAAGATTTGAGTAGATTTGTCCTGGGTTCTGTATCGTTAGTGGCTTAGCTTGGCATCGCTACTGCACTATCTCGCGTACGTGCACGCGTACTGAATAAACCACAAATGTACCTCTAATACCAGTATTAGTCTGACCACACCCCTCATCAGCTTACCTTCATAAGCAGGTGTGTGGTCACCTGCTCTCCTCCTTCTCGCTTTCACCACAAGGAAGAGGTGCCTCGGTAGATCCCCACACTTGACACCATGATGGAAGAAATTGGATTAGGAACAGCTTGGGAAACAAGGATACGTTGACATCATATCTTTATTTTCTCTCTCACTATTTTCGAGAAAATACGGCGATATTGTCTTCGTACTGGAGTGTCTAGAAGATGATGATCATTCTACAAACCCTCCACCGGTTTTCGTATTGGGAGCACGCCGCTGCATGCTTCTCAACTGCAGTTCCTTGCTGTGTTTGTTGGGGTGAAACCTGTCAGGCCACAGCTGAACTGTCGGACATGCCGCTGTTGTGAGGAGCGGTGCGTTCCAGGTTGGGTGAGTAGTGTTTGCTGGCGGGCTCCACTTGTCTGTTAGTGCTATGGGGGCTACTTGACAAAGTTTATGGAAACCGGCCCCAGGCTAGGGTCCTTTGTTTAGCCGTCTAGGCGACAGAAGGCCTTGGTCTGGCGACCATTATAGTTTTAACTAGTGGGCCGCGACCATTGACACTGGTGATCCCTGTGTGTTCTGGACGAGTGGATTCTCTCTGTCACCGTGTTAAGACCCCATCTTTCATATCCAAATGAGAGTATTCCTTCACGAGGGGATATGTGCATGTAATGTGCGATAGCGGCAGATTCATGTTCAAAGTCAGCTATACAGGCCAGTTGGTACTGTGCTGATTCCGCCGGACGTGGTACTGTCACCGTTGTGAAGCGGTGTTGACGTCTTGTTTTCTCTTTTCTCTTAAAAAGTGAGGAGGGTTCAGAACGGCGGCCTGTCTGGGTGAGTGTTATGTCATTGTTTACATGTTCATAGCTTACGGTTAGCCGGTCGGTGGCCTGGCGCGGGGTAGCTTGGCTTCTCGCGCGCCGCCGGGAGCTCGCTCCTGATCGCGTGCGTCGTAGATCGGCGTCTCGCGAGCGGAAGCAATAGCACCCGAACGGTTGGAGCAGCCGTTAGCTTGATGCTATTCTGTTGAACGTGCTTTGATTTTAACATGTTTTACACTCTTGACCACGACGTCATCCTTGACAGGGGATGTTCGTCGACCCTGCCTGAGCCTAGACGGGGATTGCGTCAACAAAGAGGACTGTAGCGACTGGTGGAGCGGCGACGCTGCCCGGATCGAACAACACGGGACGGCTGTGTTCTACGGTGGCTTGTGACTGCACTTCGCTGATCTGCGTTCCGGGCAGGTACGGGGTTGGCCAGACCTCATAACACGTCTTCTGGTTTTACCTTGCTAAATGTATTGTGAATGACGGTGTTTTTTCCCAAAACGTGTGTTGTTGCAATGCATTTGAGATACGTTGCGGGTTGTGTGTGAGCTGTTTTTGTCACTGGCAGTTAGCTTCTCCGTGCAGATCGTAATGTATTGATCTGGTTGTTGTGTGAGAAACATCATGGTGTTTATGTGTACCGTGTACTCACTACTAAGGCAACTAACCTATGAAGCTATGCTTGGTGACGAGTGAGTAAAAGAATGTTCTTTCTCAGACTGTAATGACAATGAACAGTGAGTTCACACATTAACAGGTTTTCCTGTTTTAACTGGCCGTATTGAGGGTAAAATAGGAGGATTGTGTTTTCCCCCCCCGGTTCCCTGGGGACTTTATCACCTCCTATCAGACATGTTGTGCATTAATTGTGTCTTTTGTGTGGTAGGGATACGATGTAACTCTCAGCTTGATTGCTGAGGTTGTGCTAAATCTGCTGGAGAAACTTATTTCCTAAAGGGAAATTGGTTTGGTTGCTGTCATGTGTGCTTAGCAAGGCCTGTGGTCGATACTAATCAAGAATGATGTATTCTCTCATTGTGAAAAAAACGGCGTTCCTCTGTTGAGTGTTTTTGCCATTTTTTGTAGGTGATGATGGGTTGTGTGTGTCATGTGACCTACAACTGGGTTGTACTGGCCACAGAAGCACATGTGTATGTTGGACCGGGGTTCTTAGAGCCCTCTCTATTCTGTGTTTTTCCTTAGTAAAAATCAGATAGCAGGTTAGCTCGTGCGCTGTGTGGAGCTGTGAAACGCTTCATAGAGCTGACTATGACTGTGTCATATTCTCTTTTTGTCGTTACGTCGTATCATGGGTGTGGGGTCGTAAAGGGGTGAACTGGTAACCTTTCCTCTCCCCATTGTTCTGTCGGTCAGGGGTACACCCCCTGTCCTTCAAGGTTCCCGTCACGTGGCGGTTCGGCACGTTACGGGGGGGGGGGGGGGGGGGGGGGGGGAGGGAGTTCCTGGTCCCACGGCCTGGTATATTGGGCGTGTGCACCGCAGGAATTCCCCCGCCATAGAGTACGTCACCGTGCGCGTCTCTGTTGGTAGGACTTCCGTGTGCTGTTCAGGTCCATGTGATGGATCTGTTTTCAGGGGGGGTGGTCAGGGCTCCTCCTCACCAAGCGCCTACTCAGGCCTTCTGTGAGTTCGGACTCCTTCTTCCATGTGAGGAAGCCTCCATCAGAGTACAGAGCCTTCCTCCTCAGATTGTCAAAGTGAGTGGACCCTCTAGAAGGGTCCTTTTCTATTGTATGTATATTCGATTCAATTCGTTTATTGAGTGTGTATGGGTTCGGTGCCTCTTCCCCGGAGGCCCTAAAACCAGTTTTTTACATGGCTCAAGGTGCAATATATTCTTTTCAATCTGTACAGCTCGCGTGGGAAGTCTCTCTGGGGATCCCCGTCTCTTTCCTATGGGAGGGTGGTGGGATGTAAAAATGTGAACATTTTTTACCCCGGCTGTGTAGACTGGGATACATACTGTTGATGCTTCCTTCTTTCTATTCCAGAAGTGTTGGAGTTAGGGAGTGTCACACCCCTCTTGTCGTTCCCCTGGGCGCCTTGGGGATTCAATGACAGGTCTAAATAGCCTGTTCATTGATGGGGGTGTGTCCCGACGCACGTATAGTGCTAGCTCGCTGTAAACAGGCGATTGACTGGCACGCCTTAGTTGCTTGTGGTTGAAACAGCGTTTTTATGAAGCAACTGAGATGGGGGTTTTTCCTCTTCCGGCGACCACATCCCATGACCTGGGTGGGTTGTCGACGGATTCTCGTTCATGTCTGGGGGATGATGACGGGATGGATCTGAACATATGTAGTGGGGTCTCACGCCCTTGGGGTGGGCCACCAGGCGCGGTTCGTCCCAACGTCTGGGTGGCGCCTTCTTTTCATGTTAAGATCAACACGCATATCTGCCCTTCTCCTGGAGTAGGCATGTCGGCGTGGTTAGGGCACGGGACTGGTTCTGGTCACGCTGGTCCAGATCAGTTGAACCCGTTGTCCGCCGGGGATGCAGATCTGCTGTTCTGGTACCCTGAGGGACTTGGGCTTTTTTCAGGGGGAAAAATGCCAGGTCGGTCTGGGTGTCACAGGGTTAAGCGCTATGGAGACCCTGGTTGGGTATGTTTTTACTCAGCACTGTCGTCATGGCTTACAGCCATGCCATTCTGTACGCGCTCGATCTCGTCGGATCTCGGCCGCTACACAGGTTGGTCCTGGTTAGTACTTGGTTGGGAGACCGCCGGGGAATACCAGGTACGGTGTGCTTAGGGGCTGGTTCTCCATTATTTTTCGCTCCTCTCTCACGCATGGCGAAGAGGGGCCTGTGGGGGTGGTTTTTTGACCTCCTCTGGTGACCCTGTGCTTCCCGTACCGCCAGGCCCGGTCCGAAGTGATGTTTGCGACCCGTAGGCCTGGGTTAACCCTTTTTGGAAACTGAAACACTTGTACTGCGGTATAGCCGGTGTATACCCGCAGGTGTGTTTTGGAGTTTTTTCTTGAGGGGTTATAGGAACAACCACCGCATTGGGTAACACCGAGGTGGTTGATTCCCTGGTGTGTTGGAGCAGTGTCAACTCCCGGGTTCACCGTTTGAGGGTGCCCCTGCACGTTCATGACGTCTGCCAATCGTGTCAGCCTTCTCTGCCTCGACCCCTCTGGGTGGGGGTTGTTAAATGGAGGCTTGGTCATGCAACACCGCCAGCTTACGCTCCTTCCGCCGGGGCGGCTGTGTTCAGCTGTCCCCTCTGGCGCCTGTCTCGTCCGCAGTCTCCAGGCTAGGGTTAACAGCCTGTTGCCTGGTTTTTTCCCCGGTGCGCTGCCTGCTTCCGTTGGTTAACCTTTTTTGTGTGCTTACGGCCATGCTGACTGCCTATTCTGCAGGGTCAGTGTGCCAGGCGGTGTACTATTGGGGGGACGGGGCCCGCTCGGCTTACGGCCATACCGACCTGAACACGCCCGGTCTCGTCCGATCTCGGAAGCTGGGCAGGTTCTGGCCTGGTTGGTTCCGCCTGGGAATACCAGGTGCAGTAACTGAGGGGCCTTTGTCCGAATACGCTGGCGATGTGGGGGGCGGGGCACTACGTGCCCACCTGGTGGGGTCTTGATGCTGGCATCATGGACTTCTCCGGGCCCCCATTCCAGGGAGTCCAGTCCTTTTGGTGGGTCTGGGTCTTCCTTCGTGCTCCGCTGCTACGGCCTTGCCACGGGGTTGGGTTTGCCCTTGGCCCCGTGATTCTGGGGGCAGTAACGAGGTTGTTCCTCCGTTCGTTCCCGGGTGGCATGCGGGTTGTGCGTGTGTGTAGTCGTGGGGTCAAGCCACGGTCTGCTCACCCTGTGCGTTGAGTTGCTTGAGTGCCTCTTCGCACGGTCGGGTCCGTCGCCCTCCCGTGACGTCCCTAATAGGGGGGCTACCCTCCATTAGGGGGGGTCGGGGGGGCTCGGCCCTCCCTGTTCTGATGGTTTTGGGGGGCTGTCAGCGGGGTGTATTTGTCAGCCAAGTGGCTCCGCTTGGCCTCCCTTGTGCAGTAGCGATGCCAAGCTAAGCCACTAACGATACAGAACGTTAGGTTATGACTATAACCAAGTTCTGTTAGTTAGGGGCGATGCTTGGCATCGGACGCCGCTGCAGCCCTTGTCCTCACCTTGTGGTGAAAGCTTGGGAAGGAGGAGAGCAGGTGACCACACACCTGCTTATGAAGGTAAGCTGATGAGGGGTGTGGTCAGACTAATACTGGTATTAGAGGTACATTTGTGGTTTATTCAGTACGCGTGCACGTACGCGAGATAGTGCAGTAGCGATGCCAAGCATCGCCCCTAACTAACAGAACTTGGTTATAGTCATAACCTAACGTTTAGGTGCCAGTAGATGGCCTGACGTAGCTTGTCTGGTCATATGGTCATGTTCTTCTCTTACGTGAACAATTATATCATAAAAATACTGTGTTTTTTTGACAACTTGAACATTTCTGAGAAAAGTAATAAGACGAGATTGCAGATGTTTCTCAACCAGAAGCAATGATACATTTCTGTGCATAACTCCAATATTAGTGCGCTTTGAACAGTGGAGAGCTAGTCTGGCAGCCTTGTTTTGAGCTATTTGTAATTGCTATTTGTGTTTTTGCTGCTGATGACCATATGACCGGACAGTACTCAAGACAAAACCAGAGCCTGGATGACTTCTTTCAAAGTGGTTGGTGTTAAATACTTTGTACATTTTCTTGTCACAGCTATGCTCCTAATAGCTGTGCTATGCTTTCTAATATCAATAATAGAAATACTAAACAGGCCAGGACCCAACATTGATCCCTCTGGAACACATTTAGTTACCGGTAAGAACTCGGATAGGGTTAAATTGATCCCTGTTGAATCAAAATCAATCCTACGTAATCTCTCAAAAAGCAGTGAATTATATCAATGCAATCCAGATTGATGAAAAGAACAGCACAATGTTTTCTGTTGCCCATAGCAGACACACTATTTAAGAGCTAATAACATAACTTAACTCTGGAACTAACTGTTGAGAGCTCAATACAGAATACACTGGCTTGATTATTCATTAGCAATGATTACAGGATTTGTGTTACAGAATAGTTTGGAAATTGGTCTGTAATTATTGAGATAACTTCTATCTTCACCCTATTTAACGGAATGAGTCATGACTTTCAAAAACTTACAAACTATGCCAGATTAAATATTATTAAAATAGGTGTTATTTACTCTGTAACCAATGGAGCAGATAGCTTTAGATAAAGGATCAAATGTCTCCTCTTATCAATGTCTTGCACTGCCTCAATAACACTAGGAGAGGAAGGCTGTAGTTTACAGAGAAATATCACTTAGTGGGTGACTTATTGCACACTATCATTAATAAGAAGGGACCCTGTTTTCATTTTGAAATACATGACCAGCAGCAGCAACATGTGTATTAAAGGCGAATCTCTTTCATCTCAGATATTAAACAGTCAACCTCATACCAGCAATAATGACCATCTCTGACTGGAATAGTTTCAACACTGGCTACCGACTGTAGATCTGAAATAAAGGATCAACCACAAGGGGGAGCCAGTTTACCTGACATATTCTGCTCTTGTGTAGGATAATGCTGTTATGCATCAAGTCATGGGCTTTTAACTAGGGATGTCCGATATTATCGGCCGATATCGGCATTAAAATGTGATATCGGGAAATATCGGTATTTTTTTTTACATTTCTATAACCTTTATTTACCAAGGCAAGCAAGTAAGAACAAATTCTGATTTTATTTATTGTCAAAAGTATGCATAATGTTGTGTTAATTCCACAACAAGAGATATGTAATGTTAATTACCTGAAATTATTCCATTTTGGGGGGGGGGGGGGGGGGACCCTGCATATATCTGTATCGGTTGATATCAGTATCGGAAATTAAGAGTTGGACAATATCGGTATATCTGTAAAAAAGCCAATATCGAGCATCCCTACTTTTAAACCAATACTTCTGTTATAAACTAGAAGACTAAGAATATAATAATTGGTGTGACCAATGTGAAAATAGTTACAAGCTGGGTTTATCACTCAAAAAGTTATTTTATAGGTAGTAGTAGTAGTTTTATTCAGTCATCACACCCAATACAACACAATCATTCCACAATCTTTGATTTGGCAGTGACTGAAAAGGTACAGACTGAAGCATAATGCTTATACATGCCCGTCCTATATTCTTAACAAAATTAAGACTCCAAAACAGTATTCTAAAAGAAAATAACAAAAAAATAATTATTCACATTTGTAATCTTAAAAAATAGCTATACAAACCATTGTCTTAAAAACCAAAAGCGAATGACTCATGCTTAAATGTATATCAGCATTGTTCCACAAGTTAACCCCAACAATAGAAATTCATCTCCTTTTAATCCCTTTCTTAGCTTTTTGAACAGTAAATTTACAAATGTCTCTCAAATCATATTTTCTTTCATGTATTAAAAAAAAAAACTTTGCACACCGTCCGGGAGTAACTTTGCTTTAGCTCTGTACATTATTTGCATAATTTTATAATAAACCAAATCATTAAATGTCATAACATGAGACTTTATAAACAGTGGATTTGTGTGGTCATAGTAACCAGCCTTATGAAGGCTCCGGATGGAGCGCTTTTGCAGTAAGACTATCGGATTTACAGTATTTTATGTCGACCCCCATACTTACATATCCCCCGTAGTAAGATATGTAAGGTGAGCAGTAGATAATGTACAAGGCTTTATAGTTTAATATATCCTTACATTTATACAAGATTTCTACTGACTTAGATATTTCCCCTTGAATATAGTTAACATGTTGTTTCCATGTTAATTACCTTTCTGAATAAATATTTTGCCACAAACTGGACAGCTAAATGGTCTACAATGACTTATTGTGCATTTTCACATTCCCTTTATCTCTGAACCTGTTCCAACAAATTAAACAACTAGAGTTTCTCTCCAGTATGACTTCCCATGTGTCTTCTCAGAACCCCATTATCACTGAACCATTCCACAAACTTCAGGATTTCTCTCCTGTATGACTTGTCGTGTGTTTGTTCAAATTTCCTTTCAGAGAGAACCCTTTTCCACAAACTGAACAATTAAAGGGTTTCTCTCCTGTATGAGTTCTCATGTGGATCTTCAAACTTCCTTTCTCACTGAACCCTTTTGAACAAACTGAACAACTAAATGGTTTCTCTCCTGTATGAGTTCTCATGTGTCTGTTCAAATGTCCTTTGAGAGTGAACCCTTTTCCACAAACTAAACAACTAAATGGTTTCTCTCCTGTATGAGTTCTCATGTGGATATTCAAATGTCCTTTCTCACTGAACCCTTCTGAACAAACTGAACAACTAAATGGTTTCTCTCCTGTATGAGTTCTCATGTGGATCTTCAAATGTCCTTTGTGAGTGAACCCTTTTCCACAAACTGAACAACTAAATGGTTTCTCTCCTGTATGAGTTCTCATGTGGATATTCAAACATCCTTTCTCACTGAACCCTTTTGAACAAACTGAACAACTAAATGGTTTCTCTCCTGTATGAGTTCTCATGTGGATCTTCAAATGTCCTTTGTGAGTGAACCCTTTTCCACAAACTGAACAACTAAATTGTTTCTCTCCTGTATGAGTTGACATGTGGATATTCAAATGTACTTTCTCACTGAACCCTTTTGAACAAACTGAACAACTAAATGGTTTCTCTCCTGTATGAGTTCTCATGTGGATATTCAAATGTCCTTTGCGAGTGAACCCTTTTCCACAAACTGAACAACTAAATTGTTTCTCTCCTGTATGAGTTGACATGTGTCTGTTCAAAGTTCCTTTCTCACTGAACCCTTTTCCACAAACTAAACAACTAAATGGGTTCTCTCCTGTATGACTTCTCATGTGGATCTTCAATTGTCCTTTCCGACTGAACCCTTTCCCACAAACTGAACAACTAAATGGTTTCTCTCCTGTATGAGTTGACATGTGTCTGTTCAAAGTTCCTTTCTCACTGAACCCTTTCCCACAAACTGAACAACTAAATGGTTTCTCTCCTGTATGAGTTCTCATGTGGATATTCAAATGTACTTCATCACTGAACCCTTTCCCACAAACTGAACAATAAAATCGTTTCTCTCCTGTATGAGTTCTCATGTGGATATTCAAATGTCCTTTGTGAGTGAACCCTTTTCCACAAACTGAACAACTAAATTGTTTCTCTCCTGTATGAGTTCTCATGTGGATATTCAAATGTCCTTTGTGAGTGAACCCTTTTCCACAAACTAAACAACTAAATGGGTTCTCTCCTGTATGACTTCTCATGTGGATCTTCAAATGTCCTTTCCGACTGAACCCTTTCCCACAAACTGAACAACTAAATGGTTTCTCTCCTGTATGAGTTCTCATGTGGATCTTCAAATGTCCTTTCTGACTGAACCCTTTCCCACAAACTGAACAACTAAATGGTTTCTCTCCTGTATGAGTTCTCATGTGGATCTTCAAATGTCCTTTATCACTGAACCCTTTTGAACAAACTGAACAACTAAATTGTTTCTGTCCTGTATGAGACAAACTTAATGTTTTTTGTTTCTTGTTTAATATTAGCATCTTTAAACCTGACTGAGGTTCCCCACTCTCCTTCCAATCATCACTGTCATCAGTCTCAGGACAGTCTGAAGAGAGAAGCTGGCCATCTCTAGTTGGTTCTAAATCACCATCTGGATATAAGTTACTGGCTGGTTCTGATACTCCACAGTCCTCTCCACCAGGTTCTGTTTTCATCTGTCCAGTTGAGGTGCTGGGTAAAGAGTAAGCTTCTCTGTTTTTCTCCCTCTGGGTTTGAAGAGGCTGGAAGGACAGAGCGTTCTCTTGACCATCTTCACATTTCACTGGGTCTACTGTGATCTTGGAGAGATCAGCTTCTTCCAGCCCTTGATGTAGTTCCTCTTTGATCTGTAGGAGCTCTGGGTCCTGGGTTTGGCTGAGCAGTGAGGACAGAGTATTCTCTCCACCATGTTCATATTTCACAGGGTGTAAGGTCATCTTGGAGCCATCAGCCTCCTCTAGATCTTGAAATAGTTCCTCCTGTTCCTCTTTAATCTGTAGGGACTCTGGGTCCTGGGTTTGGTTAAACCATGAGGACTGAGGTTTCTCTTCATCATCTTCACTCTTCACAGGGACAGGGTTGAAAGTGAACTTGATGATATCAGCCTCCTCCAGACCTTGAAGCTGCTCTCCCTCCTGACTGCTCCAGAGTTCCTCCTGTTCCTCTTTCATCTGTAGGCGCTCTGGCTCCTCCTGGCTCAGACTGGGGCTCCTCTCCTGCTGCTCAGGGGGAACCTCCTCTTCACAGACAGAGAGCTGTGGGGTGTCTGGAGGGAGGAATAATAATAATATGAATAACAAACATAAAGATGCAGTAGATAACTTTTCATCATTAACACATGGCCCATTTGACATCGAGTATCTATCATTCAAGATGTGAAAAAGGAATAATTTTTCAAGTTCAAGTTTCTTCAAGTTTCTTTAATAGTTTTACAGAAGTACAGAATACTTTTATACAAAATGCTTCTTACTGTTACGCTCCAGAGACTGTGCTAGACAAGATAAGTATGAAATAAAATAAAATAGTATAGCATGTAAAATAGAAGTAAAAATAGAAGTCACAGTGTTCAGTATAGACATATGTACAATGTTCGATGCAGAATAGAAGTAACTGAGTTACCATACAATATACTATATACTATGCAATGTACTAATATACAATACTATATAGTGCAAAGCAGAAATGGGATGAGGTACAATTTAGGTACAATTTACAGTAAGGTGTACGAGTTGTAGTGCAAAACCTTTACCAATAAATATAAAGTGTTTAGGTGATCTAAAGTGTGGAGAGTGGGTGCTGCAGTGTGTTGTTTGTTTAAAGTGAGTGTGTGCGTGTGGATGTGTGTGCTGTGTGCATTTGATGGTTGTTGCATAGTGTTTATTGTTCGTTGAGCAGCCTGATGGCCTGGGGATAGAAGCTTCTTCTGAGTCTTTCTGTGCTCGCCATGAGACTCCGGTATCGCTTGCCTGACCGCAGCAGTTCAAAGAGGCAGTTGTTTGGGTGGCTGGAGTCCTTGATGATTCTCTTAGCCTTACCCCTGCACCGCTTGTTGTAAATGTTCTGGAGGGTGGGAAGCCCCCCTCCATCCATACATTCCCGTTTTATACCGTGGTGAATATAAGTATGGTTTTAGAGCGGTTTAGGGTAATTCCTGGGAGGCTAGTAGGGCTGTCCCCGACTAAGGATTTGGATGGTCGACTATGATTGGCCAAAATGTGCTGTTAGTCGCCTATTGGTTAAAAAAAATTATCATATTTTTTATATTAAAAAAATATATATATATTTTATCATTCCATTTGGGCTGTGGGGGGTGCTTAATGTCTGAAGGAGTCGACTGAAGGCTTCTTGTCCTCTGCAAAAGCATGCAATTGGTCCACTGATGGATACATCTTGATATTTGTCTAGTCTAGTGTGTTCATTAGATGGGTGAAATCCTCTTTCAGTGCATCTGTGCCTGTTTTCGTAGGCAGTTAGCCTCTGGTATGCGTGGCATTAGCATTAACCATGCTTCTAGGCCTCTTTTGTTTTGGAAAGAATGAAAAAATAATAATAAATATATATATATATATTATATATATATATATATTTTTTTTTTATTCGACTAAGAGGTTGGCTAGTTGACTACGGCTCCTTTCGACCGATTAGTCGACTAATCTACTAATAGGGGTCAGCCCTAGAGGCTAGTAATAGGCTGCTGTGGCGATAAGAAAGTAGCGAGCCAGAGACGTGGTTCGAGTTGAGGTACTTTACTTCTCACTGCACATAGCATTTACAATAACAACCAACTTAACCCGGAACCGGAAGTGGTATTTACCCTTTCCCCTAAACAGTAAAAGTGGCCCTTAATCGCCCTTAAAGTGGAGATGAAGCATAGCGATAAACACATAGTCATAGCATCAAATTAGTATTTAGATAAACCACAGAAAAAAATCACGTTATAAAAATAAGGCGTTTCTAAGAAAAAACGATTTGTAATGTCCATTTATGTAGCATTTATGAACATGTGCGCCACCATTTTGTTGCTGACGTCACGGTGTTGGTTTGGTGTATACACTGCTGGGTAGCTGCATAGTAAACATGGACTGTCGGGTCAGTCAAATGTTGCCTACCAAACAACGGGACCGCAGTGGTTCTTTTTGTATTGCTCCTGGCTGTGCAAACTAATTTTACCGTGTGAAAGAGAGAGGAAAGTTGGTTCATTTCCACAAACTACCAGTGAAAAAAACAGTGTTGTTTGCACGTTGGCTCAGGCTGGCTGCACTCAGGCGGCGCGATCAGCCTGTTGGACAGGGAATGAAGATCTCCAGAGAACACTTCATTGCCTCGGATTATGTTGTTGGGGTGGGAGGTTTGTCCAGAAGACCACTAATCAGCTGAAGCCCGATGCGGTTCCCTCGGTCTTCGACAGACAGACGCAGGCAGTTCAGCGTCGGGATAATTTAGCCTGCTGGCTACCTAGCTCCACTTCAACCAGCGTTGGGAGCTCCAACGTTAGCTTGCCGATGCTACCAGCACATCGACAAGCTGCTGGAGCCAGCTAACGTTAGCTTGCTGATGCTACCAGCACATCGACAAGCTGCTGGAGCTCCCAACGCTGGTTGAAGTGGAGCTAGGTAGCCAGCAGGCTAAATGCTCCGCGACGCTGAACTGCCTGCGCCGGTCTGTCTGTCGAAGACCGAGGGAACCGCATCGGGCTTCAGCTGATTAGTGGTCTTCTGGACAAACCTCCCACCCCCAACAACATAATCCGAGGCAATGAAGTGTTCTCTGGAGATCTTCATTCCCTGTCCAACAGGCTGATCGCGCCGCCTGAGTGCAGCCAGCCTGAGCCAACGTGCCAACAACACTGTTTTTTTCACTGGTAGTTTGTTGAAATGAACCAACTTTCCTCTCTTTCACATGGTAAAATTAGTTTGAACAGCCAGGAGCAATACAAAAAGAACCACGCGGTCCCGTTGTTTTGTAGGCAACATTTTATTTACTGACTAACCCAACAATCCATGTTTACTATGCAGCTACCCAGCAGTGTATACACCAAACCAACACCGTGATGTCAGCAACAAAATGGCGCCACCCATGGCGAAAACAGGGAAATTATATTTGATTTTTCAGACAAATAAGCAGGATTTCACATTTTATTATAGGACCCTGTCTTACACAAGGTACACAACAAACAAACTAGGATCACATTGTTCACTGCTCCCCTTTAAAAAGGCACAAGCCCACCTTGGTGAATGTCTCTTAATATAGGTCACCACACAGGCCCCCCCAGAATTCACCAATACAAAAACTGCAACTAATTAATAGCCAGTGAACAGATCACAGCATGAAATAGTCAACGTGGAGGGGGACGGATCAAGTGGCCGAACCGACTGTGCTTAACAAGAGGGGGATTAAAGGAGAGAAGTGGGACCAGCGGCCGGGCCATGGAAGGGGCCAAGGCTGGAACAGAGGACGGGGAAGGGGTCTGAGCCGAAACCGGGGGGCGCCCCCGCCGCGGGGGTAGGGCCGACTGAACTGGTTCGTCCTTGTCCAAGTGAGCAGGCTTAAGACGGTCTATAGTGACCCGCTCTGGCCTGCCCCCCATGTCCACAACAACGTTTTTAGTGCCTGCCTCCAGGACACGGAAAGGCTTGTCATAAGTGGGCTGCAGCGGGCTCCGATGGCTGTCGTGCCAGATGAACACATATTTGGACAATGGCAGGTCCCTGGGGACGTAGGACTGGGGAAGGCAGTGGCGGGATGTTGGAATGGGAATAAGGGCATCGGCAACACCCCGGGACATTGTTCGATGGGAGGCGACGGACCAGGAAGCTGTGGCCTCCGGAAAAAACTCCCCAGGGACCCGCAGCGGCTGGCCGTACACCAGCTCAGCGGACGAAGCCTGGAGGTCCTCTTTGGGGGCAGAACGAAGACCAAGCAAGACCCGCGGGAGGCGGTCAACCCAGTCGCCATCCGTAAGGGCAGCCCGAAGAGCGGCCTTCATGTCCCTATGGAACCGCTCACAAAGTCCGTTGCCCTGCGGGTTGTACGCCGTAGTGCGGTGGATCTTCACGCCCAGGTGCTCCGCAACTGCAGTCCAGAGCTCCGAAGTGAACTGGGGGCCCCTGTCGCTTGTGATGTCCCCCGGTGTGCCAAAACGGGCCACCCAGCAGCCGATGAACGCCTGGGCCACCTCCGCTGCCGTAGTGGAGGACAGTGGAACAGCCTCCAGCCACCTGGTGGTCCTGTCCACCATGGTGAGGAGGTGAGTATATCCGTGGGAGGGGGGCAGGGGGCCCACCAGGTCCACATTCACATGGTCGAACCGCCTCTCTGGCACTATAAACGGTGCCAAAGGGGCTTTGGTATGGCGGTGCACCTTGGCACGCTGGCATGCCACACATGAGCTAGCCCAGGTCCTAACATCCTTCTGGAGGCCAACTTGACCCCCACCAGCTTAGTCGAGGCCTTCACACCTGGGTGGGAAAGGCTGTGGATCATGTTAAAAACCCGGCGCCGCCAGGCCGTAGGCACCATAGGGCGCGGTTGGCCAGTGGAGATGTCGCAGAGGAGAGTGGCGTTAGCTGTGTCGAACACCACATCCTCCAGCTGCAGTGCAGTAGGGCCCGTCCGATAGGCCTGAATGTCTGAGTCTGTGGCTTGGTCTGCCGCCATGGCGGCATAATCGAGTCCCAAGTGGACGGACTCGATGACCGCCAGAGAGAGGCAGTCGGAAGTGGCAAGTTGTCCTTGCCCGCCACGTGCTCAATGTCCGTGATTAACTCGGAGATCGCCGAGAGCTGCCGCTGCTGACGTCCCGACCACGGCTCCAAGGTCTTGGCCATGGAGAACGTTAGCGGCTTGTGGTCCACAAAGGCAGTGAACTGGCGGCCTTCCAACAGGCATCTAAAGTGCCTAGTGGCGAGGAACAGACCCAGCAGTTCCCTGTCGAAAGTACTGTACTTACGCTCGTTGTCGCGGAGCCGTTTGCTAAAAAAGGCCAGTGGCTGCCAGGAACCGCCCACCCACTGCTCGCACACCGCTCCCACTGCATAGTCAGAGGCGTCTGTCGTGAGGGCGACCGGGGCAGTGGGAGAGGGGTGCGCCAGCAGAGCAGCGTTGGCTAGCGCGGTCTTGGCAGCCCCAAAAGCGCAGTCCATCCCCGAGGACCAATCTAACTCGTCCTTAGGCACTTTGCCCCATAGGGCCTCGTACAAGGGGCGCATGATGTGGGCAGCATGGGGAAGGAACCGGTTGTAAAAGTTCACCATGCCCAGGAACTCCTGTAGAGACCGTACAGTGCGGGGACGAGGAAAACTGGCAATGGCCTCCACCCTGGCGGGGAGTGGGGTGGCTCCCTGTGGAGTGACATGGTGTCCGAGGAAGGTGATGGAGGACTGCTCAAACTGGCACTTGGTCGGGTTGACGATGAGGCCGTGTTTACTGAGCTGCTCAAACCGCTGCTGGAGGTGTGTCATGTGCTCCTCTATGGACGTACTGGCTACAAGAAAGTCATCCAAGTACACAAACAAAAACGGCATGTCCTGGAGCACAGAGTCCATCAGGCGCTGAAATGTCTGCGCCGCCCCCATGAGCCCGAAAGGCATTCTTAGGAATTCAAAAAGTCCAAAGGGTGTAACGACAGCTGTTTTTGGCACATCCCGTGGATGGACCGGCACCTGGTGGTACACGCGCACCAGGTCCACCATGGAGAAGATGATGGCCCCCGCTAGGTGGGTAGAGAAGTCCTGTATGTGCGGGACAGGGTACCGGTCGCGTGAATACTTTCCCTAAGGGGATTGCACTTCCGTGTTCGGTTTGCACGGCCTGATTGGCCACTGACGTACGCTAGTTTTGCCCCCGGTAAGTTATCTACGCCAGTTACGCCCAGCTCGCGCCTGCATTATCCAATTCATCTTTGAAATGAATCATTCCAGCAAAGCAGGCTTCTATTATTCGAATTACTGTTTTAATGGATATCACAGTAGTAAGTCCTACTGTAGAACATGACATATTAGCATGACATCTGATTTATTAATGCCAATACTAAAGATTAGGGACAAACGCAATTGGCACTAGTGTAAATCATGGATTAGTCACTCAGTTTTAACATCCGACTTAACTCACCTTGTTAGTCTGCTGGCTGTGGATCCTATGGTCACAAGTTCAAATCACTCTTGGTTCAAGTTATTTTTTTTTTTTTTTTTTTATGTTTAATTAATTTATCCACTCTGGTTGGATGGTATGTATGTATGTATTGTGCTGTATAATGACAATACATTTGAATCGAATCTCATTTTGAAATCGCTACCTGTCGAGTGGATCACCTGCAATCACCTCCGAAGCTGTCTGCCACTGTCGTGTCCATAGGCAGCGTAGCGATTTCAAAATGAGATTCGATTCAAATGTATCGTCATTATACAGCACAATACATACATATACACACCATCCAACCAGAGTGGATAAATTAATTAAACAGAGAGACGAGAAATCTCATCGCTGGCACTCAAAGTGTTAAGGCAGAGGGACTGGACAACAGGGTGACATTCACAGGTGTGCAGACTTGAGCATGTGAGGTAAAACATGCACTGGAGAAGGAGCCGCGCCCACAGGAAGCAGAGATTGAGGGTGTGACAAAAATAATCGTTAGATTAGTCGACTAATCGAAAAAAGAATCGACAGATTAGTCGACTACCAAAATAATCGTTAATTTCAGCCCTACTATGGGGAGTGAGTTTAGTTGCAGGAACCCTTAACGTCCACAGCCACTTCACACTGTCCATCGTGACTGTGCATAGACATGCGGTACCTCCGTTACACTCACCCCCCTAAACTCACTCCACCCAGGGCATCCGGGTCACTGGGCACCACTGAAACCGGTCTCATTTGACATGCCCTGAGTGGGAGTTGAACCCCGGTCTTCCGCGCCGCGGGCGACATCGCAGACCGCTATACCAAGAGGTGAACTCTGGATGCCTCTGGGGAGTGAGTTTACTTGCAGTACCACTTAACGTCCACAGCCACTTCACTACACTGTCCATCGTGACTGTGGATAGACACGCGGTACCTCCGTTACATGTGTGTGTCAGAAAGGGAGATCATAGACATGAGAAGGCTGTATTTTGTGCATATGTGTACAAGTTGCAAGGGGGGTGGGGTAGTGTGTGTAGAGAGATATTAGAGCCATATGGAATCCGTGTTCACGGAATCGAGCAATAAAAATGGAATCAACTGTTGTGGGACTTGTACAGCACTTTGTTCAACTTTGTCAGTGCTGTAAAGTTTAAACCTTTTTAAATCTTAGACAAACAAAACACTTTGCTTTCATGAAATATTGTAAGCCGTCATTTGAGGCTTTATAAAAGCAGCACAATGAACACAAATCTGTCAGTGCCGAGTCCGACCTCATCTTAAATAACAAACAGCATTGCTTGTTGTAGTTAACAAAGAGAGGCAGTTGATTTTGCAAAAAAAAAAATATATATATATATATATATATATATATGATTTATTTTTTTTAATCGAATTTTATTTTCATATTCGAATCCCATGCCCATCGAACGAAGCTTCGAAGTATTTAAGACAGCCCTATTAAATGGACTGTTATATCTTATTAAATTGTGGACATTTATTCATTCCCACTTATTGGACACTATTTCTGATGGTAAAATGAGCGTACAAAGCAAAATACAGAATTCTGAAATATTAAAACGGAAAAAACGGAATTTGGAAAAAGAATTAATGGAATTTGGAAAAAAATAAAACTGATTTCATATGGCTCTAAGAGATATGTCTGGGATTGAAGGCTGATATGTGTATGCAATTATGCATGTGTGTGTTTGTGCATGTGAGATAGTAAGAGAGACCGGGAGAGAGTGTGTGCATGTGGGATAGTAAGAGAGACCGGGAGAGAGTGTGTGCATGTGGGATAGTAAGAGAGACCGGGAGAGAGTGTGTGCATGTGGGATAGTAAGAGAGACAGAGAGATATTCTCGAAGTCAACGTCCTGTCTGTTGTTGCTACGCAACTATGGCTTGGGGGGAAACATGCACCACGAGTACATTGTGAACGCTTCATTTAATGCAGAAAACGGATCGGAAAAGCGGCAAAGTAAACACAATCAAGGGTAATTTTCTCCAGTGCATCACAATGCCAAAGAGCTGCTGTGTTACGTTTTGTACTAATAACTCAATCAAAATCGCAAGTTTTATATAATTTACCAGCTGAGGCATCACAGAGGAAAGGTGGCTGGTGGCTATCAAGAGGGCACACGTAGATATAGACGGGAGAGTCGATCAAAGCAGACACTGGTCCCCCAAGTCAAATCATACGTGCATCTGCTCTACCCATTTCATAACAGGTGAGAATAAGGAACAAATATTATAACGTAAATGTATTATTGGTTGTGAGGCTGTAAACAGCAGATGAATGTTAGCTGCTAGCTGTGGTATCCTGGAATAATAGTTTCACCCATATGTTGGTTTAGCCCAGACTCATGTTAATGACGTCAGATACGGTGCCCGCCAGTTGGATGTATGCAAGTTAACCCAAAGTGTGGAAGTAAAGAACCTTCAGCTATATTGTCATCGTGTGGACATTCAATTCTTTCTGCTAGACACTAAGAGTGACAGCCAGAACAGAAACATTACACTAGCTACTTCGCCATATAGTCCATTCTCAGTGTACGTGTGCACCAGTGGAGGTTTCTCTATGACAACACGTGAAATACAAATTCACTCATAATTCATAATTATTATTAATTTACATATATATATATATATTTTATTATTATTATTTAATTTCTTTTATTAGAAAAGTTTTCCTCTGTAAAAAAATGCCAGTGAATTTTTTTTTCTTCAAAAATGGCCAAAATGTACAGCTCTGAGCAGGCCTGCACTGCAGTAATGACTGCAGTAATATTCGTGCAGAATATCTGCACAGGTTTATTTAAATAAATAATAGCCAATCAAAATAGGCTATTAATGTCATCTAAGCACGGTCTGTGCAGTTTAACTCTTGCCATTGAATGGGGGATTGAATGATTGACAGCCTTGTTATCCAATCAGCTAATGGTTTCTCTTTTGCTGCGCTGCGGCTCTGCAGCTAGCATGATTGACAGCCTTGTGGCCCAATCAGATAATGGTTTCTCTTGTGCCATACTGCGGCTCTGCAGCTTGTTTACAAAATAATTTTTATCTCAGGAAGATAACTTGTTGGAGCTAACGTAGCTAAAGGGCTACCACCGCAGCTATCAGGCCCAGGGTGGAGTGTTTTGTTATTGTTCATGAACTTATTGTGCATCGTTTGATGATATATATATACACCTGCGGCACTTTGAATTCTCTAGTACTGTCGATAGGGTTGCAATGGAGGAAGGAGATATTGTCGACTAGCTTGCTTGCTAGCTAACGTTACGCAAGTCTTGTGAATGTCTAAACAGGGCTGATGGCATTGATGAAGATGATATCAATAACAACAATGCCTCTCCATTGTGCATCGTTTGATGATATATATATATTTTTTTTTATCTCAGTCGTTGTAAAACGAAAGCCTGCAGTGCTTAGCCTCAGCCGAAGTGTAGTAGTTCTAACTTCACTCGGGAGACAAAAGCCAAACATCAATTTGATGCAACAAGCTGGCTCGCGATGCACTATTGTTTACATTTTCCATGGGATTAATGCACGCGGCTCGAGTCGGACTCGTCACATGGAGAAGTTGCACTATTCAACGATAGATGAGATCGATCGAGATACCGTCTTTATGGGTAAGTCGTGTCTTCTTGGCTTTAGAACGTCAGTTTGTGTAACGTTACTGTAACCGAATTGAAACCGCATCATAACTCCTACATCGACCATGTCACTTTTCAAAAGGCATGAATGAATGAAAACTTTATTTAACAGATTGCAGAATGGGTACAATATACAGTACGGCTCAATACACATAATTATTAAGGAGATGCAGCCCAGATAAAGACTTTCGTCTTGTTTACATCAGGGTCCCCCATTTTCAATTCATAGTGAAATGTATCTTGTGTTATTAGGAGCCCTGCTAAAGTTGGTAGCTAACGTTATATTGATAATGTTTCAATATTATCAGGTTGATATTATTAGGTTGATAATGGTGTCAGTGTTTCAGATAGCAAGGTGGAGATCTTTGTTAACTAGTAGAGCTTTGGTTGAGACAGATTATTTACAGTGCTGTCTCTTAAAACTCATAAACAAGTATTGAGCAAGACGAGTTAGTCTGTTGTGTTGTGCGTATTGTATGGGAGGGATAATGATGACTGTGTGTAACTAGGAGGGATATGAGGACTGCGTGTATGTGGCACTGAATTGATGTAAACAAGACGAAAGTCTTTCTCTGGTCTGCATCCCCTTAACAATTGTGTGTATTGAGCCGTACTGTATTGTACCCATTCTGCAATCTGTTAAATAAAGTTTTCATTCATTCATTCATGTGTAGAAAGAAGAACTATAACATTCTCATTCTCAAAGACCACAGTCTTAAACACACGCACACACAAAAGATACATGGACTATTGTTATTGGACACAAGCCACACACATGGACCCTGCACTGCACCATAATACACCTGTGATTATAGTATACTTGTTATCACACACACACACACAACACACACACACACTCTCTCATTCAGTTCTGTTGTGTTAATATAAACCCGCCGTGGTCTCTCTCTGTCTCGCTCTCTCATTCAGTTCTGTTGTGTTAATATAAACCCGCCGTGGTCTCT
This sequence comes from Notolepis coatsorum, assembly GCF_963971535.1. Lineage (NCBI taxonomy): Eukaryota > Metazoa > Chordata > Actinopteri > Aulopiformes > Paralepididae > Notolepis > Notolepis coatsorum. The sequence continues at coordinate 2,582,768 of NC_140176.1, read as the reverse complement.
CTCTGTCGCTCTCTCTCATTCATTCATTCATTCATTGTCCTTGTGTTACATAAAACCCATCTGTGGCCTCGTGCAGAGGAAGGTGGTAAATACATGTTAGATATTCCAATGTACAGTTTTGCATACCATTGACTCAGAATGGTCTGTGTTATTGAAATCGTCACAGCAGTATAGTTTGTGTATACTTCAGAAGTATGATATTTAAACATAGTCCCCAAAATGAAGGAAGCGAATGAGGAGCCTGACACCTGGGAGGAATGGGGGTGTTGCAGCGTTGGGGATGTTTAAAAAATATAATTTAATATATAATATAATATAATAATTTGTGCTTCACCTAAAAATGTGGTCAGCAGCCTCCACTGGTGTGCACTGGAGGCTTCAAGTAGCCTACATGCCTTTTTCATGTTTATATGTTACTACTTTTTAAAAACGGAGCTCACTTTTGCTGGTTGGTTGTCCCCAAAACTAAGATGGCGGCGGTCTCGTGACGTCAGAGTGTCTTGTGTGTGCGTGTGTGTGTGTGTTAGAAAGAGAGTAGTTGAGCCTTGTGTGATCTAATCTCCTCCATACTCATGTGTATAAAGTGATGCCAGCCTCCTCAGTCTCTCTGGTCATGTTAGTACAGTAATTGATTGATTGAAAACTTTATTAACAGATTGCAGAATGGGTACAATACAGTACAATCCTACCTTGAGGGGAGGGAACAGATGGTGGAGGTAAACGGTACCCTATCCCCCCCCCCTCACAGTGAGCTGTGGTGTTCCACAAGGAAGCATACTAGGACCGCTACTGTTCCTAATTTATGCAAATGACATGTCGTCAGCTTGTGACTGCAACTTGTTCCTGTTTGCGGACGACTCAGCCCTGCTGGTCTCTGACAAGAACAAGTTACAGGTTGAAAAAACCCTCAGCTCGGAACTAGGCAGAATCTGCATATGGCTCGCTGATAACAAACTATCATTACACATGGGCAAAACAGAGTCCATTCTCTTCGGTTCAAATAACAAACTCAGCAAGACCGACGGCTTCTCAGTTACAGTGGGTGACAATATTGTAACAAGGAAAGATGAAATTACCTACCTGGGTTCCATCCTAGAGGCTAATCTCTCCTGTGACAAAATGGCATCCAATGTAATAAAAAAAGTCAACCAACAAACTCGATTCTTGTACCGGATCTCCTCTCTGGTAAACAAGAATACCCTGAAGACTCTGGCAGGAGCACTCATTCAGGGGTACTACGACTATGCTTGCACCTCATGGTACCAAAGCACCTCAAAGGCGCTAAAAACAAAATTACAAACATCTCAAAACAAACTGGTCAGACTACTGCTTGACCTTACTCCTAGAACCCACCTCACCCCTGCCCACTTTGACAACCTAGGATGGCTTAGAGTAAACGACAGAGTACAGCAACTTGCAATGGGCCTGGTCTACAAGATACACTACACGACCAAGGTACCCATGTACATGTCAAAATACTTCCCAAAGGTCAGTGAATACCACGATCACAACACCAGAGGGAGCTCCACAAATCATGTTAAACCCAGATTCGGCTCAAATAAGGGACTAAACACGTTTCGCAATTATGCCACATCAATGTGGAACGCCCTACCCAAAGCTGTAAAGGAATGTGGATCACTACCCACTTTCAAAACCTCCCTCAAGGGACACCTACGGGAGACTGCAATTCAACACTGGCCCCTGTAAATATCCTAACCCAACCCCCTCCAATGTACAGTCATTTACCTAGTATGGTTGTCAATAGTCCAATGTACAATTTTGTTTGTTTGTACAGTGTCTCCCCCCCCCCCTCAATGTACAGTTTTGCTTGTTTATACAGTGTGCCCCCCCCCCCCCTCCAATGTAAATTACCCAGTATGGTTGTCAATATCCCAACGTACCCAACCCCCCCCACCCAACCTCCTCCAATGTACAGTTTCTACGTCAAATGTATATACTCCCTTTTCTTGACTCCTTCTGTATCACAAACAGTACTGTATTTGCAAATCTGGTATGTCATAAATGTATAGATGTAGCAGTACTGACTATCTGTATGTCATGTATGTCATATATGTCCTGATGAATTGAAAATGGGGGACCCTGATGTAAACAAGACGAAAGTCTTTCTCTGGTCTGCATCCCCTTAACAATTGTGTGTATTGAGCTGTACTGTATTGTACCCATTCTGCAATCTGTTAATAAAGTTTTCAATCAATCAATCAATCACAGCTCAACAATACACACAATTGTTAAGGGGATGCAGATCAGAGAAAGACTTTCGTCTTGTTTACATCAGGGTCCCCCATTTAACTAGGCTGCACTAGTCTCTCTGATCATGTTAGTACAGTAACTAGGCTGCACTAGTCTCTCTGATCATGTTAGTACAGTAACTAGGCTGCACTAGTCTCTGTGATCATGTTAGTACAGTAACTAGGCTGCACCACTAGTCTCTCTGATCATGTTAGTACAGTAACTAGGCTGCACAGCCGACAAACATAGTTGCTGCCTAAACAATATCCAGGTAAGATGGCGGACGGTTATCCCATGATTTATGGCGTAATGTCGCATGAATGAATGAATGAATGAATGAATGAATGAATGAATGAATGAATGAAAACTTTATTAACAGATTGCAGAATGGGTACAGTGCAGTACAGCTCAATACATACAATTGTTAAGGGGATGCAGACCAGAGAAAGACTTTCGTCTTGTTTCCACCAGGGTCCCCCATTTCCAATTCATCGTAACATATATGACATACATGACATACAGATAGACAGCATCTAATGTTTTATTTATGGCAGCACCGCTGGTCTAACTGTTGGGTACATTATTATTAAGGGTTAGGCAATTGTGAAATACTGTAATCACAAACGGGAACATATTGATCAAAGAATAATGTCCAAAGGACCTTCTGATTAAACAAACCTGCTTTGTGTTTCTTCATCTCACTTTCACAACACTCTGAAGTTTACTGCCAGTCTCGACACCTCCTTAGTTCAGATGTGTCTCCAGCAGCTGCAGTTAGTCCGTTCTTTACACGATCACTGCATCTAGATCTGTTCAGAGAGTTAACGTTAGAGATTAGCAGCATTAGCTCGTTATAGCAACAGACAACGAGGTGAAGCATGGAGTGTGGTGCCCCTGGTGGCTAGGACGAGACATTGCATGGCATTTCCGTATTTCCTGGTGACGTCAGGGAGGGCTGGACCAATCAGCTACGTCTGCGTCACGCGGCACCCCACGCACGGGGAAATCAGTAGCCGCGACAGACCGCGCGCTTATTGGCGGAGAGGGGACGTCACTCCACATTGGTCCTAGCCCCTCCCCCCTGACCAGGCTCGGTGAGACGTGCGGTTGGAGAGAGTGCGAGAGAGAGGGAATCAGGGATGAATGAATGAATGAATGAATGAATGAATGAATGAATGAATGAATGAATGAATGAATGAATGAATGAATGAATGAATGAATGAATGAATGAATGAATGAATGAAAACTTTATTTAACAGATTGCAGAATGGGTACAATACAGTACGGCCCAATACTCACAATTGTTAAGGGGATGCAGACCAGAGAAAGACTTTCGTCTTGTTTACATCAGGGTCCCCCATTTTCATTCATAGTGACATTTATGACATACACAACATACATGACATTTATGGCATAGGGACATACATGACATACAGGTATTTAGTACTGTTACATTTGTGACATACGATATGCAAATAATATACAGGTGAGGCGGACCTTTAAAAAAGTGAATATCAGGAAGGCAGCAGGTCCGGACAGCATCCCCGGCCGCGTCCTAAAAGTCTGTGCCGACCAACTGGCCCCAGTATTCACTGACATATTTAACCTGTCCTTAGAACAGGCTGTCATCCCCACCTGCCTGAAGAAGTCCACTATTATCCCTGTACCCAAAAAATCCAAGCCTGCTTGCCTCAACGACTACCGCCCTGTAGCTCTCACCTCCATAGCCATGAAGTGCTTTGAGAAGCTAGTAAAGGGCTACATCTGCTCCTCCCTTCCCATCAACATGGACCCCCTGCAATTTGCATACCGCCCCAACAGGTCCACGGAGGACGCCATAGCCCATGTGCTGCACACAGCAGCATCACACCTGGACAAGAGGCAGGGGAACTATGTGAGAATGCTATTCATCGACTACAGCTCGGCATTCAATACCATAGTCCCCTCCATACTCATAGCCAAGCTCAGGGACCTGGGCTTGAACTATGACCTCTGCCAGTGGGTCTTGGACTTCCTGACTGGCAGACCCCAGGTGGTGAGAGCAGGCAACTGCACCTCCTCATCCATCACCCTCAACATAGGGGCCCCCCAGGGCTGTGTTCTGAGTCCCCTCCTCTACTCCCTGTACACACACGACTGTGTGGCTCAGCGGAGTAGCAATACAATCATCAAATTTGCTGACGACACAGTGGTGGTGGGCCTGATCTCTGCCAACGACGAGAGGGCCTACCTGGAAGAGGTCAAGGTCCTGGCGGGATGGTGCCAGGAAAACAGCCTCTCCCTGAACGTCAGCAAAACAAAGGAGATGATTGTGGACTTCAGGAGGTCGGGGGTCAAGGACTACAGCCCCCTCAGCATCGACGGGGCACCGGTTGAGAGAGTCAACAGCTTTAAGTACCTCGGAGCCTACATATCCGAGGACTTGACATGGACCACACACATTGACAGTGTTGTGAAGAAGGCACGACAACGCCTCTACTTCCTCAGGCGCCTAAGGAAGTTCCAAGTCAGTCAGAAGATCCTTAAGAACTTCTACTCATGTACAATAGAGAGCATCTTGACCGGCAACATCACCTCCTGGTTTGGGAATAGCACTGCACAAGACCGAAGCAGACTACAAAGAGTGACACGTTCAGCCGAACGCACAATTGGAGGGGGGCTCCCCACCCTCCAGAACATTTACAACAAGCGTTGCAAGGGCAAGGCTAAGAGAATCATTAAAGACTCCAGTCACCCGAACAACTGCCTCTTTGAACTGCTGCGGTCAGGCAAGCGATACCGGAGTCTCAAGGCGAGCACAGAAAGACTCAGAAGAAGCTTCTATCCCCAGGCCATCAGGCTGCTAAACGAACAATGAACACTACACAACAACAACCACCAAACGCACATAGCACACACATCCACACGCACACACTCACTTTAAACAAACACACTGTAGCACCCACTCCACACACTTTATAGCACACACCCACTTTAAACAAACACACTGTAGCACCCACTCCCCACACTTTATATTTATTGATGAAGGATTGCACTACAACTCGTACACCTTACTGTAAATTGTACCTAAATTGTACCTCATCCCATTTCTGCTTTGCACTATATAGTACTGTACATTAGTACACTGCATAGTATTGTATATTATTATATGGTAACTCAGACCATTGTACATATGTCTATACCGAACACTGTGACCTCATTTTCTTCTTCTAAATTACATGCACTATGTTATTTGATACTATCTTGTCTAGCACAGTCTCTGGAGCGTAACAGTAAGAAGCATTTTGTATGAAAGTATTCTGTACTTCTGTATGACAACTATTAAAGAAACTTGAACTTGAAACTTGTTACCCATAGATCCTGATATGATGGGGAGGGGACTGTACTGTACATTAGGAGGGGGTGGGGGGGTTTGGACATTTACGGTGGCCAGTTTCGAATTGCAGCCTCCCGTAGGTTTTGAATGTGGGTAGGGATTCACATTCCTTTACAGCTTTGGGTAGGGCGTTCCACATTGATGTGGCATAATTGCGAAACGTGTTTAGTCCCTTGTTTGAGCCGAATCTGGGTTTAACATGATTTGTTGAGCTTCCTCTGGTGTTTTGGTCGTGGTATTCACTGACCTTGATTTGATTGATTGTATGTCATAAATGTCCTGATGAATTGAAAATAGGGGCCCCCGATGTAAACAAAACGAAAGTATTTTTCTGGTCTGCATCCTCTTAGCATTGTACCAATTCTGCAATCTGTTAATACGTTTTCAATCAATCAATCAATAAGAAGGACAACCATAAGCATCCTTCCTCCAGAAATCAACCAATCCTGGGCACTCCCATACCATATGGAAAAAGGTACACAAGGCGTTTTTGTGTGCACAAAGCGCTTTTAGGTGATGGTATGGCTTTCTTTATGTAATATGCATGGAGTAAAGTATGTCCTATGTATAAAATCAAAATGGATGACTTGGTGGTTGGGAATTCTGGAGGATAGCAAAATGTTTTGCCAGATTAATAGCCCATTTAGACTGCTGCTATTGAATGGTATATCCACACTGGCACACTCTATCAATGGGTAGAGGCTTTGAAGAAGTCTTTGCCAACATGGCGTAAACCGTTGAGACCAGACCCCTGGGTCTGGTAAATATTGTGTGAAATGGTTGGGTACCTAATTGACTATCCCAAGGTACACCATTGCTGTGCGCAATAGAAGCTAGAAGAAAGTGCCAGGTGAATTAAAGTGTTTCTGAATGTCTTGGAATGAGCAGAGACCCTCTACCCCAAACAAATCAGCAAGTGTAAGAACTCCCTTATTGCACCACTGGGGGGCAGTATTGGACGCCTCCCAACTGGAGACCAGTGTTATCATGGGCGATTGAAGGTACAAATTTGGTGTCATTTTCCTGAGATTTTCTGCAAGACTGCGAACTGAGATTAGCTCAATAATGATGGAGCCAAATTAGTTTTTTGATTGTTTGATAGATATATTGGAATAGATTACAATTTGTAATTGTAACCTATGAGGGCCGTACAGAATTTCCCTCTATATAGGGTGCCAGGACACCAATAGTACCATTGGAAGGTTGGTAGTCCCGATCAACCTTCATCTTTTTCCCTCTGGAGGGTTGAAAGTTTGAGTCTGCCAGAGGGAGCATGGAGCTGAAAACGCTAATTTGTGGAAGAATATTAATTTTAATATATGAAAAAGAGAATGGAATTAGAGGGGATAACCCTGCATGGACTATAACGCATATTATGACCATCCTCTGCACCTTTGTGTATACGGTTTACTTTGTCATATTTTATATTGCTTATATTGATTGTAACTTATATTATGACCAATAGGGTATACAGACCATCATCTGCACCTCTGTGTATATATGGTTTATTTTATTAAAATTGTATATTTAGATTTAATTCGTTTATTGCCTATATATATTACTCTCCTATTACCGTGAGCATTATCTGTACCCCTCCTGCTGCTATGACGACTGAATCTCCCAAAGGGATCACTAAAGGAATATCCTGTCCAGTCCAGAGGATAGAATGTGTTCCCCTCTGCAAGGGTGAGACCTGTTTGCTGCCATCTCCACAGTGACCTCTTTGAAGTGTAAGAGAAGGGGAGCCATGTTTTTATTTACTTGAAAGTGCATGTATGGCTGTGTATGACAGTATACTAAAGTAACTATATCAGACATTACAAGGTCAGTCTGTCTACTTCAAAGACACGAAACAGCAAACACACACACTTTCTATGCCTATAATGGGGAAATGGCAGATTTGAGTGGTGAACAGTAAAAATGACAAACTTTACTATTTTTCTCAAAGATGAAACCCTAACATTACAGAATGCATGATTATTATTTGTAATGGCTATGAGATTAAAACATGTGGTTTTAATGGGAGTTAATGGGACATTTATGTCCTCAAATTACAGTACTTAAGAATTATTACAGAATTGTAAATCTGCTACACAAAAACGAATAATGCATCAAAGTCAATATTTTGTCTAATCTTTGACATATCCAAGACTGATGAGACCGGTGGTTGCTCTCTAGTGGTTAATGTAGCGCAGTACTGGAGGCAAGCGCTACCGGAGTCTCATGGCCAGTACAGAGAGACTCAGAAGGAGCTTCTATGCCCAGGGCCCAGGAGTTCAAAACTTTTAATCCCTATCTGATCCGATCCGATTTTTAAATCCCATTTTTTGTGATCCAGGATCAGACAACTCGGCCAGATTTTGTCCCGGTATTTCAAAGCAATCCAGGATAGGATCACCCTGATCCAGATTGAGACTTTTCAAGATGACTAGATCCGAATATCAGTGCTTTAATCCTACCGATCTCCGATGGGAAAAAAAGAAGACAAGGACCACATTGCAGAGACATCTATAATGTCTAATTATATTGTTAAATACATAAAGGACATCAAATCATAATGGAATTGTAATTCTTTTTTTAAAAAGACTCCCACTAGGGTAACATAAAAAAAAACTTGATTCAAAGGCAGCTGGATCATCCAGACGTGCTTTGAGGAGCTGAATTCTAAGTGAGATTTCTGTTTGCTGAAGGTGATGACAGATGGACTTTTTTTTTGTTGAAGATATTTTTTCTTTAACCTAAATTACATTTGTGATTGACAATCTTTGTTGTGATACTTTTATGAGCATAAACATTTATGTCATCAGCATTTGGTTGAAAACAAAATAGGCCACCATTAACGTGACCAAAAAAATAAATAAAAATAAAAGATTGATTTGCCATGAAGGCTAAGAATTGTGTATTATTTCAGTTAACAAACTTTGCCATCTTATTTATATTGAAACATATTCTTTTGGAAATCCACCCCTCTGATGGGATCAAGAGAATCCAGTTTTTTGGGATCAAATTGATCACAATCCTGTGTTGTCGGTTTGAAATACCCGTTTTGAAGATTTTATCCAGATTAAAGCTTGGATTTGATTTCCTGATCTGATCGGATATCAAAGTGATCCTGATCCTGTTTTTTGGTTTAGAACTACCCACAATCCAAATCTGATAGGGATTAAAAGTTTTGAACTCCTGGGCCCAGGCCATCAGGATGCTCAATGACTCCATGTAACAACCCATCATCTACACTCACTGCACACACATCCACATGTACACACTCACTTTAAACAAACACTCACCTTACCACTCACTTTATATTGATCTATTATTAAAGAGATTTGCACCACTTTCATACCTCATTTGCACCCTACCCCAAGTTTTCTCTCTGCATTCTACCTCACTGGTACTCATTTTACTCTGTATTGTATATATGTATATTGACTTTACCTACTTTTTACTTCTTAATTATTTTGTACTTACTTTCTCTTTACTGTATATAGCACACTCTCAGGGGCCAATACAGAAACAAGCATTTCATCATAAAGTATCCTGTATTTTGTTCTGACAAACTTGAACTTAACCAGGATCCCCAGTACAGAACTGAAAGGGTCTATAGCTGTCAATACATTGGCCATAAATATAACTGATCAGGAGAATAACCAGACACTTCTGTGATCTATTGTCTATATGAGGGGTCAGCGGACAAGTGGTCGGGGCTCTTTTCCACAACCACTGACTCTGTGGGAGTGTGAGGAAGAGAACACATGATGTGATTGAATAAAGTACCGGAGAAACGCACTCTCTGGCTGTTCGAGTTCTTTTAATCTCCAATTCCCACTACACCAACCAGTTTCTGGGATTAGATCAGCCCAACCAGTTGCTTTTTTTTAAATGGTTGTTTAACCCATTCCGTTTTAATTTGACTGCTTTTGCTGTGCTGCATCAGTCTGTCTCACCATGCTCCTTTTATTAGCTTTTATCTAATTCATTACTTCATTACCACTATTGTTGTTTTATTCCTATTTCAATTATTGTGTTGTATTTATTTTACATGATTTCTACGTTAAGCACTTTGTATTTCAATCTTGCACAAAAGGCTCTATATAAATAAAGTTTGATTTGAATTTTAAAAACAACCAACAGGCATTTTTCTTAATGTGTAAAATCCATTTTTTTTTCTTTGTGTTTCTTTGTTACTTAACTGTATTGAAAGGTCCTTTATAAATACAGTAACATTTACTTTAGAGGGCATAATAATCATGATTAAGCACCTATTGAGGAATTTGATGTTAAACTATTGATTATTGTTACTCAAGTCTCAGACCTGATTACCTGAAATCCTTCCAGAATGGCTTCTACTTCCCTTCCTAATGACACATTCAGTAATGACCTATCCATCTGTTTACCTCAAATAAAAATCAGGTGAATAATATTTGTTCTATATACTTTGTTAACATTTAGTTCCTCATCAGGTCCAAGGTACTTTATTATTTATAAAAGTAAGGCGTTAAATGATCCGCTCAATAGGAGTTCACTCCACCTGGAATATGACCTCTCCTGGATATCTCTATACATCACTGGTATTGGCCTTCCCCCATATCTCAATATTGATAATTGAAAACAGGAAGAATGGCTTCTCGTTTACCTGGGCACACAATTAAATATTAGTACCTGGCTCTACTTTTCAATCAATGACATAATTTTTTAGATTAGATTAGATTCACTTTATTGTCATTACACCTGTTCTGGCGGTAGGCAAACTGGTAGGGGTCAAGTGAGGGTGGTAGGCAAACTGGTAGGGGTCAAGTGAGGGTGGTAGGCAAACTGGTAGGGGTCATGTGAGGGTGGTAGGCAAACTGGTAGGGGTCAAGTGAGGGCGGTAGGCAAACTGGTAGGGGTCATGTGAGGGCGGTAGGCAAACTGGTAGGGGTCAAGTGAGGGTGGTAGGCAAACTGGTAGGGGTCAAGTGAGGGTGGTAGGCAGGATTTAAGGTGAGCCAGGACTAGCCTCTCGAAGCACTTCATGATGATGGAGGTGAGTGCTACGGGTCGGTAGTCATTGAGGCTCTCTGGGGAGGCGTGTTTAGGGACAGGAATGATGGAGGTGACTTTGAAGCATGAGGGAACTTTTGCCTGGGCCAGGGACAGATTGAAAATCTCAGTCAGGTGCGGCCGGGTAGCGCAGCGGACTAAGCGTCTGCCTAACACCGCGGAGACAGTGGGCTCGAATCCAACTGCCAGCGGTACCTCCGGCTTGTCGGCCGTCCGTGCTGACACAATTGGCAGTGTCAGTGGGTGGGAAGCCGGCGTGGGTGGGTCCTGGTCGTTGTAAACAGCGACTCCTACAGTTCGGTCGGGGCGCCTGCACAGCGAGGGAAGGATCTGGAGAGAGGTAGTGTGACCTTCCACACGTTACACTCTCCCAGTGAGAGTCCGCGCTGCCAGGCTGGCTGCCGGCTGGCTGCACATGTGTCGGAGGAAAGCATGTGATAGTCTCCGGCCTCCCGGACCAACAGTAAGGGGGTGGGGGGTGTGCGCAACGACCAGGAAGGGGATTGGCATAATGACTAACAGTGGGATGGGAGAAAAATCGGAAAAAGGAGGGGGGAAAAGATATATATATATATATCTCAGTCAGGACCCCTGTCAGCTGGGCGTAAAAGTAGTTTAGGTCGTCTGGGAGGGAGGGAGGGGTCAGTGGTCGGGGGGGGGGGGGGGGGGGGGGGGGTGGCGTGTTTGGGTTTGTAGTCTGTAATGGCCTGCAAGCCCTGCCACATGCGCCGGGGGTCAGAGCCATTTAGATGCCCCTCGACCTTGCGTTTGTCGCTAAAGATTAGGGACAAACGCAATTGGCACAAGTGTAAATCATGGATTAGTCACTCAGTTTTAATGTCCGACTTAGCTCACCTCGTTTGTCTGCTGTCTGTGGATCCTATGGTCACAAGTTCAAAGCACTCTTGGTTAATTTTTTTTTTTTTTTTTAACGTTTAATTAATTTATCCACTCTGGTTGGATGGTGTGTATGTATCACATTGTGCTGTATAATGACAATACATTTGAATCGAATCTCATTTCGAAATCGCTACCTGTTGAGTGGATCACCATGGTGCAATGCAATCACCTCCGAAGCTGTCTGCCACTGTCGTGTCCATAGGCAGCGTAGCGATTTCAAAATGAGATTTGATTAAAATGTATTGTCATTATACAGCACAATACATACATACATACATACATACACACCATCCAACCAGAGTGGATAAATTAATTGATTGATTGAAAATTGTATTAACAGATTGCAGAATGGGTACAATACAGTACAGCTCAATACACACAATTGTTAAGGGGATGCAGACCAGAGAAAGACTTTAGTCTTGTTTACATCAGGGTCCCCCATTTTCAATTCATCATAACATATATGACATACATGACATATAGATAGACAGTACTGCTACATCTATACATTTATGACATACCAGATTTACAGATACAGTACTGTTTGTGATACAAAAAGAGTTTAAAAAAGAGAGTATATACATTTGACGAAGAAACTGTACATTGGAGGAGGTGGGGTGGGGGGTAACTGTACATAGGAGGGGTAATTGGGTAGGTGGGGTGGGGTGGGGGGACTGTACATAGGAGGTGGTTGGGTGGGTGGGGGGTGGGTAGGCGGGGTAGAGCAGATAGCTTTAGATAAAGGATCAAATGTCTCCTCTTATCAATGTCTTGCACTGCCTCAATAACACTAGGAGAGGAAGGCTGTAGTTTACAGAGAAATATCAGTTAGTGGGTGACTTATTGCACACTATCATTAATAAGAAGGGACCCTGTTTTCATTTTTAAATACATGACCAGCAGCAGCAACATGTGTATTAAAGGCGAATCTCTTTCATCTCGGATATTAAACAGTCAACCTCATACCAGCAATAACGACCAGTTCTGACTGGAATTCTCCACTTGCACAATCTGAATGTAGCCATTTCCGGCTGACTTCCGGTTGCCAATAGCACTTCCTGTCCCATCCAAATACATTGGTTTTAGCTACTTTTCTCCCCTTATTTAAACAACTTTGTCGTCACAGAGAGGCAATGAAACGTTTGTATTATTATAGTATAGAATGTATTTAATAAGCAAACGTTTGTCAGCAGGGTTTTTGGGCTGTATTTCATGTAAAAACGGTTACTTGCTCAGCCAGCATTAGCTAACCGAAGCTAGTGGTTAAACAGGCCGGATTCCTGTCATTTAGAAATATGATTTTATAGTGAAAATCATTACCAAAACGTCCGGAAAAACCTAACGGGAGCATTATAGACGGTCATACAAATGTACAAATGCTATAAGGTGGCAAGAAATGCACTATAAACAATACTTTGCGGCGTCGTTTCTTGCGCTAGCCTCTTGTTAGCCAGCATTAGCCTTAATAGCTTTGAGCTAAGGATCTTTGCCGATGCATAAAGTATTGTTTATAGTGCATTTCTTGCCACCTTATAGCATTTGTACATTTGTATGACCGTCTATAATGCTCCCGTTAGGTTTTTACGGACGTTTTGGTAATGATTTTCACTATAAAATCATATTTCTAAATGACAGGAAGTTGATAAACTGGCCGGAATAGCTTTGAGCTAACGGATCTTTGCCGATGCATTCCATTCTAAACGTAACGTTAGTTGTTCAAAACATTACCCGTCTATATAATTTGTTCCTCAACGTTATATAGACAGGTCATGTTTTGTAAACTAACGTTATGTTTAGAATGGAATGAATACATGGGTCGGGAAAGATAGTTAGCTCAAAGCTATTCCGGCCAGTTTATCAACTTCCTGTCATTTAGAAATATGATTTTATAGTGAAAATCATTACCAAAACGTCCGGAAAAACCTAACGGGAGCATTATAGACGGTCATACAAATGTACAAATGCTATAAGGTGGCAAGAAATGCACTATAAACAATACTTTGCGGCGTCGTTTCTTGCGCTAGCCTCTTGTTAGCCAGCATTAGCCTTAATAGCTTTGAGCTAAGGATCTTTGCCGATGCATAAAGTATTGTTTATAGTGCATTTCTTGCCACCTTATAGCATTTGTACATTTGTATGACCGTCTATAATGCTCCCGTTAGGTTTTTCCGGACGTTTTGGTAATGATTTTCACTATAAAATCATATTTCTAAATGACAGGAAGTTGATAAACTGGCCGGAATAGCTTTGAGCTAACGGATCTTTGCCGATGCATTCCATTCTAAACGTAACGTTAGTTGTTCAAAACATTACCCGTCTATATAATTTGTTCCTCAACGTTATATAGACGGGTCATGTTTTGTAAACTAACGTTATGTTTAGTGTAACTGAGGGGTACAATTCCCTGACTGTATGGTTAGATATGATACTTACTACCACTACCTCTTGTACTTTAGACTCTGGCCACCCAGTACTAGGTATGAATATGTTGAACACTCCCACCTGATAAACGGATCCAACACAAATGTACCAAATCGAAAGTTTGAGTTTTAATACATAGCAAAAGGTATGTACAACGATCACTTAATTACATTTATGATTTGAAATAGTATGCACTTTTATGGCAAATGAGTATTCGTAGGTAGATCAATATCGAATGTCCAATCTCTGATTGCGCAGGAAGCAAATATACAACCTGGAATATTTAGGGAACAATAGCAATGATACTTGAATGATTATATAGCTGGATACACTAGGGGAAGGTTCCGACTGCTTGTAGGACAGCTGGAGGGGGGGGGGTAGAGTCAGGCTGTATCCCGTCTGGCCGAGGGTATCCTGGGAGAGCCCACAGTCGTGCGACCCGGTGCCCAGCGATCCTCGATCCACAGATGAAAGCAGTTGGACTCTCTGTGGCCGGCGTCCTCCGGTCCACGATGGAGAGACGTGAGGCGACCTCGTCGTGTAGAGCGTCTTCTCACCTGTCGTCCTCTCCGGGGGGGGGTATTTCCAACACACCGCAGTGTTGGCCTTTATCCATAGAATAATCAAAGTACTCAAAGCATAATCCAAGCCGGGGAAGGCTAGCCGTTGTCGGTAGAATAATCCAATATACAGGTCCACTCGCTCTTTGGCCTGGAGCTCCTCGGGTGCAGCTTCACGTGGGGTCAACCACCCTGGATAAGCGTCCAGCTGATGCCCGAAACGATGGGGGTGCTGATTACTATAGAACTCTTACCGCACGAGGCACTACATATGAATAGACTATTATTAGCTTAATAGAATACGTCCAACTCGACGATATAGTGCCAAATATGACTATTCAAATATTAATATACACGATGTCTCAATGCCGATACTGGGCCGAATTGGCCTTACTGCCCACACGTGGTTCGCGGGGAGGCTTTTGCGTCTGTCACTCTGTTGGAGGGTAAGGAACTGGACTAAAAGCAAGCTCTACTTTAATAGCGCAGTATATATACGCACTATGAACAAATAGTACCATTAGTGGTGCGGTAGACATATTCCTACGCGGAACTAGGACTTGTCCATACATGTTGAGCGGTACGATTGAACCTGGTCTGAGGGGTATGGCGACCTGGCACCAAGGTCTCGTCCAATGGTAGAATGGAGACTATTATGGGATGTTCAGTAGACTAGAAGGGATATTCAATGCATATTGTACAAGGAATATACAAGGGATATCAGGGGATATACAAATACAATTAAATATATATATATAAATAAATATATATATTCGGTTTAATCTGATCCTTCAGAACAGCCGCCCCCTAATTGGTCCCAACCCAATTAGTTAAGCAGAGACAGATTAACCGCACTGTCTACCACTCAAGGGTTCGATGTAAGGGTCAGTCAACTCACAAAGTCATAGGGTCATGGTCATCATCGATCGTGTCTGGGAGTCGGGGCAGTTCTATGAGCCTCGCCACAGGACGGGTGTAAATGCGCCCCTGGACGAGTACTTCAGCTGCTCGGACCTTGCCATCGGCACCGGTGATCACTTTGCTTACGCGGCCAGCCGGCCACATAGCTCTGGGTAGTGACTGGTCAATAATCATGACGACTGTTCCTTCCGTCAAATTGTCTCTCTCTTTTACCCACTTCTGGCGGGTCTGTAGAGACGGTAGGTAGTGCAGTAGGAAACTGCTCCAAAACTTGTCGGCTAATACTTGGCTGTACCTCCACATTCGTCGGCCGTTCGCTTCTTCAGGCCGGTACATCGTCTGGGGTAACGCGGGATCTAGCCGCACCATCAGGAGGGTGTTGGGGGTGACTGGGTCGACATCTGCTACATCACTGGAGACGTAACCGAGGGGCTTTGAGTTCAATACTCCCTCAATCTCCGTGAGGACTGTCATTAGGACTTCTTCCGCCACAGTCTGGGCCCCAAGTACTGCGTACAGGGCTGTCTTTATAGAACGTACTTCTCGTTCCCAAGTTCCACCGAAGTGGGGTGCGTTTGGGGGGTTGAATTGGAAGTCAATCTGGGCTGGAGCGAGGTGGGTCTTAAGTTCTGGGCCCATAGCTTGGAAGCTCTCCCTCAGCTCTCTTTCTCCGCCTTTGAAGTTTGTCCCGTGATCGGACAATAATGTAGACGGTTTTCCTTTCCGTGATGTGAATCTTCGGAAGGCCATAAGGAATGAGTCTGCGCTCATGGTCGGAAGGAGCTCGATATGTATCGCTCTGGTGGTCATGCATTTGAATACAATACCCCACCGCTTCTCGGTGCCTCTTCCTTTCTTTATGTGCAGCGGGCCAAAACAGTCCATGCCTGTTGAGTGGAATGGCTTGTCGCCGAGTCGGAGGCGACATGGAGGTAGGTCAGCCATCCGTGGTATGCTGGGCTGCGCGCGCCACTTTCGGCAGTCTAGACAGGTTCGCTGGAAGCGTCGCACCGCCTCTCTTCCTTGAAGTATCCAGTAACGACGTCTGATTTCCGCGAAGACTCTCTCTGCTCCTGCGTGGTGTACATCCTCGTCGTATTTCTTTATAATCAGCTCTGTGACCTTGTGTCGGCTGTTCAATACGATCGGGTACTTAATGTCATCCGGTAAATTGGGGGCTCTCCGCAGGCGACCACCCACTCTGATGAGGGTATGTGTGTCACTCTCGGGGGCCAGATGAATCAATCTGCTGTCTGATGGGACGGGCTTTCCTCCCTGTAGACAGTCTAGTTCATCGGGGAACGAGTCTCTCTGGGCTCGTTGCAGTAGAAGCAGTTCTGCTTCCTCGTAGTCAGCTGCTGACATATCAGCGGGGGACTTAATCTCTGGGTGGTGCCGCAGGAATGTCCGTTGCTGCGCACTCTCTATGGTAATGCAATCGTCTATGTTAGGGTCTGCGGAGACAACAGTGCTCAATCCACAGAACATGGGTTTCTTATTCTCAGCCTCCTCGTCACTTGCTTCCCTCGGGGTGGGCGTGGGCCAATCTCCTTCCGGGAGCTTGAGGAATGCTGGTCCGTCACTGTAGATGTTATGACGGGTTAAGTCATCTAGGGACATTCCCCGGGTGATGACGTCAGCTGGGTTGTGTTTTGTATCAACATAGCGCCAGTTTGCTTCTCCGGTTAACTCTCCGGTTAACTCTTGAATCTCAGTGACTCTGACTCCCACGAAGACTTTGTATTTGCATGAATCCGATTTGATCCAGGCGAGTACTGTCGTGGAATCTGACCACAGGATTGTTCTATGCACCGGAATGGTGAGCTCACGTTGGATGAGCGTGGCTAGATGCGCTCCTGCGAGGGCTGCGCAGAGCTCTAGACGTGGGATAGACTGTTGCTTGCGTGGGGCTATTCTCGAGCGGGCGAGGATGAATGCTGTGTAGATCTCTCCCCCCTCTTCTTGGGCCCGCAAGTAGGCTACTGATCCGTAGGCGACCTCGGAGGCGTCACTGAAGACGTGTATATCCATTCTACATGTCTCTGGCCTCACCGTGGGTGGGAAGTAGCTTCGGCGTATATTAATGCCTGGGAGTGAGTGGAGTTCCATCTCCCACTCTCTCCAGGTGGATGCAAGGTGTGCGGGAATGGGGTCGTCCCAGCCCTGGTCCTTGTCCCACAATGCTCGTACAATCATCTTTGCCCTGGTGGTGTACGGTAGTATACATCCTAACGGGTCATATTGTCGGGCGAGTGTTCTGTACACACTCCGTCTGGTGGTCGGTATTGCCGTCGACCTTCCCTGCTCCGTGGTCAGGGGTTTGTGTCTATAGTGGAGCGAATCTGTTTTGAAGCGCCACACTAGTCCTAGTGTCATCTCTTGGGCTTCTCCTGGGATTGTGGCCATCCAGGTCTCGCTGCTCGCTGCCTTGTCCGCGGAGGAGAGGCTGCGCAGTACGTGCGGATCGCTGCTGGCCCACTGCCTGAGATCAAAGCCGCCTTTGATCAGAGAGGCGCGGAGTTTAAGTAGGAGAGCCTCGGCTTCTTCCTGGGTCGAAACGCTTTGTAGACAGTTATCTACGTAGAAGCTGTTCTTCACACTGTGTCGGACCTCTTCGTCCGCTGCTGGGTCCTCTGCGACATGTCTCTGTAGTGCAAATGTAGCACAGCATGGGCTGCATGTAGTTCCGAAAGGGAGGACTTCCCATTGGTAGATGGCTGGGTGCTCATCTCCTGGCCTCTCTCTCCATAGGAACCGCAACAGGGGCTTGTCCTCCTCTACTAATCTCACCTGCAGGAACATCCCTTTGATATCCCCGCTGATAGCCACCTTGTCCTGGCGGAAGCGGAGTAGTACGCCTAGTAGGGAGGGGCCGAGTGTAGGACCGGGCAATAGCTCTTTATTCAGATTTTGGGATCCGATCTGGTAGCTGCAGTTAAACACGATGCGGTCTTTGCCGTTGTGATGAACCTTGTGGTGGGGCACGTACCACGATTCAGTCGTCTGGTCGGCCTCTTTAATGTCAATCTTTGTGACGTGTCCCGCTGTGATGAGCTTCTCAATCTCAGCGCGGTATACACTTTCTTGGGCGGGGTCCTTGGCTAAGCGCCGCTCTGTGTTTAGTAGGTACCGCTCTGTGGCGTCTTTCTTTGCGTGAAAGGTAGGCATCCCTTCCCGCCGCAGGAGTGGCGTGGCGTATCTCAACACGCCGCTGACTGGGACTCTCTTTGTTCCCGTCTCGAGGAAGTTAATGGCGTAGATGTCGTCTTTAGAGCGAATGTCTTTCTTTTCGTTCTTAAAGGGCATTTGTTCTAAGGTCCATAGCCTCTCTACATGCTGCAGGAGTGCGGTGTCTCCCTCTGTGACTCGGGAGTGGAGACAGCTAGTGGCTGTGGTTCGGTTGAGAGATTTGGCGAGTGGGCCTTGGAGAGTCCATCCTAGGCGGGTCTCGACTGCTGCAGGACAGCCTCTGGGTCCGGTATGAACCCGGTCTATCGGGACAATGAGGTCTGCATGGTCGGAGCCTATCAACAGTGTCGGGGTAGCACCGTCTATGAGTGGGATCGGTAGCTTGCGTAGATGTACATATTTCTCCATCAGCTTGGCTACGGGGTATGTGTACCGCGAGAGTCCTATTTCTTGGCTGGTGAAAGCGTCTGTAATCCTGTACCGTCGCTCGGGCTGGCCGCTTGCTGCGATAGAGAATGAGACATTCTCGCCCTTTATCGTTTTCAAATCTCTTCTTATTGTCCGAATTGTCATTTGGTTTTCGCTCCCCCGCAGCCCTAGCTGGGCCGCAGCGGACGCGAGCAGAAGGGTCTTCTCTGACCCGTCATCAAGGACGGCGTAAGTGTCCATGACTTTATTCTGGTAGCTCAATGTCACACGGACTACCTTTAAGAGCACTCTGGCTCCGCTGCTGTTGTCGGGCGTGGTTCTCCTCCTCTTCCTCTTCGTCTTCCGTTAGGTCATCCAGGGCTTGTAGTCTCTGATTTAGCCTCTCCGCAGTGTATGCTGCTCCTTCCCGGTGGCTGGGTCTCGCTTGAACCGGTTGGGGAAGGGGGTCTGCGGGGGGTATAAACCTCGTCTGTTGGTCAAGTTCAGGGTCGCTTACTCGGCTAGGGGATGCCGCCCTGGAGTGATGTCTAGACGAGTTCCTGGAGCCTCTGGTGGAGGGAGGGGGTGTTGTCCTTCTGATCAGCTGTTCTATTAGTTGCGCTTGTGCTCTGTCGCGCTCGGCTTCGCGCTTGGTGAGATCCGATTCTCTCTGGGCACCGGTGGCGGCGCGCTGGGCGTCGGCCCGGTCTCTTGCCATATTCTCTTCCATCTGAATGCGTCTTATTTCCAGGCGTATGTGCTCTTCTTCGCTCCGTTGCTGTATCTGCAATCGATCGCGTTCACCCTGGAGTCTATCGCGTTCAGTAGAGGCTTTCAGGCTGACGAGGAATGCCTGCTGTAGTGTCCTCTCTGCCTCGCTGGGAGAAGACGGTTGTATAGGGGAGCCGTCCCTTGGGGTACTCCGTGCGGAGTCTTGGAGCTCTATCTCCACGGTGCTCTCCTCATCTTCTTCCGTGCCGAGTTCTCTCTCGGTAGTGTTGTCTTCCTCCCGGGACTCGTCGGGGACTACTTCTTCGGTATTGGCGGGGTGTAAAGTCATGTCTGGTTCCCCCTGGTCCCCACCGTGAGCTGGGTCAGTTACGTTAGAACCCATAGGGGCCTCTATGGTCGGGGTAGCCTGGTCGTTAGGGTTAGACATAATTTTACTTTCTAGTTTTACCGCGTTTACTGTTGGTAGAAGACTAGGTTGTTGACTGACAGCGTAAGCCTCTAGGTACTGAGGGAGCTGTCGTTTGCGCCGCGGGCGTTGTTGGTTAGGAGGATCGTTTCGTGGAGTGTTCATCATAGGCCATTTTAATATTAATAACACTATATTAATATTACACTGATTACCCTCCGGCTCGAAGGACCAATTTTAACTGAGGGGTACAATTCCCTGACTGTATGGTTAGATATGATACTTACTACCACTACCTCTTGTACTTTAGACTCTGGCCACCCAGTACTAGGTATGAATATGTTGAACACTCCCACCTGATAAACGGATCCAACACAAATGTACCAAATCGAAAGTTTGAGTTTTAATACATAGCAAAAGGTATGTACAACGATCACTTAATTACATTTATGATTTGAAATAGTATGCACTTTTATGGCAAATGAGTATTCGTAGGTAGATCAATATCGAATGTCCAATCTCTGATTGCGCAGGAAGCAAATATACAACCTGGAATATTTAGGGAACAATAGCAATGATACTTGAATGATTATATAGCTGGATACCATAGGGGAAGGTTCCGACTGCTTGTAGGACAGCTGGAGGGGGGGGGGTAGAGTCTGGCTGTATCCCGTCTGGCCGAGGGTATCCTGGGAGAGCCCACAGTCGTGCGACCCGGTGCCCAGCGATCCTCGATCCACAGATGAAAGCAGTTGGACTCTCTGTGGCCGGCGTCCTCCGGTCCACGATGGAGAGACGTGAGGCGACCTCGTCGTGTAGAGCGTCTTCTCACCTGTCGTCCTCTCCGGGGGGGGTATTTCCAACACACCGCAGTGTTGGCCTTTATCCATAGAATAATCAAAGTACTCAAAGCATAATCCAAGCCGGGGAAGGCTAGCCGTCGTCGGTAGAATAATCCAATATACAGGTCCACTCGCTCTTTGGCCTGGAGCTCCTCGGGTGCAGCTTCACGTGGGGTCAACCACCCTGGATAAGCGTCCAGCTGATGCCCGAAACGATGGGGGTGCTGATTACTATAGAACTCTTACCGCACGAGGCACTACATATGAATAGACTATTATTAGCTTAATAGAATACGTCCAACTCGACGATATAGTGCCAAATATGACTATTAAAATATTAATATACACGATGTCTCAATGCCGATACTGGGCCGAATTGGCCTTACTGCCCACACGTGGTTCGCGGGGAGGCTTTTGCGTCTGTCACTCTGTTGGAGGGTAAGGAACTGGACTAAAAGCAAGCTCTACTTTAATAGCGCAGTATATATACTCACTATGAACAAATAGTACCATTAGTGGTGCGGTAGACATATTCCTACGCGGAACTAGGACTTGTCCATACATGTTGAGCGGTACGATTGAACCTGGTCTGAGGGGTATGGCGACCTGGCACCAAGGTCTCGTCCAATGGTAGAATGGAGACTATTATGGGATGTTCAGTAGACTAGAAGGGATATTCAATGCATATTGTACAAGGAATATACAAGGGATATCAGGGGATATACAAATACAATTAAATATATATATATAAATAAATATATATATTCGGTTTAATCTGATCCTTCAGAACATTTAGAATGGAATGAATACATGGGTCGGGAAAGATAGTTAGCTCAAAGCTAATCCGGCCTGTTTAACCACTAGCTTCGGTTAGCTAATGCTGGCTGAGCAAGGAAACTAACAGTAAACGTTTTTACATGAAATACAGCCCAAAAACCCTGCTGACAAACGTTTGCTTATTAAATACATTCTATACTATAATAATACAAACGTTTCATTGCCTCTCTGTGACGACAAAGTTGTTTAAATAAGGGGAGAAAAGTAGCTAAAACCAATGTATTTGGATGGGACAGGAAGTGCTATTGGCAACCGGAAGTCAGCCGGAAATGGCTACATTCAGATTGTGCAAGTGGAGAATAGTTTCAATACTGGCTACTGACTGTAGATCTGAAATAAAGGATCAACCACAAGGGGGAGCCAGTTTACCTGACATATTCTGCTCTTGTGTAGGAGAATGCTGTTATGCATCAAGTCATGGGCTTTTAACTAGAGTTGTTCCGATACCGATACCAGTATCGGAAAAGCCGCCGATACTGGCTAAAATGCTGGTATCGGTATCGGCGAGTACCCTCTAATGCTGCGCTCCGATACCATATGACGTAATTTATCAACAACACTGTGGTCTGTTGAGTAAGCATTATAAAACAAACGGGTGCTTAATCGATTAAAGTGTCAATGCCATTTGTCATTTTAACAGCAGATACTTTCTTAAATGTCATCGTCCCGACAGAGCGGTGTTGACGGGGAGCTCATGGGTTCGCTTGGTGGCTGGTGTTATTAGCATTGAACAGCTAACCGAAAGCTAGCTTTAACATTACCTTGGCTAAAGTTGGGGCTATTCATATAATCCAGCAATAATGGCTGCAGACCTGCAAGCAAAGTACAGCAAGTTGGCAAAGGAGTATTCGTTAAATCACAATGTCACCAGTAACGTTACAGTCTTTTCATATACCGGCAGCTCATGCTATGCTAACTTAGCTCACGTTGACGTCGTCATTGAGACCACCTCGCGTACACAATTAATGACATGTTGCGGACAGCCATATCGGTGACAATGTTTAGCTTTTAGTGCCAAATGATAAGAGTCTGAGGCGGAGTCTCAAAAGAGAATGTTGAATATTTATTGTGCAAAAATCACAACAGATCCGACTGCTACTGAAACGGAGCCTTGTAGACAGACTGAGTAGGGTATATCTGCAGAGCCAGTGGGTAGCGAGTGCAGCAACGTATAATGTCCGTGTGGATCATTGGAGTAGGGTATATCTGCAGTGCTGAAGCCCCATACTCATTGATTAATGATACTAATACAAATCTATACAATCACCTGTTGTTGAATAAATACCATTACTTTCTAGTTATTACTAAAAAACAGTATATATAAAACAGTATTTGTTAAAAAAAAAAAAATATATATATATATATATATATTTATAAAAATTTTATATAATATCGTTTTTTTTTTTTTTTTTTTTTTATGTATGCACTGGTATCGGATAAGTATCGGTATCGGCCGATACCCAAAGCTTAGGTATCGGAATCGGATCGGAAAGGAAAAAATGGTATCGGAACATCTCTACTTTTAACCCAATACTTCTGTTATAAACTAGAAGACTAAGAATATAATAATTGGTGTGACCAATGTGAAACTAGTTACAAGCTGGGTTTATCACTCAAAAAGTTATTTTATAGGTAGTAGTAGTAGTTTTATTCAGTCATCACACCCAATACAACACAATCATTCCACAATCTTTGATTTGGCAGTGACTGAAAAGGTACACACTGAAGCATAATGCTTATACATGCATGTCCTATATTCTTAACAAAATTAAGACTCCAAAACAGTATTCTAAAAGAAAATAACAAAAAAAGAATTATTCACATTTGTAATCTTAAAAAATAGCTATACAAACCATTGTCTTAAAAACCAAAAGCGAATGACTCATTCTTATGTATATCAGCATTGTTCCACAAGTTAACCCCAACAATAGAAATACATCTCCTTTTAATCCCTTTCTTAGCTTTTTGAACAGTAAATTTACAAATGTCTCTCAAATCATATTTTCTTTCATGTATTGAAAAAAAACCTTTGCACACCGTCCGGGAGTAACTTTGCTTTAGCTCTGTACATTATTTGCATAATTTTATAATAAACCAAATCATTAAATGTCATAACATGAGACTTTATAAACAGTGGATTTGTGTGGTCATAGTAACCAGCCTTATGAAGGCTCCGGATGGAGCGCTTTTGCAGTAAGACTATCGGATTTACAGTATTTTATGTCGACCCCCATACTTACATATCCCCCATAGTAAGATATGTAAGGTGAGCAGTAGATAATGTACAAGGCTTTATAGTTTAATATATCCTTACATTTATACAAGATTTCTACGGACTTAGATATTTCCCCTTGAATATAGTTAACATGTTGTTTCCATGTTAATTACCTTTCTGAATAAATATTTTGCCACAAACTGGACAGCTAAATGGTCTACAATGACTTATTGTGCATTTTCACATTCCCTTTATCTCTGAACCTCTGAACCTGTTCCAGCAAATTAAACAACTATAGTTTCTCTCCAGTATGACTTCCCATGTGTCTTCTCAGAACCCCATTATCACTGAACCATTCCACAAACTTCAGGATTTCTCTCCTGTATGAGTTCTCATGTGTATTTTCAGAGTTACTTTGTGACTGAAGCCTTTTTCACAAACTGAACACCTAAATGGTTTCTCTCCTGTATGAGTTCTCATGTGGATCTTCAAATGTCCTCTCTCACTGAACCCTTTCCCACAAACTGAACAACTAAATGGTTTCTCTCCTGTATGAGTTCTCATGTGGATCTTCAAATGTCGTTTCTCACTGAACCCTTTAGAACAAACTGAACAACTAAATGGTTTCTCTCCTGTATGAGTTCTCATGTGGATATTCAAATGTCCTTTGTGAGTGAACCCTTTTCCACAAACTGAACAACTAACTGGTTTCTCTCCTGTATGAGATATCATGTGGATCTTCAAATTTCCTTTCTCACTGAACCCTTTCCCACAAACTGAACAACTAAATGGTTTCTCTCCTGTATGAGTTCTCATGTGGATCTTCAAATGTCCTTTATCACTGAACCCTTTTCCACAAACTGAACAACTAAATGGTTTCTCTCCTGTATGAGTTGACATGTGTCTGTTCAAAGTTCCTTTCTCACTGAACCCTTTCCCACAAACTGAACAACTAAATGGTTTCTCTCCTGTATGAGTTCTCATGTGGATATTAAAATGTCCTTTATCCCTGAACCCTTTTGAACAAACTGAACAACTAAATGGTTTCTCTCCTGTATGACTTGTCATGTGGATCTTCAAATGTCCTTTCTGATTGAACCCTTTTGAACAAACTGAACAACTAAATGGTTTCTCTCCTGTATGACTTGTCATGTGGATCTTCAAATGTCCTTTCTGATTGAACCCTTTTGAACAAACTGAACAACTAAATTGTTTCTGTCCTGTATGAGACAAACTTAATGTTTTTTGTTTCTTGTTTGATATTAGCATCTTTAAACCTGACTGAGGTTCCCCACTCTCCTTCCAATCATCACTGTCATCAGTCTCAGGACAGTCTGAAGAGAGAAGCTGGCCATCTCTAGTTGGTTCTAAATCACCATCTGGATATAAGTTACTGGCTGGTTCTGATACTCCACAGTACTCTCCACCAGGTTCTGTTTTCATGTGTTCAGTTGAGGTGCTGGGTAAAGAGTAAGCTTCTCTGTTTTTCTCCCTCTGGGTTTGAAGAGGTTGGAAGGACAGAGCATTCTCTTGACCATCTTCACATTTCACTGGGTCTACTGTGATCTTGGAGAGATCAGCTTCTTCCAGCCCTTGATGTAGTTCCTCTTTGATCTGTAGGAGCTCTGGGTCCTGGGTTTGGCTGAGCAGTGAGGACAGAGTATTGTCTTCACCATGTTCATATTTCACAGGGTGTAAGGTCATCTTGGAGCCATCAGCCTCCTCTAGATCTTGAAATAGTTCCTCCTGTTCCTCTTTAATCTGGAGGGACTCTGGGTCCTGGGTTTGGTTAAACCACGAGGACTGAGGTTTCTCTTCATCATCTTCACTCTTCACAGAGACATGGTTGAAAGTGAACTTGATGATATCAGCCTCCTCCAGACCTTGAAGCTGCTCTCCCTCCTGACTGCTCCAGAGTTCCTCCTGTTCCTCTTTCATCTGTAGGCGCTCTGGCTCCTCCTGGCTCAGACTGGGGCTCCTCTCCTGCTGCTCAGGGGGAACCTCCTCTTCACAGACAGAGAGCTGTGGGGTGTCTGGAGGGAGGAATAATAATAATATGAATAACAAACATAAAGATGCAGTAGATAACTTTTCATCATTAACACATGGCCCATTTGACATCGAGTATCTATCATTCAAGATGTGAAAAAGGAATAATTTTTCCATCCATACATTCCCGTTTTATACCGTGGTGAATATAAGTATGGTTTTAGAGCAGTTTAGGGTAATTCCTGGGAGGCTAGTAGGGCTGTCCCCGACTAAGGATTTGGATGGTCGACTATGATTGGCCAAAATTCGCTGTTAGTCGCCTATTGGTAAAAAAAAAATTAAAAAGTATCATATTTTTAATATTAAAAAACAAATATATATATATATATATATATTTTATCATTCCATTTGGGCTGTGGGGGGTGCTTAATGTCTGAAGGAGTCGACTGAAGGCTTCTTGTCCTCTGCAAAAGCATGCAATTGGTCCACTGATGGATACATCTTGATATTTGTCTAGTCTAGTGTGTTCATTAGATGGGTGAAATCCTCTTTCAGCGCCTCTGTGCCTGTTTTCGTAGGCAGTTAGCCTCTGGTATGCGTGCCATTAGCGTTAACCATGCTTCTAGGCCTCTTTTCTCTTGGAAAGAATGAAAAAATAATAATAAATAAATAAAAAAATTATAAATATATATATATATTTTTTTTTGTATTCGACTAAGAGGTTGGCTAGTCGACTACGGCTCCTTTCGACCGATTAGTCGACTAATCTACTAATAGGGGTCAGCCCTAGAGGCTAGTAATAGGCTGCTGTGGCGATAAGAAAGTAGCGAGCCAGAGACGTGGTTCGAGTTGAGGTACTTTACTTCTCACTGCACATAGCATTTACAATAACAACCAACTTAACCCGGAACCGGAAGTGGCATTTCCCCTTTCCCCTAAACAGTAAAACCCCCGCCCTTAAAGGCACAAGCCCACCTTGGTGAATGTCTCTTAATATAGGTCACCACACAGGCCCCCCCCAGAATTCACCAATACAAAAACTGCAACTAATTAATAGCCAGTGAACAGTCCATCAGTGAACAGATCACAGCATGAAATAGTCAACATGGAGGGGGACTGATCAAGCGGCCGAACCGACTGCTTAACAAGAGGGGGATTAAGGGAGAGAAGTGGGACCAGCGGCCGGGCCATGGAAGGGGCCAAGGCCGGAACAGAGGATGGGGAAGGGGTCTGAGCCAAAACCGGGGGGCGCCCCCGCCGCGGGGGTAGGGCCGACTGAACTGGTTCGTCCTTGTCCAAGTGAGCAGGCTTAAGACGGCCTATAGTGACCCGCTCTGGCCTGCCCCCCATGTCCACAACAAAGTTTTTAGTGCCTGCCTCCAGGACACGGAAAGGCTCGTCATAAGGGGGCTGCAGCGGGGTCCGATGGCTGTCGTGCCGGATGAACACATATTTGGACAATGGCAGGTCCCTGGGGACGTAGGACTGGGGAAGGCAATGGCGGGATGTTGGAATGGGAATAAGGGCATCGGCAACACCCCGGAACACTGTTCGATGGGAGGCGACGGACCAGGAAGCTGTGGCATCCGGAAATAACTCCCCAGGGACCCGCAGCGGATGGCCGTACACCAGCTCAGCGGACGAGGCCTGGAGGTCCTCTTTGGGGGCAGAACGAAGACCAAGCAAGACCCACGGGAGGCGGTCAACCCAGTCGCCATCCGTAAGGGCAGCCCGAAGAGCGGCCTTCATGTCCCTATGGAACCGCTCACAAAGTCCGTTGCCCTGTGGGTTGTACGCCGTAGTGCGGTGGATCTTCACCCCCAGGTGCTCCGCAACTGCAGTCCAGAGCTCCGAAGTGAACTGGGGGCCCCTGTCGCTTGTGATGTCCCCCGGTGTGCCAAAACGGGCCACCCAGCAGCCGATGAACGCCTGGGCCACCTCCGCTGCCGTAGTGGAGGACAGTGGAACAGCCTCCAGCCACCTGGTGGTCCTGTCCACCATGGTGAGGAGGTGAGTATATCCGTGGGAGGGGGGCAGGGGGCCCACCAGGTCCACATTCACGTGGTCGAACCGCCTCTCTGGCACTATAAACGGTGCCAAAGGGGCTTTGGTATGGCGGTGCACCTTGGCACGCCACACATGAGCTAGCCCAGGTACTAACATCCTTCTGGAGGCCAACTTGACCCCCCAGGGCTGTACGCTAAGCTTTTTCACTATGGGGCACACTTGCCCCTAAATGAGATTTAGGGGCAAAACATATTTTTTAGGGGCAAATTTTTAAATAACAATTTTACCATTATTTATATCGATTGTTTTTGATTTAAAAAGAAGAAAAAAAAGAATTTTATATAATTTTTTTTAATAAAATATATATATTATATAATCATACTTGTAGTTGTATTATCTGCGAGACATCGCCACCACGCAACAAGTCAAAATGCTCGCTATATGCAACCAGCTCCACTGTCTGTGTGTACTCGAGTAGCCTCCAGCTATGGCCAGGATTCTCCGGAGCTGCAGCTGGACCCTATCCTGTAGCCTCCAGCTACGGCCAGGTTTATCCGGCGCTGCAGCTGGACCCTATTGACTATATTCAGCGTGCCCTCAGCTCGAATACGCATCGACTCATAAGACATTGATATCAGGAGCTATCTGTAGCTACTGCTATATAAGACAACTCCTCAGTGAACTATTTAGTTTAATGGGACGTTTAGTTTTGAACAGTGAGCTAACGCGAGCTATCATGCACTACTAGACTTGCTGGAGATATCAGGAGCTATCAGTAGCTAGCCTGCTGGCAGGCTCACCGAGGTCCCAGTGTCCCACTAGAGACTAGTGTTTACAACAGCCACGGGTGCGGGAGGGCTGGAGGAGGAGGAGCAGCAGACGCTGCAGCTCTCTCCGTGTGTCTGAGTTCAGTTCAGTTCACTATAGGAGGTCGAACGCGTCAAAAATATGAAGCAATACTAACTTTACTTTTCTTCATAGCTAAATCAGCCAGTCTATCAGAGTGAGTGCTCAGTCGATTGTTCCCGCTGATCATACCTGCTGAGTGCTCACTGCTCAGCTCGCATGAGTGACGTCATCGCGTCATCACACGCCTTGGATAATTTAGGAGTGAAATGCGAATGCAAGGCTTGAAAGCACTACTCGCAAGCCCGCCCCCAGATAATATTTACCAATCGCAACGGCCAATTAAAGGGGCAATTCGCGACCATCTCGTCACAGTGTACAGCCCTGCCCCACCAGCTTAGTGGAGGCCTTCACACCTGGGTGGGAAAGGCTGTGGATCATGTTAAAAACCCGGCGCCGCCAGGCCGTAGGCACCATAGGGCGCGGTTGGCCAGTGGAGATGTCGCAGAGGAGAGTGGCGTTAGCTGTGTCGAACACCACATCCTCCAGCTGCAGTGCAGTAGGGCCCGTCCGATAGGCCTGAATGTCTGAGTCTGTGGCTTGGTCTGCCGCCATGGTGGCATAATCGAGTCCCAAGTGGACGGACCCGATGACCGCCAGAGAGAGGCAGTCGGAAGTGGCAAGTTGTCCTTGCCCGCCACATGCTCAATGTCCGTGATTAACTCGGAGATCGCCGAGAGCTGCCGCTGCTGACGTCCCGACCACGGCTCCAAGGTCTTGGCCATGGAGAACGTTAGCGGCTTGTGGTCCACAAAGGCAGTGAACTGGCGGCCTTCCAACAGGCATCTAAAGTGCCTAGTGGCGAGGAACAGACCCAGCAGTTCCCTGTCGAAAGTACTGTACTTACGCTCGTTGTCGCGGAGCTGTTTGCTAAAAAAGGCCAGTGGCTGCCAGGAACCGCCCACCCACTGCTCACACACCGCTCCCACTGCATAGTCAGAGGCTAGAGCCATATGAAATCCGCGTTCACGGAATCGCGGACGGAATCGCGGAATTAACCAATAAAAATGGAATCAACTGCAAAACGTGGAATATTGCAGAATTTGGCCTAATCTGGACTGAAATTTCGTTTTTGGGTGGAACGTTTGGTGCACACGCGACCGGGGAGGCGGGGACGCTACAGCGTGTTACACACAACACAGCCGCGGTGCTCAAGCGTCTGGCTGCTTCAGTGTTAACATCATCAAGAAGCTAAACAATTCCACAATAAGCCCTCAATTCAGAGCAGAACAGTATCCTAATGACTTTTATGCCTCCGGTGATAAGGTGTTTTGCTAATTCTGTCAACGTTCCGTGGACTGGACCCGCAAAAACACTTGCGACACTATTGTGATTAAATAGCTATAACGTTAGGACGTTTAGCTTCTAGCTAAATCTAGTGCACCCATCCATTTGTTTAATGCAAACGACTGCCCTTTATAAACTAAATACACTTAAATAGCTATGTAACGTTATAGGACTATCTATGGAAATGATAGCTTCTAGAAGTTCTAGCTAAATCTGGTGCACCCATCAATTTGTTTAATGCAAACGATTGTCATTATACACTGCCCTTTATAATCTAAATAAACTTAAATAGCTATGAAACGTTACATTACATAGGACTATAGATGGAAATGATAGCTTCTTGCTAAATCTAGTGCACCCATCCATTTGTTTAATGCAAACTATTGTCATTATACACTGCCCTTTATAATCTAAATAAACTTAAATAGCTATGAAACGTTACAGTACATAGGACTATAGATGGAAATGATATCTTGCTAAATCTGGTGCACTCATCCATTTGTTTAATGCAAACGATTGCCATTATACACTGTCCTTTATAAACGAAATAAACTAAACTAAAGGTGCCTAAATTATGCATTACTATATTTCATCACAATATAATAGATATAGCTAGGTTACTGACATTGTCATTGTGATAATGTCAGTAGTAGCTAGCTGTATCTATTGTTTACACTTGAAATATGTATTTTTATTTTGTCACAATATTAATTGAAAAATATTGTGTAAAATTGAACTGTATTTCTGAGTTGAAGCACTTAAAAACATTAAATGGACTGTTATATCTTATTCAATTGTGGACATTTATTCATTCCCACTTATTAGACACTATTTCTGATGGTAAAATGAGCATAAAAGGCAAAATACAGAATTCTGAAATATTAAAACGGAAAAAATGGAATTTGGGAAAAAATAAAATGGAATTTGGAAAATAATAAAACGGATTTCATATGGCTCTATCAGAGGCGTCTGTCGTGAGGGCGACCGGGGCAGTGGGAGAGGGGTGCGCCAGCAGAGCAGCGTTGTCTAGCGCGGTCTTGGCAGCCCCAAAAGCGCTGTCCATCCCCGAGGACCAATCTAACTCGTCCTTGGGCACTTTGCCCCGCAGGGCCTCGTACAAGGGCCGCTTGAGGTGGGCAGCATGGGGAAGGAACCGGTTGTAAAAGTTCACCATGCCCAGGAACTCCTGTAGAGACCGTACGGTGCGGGGACGAGGAAAACTGGCAATGGCCTCCACCCTGGCGGGGAGTGGGGTGGCTCCCTGTGGAGTGACATGGTGTCCGAGGAAGGTGATGGAGGACTGCCCAAACTGGCACTTGGTCGGGTTGACGATGAGGCCGTGTTTACTGAGCTGCTCAAACAGCTGCTGGAGGTGTGTCATGTGCTCCTCTATGGACGTACTGGCTACAAGAATGTCATCCAAGTACACAAACAAAAACGGCATGTCCTGGAGCACAGAGTCCATCAGGCGCTGAAACGTCTGCGCCGCCCCCATGAGCCCGAAAGGCATTCTTAGGCATTCAAAAAGTCCAAAGGGTGTAATGACAGCTGTTTTTGGCACATCCCGTGGATGGACTGGCACCTGGTGGTACACGCGCACCAGGTCCACCTTGGAGAAGATGATGGCCCCCGCTAGGTGGGTAGAGAAGTCCTGTATGTGCGGGACAGGGTACCGGACACGTGATTGATTGATTGATTAAATACTTTATTTTGACACAAATCGTAGGACAAAAACATTTTAAAAGACAAGACAATAACAGTGTCAACAACGCTGGTCAAAAATGGATAAAACACAATAAAGCCAAGGCTTGTTTCCATTGTGGTCCATACATGGAACATAAAAAGGCACAGAAACACAAATGGACATGTACACTAGACAGGATACATCCTAAAAATGTGTATAAAAACACCTAACCTGACAACTCATACAGTTAACTAATGTTAAAAGAAAATCCGCAAACCCTTAAAAGCAACTCATGATAAAAGAAATAAAAGCCAAGTTATGATAAAAGAGATAAAAAACATTTTAAGACCAATTTGAGTTGCTGCTGAGCCATGTTTTAGGGCGGATTTAAATCCGAGAGGGGAGTTCAGGAGTTTTATGAATGTTGGCAGGGCATTCCACATTACCGTAGCAGAGTAAAAAAATGCATCTTTCCCCATGCATGTCCTGACTCTCGGCGGGACCAGGTCCGTGGGGCTTCCTCTTGTGGCGTGTTTGTGGACATCTCCTACTTTATTAAAATAATTTACTAGGTACTTGGGGACCGTTTCTTTCAGTACTTTAAAAACCAGTAGCATTTTAAGCTGGTGTACCCTTTCTTCAACCCTAAGCCATCCCAGACTGCTAAAGTGGGCTGGCGTTAGGTGAGTCCTAAAGTGAAGGTTGTGCAGGAGTCTCACTAGTTTGTTTTGGGATGTCTGGAGCTTTTTTTGTATTTTATTTTTTTTATAATTTTTTAAACAAACATGACAACACACGATAAGATATACAAGCATTAATTCACAGTGTATATCCAATGAAATTACCATTTAGTCAAATGTCTTATACAGGATATACCCCTAATACCTGTTATCTAAAAACCTACACACATATGCTCCAGCTCGAACCCGCCCCTCCCGGACCCCCCTTTGGATAATCAACCATTATAACTTGTTCCTAACCAGACATTACCATTATATGCTAGCTTTTATTCTCTCCACCACTTCTAACCACAATGTCATTTTGGATTCATTGAGACCCAAAATTCTTGCTGTAGATATTTCTTGATAAATCACATCGAGATATGTAAGAGTCCAGACCTTCCGGCACATTTTTTCCGGTTGAAACCATTGTGATGCTATCAGCTTTTTAGCCACTGTTATACCGGATAAAACCAATCTCGTTAGCTGTGGAGGTACTGCATGCTCAAAGACATCATTCAGCAGTAATACAGAGGGGTGTACAGGTATATCCAGAATTAAGAGATTTGCTAATTGCTGTGTCACTTCTTTCCAAAATATCTTGACTGGTGGGCAGTCCCAGTACATGTGCATAAATGTCCCTTCGTCCCCATTTGTACATAGGGAGCATTTGGAGTCTTGTTTAAGACCCATTTTGTTCAGTCTTATAGGAGTTAAGTATGTCCTGTGAATATAGTTAAGATTGATTTGTTGATGGTCCGGGTTCCTTGATGCAAGTCGTACATTTGCCCAGGTCTCTTGCCAGTCAAAGTCTGTTTCCAGGTCTGGTATATCC
Source organism: Notolepis coatsorum (assembly GCF_963971535.1). Classification (NCBI taxonomy): domain Eukaryota; kingdom Metazoa; phylum Chordata; class Actinopteri; order Aulopiformes; family Paralepididae; genus Notolepis; species Notolepis coatsorum. The sequence goes on along the minus strand of NC_140176.1, from coordinate 2,549,245 downwards.
CTCCTCCAGACTGAGTCTAGATGGAGGGTTTCATACGAGGCCGTTAGTAATTGATGATAAAGATCTGATACAAAACCTCTCGATGTCTCTCTTTCGTAGAAAAAATTGTGGTATCTGTGGTGTACAATTGGTATCCTTAATGGAACACCGTGAGCCTTCAAACATGCCAATAACTGTGCGTAAAAATAATATGTGGACTTGGTGAGATTAAATTTTTTGCGTATTTCATTGAAACTATAAAAACCCTGTTTGTTGAAAACGTCTCCTAATGAGTGTATGCCTTGCTTTTCCCATCTAGGGAATCTTATAGGTTGTTTTCCAATCAAGAGTGCATTGTTATTGAATAAGGGAGTATGATTATGCCATTTATGTGGGGTAGAATCTTTTTTTTGTGTTTCACGCCATATCCGGATCGCATGAGTGATTATGGGTCCAAATTTCCGTTCGCATTGCTTAATTGATCATTTGGTGTATACTATGCCCTTCAGCCTATGTGGAGCTACTATATTTTCTTCTAAATTTCTCCAGGATACTAATGCTTGGGGATCAAACCATGTTATTAGTGGTCTTAAAGTGTACGCCTTAAAGTAGTGGTAGAAATCTGGAAATGCCAACCTCCGTCTGCTTTGTTTCTCTGTGCGGTGGATCTTTTTATACGTGGTGGTTTGTTATTCCAAATAAATTTGTATGTGGAGGAGTGTAATTCTTTCCAGTAACCCTTTGGAGGGGGTAACGGTAGCATTGAGCTGAAGAAGTTGGAGGTCTGGAGCTTTGTCTTCATTTGTTTTGATATGTTGCTGTACCATGAAGTGCAGGCATAGTCAAAGTGACATTGGATAAGGGCTCCAGCTAGGGTCCTCAGAGCGTTTCTATTTATGAACGAGGAAATTCCAAATAAAAAATTGGTTTTTTGATCGACCTTAGTAATAACTTTTTGTGCCATTTTTTCGTTAGAAAGTTTGTTATTTAAAATAAAGCCCAGGTAGGTGACCTCCTCTTTATCCTCAATAATGTTTTCACCTACTCTAATTTTAAAACCCTGGGATTTCTTTAGATTGGCGTTTGACCCAAAGAGTATGGCCTCTGTTTTTCCCAGATGTAGAGACAATTTATTGTCACTGAGCCAAGAGCAGATCTTTTTCATTTCACTGCTCAGGACACTTTCCACTTTAGACTTATCCCTGTCAGAGACCAGGAGTGCCGAGTCGTCAGCAAACAGGAACAGGTTGCAATCGCATGCCGATTTCATGTCATTAATATTAAAAACAGTTGAGGCCCCAAAATGCTTCCTTGGGGGACCCCACATGTCACTGGAAGGGACGAGGACAAGATGCCATTGATGTCTACCACCTGTTCTCTTCCCTCCAGGTAGGACTTGACCCATTTGGCTGACTTGCTATCAAAGCCTATCGCTCTCAATTTTTCTAGTAGGATGGAGTGGTTGACCGTGTCAAACGCCTTTTGCAGGTCCAACATTACCATCCCGCAGTAGTTCCCCTTGTCCATCTCCCGTTTTATATAATCGGTCAGGTACAGTAAACAGGTGTCAGTGGAGTGTGATTTTCTGAAACCTGATTGGAACTGGTACAGTAGTCTATGTTCAGTCAGGTAGTTGTCTATCTGCTCATATACCAGCCTCTCAATTACCTTTGATATGGAACAAAGGATAGAAACGGGGCGGTAGTTACCTGGATCTAGTTTGTTTCCTTTTTTAAATAGAGGGGTTACCCTAGCAAGCTTGAGTTCTTGCGGGATGTGACCCTGGTTGATGGAGAGGTTGGTGATATGGGCTACAATGGGAGCTATGATGGAAGCAGAGTCTGAGAAATCTGGTGGGAATATTGTCATGGCCTGTGGCTTTTGTTGGCTGCAGCATACTGAGCTTTTTCATAACCTCTTCAGTAGTTACTTCAGTCAATTTAAAATCATTTTCACGTACACCGAGTTCCTTATAAAAGGCCTGGATGTGCTATATGCCATATCGGCCAGAGTGGATCGGCAGTTTGTTCACCAAAGTGGTAGCTACAGTTGTGAAGAAGGTGTTTAAACAATTTGCCACGCTCAATTTGTCAGAGATGATCGTGTTATCTATTTTCAGGTTGAGATTTGTGGTTTTAGTCTTGAGTCTATTATTGTGACCCAGTGTTTTTAAAGACTTCCACAGTTTGAGGATTATTTTTATTTTCCTAAATTTTTTCGTTAAAATAGTTCAGTTTTGCTTTTTTGATAATATTGGTTACTCCATTTCTTAGTGTTTTACAGGTCTCAAAGAGCTGTTCATTTTTAGTTTCTGTATTTAGAGAAGCTCTCATTTCTCACTCTGAGAATACTTTCCCTAAGGGGATTCCACTTCCGTGTTCGGTTTGCGCGGCCTGATTGGCCACTGACGTACGCTAGTTTTTCCCCCGGTAAGTTATCTACGCCAGTTACGCCCAGCTCGCGCCTGCATTATCCAATTCATCTTTGAAATGAATCATTCCAGCAAAGCAGGCTTCTATTATTCGAATTACTGTTTTAATGGGTATCACAGTAGTAAGTCCTACTGTAGAACATGACATATTAGCATGAGATCTGATTTATTAATGCCAATACTAAAGATTAGGGACAAACGCAATTGGCACTAGTGTAAATCATGGATTAGTCACTCAGTTTTAACATCCGACTTAGCTCACCTCGTTAGTCTGCTGGCTGTGGATCCTATGGTCACAAGTTCAAATCACTCTTGGTTCAAGTTTTTTTTTTTTTTTTTTTTTTAATGTTTAATTAATTTATCCACTCTGGTTGGATGGTGTGTATGTATTGTATATGTATGTATTGTGCTGTATAATGACAATACATTTGAATCGAATCTCATTTTGAAATCGCTACCTGTTGAGTGGATCACCATGGTGCAATGCAATCACCTCCGAAGCTGTCTGCCACTGTCGTGTCCATAGGCAGCGTAGCAATTTCAAAATGAGATTCGATTCAAATGTATTGTCATTATACAGCACAATACATACATATACATACACACCATCCAACCAGAGTGGATAAATTAATTAAACAGAGACGAGAAATCTCATCGCTGGCACTCAAAGTGTTAAGGCAGAGGGACTGGACAACAGGGTGACATTCACAGGTGTGCAGACTTGAGCATGTGAGGTAAAACATGCACTGGAGAAGGAGCCGCGCCCACAGGAAGCAGAGATTGAGGGTGTGACAAAAATAATCGTTAGATTAGTCGACTAATCGAAAAAAGAATCGACAGATTAGTCGACTACCAAAATAATCGTTAGTTGCAGCCCTACTATGGGGAGTGAGTTTAGTTGCAGGAACCCTTAACGTCCACAGCCACTTCACACTGTCCATCGTGACTGTGGATAGACATGCGGTACCTCCGTTACACTCACCCCCCTAAACTCACTCCACCCAGGGCATCCGGGGTCACTGGGCACCACTGAAACCGGTCTCATTTGACATTCCCTGAGTGGGAGTTGAACCCCGGTCTTCCGCGCCGCGGGCGACATCGCAGACCGCTATACCAAGAGGTGAACTCTGGATGCCTCTGGGGAGTGAGTTTACTTGCAGTACCACTTAACGTCCACAGCCACTTCACTACACTGTCCATCGTGACTGTGGATAGACACGCGGTACCTCCGTTACATGTGTGTGTCAGAAAGGGAGATCATAGACATGAGAAGGCTGTATTTTGTGCATATGTGTACAAGTTGCAAGGGGGGTGGGGTAGTGTGTGTAGAGAGATATTAGAGCCATATGGAATCCGTGTTCACGGAATCGAGCAATAAAAATGGAATCAACTGTTGTGGGACTTGTACAGCACTTTGTTCAACTTTGTCAGTGCTGTAAAGTTTAAACCTTTTTAAATCTTAGACAAACAAAACACTTTGCTTTCATGAAATATTGTAAGCCGTCATTTGAGGCTTTATAAAAGCAGCACAATGAACACAAATCTGTCAGTGCCGAGTCCGGCCTCATCTTAAATAACAAACAGCATTGCTTGTTGTAGTTAACAAAGAGAGGCAGTTGATTTTGCAAAAAAAAATATATATATATATATATGGTTTATTTTTTTAATCGAATTTTATTTTCATATTCGAATCCCATGCCCATCGAACGAAGCTTCGAAGTATTTAAGACAGCCCTATTAAATTGACTGTTATATCTTATTAAATTGTGGACATTTATTCATTCCCACTTATTAGACACTATTTCTGATGGTAAAATGAGCGTACAAAGCAAAATACAGAATTCTGAAATATTAAAACGGAAAAAACGGAATTTGGAAAAAGAATTAATGGAATTTGGAAAAAAATAAAACGGATTTCATATGGCTCTAAGAGATATGTCTGGGATTGAAGGCTGATGTGTATGCAATTATGCATGTGTGTGTTTGTGCATGTGAGATAGTAAGAGAGACCGGGAGAGAGTGTGTGCATGTGGGATAGTAAGAGAGACTGGGAGAGAGTGTGTGCATGTGGGATAGTAAGAGAGACCGGGAGAGAGTGTGTGCATGTGGGATAGTAAGAGAGACCGGGAGAGAGTGTGTGCATGTGGGATAGTAAGAGAGACCGGGAGAGAGTGTGTGCATGTGGGATAGTAAGAGAGACCGGGAGAGAGTGTGTGCATGTGGGATAGTAAGAGAGACCGGGAGAGAGTGTGTGTGTGTGTGTGCATGTGGGATAGTAAGAGAGACCGGGAGAGAGTGTGTGCATGTGGGATAGTAAGAGAGACCGGGAGAGAGTGTGTGCATGTGGGATAGTAAGAGAGACCGGGAGATATTCTCGAAGTCAACGTCCTGTCTGTTGTTGCTACGCAACTATGGCTTGGGGGAAAACATGCACCACGAGTACATTGTGAACGCTTTATTTAATGCAGAAAACGGATCGGAAAAGCGGCAAAGTAAACACAATCAAGGGTAATTTTCTTCAGTGCATCACAATGCCAAAGAGCTGCTGTGTTACGTTTTGTACTAATAACTCAATCAAAATCGCAAGTTTTATATAATTTACCAGCTGAGGCATCACAGAGGAAAAGTGGCTGGTGGCCATCAAGAGGGCACACGTAGATGCAGACGGGAGAGTCGATCAAAGCAGACACTGGTCCCCCAAGTCAAATCATACGTGTATCTGCTCTACCCATTTCATAACAGGTGAGAATAAGGAACAAATATTATAACGTAAATGTATTATTGGCTGTGCCTGTGAGGCTGTAAACAGCAGATGAATGTGAGCTGCTAGCTGTGGTATCCTGGAATAATAGTGTCACCCATATGTTGGTTTAGCCCAGACTCATGTTAATGACGTCAGATACGGTGCCCGGCAGTTGGATGTATGCAAGTTAACCCAAAGTGTGGAAGTAAAGAACCTTCAGCTATATTGTCATCGTGTGGACATTCAATTCTTTCTGCTAGACACTAAGGGTGTGTTCACACCTGAAAGTCCGGGGATAGTCTGGACTATCCGTGGATAGTCCGGACTTTCTGGTGGACCAAATGTGAAAATGATACTACCCTGTTTGGTGCGGATCTAATTAGTAAACAAAGGACATGCTGTCGCCAAGTCGTTCATCTATTGGACTAGCACTCACAAACGTAAAACAGTTGCCAACAGCGTCTCTTGTGATAAAGCAGAGAGATACTGTCATTACGAGCGTAGCGCAAGTCGACTAGAGATATAGAGAGATAGAGAGAGAAAGAGACGCCAGTCTAGAGAGACAGAGAGAGAGAGAGAGAGGCAGAGAGAGAGAGAGAGAGGCAGAGAGAGAGAGAGACTGTCCGCACGGCGCCAGTCTAGAGAGAGAGAGAGGAAGAGAGAGAGAGAGAGAGAGGCAGAGAGAGAGGCAGAGAGAGAGAGAGAGAGACTGTCCGCACGCGGCGCCAGTCTAGAGAGAGGCAGAGAGAGAGAGGCAGAGAGAGAGAGGCAGAGAGAGAGAGACTGTCCGCACGCGGCGCCAGTCTAGAGAGAGGCAGAGAGAGAGAGAGGAAGAGAGAGAGAGAGAGAGGAAGAGAGAGACTGTCCGCGCGCCTGTCATTCATTTGAGTTGGGTCGCGCGCAAGCGGTCACTTGGCGCTGTCAAGTTGGGTCGCGCGACCGCCGCCGCCACTAGGCACCTGTCACGCATTTGCTCTAGATTAGATACTATATAAAGTTCGTTTTGCGTTCACACCAACAGCAAACGAACCATGGTCCACTTTGAAACGAACCGAGTCCCAACTTTTCAAGAGGACCATGGTTCGGTTGTTTGGTCCTCATTATAGTTCGGTTTGCGTTCAGACCTGTACAAACCAAACAGACTATTGATCTAAAGGGACCATGGTCCACTTAAAGTGGACCAAACAGGGTAGGTGTGAACGCGCCCTAAGTGTGACAGCCAGAACAGAAACATTACACTAGCTACTTCGCCATATAGTCCATTCTCAGTGTACGTGTGCACCAGTGGAGGTTTCTCTTTGACAACACGTGAAATACAAATTCACTCATAATTCATAATTATTATTAATTTACATATATATATATTTTTTTTTTTAATTATTATTATTTAATTTTTTTTTTATTAGAAAAGTTTTCCTCTGTAAAGAAATGCCAGTGAATTTTTTCTTTTCTTCAAAAATTGCCAAAATGTACAGCTCTGAGCAGGCCTGCACTGCAGTAATGACTGCAGTAATATTCGTGCAGAATATCTGCACAGGTTGACCCAATTTAAATAAATAATAGCCAATCAAAATAGGCTATTAATGTCATCTAAGCACGGTCTGTGCAGTTTAACTCTTGCCATTGAATGGGGGATTGAATGATTGACAGCCTTGTTATCCAATCAGCTCATGGTTTCTCTTTTGCTGCTCTGCGGCTCTGCAGCTAGCATGATTGACAGCCTTGTGGACCAATCAGATAATGGTTTCTCTTGTGCCATACTGCGGCTCTGCAGCTTGTTTACAAAATAATTTTTATCTCAGGAAGATAACTTGTTGGAGCTAACGTAGCTAAAGGGCTACCACCGCAGCTATCAGGCCCAGGGTGGAGTGTTTTGTTATTGTTCATGAACTTATTGTGCATCGTTTGATGATATATACACCTGCGATAAAAGCTAAATGTGACAACAACAAACGTCAGCGCCTCGCGGGCACTTTGAATTCTCTAGTACTGTAGATAGCGTTGCAATGGAGGAAGGAGATATTGTCGACTAGCTTGCTTGCTAGCTAACGTTACGCAAGTCTTGTGAATGTCTAAACAGGGCTGATGGCATTGATGAAGATGATATCAATAACAACAATGCCTCTCCATTGTGCATTTGATGATATATATTTTTTTTTTTATCTCAGTCGTTGTAAAACGAAAGCCTGCAGTTCTTAGCCTCAGCCGAAGTGTAGTAGTTCTAACTTCACTCGGGAGACAAAAGCCAAACATCAATTTGATGCAACAAGCTGGCTCGCGATGCACTATTGTTTACATTTTCCATGGGATTAATGCACGCGGCTCGAGTCGGACTCGTCACATGGAGAAGCTGCACTATTCAACGATAGATGAGATCGATCGAGATACCGTCTTTATGGGTATTAAGTCGTGTCTTCTTGGCTTTAGAATGTCAGTTTGTGTAACGTTACTGCAACCGAATTGAAACCGCATCATAACTCCTACATCGACCATGTCACTTTTCAAAAGGCATGAATGAATGAAAACTTTATTTAACAGATTGCAGAATGGGTACAATATACAGTACGGCTCAATACACATAATTATTAAGGAGATGCAGACCAGATAAAGACTTTCGTCTTGTTTACATCAGGGTCCCCCATTTTCAATTCATAGTGAAATGTATCTTGTGTTATTAGGAGCCCTGCTAAAGTTGGTAGCTAACGTTATATTGATAATGTTTCAATATTATCAAGTTGATATTATTAGGTTGATAATGGTGTCAGTGTTTCAGATAGCAAGGTGGAGATCTTTGTTAACTAGTAGAGCTTTGGTTGAGACAGATTACAGTGCTGTCTCTTAAAACTCATAAACAAGTATTGAGCAAGACGAGTTAGTCTGTTGTGTTGTGCGTATTGTATGGGAGGGATAATGATGACTGTGTGTAACTAGGAGGGATATGAGGACTGTGTGTATGTGGCACTGAATTGATGTAAACAAGACGAAAGCCTCCCTCTGGTCTGCATCCCCTTAACAATTGTGTGTATTGAGCCGTACTGTATTGTACCCATTCTGCAATCTGTTAAATAAAGTTTTCATTCATCATTCATTCATTCATGTGTAGAAAGAAGAACTATAACAATCTCATTCTCAAAGACCACAGTCTTAAACACACGCACACACAAAAGATACATGGACTATTGTTATTGGACACAAGCCACACACATGGACCCTGCACTGCACCATAATACACCTGTGATTATAGTATACTTGTTATCTCTCTCACACACACACACACACACACACACACACACACACACACACACACACACACACACACACACACACACACACACACACACACACACACACACACACACACACACACACACACACACACACACACACACACACACACACACACACACACACACACACACACACACACACACAGTTCTGTTGTGTTAATATAAACCCGCCGTGGTCTCTCTCTGTCTCTCCCTCTCATTCATTCATTGTCCTTGTGTTACATAAAACCCATCTGTGGCCTCGTGCAGAGGAAGGTGGTAAATACATGTTAGATATTCCAATGTACAGTTTTGCATACCATTGACACAGAATGGTCTGTGTTATTGAAATCGTCACAGCAGTATAGTTTGTGTATACTTCAGAAGTATGATATTTAAACATGGTCCCCAAAATGAATGGAAGCGAATGAGGAGCCTGACACCTGGGAGGAATGGGGGTGTTGCAGCATTGGGGATGTTTAAAAAAATATAATTTAATATATAATATAATATAATAATTTGTGCTTCACCTAAAAATTTGGTCAGCAGCCTCCACTGGTGTGCACTGGAGGCTTCAAGTAGCCTATGCCTTTTTCATGTTTATATGTTACTACTTTTTAAAAACGGAGCTCACTTTTGCTGGTTGGTTGTCCCCAAAACTAAGATGGCGGCGGTCTCGTGACGTCAGAGTGTCTTGTGTGTGCATGTTAGAAAGAGAGTAGTTGAGCCTTGTGTGATCTAATCTCCTCCATACTCATGTGTATAAAGTGATGCCAGCCTCCTTGTCTCTCTGGTCATGTTAGTACAGTAATTGATTGAAAACTTTATTAACAGATTGCAGAATGGGTACAATACAGCTCAACAATACACACAATTGTTAAGGGAATGCAGACCAGAGAAATACTTTCGTCTTGTTTACATCAGGGTCCCCCATTTAACTAGGCTGCACTAGTCTCTCTGATCATGTTAGTACAGTAACTAGGCTGCACTAGTCTCTCTGATCATGTTAGTACAGTAACTAGGCTGCACTAGTCTCTCTGATCATGTTAGTACAGTAACTAGGCTGCACTAGTCTCTCTGATCATGTTAGTACAGTAAGTAGGCTGCACTAGTCTCTCTGATCATGTTAGTACAGTAACTAGGCTGCACTAGTCTCTCTGATCATGTTAGTACAGTAACTAGGCTGCACTAGTCTCTCTGATCATGTTAGTACAGTAACTAGGCTGCACTAGTCTCTCTGATCATGTTAGTACAGTAACTAGGCTGCACAGCCGACAAACATAGTTGCTGCCTAAACAATATCCAGGTAAGATGGCGGACGGTTATCACATGATTTATGGCGTAATGTCGCATCTAATGTTTTATTTATGGCAGCACCGCTGGTCTAACTGTTGGGTACATTATTATTAAGGGTTAGGCAATTGTGAAATACCGTAATCACAAACGGGAACATATTGATCAAAGAATAATGTCCAAAGGACCTTCTGATTAAACAAACCTGTTTTGTGTTTCTTCATCTCACTTTCAAAACACTCTGAAGTTTACGGCCAGTCTCGACTCCTCCTTAGTTCAGATGTGTCTCCAGCAGCTGCAGTTAGTCCGTTCTTTACACGATCACTGCATCTAGATCTGTTCAGAGAGTTAACGTTAGAGATTAGCAGCATTAGCTCGTTATAGCAACAGACAACGACAACGAGGTGAAGCATGGAGTGTGGTGCCCCTGGTGGCTAGGACGAGACATTGCATGACATTTCCGTATTTCCTGGTGACGTCAGGGAGGGCTGGACCAATCAGCTACATCTGCGTCACGCGGCACCCCACGCCCCGCCTCTTTGGAAATAAACAGCCAATAGCTGCATCACACGGAGAAAACCTGTGGCAGCGACAGACCGCGCGCTGATTGGCGGAGAGGGGACGTCACTCTACATTGGGCCTAGCCCCTCCCCCTGACCAGGCTCGGTTGAGACGTGCGGTTGGAGAGAGTGCGATAGAGAGAGGGATGATGAATGAATGATGAATGAATGAAAACTTTATTTAACAGATTGCAGAATGGGTACAATACAGTACGGCCCAATACACACAATTGTTAAGGGGATGCAGACCAGATAAAGACGTTTGTCTTGTTTACATCAGGGTCCCCCATTTTCATTCATAGTGACATTTATGACATACACAACATACATGACATTTATGGCATAGGGACATACATGACATACAGGTATTTAGTACTGTTACATTTGTGACATACGATATGCAAATATACAGTACTGTTACCCATAGATCCTGACAGAGTATATGATGGGGAGGGGACTGTACATTAGGAGGGGGTGGGTGGGTGGGAGAGAAATATACATGCGGTGGGGAGGAGACTGTCTATTAGGAGGGGGTGGGGGGGTTTGGACATTTACGGTGGCCAGTTTCGAATTGCAGCCTCCCGTAGGTTTTGAATGTGGGTAGGGATTCACATTCCTTTACAGCTTTGGGTAGGGCGTTCCACATTGATGTGGCATAATTGCGAAACGTGTTTACTCCCTTGTTTGAGCCGAATCTGGGTTTAACATGATTTGTTGAGCTTCCTTCCTAATTTATGCAAATGACATGTCGTCAGCCTGTGACTGCAACTTGTTCCTGTTTGCGGACGACTCAGCCCTGCTGGTCTCTGACAAGAACAAGTTGCAGGTTGAAAAAACCCTCAGCTCGGAACTCGGCAAAATCTGCATATGGCTCGCTGATAACAAACTATCATTACACATGGGCAAAACAGAGTCCATTCTCTTCGGTTCAAATAACAAACTCAGCAAGACCGACGGCTTCTCAGTTGCAGTGGGTGACAATATTGTCACAAGGAAAGACGAAATTACCTGGGTTCCATCCTAGAGGCAAATCTTTCCTGTGACAAAATGGCATCCAATGTAATAAAAAAAGTCAACCAACAAACTAGATTCTTGTACCGGATATCCTCTCTGGTAAACAAGAATACCCTGAAGACTCTGGCAGGAGCACTCATTCAAGGGTACTACGACTATGCGTGCACCTCATGGTACCAAAGCACCTCAAAGGCGCTTAAAACAAAATTACAAACATCACAAAACAAACTGGTCAGACTACTACTTGACCTTACCCCCAGAACCCACCTCACCCCTGCCCACTTTGACAACCTAGGATGGCTTAGAGTAGACGACAGAGTACAGCAACTTGCAATGGGCCTGGTCTACAAGATACACTATACGACTAAGGTACCCATGTACATGTCAAAATACTTCCCAAAGGTCAGTGAATACCACAACCACTACACCAGAGGAAGCTCAACAAATCATGTTAAACCCAGATTCGGCTCAAACAAGGGACTAAATACGTTTCGCAATTATGCCACATCAATGTGGAACGCCCTACCCAAAGCTGTAAAGGAATGTGAATCCCTACCCACATTCAAAACCGCTCTTAAAGAGCACCTACGGGAGGCTGCAATTCGAAACTGGCCACCGTAAATGCCCAAAACCCCCACCACCTCCTAATAGACAGCCTCCTCCCCACCGCATGTATATATTCCCTCCCCACCCACCCACCCCTTCCTAATGTACAGTCCCCTCCCCATCATATGTATATACTCTGTCAGGATCTAGGGGTAACAGTACTGTATATTTGAATACCGTTTATGTCACAAATGTATCAGTACTAAATACCTATATGTCCCTATGCCATAAATGTCATGTATGTTGTGTATGTCATAAATGTCTATATGAATTGAAAATGGGGGACCCTGATGGAAACAAGACAAACGTCTTTCTCAGGTCTGCATCCCCTTAACAATTGTGTATATTGAGCCGTACTGTATTGTACCCATTCTGCAATCTGTTAAATAAAGTTTTCATTCATTCATTCATTGTGGTCGTGGTATTCACTGACCTTGATTTGATTGATTGTATGTCATAAATGTCCTGATGAATTGAAAATGGGGGACCCCGATGTAAACAAAACGAAAGTATTTTTCTGGTCTGCATCCTCTTAGTATTGTACCCATTCTGCAATCTGTTAATACGTTTTCAATCAATCAATCAATCACTAAGAAGGACAACCATAAGCATCCTTCCTCCAGAAATCAACCAATCCTGGGCACTCCCATACCATATGGAAAAAGGTACACAAGGCGTTTTTGTGTGCACAAAGCGCTTTTAGGTGATGGTATGGCTTTCTTTATGTAATATGCATGGAGTAAAGTATATGTCCTATATATAAAATCAAAATGGATGACTTGGTGGTTGGGAATTCTGGAGGATAGCAAAATGTTTTTCCAGATTAATAGCCCATTTAGACTGCTGTTATTGAATGGTATATCCACACTGGCACACTCTATCAATGGGTAGAGGTTTTGAAGAAGTCTTTGCCAACATGGCGTAAACCGCTGAGACCAGACCCCTGGGTCTGGTAAATATTGTGTGAAATGGTTGGGTACCTAATTGACTATCCCAAGGTACACCATTGCTGTGCGCAATAGAAGCTAGAAGAAAGTGCCAGGTGAATTAAAGTGTTTCTGAATGTCTTGGAATGCTACCCCAAACAAATCAGCAAGTGTAAGAACTCCCTTATTACACCACTGGGGGGCAGTATTGGACGCCTCCCAACTGGAGACCAGTGTTATCATGGGCGATTGAAGGTACAAATTTGGTGTCATTTTCCTGAGATTTTCTGCAAGACTGCGAACTGAGATTAGCTCAATAATGATGGAGCCAAATTCGTTCGAAGTGTAAGAGAAGGGGAGCCATGTTTTTACTTACTTGAAATAGTGCATGTATGGCTGTGTATGACAGTATACTAAAGTAACTATATCAGACATTACAAGTTCTGCAATAAGGTCAACCTAAGGTCAGTCTGTCTACTTCAAAGACACGAAACAGCAAACACACACACTTTCTATGCCTATAATGGGGAAATGGCAGATTTGAGTGGTGAACAGTAAAAATGACAAACTTTACTATTTTTCTCAAAGATGAAACCCTAACATTACAGAATGCATGATTATTATTTGTAATGGCTATGAGATTAAAACATGTGGTTTTAATGGGAGTTAATGGGACATTTCTGTCCTCAAATGACTTAAGAATTATTACAGAATTGTAAATCTGCTACACAAAAACGAATAATGCATCAAAGTCAATATTTTGTCTAATCTTTGACATATCCAAGACTGATGAGACCGGTGGTTGCTCTCTAGTGGTTAATGTAGCGCAGTACTGGGGGCAAGCGCTACCGGAGTCTCATGGCCAGTACAGAGAGACTCAGAAGGAGCTTCTATGCCCAGGGCCCAGGAGTTCAAAACTTTTAATCCCTATCTGATCCGATCCGATTTTTAAATCCCATTTTTTGTGATCCAGGATCAGACAACTCGGCCAGATTTTGTCCCGGTATTTCAAAGCAATCCAGGATAGGATCACCCTGATCCAGATTGTGACTTTTCAAGATTACTAGATCCGAATATCAGTGCTTTAATCCTACCGATCTCCGATGGGAAAAAAGGAAGACAAGGACCACATTGCAGAGACATCTATAATGTCTAATTATATTGTTAAATACATAAAGGACATCAAATCATAATGGAATTGTAATTATTTTTTAAAAAGACTCCCACGGTAACATACAAAAAAACTTGATTCAAAGGCAGCTGGATCATCCAGACGTGCTTTGAGGAGCTGAATTCTAAGTGAGATTTCTGTTTGCTGAAGGTGATGACAGATGGACTTTTTTTTTGTTGAAGATATTTTTTCTTTAACCTAAATTACATTTGTGATTGACAATCTTTGTTGTGATACTTTTATGAGCATAAACATTTATGTCATCAGCATTTGGTTGAAAACAAAATAGGCCACCATTAACCCTTTAATCCCCGGGAACGCCGTAACTCGTCATTCCCCGCCATGCTCATTCTGCCGAAGACGCCGTAACACGTCTTTGATATCAATATTTCAAAAATCTGTGATCGAAATCATATTTCTCCCCCGGGGACCTGAGATATACTGCTGAGCTCCACTCAACTCTCTAACGGTTCAAGAGTGCCATCTGGTGGCCGATCGGCAGATCGCCCAAACAGCAAACCGGAAACGGAAACTGGTGCTCATCCAAATTCGGTCCGACCACTCGCTATAGCTCCCGGGACTCCATCTTGACACACTGGATAATCAATCGCTCGCCCTAACTCAATAAACAACATGATTTGGACGTATATACTATTATACAACCTGGAAATGGATCGGGTATTTCTCCATCCCATAATAGAAATAATTCTGTTCCACGCTCATCTGCCAACGGCGCGAGGAAGCCACGGTGAGTTTCAGCGTTATTTTCTAATGTCCTCTATACTAACTGCTCTAATGATCATATCACCCACACTAGATGAATGATATAACGTTGCCCACGGAATTATAAAGGACCCCCCGCCCATCCGGTCAACATCAGATGATACGTAGTAACTTCTAGAAGTACGTGCAGTTGAATTTTTTTATCTGGCACCGATCGCTATAAAACTGTATTTCATCATCAATATAATGCATTTAGGGCTATAAATCAAGTTCTGGAGAAAGCTGCAGAAAACGATAAAAACATACTTATACTTTAGACCGTATTTTAGTATGAATATGTGAATGAAAAAGTATAACATTGCTACACCCTGAACAATATATATAGGACATTGAATGGGCCATAATAATGTCAATTTAGCAATACAATTTAAAAAGTTATAGCCCTGCAAAGAAGGGGAACTTCTCCATAGACAAATAGAGCTGGCGAGGAATGGTAAATTATGAATTTAACCATGGCGATCGTGACCAAAAGAATAAAAAATAAATAAAAGATTGATTTGCCATGAAGGCTAAGAATTGTGTATTATTTCAGTTAACAAACTTTGCCATTTTATTTATATTGAAACATATTCTTTTGGAAATCCACCCCTCTGATGGGATCAAGAGAATCCAGTTTTTTGGGATCAAATTGATCCCAATCCTGTGTTGTCGGTTTGAAATACCCGTTTTGAAGATTTGATCCAGATTAAAGCTTGGATTTGATTTCCTGATCTGATCGGATATCAAAGTGATCCTGATCCTGTTTTTTGGTTTAGAACTACCCACAATCCAAATCTGATAGGGATTAAAAGTGTTGAACTCCTGGGCCCAGGCCATCAGGATGCTCAATGACTCCATGTAACAACCCATCATCTACACTCACTGCACACACATCCACATGTACACACTTACTTTAAACAAACACTCACCTTACCACTCACTTTATATTTATCTATTATTAAAGAGATCTGCACCACTTTCATACCTCATTTGCACCCTACCCCAAGTTTTCTCTCTGCATTCTACCTCACTGGTACTCATTTTACTCTGTATTGTATATATGTATATTGACTTTACCTACTTTTTACTTCTTAATTATTTTGTACTTACTTTCTCTTTACTGTATGTAGCACACTCTCAGGGGCCAATACAGAAACAAGCATTTCATCATAAAGTATCCTGTATTTTGTTCTGACAAACTTGAACTTGAACTTAACCAGGATCCCCATACAGAACTGAAAGGGTCTATAGCTGTCAATACATTGGCCATAAATATAACTGATCAGGAGAATAACCAGACACTTCTGTGATCTATTGTCTATATGAGGGGTCAGCGGACAAGTGGTCGGGGCTCTTTTCCACAACCACTGACTCTGTGGGAGTGTGAGGAAGAGAACACATGATGTGATTGAATAAAGTACCGGAGAAACGCACTCTCTGGCTGTTCGAGTTCTTTTAATCTCCAATTCCCACTACACCAACCAGTTGCTGGGATTAGATCAGCACAACCAGTTGCTTTTTTTAAATGGTTGTTTAACCCATTCCGTTTTAATTTGACTGCTTTTGCTGTGCTGCATCAGTCTGTCTCACCATGCTCCTTTTATTAGCTTTTATCTAATTCATTACTTCATTACCACTATTGTTGTTTTATTCCTATTTCAATTATTGTGTTGTATTTATTTTACATAATTTCTACGTTAAGCACTTTGTATTTCAATCTTGCACAAAAGGCTCTATATAAATAAAGTTTGATTTGAATTTGAAAAACAACCAACAGGCATTATTCTTAATGTGTAAAATCCTGTTTTTTTTTATTTGTGTTTCTTTGTTACTTAACTGTATTGAAAGGTCCTTTATAAATACAGTAACATTTACTTTAGAGGGCATAATAATCATGATTACGCACCTATTGAGGAATTTGATGTTAAACTATTGATTATTGTTACTCAAGTCTCAGACCCGATTACCTGAAATCCTTCCAGA
Organism: Notolepis coatsorum; assembly: GCF_963971535.1. NCBI lineage: Eukaryota > Metazoa > Chordata > Actinopteri > Aulopiformes > Paralepididae > Notolepis > Notolepis coatsorum. Next base: position 2,532,511 of record NC_140176.1, on the reverse strand, counting down.
ATGGCTTCTACTTCCCTTCCTAATGACACATTCAGTAAAGACCTATCCATCTGTTTACCTCAAATAAAAATCAGGTGAATAATATTTGTTCTACATACTTTGTTAACATTTAGTTCCTCACCAGGTCCAAGGTACTTTATTATTTATAAAAGTAAGGCGTTAAATGCTCCGCTCAATAGGAGTTCACTCCACCTGGAATATGACCTCTCCTGGATATCTCTATACATCACTGGTATTGGCCTTCCCCCATATCTCAATATAAATAATGGAAAACAGGAAGAATGGCTTCTCGTTTACCTGGGCACACAATTAAATATTAGTACCTGGCTCTACTTTTCAATCAATGACATAATTTTTTAGATTAGATTAGATTCACTTTATTGTCATTACACCTGTTCTGGCGGTAGGCAAACTGGTAGGGGTCAAGTGAGGGTGGTAGGCAAACTGGTAGGGGTCAAGTGAGGGCGGTAGGCAAACTGGTAGGGGTCAAGTGAGGGTGGTAGGCAAACTGGTAGGGGTCATGTGAGGGCGGTAGGCAAACTGGTAGGGGTCAAGTGAGGGCGGTAGGCAAACTGGTAGGGGTCAAATGAGGGCAGTAGGCAAACTGGTAGGGGTCAAGTGAGGGCGGTAGGCAAACTGGTAGGGGTCATGTGAGGGTGGTAGGCAAACTGGTAGGGGTCAAGTGAGGGTGGTAGGCAGGATTTAAGGTGAGCCAGGACTAGCCTCTCGAAGCACTTCATGATGATGGAGGTGAGTGCTACGGGTCGGTAGTCATTGAGGCTCTCTGGGGAGGCGTGTTTAGGGACAGGAATGATGGAGGTGACTTTGAAGCATGTGGGAACTTTTGCCTGGGCCAGGGACAGATTGAAAATCTCAGTCAGGGGCGGCCGGGTAGCGCAGCGGACTAAGCCTCTGCCTAACACCGCGGAGACAGTGGGATCGAATCCAACTGCCAGCGGTACCTCTGGCTTGTCGGCCGTCCGTGCTGACACAATTGGCAGTGTCAGTGGGTGGGAAGCCGGCGTGGGTGGGTCCTGGTCGTTGTAAACAGCGACTCCTACAGTTCGGTCGGGGCGCCTGCACAGCGAGGGAAGGATCTGGAGAGAGGTAGTGTGACCTTCCACACGTTACACTCTCCCAGTGAGAGTCCGCGCTGCCAGGCTGCGTCTATACTTTCTACAACGGAGCTCGGTGTCCGGGTTCCTCCGATTGGCCACGACGCACACGTGACCTCCGCTAGCACGCCCCCTTCCTGCCGCGCGCCGCGCTCCCAGCTTCCTCAATGAAATGGAAATCGCTACTTTACATCAGGGTGAACGCTGGCTGTTGGTAACACCACCCACTTCAATGACAGGCTCTCATATTTGCGAATGCATAAACTTTAAAAAAAATATACCGTTAACTGGAATATGTTGTTTCTTTACACATATGTTGGATTATGTAATTGGTTTGTCATGACAAACCAATAAAATCGCTACTTTACATCAGGCTGAATGCTGTTATGCTGCCACCACCCACTTCAATGACAGAGCTCGGCGCATTACATCAGGCTGAACGCTGTTATGCTGCCACCACCCACTTCAATGACAGAGCTCGGCGCATTACATCAGGCTGAACGCTGTTATGCTGCCACCACCCACTTCAATGACAGAGCTCGGTGCATTACATCAGGCTGAACGCTGTTATGCTGCCACCACCCACTTCAATGACAGAGCTCAGCGCATTACATCAGGCTGAACGCTGTTATGCTGCCACCACCCACTTCAATGACAGAGCTCGGCGCGGCAGGAGCTTGGCGCTTGAGGAAGCTGGCGAGTGCGGCGCGCGGCAGGAAGGGGGCGTGCTAGCGGAGGTCACGTGGGCGTCGTGGCCAATCGGAGGAACCCGGAAACCGAGCTCCGTTGTAGAAAGTATAGACGCTGCCGGCTGGCTGCACATGTGTCGGAGGAAAGCATGTGATAGTCTCCGGCCTCCCGGACCAACAGTAGGGGGGGGGGGGGGGGGGGGGGTGCGCAACGACCAGGAAGGGGATTGGCATAACGACTAACAGTGGGATGGGAGAAAAATCGGAAAAAGGAGGGGGGAAAAGATAAAAAAAAAAATATATATATATCTCAGTCAGGACCCCTGTCAGCTGCCCAGCACAGACACTGAGTACCCGCCCGGGGATCCCATCGGGTCCGGCAGCTTTTCGTGTGTTGGTTTTGCACAGTTCCGGAAACACGTCAGTGGGGGAGAGTGTGAGGGTCAGGTGGTTGGCCGGGGGTGGGGGTCGTGATGGCCCTCTCGTGGTTGTCCCTGTCAAAATGGGCGTAAAAGTAGTTTAGGTCGTCTGGGAGGGAGGGGTCAGTGGTCGGGGGGGGGTGGCGTGTTTGGGTTTGTAGTCTGTAATGGCCTGCAAGCCCTGCCACAGGCGCCGGGGGTCAGAGCCATTTAGATGCCCCTCGACCTTGTGTTTGTCGCTAAAGATTAGGGACAAACGCAATTGGCACAAGTGTAAATCATGGATTAGTCACTCAGTTTTAATGTCTGACTTAGCTGTATTTTTCACCCATCCCAAAGTTTTTTTTTTTTTTTACGTTTAATTAATTTATCCACTCTGGTTGGATGGTGTGTATGTATCATATTGTGCTGTATAATGACAATACATTTGAATCGAATCTCATTTTGAAATCGCTACCTGTTGAGTGGATCACCATGGTGCAATGCAATCACCTCCGAAGCTGTCTGCCACTGTTGTGTCCATAGGCAGCGTAGCGATTTCAAAATGAGATTTGATTAAAATGTATTGTCATTATACAGCACAATACATACATACATACATACACACCATCCAACCAGAGTGGATAAATTAATTAAACGTTAAAAAAAAAAAAAACTTTGGGATGGGTGAAAAATACAGAAAGCCCAAAAATAAATAGAATAAAAAAATTAAAATAATGATGGCATTCCAAGGATTGATTGATTGAAAATTGTATTAACAGATTGCAGAATGGGTACAGTACAGTACAGCTCAATACACACAATTGTTAAGGGGATGCAGACCAGAGAAAGACTTTAGTCTTGTTTACATCAGGGTCCCCCATTTTCAATTCATCATAACATATATGACATACATGACATATAGATAGACAGTACTGCTACATCTATACATTTATGACATACCAGATTTACAGATACAGTACTGTTTGTGATACAAAAAGAGTTTAAAAAAGAGTATATACATTTGACGAAGAAACTGTACATTGGAGGAGGTGGGGTGGGGGGTAACTGTACATAGGAGGGGTAATTGGGTAGGTGGGGTGGGGGGACTGTACATAGGAGGTGGTTGGGTGGGTGGGGGGTGGGTAGGCGGGGTAGAGCAGATAGCTTTAGATAAAGGATCAAATGTCTCCTCTTATCAATGTCTTGCACTGCCTCAATAACACTAGGAGAGGAAGGCTGTAGTTTATGGAGAAATATCACTTAGTGGGTGACTAGCACACTATCATTAATAAGAAGGGACCCTGTTTTCATTTTGAAATACATGACCAGCAGCAGCAACATGTGTATTAAAGGCGAATCTCTTTCATCTCAGATATTAAACAGTCAACCTCATACCAGCAATAACGACCAGTTCTGACTGGAATAGTTTCAATACTGGCTACTGACTGTAGATCTGAAATAAAGGATCAACCACAAGGGGGAGCCAGTTTACCTGACATATTCTGCTCTTGTGTAGGAGAATGCTGTTATGCATCAAGTCATGGGCTTTTAACCCAATACTTCTGTTATAAACTAGAAGACTAAGAATATAATAATTGGCGTGACCAATGTGAAACTAGTTACAAGCTGGGTTTATCACCCAAAAAGTTATTTTATAGGTAGTAGTAGTAGTTTTATTCAGTCATCACACCCAATACAACACAATCATTCCACAATCTTTGATTTGGCAGTGACTGAAAAGGTACACACTGAAGCATAATGCTTATACATGCCTGTCCTATATTCTTAACAAAATTAAGACTCCAAAACAGTATTCTAAAAGAAAATAACAAAAAAAGAATGATTCACATTTGTAATCTTAAAAAATAGCTATAGAAACCATTGTCTTAAAAACCAAAAGCGAATGACTCATTCTTATGTATATCAGCATTGTTCCACAAGTTAACCCCAACAATAGAAATACATCTCCTTTTAATCCCTTTCTTAGCTTTTTGAACAGTAAATTTACAAATGTCTCTCAAATAATATTTTCTTTCATGTATTGAAAAAAAACCTTTGCACACCGTCCGGGAGTAACTTTGCTTTAGCTCTGTACATTATTTGCATAATTTTATAATAAACCAAATCATTAAATTTCATAACATGAGACTTTATAAACAGTGGATTTGTGTGGTCATAGTAACCAGCCTTATGAAGACTCCGGATGGAGCGCTTTTGCAGTAAGACTATCGGATTTACAGTATTTTATGTCGACCCGCACACTTACATATCCCCCATAGTAAGATATGTAAGGTGAGCAGTAGATAATGTACAAGGCTTTATAGTTTAATATATTATATTAGATATATATATATTAGATATTTCCCCTTGAATATAGTTAACATGTTAATTACCTTTCTGAATAAATATTTTGCCACAAACTGGACAGCTAAATGGTCTACAATGACTTATTGTGCATTTTCACATTCCCTTTATCTCTGAACCTGTTCCAACAAATTAAACAACTAGAGTTTCTCTCCAGTATGACTTGTCATGTGGATCTTCAAAAGTCCTTTCCGATCGAACCCTTTTGAACAAACTGAACAACTAAATGGTTTCTCTCCTGTATGAGTTGACATGTGTCTGTTTAAAGTTCCTTTGTCACTGAACCCTTTTGAACAAACTGAACAACTAAATGGTTTCTCTCCTGTATGAGTTCTCATGTGGATATTCAAATGTCCTTGATCACTGAACCCTTTCCCACAAACTGAACAACTAAATGGTTTCTCTCCTGTATGAGTTCTCATGTGGATATTCAAATGTCCTTGATCACTGAACCCTTTCCCACAAACTGAACAACTAAATGGTTTCTCTCCTGTATGAGTTGACATGTGTCTGTTCAAACTTCCTTTGTCACTGAACCCTTTTCCACAAACTGAACAACTAAATGGTTTCTCTCCTGTATGAGTTCTCATGTGGATATTCAAATGTCCTTTATCCCTGAACCCTTTTGAACAAACTGAACAACTAAATGGTTTCTCTCCTGTATGACTTGTCATGTGGATCTTCAAAAGTCCTTTCCGATTGAACCCTTTTGAACAAACTGAACAACTAAATGGTTTCTCTCCTGTATGAGTTGACATGTGTCTGTTCAAAGTTCCTTTGTCACTGAACCCTTTTCCACAAACTGAACAACTAAATGGTTTCTCTCCTGTATGAGTTCTCATGTGTATTTTCAGAGTTCCTTTGTGACTGAAGCCTTTTTCACAAACTGAACAACTAAAGGGTTTCTCTCCTGTATGAGTTCTCATGTGGATATTCAAATGTCCTTTCTCACTGAACCCTTTTGAACAAACTGAACAACTAAATGGTTTCTCTCCTGTATGAGTTCTCATGTGGATCTTCAAATATCCTTTGTGAGTTAACCCTTTTCCACAAACTGAACAACTAAATGGTTTCTGTCCTGTATGAGACAAACTTAATGTTTTTTGTTTCTTGTCTGATATTAGCATCTTTAAACCTGACTGAGGTTCCCCACTCTCCTTCCAATCATCACTGTCATCAGTCTCAGGACAGTCTGAAGAGAGAGGCTGGCTATCTCTAGTTGGTTCTAAATCACCATCTGGATATAAGTTACTGGCTGGTTCTGATACTCCACAGTCCTCTCCACCAGGTTCTGTTTTCATGTGTTCAGTTGAGGTGCTGGGTAAAGAGTAAGCTTCTCTGTTTTTCTCCCTCTGGGTTTGAAGAGGTTGGAAGGACAGGGCGTTCTCTTGACCATCTTCACATTTCACTGGGTATACTGTGATCTTGGAGCGATCAGCTTCTTCCAGCCCTTGATGTAGTTCCTCTTTGATCTGTAGGAGCTCTGAGTCCTGGGTTTGGCTGAGCAGTGAGGACAGAGTATTCTCTCCACCATGTTCATATTTCACAGGGTGTAAGGTCATCTTGGAGCCATCAGCCTCCTCTAGATCTTGACACAGTTCCTCCCGTTCCTCTTTAATCTGTAGAGACTCTGGGTCCTGGGTTTGGTTAAACCATGAGGACTGAGGTTTCTCTTCATCATCTTCACTCTTCACAGAGACAGGGTTGAAAGTGAACTGGATGATATCAGCCTCCTCCAGACCTTGAAGCTGCTCTCCCTCCTGACTGCTCCAGAGTTCCTCCTGTTCCTCTTTCATCTGTAGGGGCTCTGGCTCCTCCTGGCTCAGACTGGGGCTCCTCTCCTGCTGCTCAGGGGGAACCTCCTCTTCACAGACAGAGAGCTGTGGGGGGTCTGGAGGGAGGAATAATAATAATATGAGTAACAAACATAAAGATGCAGTAGATAACTTTTCACCATTAACACATGGCCCATTTGACATCGAGTATCTATCATTCAAGATGTGAAAAAGGAATCATTTTTCCATCCATACATTCCCGTTTTATACCGTGGTGAATATAAGTATGGTTTTAGAGCGGTTTAGGGTCATTCCTGGGAGGCTAGTAGGGCTGTCCCCGACTAAGGATTTGGATGGTCGACTATGATTGGCCAAAATTGGCTGTTAGTCGCTTATTGGTATTTTTTTTTTAAAGTATCATATTTTTAATATTAAAAAACAAATATATATATATATATATATTTTTTTTTTTATCATTCCATTTGGGCTGTGGCGGGTGCTTAATGTCTGAAGGAGTCGACTGAAGGCTTCTTGTCCTCTGCAAAAGCATGCAATTGGTCCACTGATGGATACATCTTGATATTTGTCTAGTCTAGTGTGTTCATTAGACGAGTGAAATCCTCTTTCAGTGCCTCTGTGCCTGTTTTCGTAGGCAGTTAGCCTCTGGTATGCGTGCCATTAGCGTTAACCATGCTTCTAGGCCTCTTTTTTTTGGAAAGAATGAAAAAAATATAAAATAAAAATAAAATTATAAATATATATATATATATATTTTTTTATTCGACTAAGAGGTTGGCTAGTCGACTACGGCTCCTTTCGACCGATTAGTCAACTGATCTACTAATAGGGGTCAGCCCTAGAGGCTAGTAATAGGCTGCTGTGGCGATAAGAAAGTAGCGAGCCAGAGACGTGGTTCGAGTTGAGGTACTTTACTTCTCACTGCACATAGCATTTACAATAACAACCAACTTAACCCGGAACCGGAAGTGGTATTTCCCCTTTCCCCTAAACAGTAAAACCCCCGCCCTTAAAGGCACAAGCCCACCTTGGTGAATGTCTCTTAATATAGGTCACCACACAGGCCCCCCCAGAATTCACCAATACCAAAACTGCAACTAATTAATAGCCAGTGAACAGTCCATCAGTGAACAGATCACAGCATGAAATAGTCAACATGGAGGGGGACGGATCAAGCGGCCGAACCGACTGTGCTTAACAAGAGGGGGATTAAGGGAGAGAAGTGGGACCAGCGGCCGGGCCATGGAAGGGGCCAAGGCCGGAACAGAGGACGGGGAAGGTGTCTGAGCCTAAACCGGGGGGGGGCGACTGAACTGGTTCGTCCTTGTCCAAGTGAGCAGGCTTAAGGCGGTCTATAGTGACCCGCTCTGGCCTGCCCCCCATGTCCACAACAACGTTTTTAGTGCCTGCCTCCAGGACACGGAAAGGCTCGTCATAAGTGGGCTGCAGCGGGGTCCGATGGCTGTCGTGCCAGATGACACCCCGGGACACTGTTCGATGGGAGGCGACGGACCAGGAAGCTGTGGCCTCCGGAAAAAACTCCCCAGGTAACCGCAGCGGCTGACCGTACACCAGCTCAGCGGACGAGGCCTGGAGGTCCTCTTTGGGGGCAGAACGAAGACCAAGCAAGACCCACGGGAGGCGGTCAACCCAGTCGCCATCCGTAAGGGCAGCCCGAAGAGCGGCCTTCATGTCCCTATGGAACCGCTCACAAAGTCTGTTGCCCTGCGGGTTGTACGCCGTAGTGCGGTGGATCTTCACCCCCAGGTGCTCCGCAACTGCAGTCCAGAGCTCCGAAGTGAACTGGGGGCTCCTGTCGCTTGTGATGTCCCCCGGTGTGCCAAAACGGCCACCCAGCAGCCGATGAACGCCTGGGCCACCTCCGCTGCCGTAGTGGAGGACAGTGGAACAGCCTCCAGCCACCTGGTGGTCCTGTCCACCATGGTGAGGAGGTGAGTATAGGGGGGCCCACCAGGTCCACATTCACGTGGTCGAACCGCCTCTCTGGCACTACTTGACCCCCACCAGCTTAGTCGAGGCCTTCACACCTGGGTGGGAAAGGCTGTGGATCATGTTAAAAACCCGGCGCCGCCAGGCCGTAGGCACCATAGGGCGCGGTTGGCCAGTGGAGATGTCGCAGAGGAGAGTGGCGTTAGCTGTGTCGAACACTACATCCTCCAGCTGCAGTGCAGTAGGGCCCGTCCGATAGGCCTGAATGTCTGAGTCTGTGGCTTGGTCTGCCGCCATGGAGGCATAATCGAGTCCAAAGTGGACGGACCCGATGACCGCCAGAGAGAAGCAGTCGGAAGTGGCAAGCCCCGCCACATGCTCAATGTCCGTGATTAACTCGGAGATCGCAGAGAGCTGCCGCTGCTGACGCCCCGACCACGGCTCCGAGGTCTTGGCCATGGAGAACGTTAGCGGCTTGTGGTCCACAAAGGCAGTGAACTGGCGGCCTTCCAACAGGCATCTAAAGTGCCTAGTGGCGAGGAACAGACCCAGCAGTTCCCTGTCGAAAGTACTGTACTTACGCTCGTTGTCGCGGAGCTGTTTGCTAAAAAAGGCCAGTGGCTGCCAGGAACCGCCCACCCACTGCTCGCACACCACTCCCACTGCATAGTCAGAGGCGTCTGTCGTGAGGGTGACCGGGGCAGTGGGAGAGGGGTGCGCCAGCAGAGCAGCGTTGGCTAGCGCGGTCTTGGCAGCCCCAAAAGCGCCGTCCATCCCAGAGGACCAATCTAACTCGTCCTTGGGCACTTTGCCCCGCAGGGCCTCGTACAAGGGGCGCATGAGGTGGGCAGCATGGGGAAGGAACCGGTTGTAAAAGTTCACCATGCCAGGGAACTCCTGTAGAGACCGTACAGTGCGGGGACGAGGAAAACTGGCAATGGCCTCCACCCTAGCGTGGAGTGGGGTGGCTCCCTGTGGAGTGACATGGTGTCCGAGGAAGGTGATGGAGGACTGCCCAAACTGGCACTTGGTCGGGTTGACGATGAGGCCGTGTTTACTGAGCTGCTCAAACAGCTGCTGGAGGTGTGTCATGTGCTCCTCTATGGACGTACTGGCTACAAGAATGTCATCCAAGTACACAAACAAAAACGGCATGTCCTGGAGCACAGAGTCCATCAGGCGCTGAAACGTCTGCGCCGCCCCCATGAGCCCGAAAGGCATTCTTAGGAATTCAAAAAGTCCAAAGGGTGTAATGACAGCTGTTTTTGGCACATCCCGTGGATGGACCGGCCCTGCTGGTCTCTGACAAGAACAAATTGCAGGTTGTAAAAATCCTCAGCACGGAACTAGGCAAAATCTGCATATGGCTAGCTGATAAACTATCATTACACATGGGCAAAACAGAGTCCATTCTCTTCGGTTCAAATAACAAACTCAGCAAGACCGACGGATTCTCAGTTACAGTGGGTGACAATATTGTCACAAGGAAAGACGAAATTACCTACCTGGGTTCCATCCTAGAGGCAAATCTTTCCTGTGACAAAATGGCATCCAATGTAATAAAAAAAGTCAACCAACGAACTAGATTCTTGTACCGGATCTCCTCTCTGGTAAACAAGAATACCCTGAAGACTCTGGCAGGAGCACTTCAAGGGTACTATGACTATGCGTGCACCTCATGGTACCAAAGCACCTCAAAGGCGCTTAAAACAAAATTACAAACATCACAAAACAAACTGGTCAGACTACTACTTGACCTGAACCCCAGAACCTACCTCACCCCTGCCCACTTTGCCAACCTAGGATGGCTTAGAGTAGACGACAGAGTACAGCAATTTGCAATGGGCCTGGTCTACAAGATACACTATACGACCGGGGTGCCCATGTACATGTCAAAATACTTCCCAAAGGTCAGTGAATACCACAACCACTACACCAGAGGAAGCTCAACAAATCATGTTAAACCCAGATTCGGCTCAAACATGGGACTAAACACGTTTCGCAATTATGCCACAACAATGTGGAACGCCCTACCCAAAGCTGTAAAGGAATGTGAATCCCTGCCCACATTCAAAACCGCTCTTAAAGAGCACCTATGGGAGGCTGCAATTCGAAACTGGCCACCGTAAATGCCCAAAACCCCCACCACCTCCTAATAGACAGTCTCCTCCCCACCGCATGTATATATTCCCTCCCCGCCGTATGTATATTTCCCTCCCACCCACCCACCCCCTCCTAATGTACAGTCCCCTCCCCATCATATGTATACTCCGTCAGGATCTAGGGGTAACAGTACTATATATTTGAATACCGTTTGTCACAAATGTATCAGTACTAAATACCTATATGTCCCTATGCCATAAATATCATGTATGTTGTGTATGTCATAAATGTCTATATGAATTGAAAATGGGGGACTGCATTCAGGTCTGCATCCCCTTAACAATTGTGTGTATTGAGCCGTACTGTATTGTACCCATTCTGCAATCTGTTAAATAAAGTTCTCATTCATTCATTCATTTCACTACTTTTTAAAAACGGAGCTCACTTTTGCTGGTTGGTTGTCCCCAAAACTAAGATGGCGGCGGTCTCATGACGTCAGAGTGTCTTGTGTGTACGCGGCCATATTGGATGCGCTCGGCTTGAACAACAAGTCGTCACCGTCCTGCCGCGAGCAGCCCGCTCTCCGATCACTCCCTCCCCCAACACCAGCGGAAAAAGGGGGCTCTGATTGTTTCCTTTGGCTGCGGGCCGCGTGCCTTCGTTGAAGCTTTTGTCACCTAGATTGATGTCAGCTTCCCCCGTATCAAACCGGCCCTTTCTGTCGGGGTCCCCCCTTGGGTGCGATTGCCTCGTGGGTAGTGTCAGGTTCCGACCCGACTCCACGGAACGCTCTGCTCGCAAGGGTCCAGGGTTGGCTACGCACAGCGGGTGGGACCGGGCGGCCTATCTACAGTTCCTGGCGGACCTGCGCCACGTGACGGCGGGTGCGTTGGGAGTGTCGTCACATATGACTACGGCAGTACCATATGTCGAGGTGGATGGGGAGAACGCTGAGGCGGGGACTTGTGTTTACACAACCCCACCCGTTTTCGGGTTTGGTACAGACCCTATTGTCAGGGTCACCAGCAGTGACAGCTCTGGTCAACGAGATCCAATCTCTGTGGACGAAGCAAGCCATAGTTGTGGGGTTCTCCTCCCGGTGTTCTCTGGTTGAGAAGTCGGGAGGGGGGGGGGGGGTATCAGACCCATGCTGGACCTGTCCCATGGGAAGGTTCAGCATTTTTTGGATAGTCTCCTACCTGTTGAACACTGTCAGGTGGGGGTCTGGTTCTCCTCCATAGACCTTGCAGGGTTAGCGTATGAGTACCAGAGGCTGCCGTTCGGTTTTCTCTGGCTCCCCGCATCTTCACCAAGTGCGTGGAGGCCGCACTGGGGCCTCTGCGTCGTCAGGGGTTACGAAGTGTATTCTGCCTGACGACGTTCTGGTCCTTCGCGGTCAAGGTGGATCGTCGGGTCTCGTACCAGGCAGGTCCCTACCAGCCTGGGGTTTGCTGTAGACTGGAAGTAGAGTACTCCTCTTCCCAGTCAACGGTTGGAGGGCTATGGGCATCCCTCTCAGACCGTGTTGTTCCGTCCTGGGACGGTTACGGCGCTGTCTCACGGCACGTTTTTCACCGACGCCTCCCTCGCTGGTGACGCGTCGGGCCAACGCAGCAGGGGGCAGCTGGCAAACCATGCTGCCCGGTCTGCGCTACGTTCAATGTGTTGGCATTGAAAGCGGTCCTTCTGGTCCTCAATCGGTGTTTTGATCAGGACGGACAATACGACGTCAGTGTCGTATATCGACAGACAGGGAGGCGGGCGGCTGGCTATGGGCGTCTTCCATCTGCGCGCCCTGAGGGCTCCCCACATCCCCGGCAGGGTGAATGTGGGTACAGGTGTACTGTCGCGGGGCGGTCCTCATCCTGACGGGTGGGGATTACGTCCGGACATAGCCAGGCAGGTCTGGGACCGATGCCGTGCCGCCTGGGATTTTTCCCCATACATCTGTTAGGTCAGTTGTTGGGACGGGTACGTTGAGGGGCGCAGGTTCTTGATCCTGATGGTGATACCATCCGGGATGCGCATGCTCCCTCCACTGTCGCGCTTTACGCGGGCAGATGGCGTATGTTCCAAGTGTGGTGTAAGGCGGGGGGCCGGGACCCAGTCTCCTGCCCCCTGGATGCTGTCCTTAGTTACCTCCAGTCTCTCCTTGATAGACTGTCGGCTTCGACGGTGAGGTTTTATGCAGCAGCTATATCCTCCTATCATGTGGGATTTGAGGGGGATGTCTTGTTCAGCCACCCTTTTGTGAAGCGTTTCCTGCTTGGCGCTCGACGCGTTAAGCCGGTGCAACGCTCTTTGCCTCCGAGTTGGGATCTTCAATTGGTCCTCGGTCGGTTGTCCTTGGCCGCGTTTGAGCCTCTTGAGCAAGCGCCGTTGGAACAGCTGTCGTTCAAGACTGCGTTCTTGCTGGCCGTCACCTCCGCTGAACGCGTGGGTGTGCTTTGTGCTCTCTCGATACGACCGGAGTGCCTGTCTTTCGTTCCGATTGCGGTGCCACTCTGTGGCCTAATCCTGCCTTCGTGCCTGTAAATATCCGGAGTTCTTCCACTCCAGGGATATTGTGGTTCAGGCTTTTCGTCCGCCTCCTCACGCTAGTGAGTTAGATGCGGGCCTTCACCCGTCATGTCCGGTCCGTACTTTGGGAATTACCTCAGCCGTACTCAGGACCTCGGGGTCACCGATCAGCTTTTTGTCTGTCACGGTGGTTCTCAGGCCGGTAAGGCACTATCGAACAACGCCTGTCCCGTTGGTTGTGCAAGGGCATTGCCCTCTGCTACACGTTGGCTGGGCAGGATCCCCCTGGGGGCGTCAGGGCGCACTCCACTCGTGGGGTGGCTGCCTCTGCCGCTCTCCTGGGTGGGGCTTCGGTGGAGGACAACTGTGCTGCAACTTCATGGTCCTCCCCGGGTCCCTTTGTAAGGTTTTACCTCATGGACATGACCGGGGGTTCTGTCTCCCAGGCGGTTCTGGGGTCTGTGGCCTTTCCTGCTTCCCGTCCTTTGGTAGGGTAGCAGGAGTGTGTGGGTATGGGCCACAGTGTGTTGAGTCACACGTGGTTCCGCCTGTGCGATGTGTTCAAGGGGTTCTAGTTCCTCCTTGCTCGCACTCCGGTGGAGTTGACTGCGCCCCCCCTTCGTTAGGAAGGATGGGGTGACGGGACTCCCCAAACCCCTTGATGTGGGCTTACGGGTCCTCAGGGGGTACATTTGTCGGGGCTCGCGTCCGCTCTAACCCATATCTCGATAGGATTAAGAGCGGGACGCGATAAGCCAAGTACGAGACATAACGATAGGTTATAACCTAGTTATGAGAGTACTGGCTGAGCGTCCCGCTCTTAAGCGGCCCCGAGTCCCCTTGAGGGTTTTTTGCTGGGAACGAGATTTTGGCGAGGAAGGGTGTATTGGTGACCAAGCCTACTGTCTTATAGGCTACGCCTCCATAGAGGCGGGTCCCGGCAGGTGTGGGTGTATGTATTTTTTTATTCGTGATGAGTACAATATGTACAGGAGATGAGGTATATCTCGATAGGCTTAAAGGTCCCATGCATTATAAATGTCATTTTTCAGTCTCTAGCATTGTATTATAGTAATAGGAGTTTGTATCAATGTGTTTTAGGGTCTAAATACCATATTGGCGAATTGCTCCGTTTCAGCCCAACCCCTCTGTGCCTCTAGTAAATTGGGTCATTTTGATTTGAAGTCCCTGAGCACGTCACTGGGCGCTGTGGATAGACACAGTGATGCGATTGGCTCTGTGGTTGGAGCTAATGCCCGCCCCCATTCTACCTAGACTAGACAGCGAGTGGGGCTGCGGGGCCGAGAGGAAGAGAGAGCCGAGAGGGAGCCGAGAGAAAGGAAGAGAGAGGGAGGGAGGGAGAGAGAGGGGGCACTTGGGGGGGGGGGGACCTGCCGCACGGAGGTCCGCGCGACACACACCTCCGAACGGGAGTGATAGAAAGAAAAAAAAGGAAGAGAGAGGGAGGGGCTTTTCTCTCTCTCTCTCTCATGGTATAAATGATTATTTGTGTAAATAAGGTTATATGCCGACCATTAAGAAAATACATGTTAGTTTAGGAATAAGGGGCAGGTAACTATATAACTATAAGATTTATTCTTCTTCCTGCTCCTTTTGTCCATGGAATGACTATTTATGATTTTTTAATGAAGAAACTATGATTGTATTATTCCATGTGGCAAATAAAAACTCTGAACTGAACTGAACTCTCTCTCTCTTCCCCCCCCTCCCTCCCTCCCTCTACCAGTGCAGACTGTGGTCTGACTGTCACTCAAAGTGCTTATGGGCGGAGCCAGGCCATAACAGCCTGATTTCTCGAGGCTGAAAAATGATGGTTTCGAGTACTTGATTAGAAATATAAAACAATGAATTTTTTTGAAAAAAAAATTACAAATGTCTTCAATAGACTAACAGGAATTGTGTAAAGTTGCCCAAATAGTGCTAGGAATAGCAGTGCATAGCCCCTTTAAGAGCGGGACGCTCAGCCAGTACTCACATAACTAGGTTATATACATAACCTATCGTTTACATCATTGGTATCTAATTTCATTTTTTTTTTTTTTTCATTTTTCATTAATGCCACTCAGAAAGGGTTAAAAAGGTCCACGCACGAATAACATGCATGGAGCAAATGAAAAAGCGTATCAGACGCTAGCAGGGCCGTGACGTCACTCGAGGCACCTTATGCCCGTCCGGGTCATAGTACTTAACTGGCTATATGGCTCTGGCTAACGTTACCCCGCTAACGTTAGCATTATGTCTACCGTCGTGAACCATTTTAGATCGGGGCATGTAGAGGAGTTTGGGGAATGAGTCAAATGTGCAGGTCCTCTTCTCAGACCTGTGGGGCAAAGCACTGCACACACATCATGCCGGCTAGCAAGCTACACGTCACGGCATGTTGATAGCACAATAGTAGCCCACTCGGTGCATTACAGTCACGAAACGGGCTTCCCCGATAGCTATTAGATAACTAACGTTAGCGTTACAAGCTCAAACACCTTATAACTACTACTATTGTCATGTCCATAAGTTCCCTGGCAGAATACTTGTGAGGACAAAGGTTTACAAAGAGGAGAGAACCATTTTAAATCTGGCATTTTAGGAGTTTCGAGAATGCTGGCTCCCAAGCTAGCTAACTGAGCTACTAACGTTATATACACAATATGTACAACGACACAATGATTTACATTATTACAAATATGGTAACGTGGTTGTGGCTTTTACAAATAGTGGTTAGCTTTAGAGATGAATGGCTATGATCACGGAGCAATAGTGTTAGGTGAAACAGAGACTAGCTCCTCGGCTAGTAGTAGCAAGGCTCTCTGCTTCCTGCCGTCTGCCTGTGACTCTCAGAGCCCCTCGCTGCCCTGCACCTCATGTGACGTCATCATTAAGATGATACATGCACGTTATGAACCATGAATTAAAATATGCATGTGCATGGAGGTTGTTGTTTGGTCGACAAAATGTTTGATAAAAACGCTAAAACTGGGTCAATTTCTATACTTTTTTTCCCCCTCTTCATGAAAGTCAGCGTTGGCCTAGTCACATTGTTTATTGAACAAAAATACAACCTGCAAGTTGGCCTTTAAACAGAATTAATAGATTTTTTTTAATTATTATTACAAATAAAAAATTAGAATGTTGATTTAGAATTCGAATGCCTTTGAAGCCTTCCATCTAAAAACATAAATTAAAACTTACCACAGTCATGGTATCCATAAACTTCAATCGGTTCGGATCCTATGAATGAAATGAGAATGTAAACAAACACTGGCGTCACCTTAGAAAGTAGCACTGCGTTGCGTGAAATCACTGCGCCCAGAGAGGAGTGGTTAGGCAAAAAAAAATTCAGAGTATATTTGCTTAGAAAACGAATTCAATTATTTTTTATTTCTCCACGTGGTAAATACACAGGTCACAACATGTTTACAGGAACGTTTTGGAGTTGTATTTGGAGTGTATTTCATGACTGTAGGGGACTGTAGGGAACTTCAGGGTAAAGGACTGCCCCACTTCCAGTGATGAAGCTAAGCTACGCTAACGGTGCGGGCGTTCCCTAAGCCTAATGCATGCACAGAGACAAAAAAGGTATGTATCTTCTTGTCTAACTCCAGGGAAGATGTTAAATAAGCTAATTTCCCAAATATTTTGAGTTTTCCTTTAATTAACAAAGAGAGGCAGAGTTGATTTTGCAACAAAAAATAAAAAATAAAAATGTATAAAAGATTTCTTTTAATATATTCAAATTTTATTTTCATATTCGAATTCCATGCCCATCGAACGAAGCTTCGAAGCATTTAAAGGTCAACCTCCACGTTGTATTTTTGTTCAATAAACAATGTGGACTAGGCCAACAGTGGCTTTCATGAAGAAGGGGAAAAAAAAGTATTGAAATTGACCCAGTTTTAGTGTTTTTATCAAACATTTTGTCTGCCCAACACAATCACCACGCACGTGCATATTTTAATCAATGGTTCATACCGTGCGTGTGTAATCGTCACAACAGGTGCAGGACAACAGGGGACTCACCAGGGGGCGCTGAGAGTCACACAGCTAGTGGCAGGCAGAGAGCCTTGCTACCATAGATATATGCTTGCTACTACTAGCCGAATGGAAATGTATCTGTTTCACCTCACTATTGCTCCGTGATTATAGCCATCCATCCATCTCTAAAGCTAACCACTATTTGTAAAAGCCACAACCACGTTACCATATTTGTAATAATGTAAATCATTGTGTCGTTGTACATATTGTGTTTATAACGTTAGTAGATAACATAGCTTAGCTTGGTAGCTATTGTGCTAACAACATATCCCGACATCCGGCTCGCTGGCCGACATGAACGGCCTACCCAAAATGGTTCTCTCCTCTCTGTACACCCCGACCCGTCCCCACGGGTGCCCTGCCGGGGGGGCCCATGGACGCGACGGCGGCGGCAGCCGCAGGGCGCCCGAGCCCGCAAAGGCTAGTGTTACACGATAGCTATGAGCTAACTAGCGCTGCGGGCTCCGGCGCCCCGCGGCCGCCGCCGCCGTCGAGTCCACAAGCTCCTCCGCGGGGACGGGGGCACACAAAGAGGAGAGAACCACCCGCAGGGACGGCGGGCTATAGGCTAACGTCAGTGAGTGTAGTGGTCCCGACTGCGTGTAGCAGGGACGGCGGAGATATAGGCTAACTGTGATGCACCGAGTGAGCCACCATTGATCTAGTACTATGACCCGGACGGACATAAGGCATACGTTTCCTGAAGTGACGTCACGGCCGTGCTAGGTGCTAGCGTCTGATAAGCTTTTAGATTCGGCTCATTAATATGCACCTGTTGTCCTGTTGACCTGTTGTGACGTCAGCGTTTGATAAGCTTTTTTCATTCGCGCGTGCATGTTATTCGTGCGTGGACCTTTTTAACTCTTTCAGAGTGGCATTTCCGGTGTCAAATGGAAAAAAATAAATAATGAAATTATATACCAATGATGTAAACTACCCATAATTGATCAGTAGGGTTTAACCTGGAGGTTGGGCTTTAAGACAGCCCTAATTTCCACTATAATAAAGTTTATATGAAAATAAAATACAGGCCACCCATTTTGCAAACCCCAGTACTCACTCTTCTCATTCAGCCTTTGAGGGCTCTCCTCTTCTTCCATTGACACCTGAGGGCTGAGAGGGCACACAAGGTCAGGAGGAAGTCCACTGCTGGGGTCTAGATCCTGGGGTGGAGAGACCGCTGGTTTGGGTGTTGGAGTTATTGGCTGCGGTGGAGGGGCTGGAAACAGAGAGGTCAAGCTTTCACTGACCAACTTCAAAGCAAGAGAGGAAACAGTCCAAGCAGGTAAAACTGGAGTCTTCACACTAACAGATAGGAGGGTCTTACTACCTGTGCCCGAAGCCGGTAAGGCTGAAGTCTTGACAGCGGCGGATGCGGGGGTCTTGGTAGAAGTGTCTGATGCTTTTCCCGCCAGACTCTTGGTGATCAGAGGGGCAGGAGCAGGGGTTTTGTAAGCCGTGACTGACGATGCTTCAGCTGGACTCTCGTGATCGGTACCAGGCAGAGGACAGGAGGCTGGTTTCATCTGGACGGTGGCCACGTGGAACGAAGTGATGCCCAGGTAAGTCTGAGGACCCGAACAGGGGGTCAATCTCAGCGGTTGTGGGTTCAATTGTCTGCCGGTCCGACTCATAATGGTGAATGTGCTCTGGCTGGCGGGACCGTAAGATGCAGAGGCGAGTGGCTGGTGATCGATGGCACTGCCATCAGTCAAAAATGGAGGAACAAGTGAAGCATTTTTTACGTCATTCATGGCTTGATGAAGTGGGCAGCTATCTCCAGTTGTAACTGACTGAAGGTGGAGGCTGGAGGTCTGGACCAGTCAGGTTAATTTGTACTGTGATCACTGACTTTCCGTCTGTGGGGAGCAGTCCTGGACAGCAGGTGTCTGGCTTGGTCGGGTTGCACTAGCAGGGTTCTCTCCTCTCGGTGGTCATGGGTACAAGGAGTCCTGTGGGACTGACAGAATCAGGCTGTGCTGTGGTGGGTGACTTTGTGGATAATAGGCTTAGATATGAAGGTGTTTGGCTCATCCCACTGATATCCTCCTTCCCAAGTCCTCAGACCCTATGAAAAGCAAAGAGGTGATAGTGAATATTATCTTTGTAGCATTTCACTTTGTAGCATTTCTGCTTGTTACTGTACAAAGTTTTAAGTGGAGAGTGGCGGGAAAATGAGAGAGAGAGAGAGATAGAGAATGAATGAAAGTGAACCCCTAACCCTGGCAGTGTTAGTGCCATGCTCTACTCATTGAGCTACACAGGGAATATAACCCCAACAAACTCAACAAATGGGAAACATAAATAATCAATTCGCCTAAAAAAAAATCATTCAGCCATTATCTTTAGATTGTATTTATGGATTCTGAACCCTAGACTAGTTAACATTGCATCAGAACGTCTCTTTCCATACTCTTTCACACTGTAGTGCCTCCTAGTAAACCATCTGGGACCCTCCACCCCTGGCGGTAATTTATGTTATCTTGTAAAAATGAACGATACGGTAAATGTCAGAAAGTTGCCATCCATCATATCAACTGTGAAGTGTGCACTTGCACCAGCTAATGATGTCATGTTAGATAGCTACTTAGCTAGTACTGTTAGCCGGTGGGTACTAATAGCCGTCTCTGCATGATGGCTGCACACCGTTAACAGCGCATTAGATAGCTACCACCTTGATACTTACCAAGGTATATACCTGAATGGACGCGCGTATGCACAAACTAGGTTATTCTACATCAGCGGTTCCCAAACTGTGGTGCGCGAGAGCACTCTAGGGGGTGCGTGACATGAAAAGGCTAATGGCGGTTGTTACAAAGGATCAGATTAAACCGAATATATATATTCATTGATTGATATATATTGCATAGTATTTGTATATCGTTTGATATCCCTTGTATATTCCTTGTACATATACACGGAATGTCCCTTTAGCCTAGTCCAGACCATAATATTTCATTCTCCTATTGGACAGCGGTCCACAGGCGCCAGGGGCCATGCCTCCGGAGCCAGGTTCAAAGTCACCGTTAAGACATGTCTGTACATGCCCGGCCTTGCCCAGGAATACGGCGACAGAAATGAGGTTGGCACTAGTTTGTTCACCGGGCATATAAATATAGCGCAGGTGAATACAGAAGCACTTAGTCAGAAACTTAGGAACTAAAGTTGAAGCCTCACCCACGATACAACGTGCGGTGAAGTATGGCCTGTTTGGCCCCAGAATAGAGCATTGAGACCGCGTGCGAATTAATAACTGAATTGTCAGAGTTTGGCGCTATACCGTCGAGTGCGACATATTTCTATTAAGTCAGTAATAGTCTATTTGTGTATAGTGTATCGTGCGGCTAAAGTTCTACAGTGACCAGCATCACCAACGCTTCCTCGTACCAGCTAGAGTGCTTATCCAGGCTGGGCTGCTTTCATGGCGCTTTCACCCGAGGAGACCTAGACGAGAACCGTGTGGACATGTACACTGGATTAATCTACCCGACGACTGCATAGCCTTTGCGGCTGGATTATATTTGCTTTGGTCCTGTGATTTATGGAGCGGAGAATCTACCCGACGCCTACACGTGTAGGATTTACCCTGTGGGGAGCCACGTCGAGCCTGCGCCTCAGAGAGCCTGAGGCCGGCTAGCTTTCTTCACTGTGGAGCTACAGTCTACGGAGAACAGCTGTATTCGTCTGTGGATCAAGAGGCTACTGCACCGTCTCCTGTATTTGGAGTCTCCTTAGTCATCGTTGACCAGACGTTCTACTACCGACAGATCCCCTACCCCTGCTGGCTTACTACCGGGGGGACCCTTCCAGTATCTCCCGCTATATATTACTAGTGTACCATAGATATAATTCCCTAAGATTCAGGTTGTATAATTGCCCCCTGCGTAACCAGAGAATGGACATTCAGTAATGATTTGCCTACGCACATTCATTTGCCTTATAAGCGCAATCCAAAGTGACCAGAAGTATATTAATGTACCTTTTGCTGCAATAAATACTTAATAATTACTTTGTGTGGAACCGATTTCATTGTGGGAAGTGTTCATCATATTTAGATATCATGTACTGTATGGCCAGTAATTAAAGTACATGAAGCGGTAGTGGTTTAATGATACCATACTTATCAATACAGTCAGGGAATTGTACCCCTCAGTTACAGCGGTGCTATGGTGTTATTTTACTAATAACCACAAGTGGCTTTAGTTTGAACCGCATCAGCTAGGTCGGGAGGTGACAGGGGGTGCATGGCCAAAAAACCAGGTTACGGACTTTCGGGGACAGAGCCTTCAGCGTGACGTCCCCTACCCTCTGGAACTCTCTCCCCTCCGAAATTCGCAATGCCCCAACCCTGGACACCTTCAAAACTGCTCTTAAAACACCTTTTCACCAAGGCTTTCCCCCATCAGTTAGTTTAGATTAGGTCCATTATCCCTTACCTGCCCTCATGCCCCTTTTTTTTCCCCTACTTCCCTAGCCCTATTTTTTGTCCCGATTGTGAAGCGACCTTGGGTTCTATGAAAGGCGCTATAGAAATTTGATCTATTATTATTATTAATGACGTCAGATACAATGCCCGCCACTTGGATGTATGCAAGTTAACCCAAAGTGTGGAAGTAAAGAACCTTCAGCTATATTGTCATCGTGTGGACATTCAATTCTTTCTGCTAGACACTAAGAGTGACAGACAGACCAGAAACATTACACTAGCTACTTCCCCATATAGTCCATTCTCAGTGTATACATGTGCACTGGAGGCTTCAAGTAGCCTACATGCCTTTTTCATGTTTATATGTTACTACTTTTTAAAAACGGAACTCACTTTTGCTGGTTGGTTGTCCCCAATACTAAGATGGCGGCGGTCTTGTGACGTCAGAGTGTCTTGTTTGTGCACGTGTGTGTGTGTTAGAAAGAGAGTAGTTGAGCCTTATGTGATCTAATCTCCTCCATACTCATGTGTATAAAGTGATGCCAGCCTCCTTGGTCTCTCTGATCATGTTAGTACAGTAACTAGGCTGCACTAGTCTCTCTGATCATGTTAGTATGTACAGTAACTAGGCTGCACTAGTCTCTCTGATCATGTTAGTACAGTAACTAGGCTGCACTAGTCTCTCTGATCATGTTAGTACAGTAACTAGGCTGCACTAGTCTCTTTGATCATGTTAGTACAGTAACTAGGCTGCACTAGTCTCTCTGATCATGCTAGTACAGTAACTAGGCTGCACTAGTCTCTCTGATCATGTTAGTACAGTAACTAGGCTGCACTAGTCTCTCTGATCATGTTAGTACAGTAACTAGGCTGCACTAGTCTCTCTGATCATGTTAGTACAGTAACTAGGCTGCACTAGTCTCTCTGATCATGTTAGTACAGTAACTAGGCTGCACTAGTCTCTCTGATCATGTTAGTACAGTAACTAGGCTGCACTAGTCTCTCTGATCATGTTAGTACAGTAACTAGGCTGCACTAGTCTCTCTGATCATGTTAGTACAGTAACTAGGCTGCACTAGTCTCTCTGATCATGTTAGTACAGTAACTAGGCTGCACTAGTCTCTCTGATCATGTTAGTACAGTAACTAGGCTGCACAGCCGACAAACATAGTTGCTGCCTAAACAATATCCAGGTAAGATGGCGGACGGTTATCCCATGATTTATGGCGTAATGTCGCATCTAATGTTTTATATATGGCAGCACCGCTGGTCTAACTATTGGGTACATTATTATTAAGGGTTAGGCAATTGTGAAATACCGTAATCACAAACGGGAACATATTGATCAAAGAATAATGTCCAAAGGACCTTCTGATTAAACAAACCTGCTTTGTGTTTCTTCATCTCACTTTCACAACACTCTGAAGTTTACGGCCAGTCTCGACTCCTCCTTAGTTCAGATGTGTCTCCAGCAGCTGCAGTTAGTCCGTTCTTTACACGATCACTGCATCTAGATCTGTTCAGAGAGTTAACGTTAGAGATTAGCAGCATTAGCTCGTTATAGCAACAGACAACGACAACGAGGTGAAGCATGGAGTGTGGTGCCCCTGGTGGCTAGGACGAGACATTGCATGGCATTTCCGTATTTCCTGGTGACGTCAGGGAGGGCTGGACCAATCAGCTACGTCTGCGTCACGCGGCACCCCACGCCCCGCCCCTTTGGAAATAAACAGCCAATAGCTGCCTCACACGGGGAAAGCCCGTGGCCGCGACAGACCGCGCGCTGATTGGCGGAGAGGGGACGTCACTCCACATTGGGCCTAGCTCCTCCCCCCTGACCAGGCTCGGTTGAGACGTGCGGTTGGAGAGAGTGCGGGAGAGAGGGATGAATGAATGAATGAATGAATGAATGAATGAATGAATGAATGAATGAATGAATGAATGAATGAATGAATGAATGAATGAATGAATGAATGAATGAATGAATGAATGAATGAATGAATGAAAACTTTATTTAACAGATTGCAGAATGGGTACAATACAGTACGGCCCAATACACACAATTGTTAAGGGGATGCAGACCAGATAAAGTCGTTTGTCTTGTTTACATCAGGGTCCCCCATTTTCATTCATAGTGACATTTATGACATACACAACATACATGACATTTATGGCATAGGGACATACATGACATACAGGTATTTAGTACTGTTACATTTGTGACATACGATATGCAAATATACAGTACTGTTACCCATAGATCCTGACAGAATATATGATGGGGAGGGGACTGTACATTAGGAGGGGGTGGGTGGGTGGGAGAGAAATATACATGCGGTGGGGAGGAGACTGTCTATTAGGAGGGGGTGGGGGGGTTTGGACATTTACGGTGGCCAGTTTCGAATTGCAGCCTCCCGTAGGTGCTCTTTAAGAGCGGTTTTGAATGTGGGTAGGGATTCACATTCCTTTACAGCTTTGGGTAGGGCGTTCCACATTGATGTGGCATAATTGCGAAACGTGTTTAGTCCCTTGTTTGAGCCGAATCTGGGTTTAACATGATTTGTTGAGCTTCCTCTGGTGTTGTGGTCGTGGTATTCACTGACCTTGATTTGATTGATTGTATGTCATAAATGTCCTGATGAATTGAAAATGGGGGACCCCGATGTAAACAAAACGAAAGTATTTTTCTGGTCTGCATCCTCTTATCATTGTACCCATTCTGCAATCTGTTAATACGTTTTCAATCAATCAATCAATCAATAAGAAGGACAACCATAAGCATCCTTCCTCCAGAAATCAACCAATCCTGGGCACTCCCATACCATATGGAAAAAGGTACACAAGGCGTTTTTGTGTGCACAAAGCGCTTTTAGGTGATGGTATGGCTTTCTTTATGTAATATGCATGGAGTAAAGTATGTCCTATGTATAAAATCAAAATGGATGACTTGGTGGTTGGGAATTCTGGAGGATAGCAAAATGTTTTGCAACATGGCGTAAACCGTTGAGACCAGACCCCTGGGTCTGGTAAATATTGTGTGAAATGGTTGGGTACCTAATTGACTATCCCAAGGTACACCATTGCTGTGCGCAATAGAAGCTAGAAGAAAGTGCCAGGTGAATTAAAGTGTTTCTGAATGTCTTGGAATGAGCAGAGACCCTCTACCCCAAACAAATCAGCAAGTGTAAGAACTCCCTTATTACACCACTGGGGGGCAGTATTGGACGCCTCCCAACTGGAGACCAGTGTTATCACTCGACTCAGGTAGCTGTGCCATGCTCCTCCTCCTGGACCTCTTTGCCGCGTTCGACACGGTCGACCACTCCACCCTGGTCGATCGTCTCGAACACAGGCTAAGTATTGGGGGCCGGGGGGTCTGCCCTAAACTGGTTCGCATCCTACTTGAGCGGCCGCTCCTTTTCGGTCAGTTCGGGTGGACACTCCTCCCCCACAGCTAGTCTACCGTATGGGGTCCCCCAAGGTTCCATCCTGGCCCCCATACTCTTCTCCATCTACATGCTCCCCCTGGCCGAAATCATCCAGAAACACAACATTTCATATCACTTTTATGCCGATGACTCCCAAATCTACCTTCCCCTCAACCCCTCTGACACAGCTAACCTAGACTCTCTTAAAAACTGTCTCAGGGACATAAAAAGCTGGATGGCCCTTAACTTCTTACAGCTAAATGAAAATAAAACGGAGATCATTTTGTTTGGCCCCCCCTCTTCCACCAAAACACTCTCCAACAGCCTAGGACAACTCTCCACCCACCTCAAACCCCACGTCAAGAGCCTGGGTGTAATCTTTGACCCAGAGCTAAAATTCGACCGGCAGGTAAATGCCGTAGTCAAATCATGCTTCTTTCAACTCCGCAACATCAGTAAAATAAAACCAATCCTCTCACCCGTTGACCTGGAAACGGTAGTCAATGCATTCATAACCTCACGCCTTGACTACTGCAATGCCCTCTACACCGGCATCAGTCAGACAGCCATGTCCCGCCTCAAAATGGTCCAGCACTCTGCAGCTAGGTTCCTTACCGGTACCAGAAAGAGAGAGCACATCACACCAGTCCTAGCCTCCCTACACTGGCTCCCAGTCCCATTTAGAATAGACTTTAAAATCCTCCTCCTCACCTTTAAAGCACTATCGGGTGCAGCACCCTTATACATCACCGAACTCATCACCCCCTAGGCAGCACCCAGGTCACTAAGATCCTCCAACCAGGCTCGGCTGGTCCCCCCCCACACCAGACTCAAAAAGAGAGGCGATCGCTCCTTCAAGGCCGTGGCCCCCAAGCTATGGAACCAGCTTCCCCTGGAGATCCGATCTGCCCCCTCACTGGAGACATTTAAGGCCCGTCTAAAAACCCACTTCTATTCCCTGGCCTTCAATAAACCCTGATTCTCCCACACCCTAACTCACACACTCCCATGTAATTTTATCCTGCCCCCTCCCTCTTGTATCTCTTATTATGCTCCTCTGTCCCCTGTGTGCTACTGTACTTTGTGTTCCCCTATTCGTGTGTTGTCCTACTGTCCTACTCTCTGAATGTACTGTCTTGTCCTGCTGTGCCTTTTTGTATTTTTGTATTTGTGTATTTTATATTAGGACATTGATTTTAAGATTTGATTGTACAGCACTTTGGTTGGCTCTTGGGCTTTTAAACGTGCTTTATAAATAAATTACTTGACTTGACTTGATCATGGGCGATTGAAGGTACAAATTTGGTGTCATTTTCCTGAGATTTTCTGCAAGACTGCGAACTGAGATTAGCTCAATAATGATGGAACCAAATTAGTTTTTTGATTGTTTGATAGATATATTGGAATAGATTACATATTGTAATTGTAACCAGAATTTCCCTCTATATAGGGTGCCAGGACACCAATAGTACCATTGGAAGGTTGGTAGTCCCGATCCACCTTCACCTTTTTCCCTCTGGAGGGTTGAAAGTTTGAGTCTGCCAGAGGGAGCATGGAGCTGAAAACGCTAATTTAGGAAGAATATTAATTTTAATATATGAAAAAAAGAATGAAATTAGAGGGGATAACCCTGCATGGACTATAACGCATATTATTTGATTTGTGTTATTATTCTAATTTGTGACCTGTCCTGTCTAAATGTTTAAATGTTGAGCGATTTGCAGTGTCAAATTTCCCACGGGATAATAAACGTATTTCTATTCTATTCTATTCTATTATGACCATCCTCTGCACCTTTGTGTATACGGTTTACTTTGTCATATTTTATATTGCTTATATTGATTGTAACTTATATTATGACAAATAGGGTATACAGACCATTATCTGCACCTCTGTGTATATGGTTTATTTGATTAAAATTGTATATTTAGATTTAATTCGTTTATTGCCTATATATATTACTCTCCTATTACCGTGAGCATTATCTGTACCCCTCCTGCTGCTATGACGACTGAATCTCCCAAAGGGGATCACTAAAGGAATATCCTGTCCAGTCCAGAGGATAGAATGTTTTCCCCTCTGCATGGGTGAGACCTGTTTGCTGCCATCTCCACAGTGACCTCTTTGAAGTGTAAGAGAAGGGGAGCCATGTTTTTATTTACTTGAAATAGTGCATGTATGGCTGTGTATGACAGTATACTAAAGTAACTATATCAGACATTACAAGTTCTGCAATAAGGTCAACCTAAGGTCAGTCTGTCTACTTCAAAGACACGAAACAGCAAACACACACACTTTCTATGCCTATAATGGGGAAATGGCAGATTTGAGTGGTGAACAGTAAAAATGACAAACTTTACTATTTTTCTCAAAGATGAAACCCTAACATTACAGAATGCATGATTATTATTTGTAATGGCTATGAGATTAAAACATGTGGTTTTAATGGGAGTTAATGGGACATTTATGTCCTCAAATTACTTAAGAATTATTACAGAATTGTAAATCTGCTACACAAAAACGAATAATGCATCAAAGTCAATATTTTGTCTAATCTTTGACATATCCAAGACTGATGAGACCGGTGGTTGCTCTCTAGTGGTTAATGTAGCGCAGTACTGGGGGCAAGCGCTACCGGAGTCTCATGGCCAGTACAGAGAGACTCAGAAGGAGCTTCTATGCCCAGGGCCCAGGAGTTCAAAACTTTTAATCCCTATCTGATCCGATCCGATTTTTAAATCCCATTTTTTGTGATCCAGGATCAGACAACTCAGCCAGATTTTGTCCCGGTATTTCAAAGCAATCCAGGATAGGATCACCCTGATCCAGATTGTGACTTTTCAAGATTACTAGATCCGAATATCAGTGCTTTAATCCTACCGATCTCCAATGGGAAAAAAGGAAGACAAGGACCACATTGCAGAGACATCTATAATGTCTAATTATATTGTTAAATACATAAAGGACATCAAATCATAATGGAATTGTAATTCTTTTTTAAAAAGACTCCCACGGTAACATACAAAAAAAACTTGATTCAAAGGCAGCTGGATCATCCAGACGTGCTTTGAGGAGCTGAATTCTAAGTGAGATTTCTGTTTGCTGAAGGTGATGACAGATGGACTTTTTTTTTGTTGAAGATATTTTTTCTTTAACCTAAATTACATTTGTGATTGACAATCTTTGTTGTGATACTTTTATGAGCATAAACATTTATGTCATCAGCATTTGGTTGAAAACAAAATAGGCCACCATTAACCCTTTAATCCCCGGGAACGCCGTAACTCGTCATTCCCCGCCATGCTCATTCTGCCGAAGACGCCGTAACACGTCTTTGATATCAATATTTCAAAAATCTGTGATCGAAATCATATTTCTCCCCCGGGGACCTGAGATATACTGCTGAGCTCCACTCAACTATCTAACGGTTCAAGAGCGCCATCTGGTGGCCGATCGGCAGATTGCCCAAACAGCAAACCGGAAACGGAAACTGGTGCTCATCCAAATTCGGTCCGACCACTCGCTATAGCTCCCGGGACTCCATCTTGACACACTGGATAATCGATCGCTCACCCTAACTCAATAAACAACATGATTTGGACGTATATACTATTATACAACCTGGAAATGGATCGGGTATTTCTCCATCCCATAATAGAAAAAATTCTGTTCCTCGCTCATCTGCCAACGGCGCGAGGAAGCCACGGTGAGTTTCAGCGTTATTTTCTAATGTCCTCTATACCAGTGGTTCTCAAACTTTTTACACCAAGTACCACCTGAGAACGTAGCTGGCTCTCCAAGTACCACCATATGACCGGCGTTAAAATACAGTCTATTCAGCTATGCACAGTTCACGCAGGAGGCAAATGTATTCCTAATACCATTATTTATTGTTAACTTTTGTCAGACACAGCCACAATGTACAAAGGGATAGCACTAGAACTAGCAAACGCTTCCACACAACTCATACAATGCAAGGGGCATTGAGAACATAATAACTAACATTCTCACATAGCAAGTGAGACAATTAAGAACAACTGTATTTCAGCAAATGTACTTAATTCTCTCTCTATCACCATCTCTCTCTCTCTCTCTCTCTCACACAGCAAGCAATTGTCCGTCATTCTCTCACACACACACACACACACACACACACACACACACACACACACACACACACACACACACACACACACACACACACACACACACACACACACACACACACACACACACACACACACACACACACACACACACACACACACACACACACACACACACACACACACACACACACACACACACACACACACACACACACACAATTATTTTGTTACAAAAACTAAATTTCCTGCATTCTGGTGCAGGAACTTTGTGATGGGCATCACAAATTATTGTAAAAAAGAAAAGAAAGAACATATTCAATACATTTTTGAATGTTTACCCTTTAAATGCCAGTTTGTGTGATGGCATCACAAATTATTGTTAAAAAAAACACAAAAAAGTAAAATATTTTCAATATATCAAATGCAAAGTACATTTTTCTGGGGGGGATTATTACAGGCTAGGCATGTGTCAATGATTAGCAGCAACACAGATTTTGATGGATTTTTTGTAATGTCAGATTTAACACCAACTCTTTTCAGAAAAGTGGGAGTACTCCATTTTTTATCTGACATTACAAAAAAATCTAAAAATAAATGGTTATGATCAGGGCTGAAGTTGAATTAAAGATGTATGACTGTTTAGACTGCATTACTCTCTGTCACAGTGATCTCCTGGTTGTTCCCCACTTAGGTTATCTAACTATCGCGCCGCCGCAACCAGAAACACTGGCATGGCCTGCTTCTAAGTTCAGTGGCCTGCATTTTTTTATTTTTATTTTTTGCTTTTTTGGAAATGTTTTCAAGTACCACCAGCAGTACCACCAAGTACCACTAGTGGTACGCGTACCACAGTTTGAGAACCACTGCTCTATACTAACTGCTCTAATGATTATATCACCCACACTAGATGAATGATATAACGTTGCCCACGGAATTATAAACGACCCCCCGCCCATCCGGTCAACATCAGATGATACGTAGTAACTTCTAGAAGTACGTGCAGTTGAAATTTTTTATCTGGCACCGATCGCTATAAAACTGTATTTCATCATCAATATAATGCATTTAGGGCTATAAATCAAGTTCTGGAGAAAGCTGCAGAAAACGATAAAAACATACTTATACTTTAGACCGTATTTTAGTATGAATATGTGAATGAAAAAGTATAACATTGCTACACCCTGAACAATATATATAGGACATTGAATGGGCCATAATAATGTCAATTTAGCAATACAATTTAAAAAGTTATAGCCCTGCAAAGAAGGGGAACTTCTCCATAGACAAATAGAGCTGGCGAGGAATGGTAAATTATGAATTTAACCATGGCGATCGTGACCAAAAGAATAAAAAATAAATAAAAGATTGATTTGCCATGAAGGCTAAGAATTGTGTATTATTTCAGTTAACAAACTTTGCCATCTTATTTATATTGAAACATATTTCTTTGGAAATCCACCCCTCTGATGGGATCAAGAGAATCCAGTTTTTGGGGATCAAATTGATCCCAATCCTGTGTTGTCGGTTTGAAATACCCGTTTTGAAGATTTGATCCAGATTAAAGCTTGGATTTGATTTCCTGATCTGATCGGATATCAAAGTGATCCTGATCCTGTTTTTTGGTTTAGAACTACCCACAATCCAAATCTGATAGGGATTAAAAGTTTTGAACTCCTGGGCCCAGGCCATCAGGATGCTCAATGACTCCATGTAACAACCCATCATCTACACTCACTGCACACACATCCACATGTACACACTCACTTTAAACAAACACTCACCTTACCACTCACTTTATATTTATCTATTATTAAAGAGATTTGCACCACTTTCATACCTCATTTGCACCCTACCCCAAGTTTTCTCTCTGCATTCTACCTCACTGGTACTCATTTGACTCTGTATTGTATATATGTATATTGACTTTACCTACTTTTTACTTCTTAATTATTTTGTACTTACTTTCTCTTTACTGTATGTAGCACACTCTCAGGGGCCAATACAGAAACAAGCATTTCATCATAAAGTATCCTGTATTTTGTTCTGACAAACTTGAACTTGAACTTAACCAGGATCCCCAGTACAGAACTGAAAGGGTCTATAGCTGTCAACACATTGGCCATAAATATAACTGATCAGGAGAATAACCAGACACTTCTGTGATCTATTGTCTATATGAGGGGTCAGCGGACAAGTGGTCGGGGCTCTTTTCCACAACCACTGACTCTGTGGGAGTGTGAGGAAGAGAACACATGATGTGATTGAATAAAGTACCGGAGAAACGCACTCTCTGGCTGTTCGAGTTCTTTTAATCTCCAATTCCCACTACACCAACCAGTTGCTGGGATTAGATCAGCCCAACCAGTTGCTTTTTTTAAATGGTTGTTTAACCCATTCCGTTTTAATTTGACTGCTTTTGCTGTGCTGCATCAGTCTGTCTCACCATGCTCCTTTTATTAGCTTTTATCTAATTCATTACTTCATTAAAATATTGTTGTTTTATTCCTATTTCAATTATTGTGTTGTATTTATTTTACATGATTTCTACGTTAAGCACGTTGTATTTCAATCTTGCACAAAAGGCTCTATATAAATAAAGTTTGATTTGCATTTTGTGTAAAATCCAGTTTTTTTTCTTTGTGTTTCTTTGTTACTTAACTGTATTGAAAGGTCCTTTATAAATACAGTAACATTTACTTTAGAGGCCATAATAAATAATCATGATTAAGCACCTATTGAGGAATTTGATGTTAAACTATTGATTATTGTTACTCAAGTCTCAGACCTGATTACCTGAAATCCTTCCAGAATGGCTTCTACTTCCCTTCCTAATGACACATTCAGTAAAGACCTATCCATCGGTTTACCTCAAATAAAAATCAGGTGAATAATATTTGTTCTACATACTTTGTTAACATTTAATTCCTCATCAGGTCCAAGGTACTTTATTATTTATAAAAGTAATGCGTTAAATGCTCCGCTCAATAGGAGTTCACTCCACCTGGAATATGACCTCTCCTGGATATCTCTATACATCACTGGTATTGGCCTTCCCCCATATCTCAATATTGATAATTGAAAAGGAAGAATGGCTTCTCGTTTACCTGGGCACACAATTAAATATTAGTACCTGGCTCTACTTTTCAATCAATGACATAATTTTTTAGATTAGATTAGATTCACTTTATTGTCATTACACCTGTTCTGGCGGTAGGCAAACTGGTAGGGGTCAAGTGAGGGCGGTAGGCAAACTGGTAGGGGTCAAGAGAGGGTGGTAGGCAAACTGGTAGGGGTCATGTGAGGGTGGTAGGCAAACTGGTAGGGGTCAAGTGAGGGTGGTAGGCAAACTGGTAGGGGTCAAGTGAGGGTGGTAGGCAAACTGGTAGGGGTCAAGTGAGGGTGGTAGGCAAACTGGTAGGGGTCAAGTGAGGGTGGTAGGCAAACTGGTAGGGGTCATGTGAGGGTGGTAGGCAAACTGGTAGGGGTCAAGTGAGGGCGGTAGACAAACTGGTAGGGGTCAAGTGAGGGCGGTAGGCAAACTGGTAGGGGTCAAGTGAGGGCGGTAGGCAGGATTTAAGGTGAGCCAGGACTAGCCTCTCGAAGCACTTCATGATGATGGAGGTGAGTGCTACGGGTCGGTAGTCATTGAGGCTCTCTGGGGAGGCGTGTTTAGGGACAGGAATGATGGAGGTGACTTTGAAGCATGTGGGAACTTTTGCCTGGGCCAGGGACAGATTGAAAATCTCAGTCAGGGGCGGCCGAGTAGCGCAGCGGACTAAGCGTCTGCCTACCACCGCGGAGACAGTGGGATCGAATCCAACTGCCAGCGGTACCTCCGGCTTGTCGGTCGTCCGTGCTGACTCAATTGGCAGTGTCAGTGGGTGGGAAGCCGGCGTGGGTGGGTCCTGGTCGTTGTAAACAGCGACTCCTACAGTTCGGTCGGGACGCCTGCACAGCGAGGGAAGGATCTGGAGAGAGGTAGTGTGACCTTCCACACGTTACACTCTCCCAGTGAGAGTCCGCGCTGCCAGGCTGGCTGCCGGCTGGCTGCACATGTGTCGGAGGAAAGCATGTGATAGTCTCCGGCCTCCCGGACCAACAGTAAGGGGGTGGGGGGGGTGCGCAACGACCAGAAAGGGGATTGGCATAATGACTAACAGTGGGATGGGAGAAAAATCGGAAAAAGGAGGGGGGAAAAGATTAAAAAAAATATATATATATATATATCTCAGTCAGGACCCCTGTCAGCTGCCCAGCACAGACACTGAGTACCCGCCCGGGGATCCCATCGGGTCCGGCAGCTTTTCGTGTGTTGGTTTTGCACAGTTCCGGAAACACGTCAGTGGGGGAGAGTGTGAGGGTCAGGTGGTTGGCCGGGGGTGGGGGTCGTGATGGCCCTCTCGTGGTTGTCCCTGTCAAAATGGGCGTAAAAGTAGTTTAGGTCGTCTGGGAGGGAGGGGTCAGTGGTCGGGGGGGGGTGGCGTGTTTGGGTTTGTAGTCTGTAATGGCCTGCAAGCCCTGCCACATGCGCCGGGGGTCAGAGCCATTTAGATGCCCCTCGACCTTGCGTTTGTCGCTAAAGATTAGGGACAAACGCAATTGGCACAAGTGTAAATCATGGATTAGTCACTCAGTTTTAACGTCTGACTTAGCTCACCTCGTTTGTCTGCTGTCTGTGGATCCTATGGTCACAAGTTCAAAGCACTCTTGGTTAATTTTTTTTTTTTTTTTTACGTTTAATTAATTTATCCACTCTGGTTGGATGGTGTGTATGTATCATATTGTGCTGTATAATGACAATACATTTGAATCGAATCTCATTTTGAAATCGCTACCTGTTGAGTGGATCACCATGGTGCAATGCAATCACCTCCGAAGCTGTCTGCCACTGTCGTGTCCATAGGCAGCGTATCGATTTCAAAATGAGATTTGATTAAAATGTATTGTCATTATACAGCACAATACATACATACATACACACCATCCAACCAGAGTGGATAAATTAATTAAACGTTAAAAAAAAAAAAAAAAAAAAAAAAAATTGAACCAAGAGATGCCAGCAGACTAACAAGGTGAGCTAAGTCAGATGTTAAAACTGAGTGACTAATCCATGATTTTCACTTGTGCCAATTGCGTTTGTCTCTAATCTTCAGTATTGGCATTAATAAATCAGATGTCATGCTAATATGTCATGTTCTACAGTAGGACTTACTACTGTGATACCCATTTCAAAGTGCGTGTGTACGAGGCTCGCTCTCCACGCATTATTTCTACGCTCATACCGGGGGGGGGGGGGGGGGGCA
Organism: Notolepis coatsorum; assembly: GCF_963971535.1. Lineage (NCBI taxonomy): Eukaryota > Metazoa > Chordata > Actinopteri > Aulopiformes > Paralepididae > Notolepis > Notolepis coatsorum. Next base: position 2,498,260 of record NC_140176.1, on the reverse strand, counting down.
AAACTAGCGTACGTCAGCGGCCAATCAGAGCGCAAAACGCGAACGCGGAAGCAAACATGCGTTAGGATAAGAATAGAAAGGAAGGGAATTGGCATAACAACTAATTTGGGATGGGTGAAAAATACAGAAAGCCCAAAAATAAATAGAATAAAAAAATAAAAATAATGATGGCATTCCAAGGATTGATTGATTGATTGAAAATTGTATTAACAGATTGCAGAATGGGTACAATCAGGGGCGGAGCTATAGGCGCGGCTGGGGAGGCAGCTGCCTTAGGGCCCGCCCACCGTCTGGCGGGAGGGGGGGCCCGGGCCCCGGGCCCCCCCTCCGGCCCCGGGCCCAGGCCCGGGACTGAATGGAGTTGCCGTTCGCGTGTGGGACTGGATCGAACACAACTGGTGGTAACGGCAACTGGGACTGGTGCGTTTGTTTTGATTCTAGGCTCCTCCCGTTTTGCCAGTACTGTGGTACGAGTACGACTGATAGCGTGTGGTTTAGGAACAGGGCGTTTTGCACAAATCCAGCGCTCCCTTTCCTTGGCTGTGACGTAGCCACGTAAATCTCACAAGCAGCGCGGAGGAAGAATCGGAAGAATCAGCTTCCGACTGGGAAAAACCATTCACGTCAGCCTCCTAGTTGTAATTCCTACTAGGACATATGGGATTTTTTTATAGACCCCGATATCTCCCACTTCGCGTCACGAATTGCGGAAGTATGGATGTGGGCGTTTTGATCGAGTCAATGCGTGAAGGCTTCCTAGTTGTAGCAACGAGATGTCCTCTGGTTCTTCCGCTTCTTCCCACGTAACGTGAACGCGACATCAGAGAAAAATATCGCAAGCTATGTTCAACATAATAAGTCACCTGAAACATGAATGAATGAAAACTTTATTAACAGATTGCAGAATGGGTACAGTACAGTACAGCTCAATACATACAATTGTTAAGGGGATGCAGACCAGAGAAAGACTTTCGTCTTGTTTACATCAGGGTCCCCCACATCACCACCGCTACCATGGTGTATTAAAATCCGAAGACGCCGAGCAGCTAAAGGGGACATTTACCGAGGACCAGCACAAAGTGTGGATATATTATGATTTAACAAGTCTTATCTGTCCAGGACGATGACAACATTATTGCAGGTAAGCTAACTAGTACTACTAACGTTATCACGCTAGCTTGGATGCTAACTAACGTAATGTGAATGAATGAATGAAAACTTTATTTAACAGATTGCAGAATGGGTACAATACAGTACGGCTCGTTAAGGGGATGCAGACCAGAGAAAGACGTTTGTCTTGTTTACATCAGGGTCCCCCATTTTCAATTCATAGTGATCATAGAAAACATATACGTTACCACCTAGCCACAATCTATGGTATTTCTAGGTTACCACATGGGTGGCGCACGTGAACACTTTGTGAATTATGTGAGGGTGTATCATGATGATGGTAATTTGGCACTTAACGAACGTTACCTATCTCTTTGCCGTTTTGCATAGTGCACTGCATAGTACCAGAGATGACAAAAGTTATGTGGTAACATAGGTCGCATCACTGCCAGTAGTCGGCATATTACCCAATTCTGACTCTGGTATTAGTCAACTAACGTACTGTTAGCCAGCTACTGTAATAACGAAACTGAAATATCTAATGATGATAGTCAATCATAAAGACAGAAAACACTCTCATCACAGACAAGCTGGATCTGGCCAAATACCTAAACATGTCATGGTGAATGAATGAAAACTTTATTTAACAGATTGCAGAATGGGTACAATACAGTACAGCTCAATACATACAATTGTTAAGGGGATGCAGACCAGAGAAACACTTTCGTCTTGTTTACATCAGGGTCCCCCATTTTCAATTCATTATAACATAATGACATACAGATAGACAGTAGTGCTACATCTATACATGACATACCAGATTTGCAAATACAGTACTGTTTGTGATACGAAAAGAGTCCAGAAAAGAGAGTATATACATTTGACGTATTATTATTGTATTGTGATATGTTTTGTTTCATGTTGGTTTTTTTTTTTTTTTTTTTTTTTTAATAATACAATAAATATCGGGGGGGGGGGGCCCGAGCTGTCAATCTCGCCTCGGGGCCCGTGGGGCATTCCAACCGCCACTGGGTACAATACAGTACAGCTCAATACACACAATTGTTAAGGGGATGCAGACCAGAGAAAGACTTCGTCTTGTTTACATCAGGGTCCCCCATTTTCAATTCATCATAACATATATGACATGTCATTTGCATAAATTAGGAACAGTAGCGGTCCTAGTATGCTTCCTTGTGGAACACCACAGCTCACTGGGAGGGGGGGGGGGGGGGGGGATAGGGTACCGTTTACCTCCACCATCTGTTCTCTCCCCTCCAGGTAGGATTGCATCCAGCTCACTGATAGACTATCAAAACCAATTGCTTTTAGCTTGTCAATCAGAATAGAGTGATTGACAGTGTCGAAGGTCTTTTGTAGGTCCAGCATGACCATGCCGCAGTATTTGCCCACGTCCACCTCTTGTTTGATGTGGTCTTTCAAATAGAGAAGGCATGTGTCAGTGGAGTGGGATGTTCTGAAGCCAGATTGGAATTCGAAGATTCGATTTTTTTCCGCAAGGTACTTTTCGACCTGTTCGTATACTATTTTTTCCATGACTTTCGAGATGGAGGTAAGAATAGAATTTGGAGGGGACATTGTCATGGCCAGTGGCCTCGTTAGGTTGGAGGGCGCTCAGTTTTTTGAGTACCTCAGCTGTTGTTACCATTTCTAGTTTGAAATCGTCTTTGTGGACCCCTAGGTTATTGTAGGCTATGATGTGTGAACCTCTACAAAAATAAACCACGTGAACTTTGGAAATTACTCAACAATCAACTAGGCTGCAGTAAAAAACTCAAAACCAGGTTCTCAAACATAAAGACGGACAACACGCTCATCACAGACAAGCTGGATGTAGCCAATTACTTAAACACTTTCTTCACAAACATAGCCACAACACTGGTAAACAAACTACCCTCCCACTCAGGGCAGTATGGGGTAGAACACATAGTAGCATACTACAGGAACCTAGGCGTCCACAAAGACGACTTCAAACTGGAAATAGTAACTACAGATGAGGTACTCAAAAAACTGAGCGCCCTCCAACCAAACAAGGCCACTGGCCATGACAACATCCCCTCCAAATTCCTCAGAGACTCAGCAGCAGCCATCACCCCAGTCATCACACACATAATAAACCTCTCCATAAAACAGGGACACGTCCCCAAGGACTTCAAAATTGCGAGAGTAACACCCCTGCACAAAAAGGGCAGCAAATTAGACCCGGGTAACTACCGCCCTGTTTCTATCCTTACATCCATCTCGAAAGTCATGGAAAAAATAGTATACGAACAGATCGAAAAATACCTCGCGGAAAAAAATCTAATCTACGAATTCCAATCTGGCTTCAGAACATCCCACTCCACTGACACATGCCTTCTCTACTTGAACGACCACATCAAACAAGAGGTGGACGCGGGCAAATACTGCGGCATGGTCATGCTGGACCTACAAAAGGCCTTCGACACTGTCAATCACACCATTCTGATTGACAAGCTAAAAGCAATTGGTTTTGATAGTTTATCAGTGAGCTGGATACAATCCTACCTGGAGGGGAGGGAACAGATGGTGGAAGTAAACGGTACCCTATCCCCCCCCCTCACAGTGAGCTGTGGTGTTCCACAAGGAAGCATACTAGGACCGCTACTATTCCTAATTTATGCAAATGACATGTCGTCAGCTTGTGACTGCAACTTGTTCCTGTTTGCGGACGACTCAGCCCTGCTGGTCTCTGACAAGAACAAGTTACAGGTTGAAAAAGCCCTCAGCTCGGAACTAGGCAAAATCTGCATATGGCTCGCCGACAACAAACTATCATTACACATGGGCAAAACAGAGTCCATTCTCTTCGGTTCAAATAACAAACTCAGCAAGACTGACGGCTTCTCGGTTACAGTGGGTGACAATATTGTCACAAGGAAAGATGAAATTACCTACCTGGGTTCCATCCTAGAGGCTAATCTTTCCTGTGACAAAATGGCATCCAATGTAATAAAAAAAGTCAACCAACGAACGCGATTCTTGTACCGGATCTCCTCTCTGGTAAACAAGAATACCCTGAAGACTCTAGCAGGAGCACTCATTCAAGGGTACTACGACTATGCTTGCACCTCATGGTACCAAAGCACCTCAAGGGCACTAAAAAACAAATTACAAACATCTCAAAACAAGCTAGTCAGACTACTACTTGACCTGACTCCTAGAACCCACCTCACCCCTGCCCACTTTGACAACCTAGGATGGCTTAGAGTAGACGACAGAGTACAGCAACTTGCAATGGGCCTGGTCTACAAGATACACTACGCGACCAAGGTACCCATGTACATGTCAAAATACTTCCCAAAGGTCAGTGAATACCACGATCACAACACCAGAGGGAGCTCCACAAATCATGTAAAACCCAGATTCGGCTCAAACAAGGGACTAAACACGTTTCGCAATTATGCCACATCAATGTGGAACGCCCTGCCTAAAGCTGTAAAGGAATGTGAATCACTACCCACCTTCAAAAACACTCTCAAAAAACACCTACGTGAGACTGCAATTCGAAACTGGCCCCTACAAATGTCCTAACCTAGTTGTACAGTAAATGACCAAGTAAGGCTTTGACAACATTCCAATGTACAGTGTAAAATGTGTGTGTGTCCCCTACCCAACCCCCCCCCCCCCACCTCCAATGTACAGCCCTCACCCAACCCACCCAACCCCACCCCACCAACCTCCTCCAATGTACAGTTTCTACGCCAAATGTATATACACTCCTTTTCTGGACACTTTTGTATCACAAACAGTACTGTATTTGCAAATCTGATATGTCATAAATGTATAGATGTAGCAGTACTGTCTATCTGTATGTCATGTATGTTATGATGAATTGAAAATGGGGGACCCTGGTGGAAACAAGACGAAAGTCTTTCTCTGGTCTGCATCCCCTTAACAATTGTATGTATTGAGATGTACTGTACTGTACCCATTCTGCAATCTGTTAATAAACTTTTCAATCAATCAATCAATACCCCAAAATGCCCTGAGTGGGTGGGTAGTTTATTTACCAGTGTTGTGGCTATGTTTGTGAAGAAAATGTTTAAGTAATTGGCCACATCCAGCTTGTCTGTGATGAGCGTGTTGTCTGGAATTGGCCATATGGCGAACATTAATAAATAATTAACCTACAAACATGAAATGGTTCTGACAGCACAATATTGATGTAACTATGAGAATCGCTGGGATCTGGTCTCTCTTTACAGCGAAGAAGAAAAGACCCTCTCTGACTGGTTTAGCTCCGAAGGGTCTTTTCCGCCTTGTACATATATTCTCTGCTTCGAAGTGGTTATGCTTAGGCATTCTTTCGAGGTTATGCTTAGGCCCTCTTTCGACGTGGTTATGCTTAGAGTTAGGGTTAGCCAATCGGAGAGCGTCTTTTTCTTCTTCGCTGCAATCAAAGAGCGTCTTCGCTCACAGAGGCTACGGAAAAAAGCAAGCATGGGGGAGAGAGCAGCTTGTGGAGAAGCAGTGGCTCTGAGCAGCAACCTGTGTCGTATCGCCATCTTGTGTTCAAAAGGTGGAACTTCATACTGTATCTATTCAATGGACGATAATAGAAATTTATTAAAATAAAATGCTTGTCATTGACAGATTTGAAAAATATTCTGGAATTCAGGTCCTTGGCCTGGGCGATGTTTCATCCAAATCAGACCAGAACCTTAGAAGTTATGGCGAATGCAGACAGACAGACAGAATGACCACAGGAGTGATTGCCATACCCTCCAGGTATCACCGTAATCCAAAACTGCCAAGAAACTGGCTTCAATGATCCTCTTCCAGGTTTTCATAGGGAACTCTCTAACCCCTGTCCTCGTCTCCCTGTCTGTCTGTGAGTGGATGTCTCGTGGCGATGGTCAAGGTGGTGGATGTCTCCTGGTGATGATCAAGGTGGTGGATGTCTCATGGTGATGATCAAGGTGGTGGATGTCTCATGGTGATGATCAAGGTGGTGGATGTCTCCTGGTGATGATCAAGGTGGTGGATGTCTCATGGTGATGATCAAGGTGGTGGATGTCTCATGGTGATGATCAAGGTGGTGGATGTCTCATGCTGATGATCAAGGTGGTGAATGTCTCATGGTGATGGCCAAGGGGGTGGATGTATCATGGTGATGGTCAAGGTGGTGGATGTCTCATGGTGATGATCAAGGTGGTGGATGTCTCATGGTTATGGCCAAGGTGGTGGATGTCTCGTGGTGATGATCAAGGTGCTGGATGTCTCGTGGTGATGATCAAGGTGGTGGATGTCTCATGGTGATGACCAAGGTGGTGGATGTCTCGTGGTGATGATCAAGGTGGTGGATGTCTCATGGTGATGACCAAGGTGGTGGATGTGTCATGGTGATGATCAAGGTGGTGGATGTCTCGTGGTGATGATCAAGGTGGTGGATGTCTCATGGTGATGATCAAGGTGGTGGATGTCTCGTGGTGATGATCAAGGTGGTGGATGTCTTGTGGTGATGATCAAGGTGGTGGATGTCTCATGGTGATGGCCAAGGGGGTGGATGTCTCGTGGTGATGATCAAGGTGGTGGATGTCTCATGGTGATGATCAAGGTGGTGGATGTCCCGTGGTGATGATCAAGGGGGTGGATGTCTCATGGTGATGATCAAGGTGGTGGATGTCTCGTGGTGATGACCAAGGTGGTGGATGTCTCGTGGTGATGATCAAGGGGGTGGATGTCTCATGGTGATGATCAAGGGGGTGTGATCTTCTCTACGTCGCCCCCCTCCTTCAAATGGATCAGAGTGGAATACATACATTCATCCAAATGGTATATGACTGATATTTTGAGCTCCGAGCCTTGACATTTAGCCTTTATCTTATTTTCATACTAGTGCTCATTCCTCTATGTTAAATACTTTGTACATTTTCTTGTTACAGCTATGCTCCTAATGCTCCTAATAGCTGTGCTATGCTTTCTAATATCAATAATAGAAATAAACAGGACAGGACCCAACATTGATCCCTCTGGAACACATTTAGTTACCGGTAAGAACTCGGATAGGGTTCAATTGATCCCTGTTGAATCAAAACCAATCCTACGTAATCTCTCAAAAAGCAGTGAATTATATCAATGCAATCCAGATTGATGAAAAGAACAGCACAATGTTTTCTGTTGCCCATAGCAGATACACTATTTAAGACCTAATAACATAACTTAACTCTGGAACTAACTGTTGAGAGCTCAATACAGAATACACTGGGTTAATTATTCATTACCAATGATTACAGGATTTGTGTTACAGAATAGTTTGGAAATTGGTCTGTAATTATTGAGATAACTTCTATCTTCACCCTATTTAACGGAATGAGTCATGACTTTCAAAAACCTACAAACTATGCCAGATTAAATATTATTAATATAAGTGTTATTTACTCTGTAATCAATGGAGCAGATAGCTTTAGATAAATGATCAAATGTCTCCTCTTATCAATGTCTTGCACTGCCTCAATAACACTAGGAGAGGAAGGCTGTAGTTTACAGAGAAATATCACTTAGTGGGTGACTTATTGCACTTGCACACTATCATTAATAAGAAGGGACCCTGTTTTCATTTTGAAATACATGACCAGCAGCAGCAACATGTGTATTAAAGGCGAATCTTTCATCTCAGATATTAAACAGTCAACCTCATACCAGCAATAACGACCATCTCTGACTGGAATAGTTTCAATACTGGCTACTGACTGTAGATCTGAAATAAAGGATCAACCACAAGGGGGAGCCAGTTTACCTGACATATTCTGCTCTTGTGTAGGAGAATGCTGTTATGCATCAAGTCATGGGCTTTTAACACAATACTTCTGTTATAAACTAGAAGACTAAGAATATAATAATTGGTGTGACCAGTGTGAAAATAGTTACAAGCTGGGTTTATCACTCAAAAAGTTATTTTATAGGTAGTAGTAGTAGTAGTTTTATTCAGTCATCACACCCAATACAACACAATCATTCCACAATCTTTGATTTGGCAGTAACTGAAAAGGTACAGACTGAAGCATAATGCGTATACATGCCTGTCCTAAAATTAAGACTCCAAAACAGTATTCTAAAAGAAAATAACAAAAAAATAATTATTCACATTTGTAATCTTAAAAAATAGCTATACAAACCATTATCTTAAAAACCAAAAGCGAATGACTCATTCTTTTTTTTTTTGTTGATCTTTTCCCCCCTCCATTTTCCTCTGATTTTCTCCCATCCCAATGTTAGTCGTTATGCCAATTCCCAATCCCCTTCCTGGTCGCTGCGCACTTACCCCCCACAGTCGGTCTGGGAGAGTGGAGGCTACCACGTGCTTCCTCCGACACACGTCCAGCCAATCAACCGCTTCTTTTCACCTGGCAGCGCGGATTCTCATTGAGAGGGCGTAGCGTGTGGAAGGATCACACTATCCCACTCAAGTCCTATCCGCGCTTAGCAGGCGCCCCGACCGAACTGTAGGAGTCGCTGTTTACAACGACCCGGACCCACCCCGCCAGCTTCTCACACCCTCTAATACAGCCAATTGTATTAGTGTGAACGGCCAGCCAAGCTGGTGACAACCCTGGAGCTGTGAGCTGGATTCGAACAGGCGAATCTAGCCGCTCCGGGGTTTGGTGACGAACGCAATCTCTGTTACGCCACCTGACCGCCCCGAATGACTCATTCTTATGTATATCAGCAAGTTAACCCCAACAATAGAAATACATCTCCTTTTAATCCCTTTCTTAGCTTTTTGAACAGTAAATTTACAAATGTCTCTCAAATCATATTTTCTTTCGTGTATTGAATAAAAACCTTTGCACACCGTCCGGGAGTAACTTTGCTTTAGCTCTGTACATTATTTGCATAATTTTATAATAAACCAAAATCATTAAATGTCATAACATGAGACTTTATAAACAGTGGATTTGTGTGGTCATAGTAACCAGCCTTATGAAGGCTCCAGATGGCACGCTTTTGCAGTAAGACTATCGGATTTACAGTATTTTATGTCGACCCCCATACTTACATATCCCCCATAGTAAGATATGTAAGGTGAGCAGTAGATAATGTACAAGGCTTTATAGTTTAATATATCCTTACATTTATACAAGATTTCTACTGACTTAGATATTTCCCCTTGAATATAGTTAACACGTTGTTTCCATGTTAATTACCTTTCTGAATAAATATTTTGCCACAAACTGGACAGCTAAATGGTCTACAATGACTTTTTCACAATCCCTTTATCTCTGAACCTCTGAACCTGTTCCAACAAATTAAACAACTAGAGTTTCTCTCCAGTATGACTTCCCATGTGTCTTCTCAGAACCCCTTTATCACTGAACCATTCCACAAACTTCAGGATTTCTCTCCTGTATGACTTCTCATGTGTATTTTCAGAGTTCCTTTCTCACTGAACCCTTTTGAACAAACTGAACAACTAAATGGTTTCTCTCCTGTATGAGTTATCATGTGGATATTCAAATGTCCTTTTCGAGTGAACCCTTTTCCACAAACTGAACAACTAAATAGTTTCTCTCCTGTATGAGTTGACATGTGTATTTTCAGAGTTACTTTCAGAGTGAACCCTTTTCCACAAACTGAACAATTAAAGGGTTTCTCTCCTGTATGAGTTCTCATGTGGATCTTCAAACTTCCTTTCTGACTGAACCCTTTTGAACAAACTGAACAACTAAATGGTTTCTCTCCTGTATGAGTTCTCATGTGGATATTCAAACTTCCTTTGTGAGTGAACCCTTTTCCACAAACTGAACAACTCAATGGTTTCTCTCCTGTATGAGTTCTCATGTGGATCTTCAAACTTCCTTTCCCACTGAACCCTTTTGAACAAACTGAACAACTAAATGGTTTCTCTCCTGTATGAGTTCTCATGTGGATATTCAAATGTCCTTTGTGAGTGAACCCTTTTGAACAAACTGAACAACTAAATGGTTTCTCTCCTGTATGAGTTCTCATGTGGTTATTCAAATGTCCTTTCCCACTGAACCCTTTTGAACAAACTGAACAACTAAATGGTTTCTCTCCTGTATGAGTTCTCATGTGGATATTCAAATGTCCTTTGTTAGTGAACCCTTTTGAACAAACTGAACAACTAAATGGTTTCTCTCCTGTATGAGTTGACATGTGTCTGTTCAAAGTTCCTTTGTCACTGAAGCCTTTTCCACAAACTGAACAACTAAATGGTTTCTCTCCTGTATGAGTTCTCATGTGGATATTCAAATGTCCTTTATCACTGAACCCTTTCCCACAAACTGAACAACTAAATCGTTTCTCTCCTGTATGAGTTGTCATGTGGATCTTCAAATGTCCTTTATCACTGAACCCTTTTGAACAAACTGAACAACTAAATGGTTTCTCTCCTGTATGAGTTCTCATGTGGATCTTCAAACTTCCTTTGTGAGTGAACCCTTTTCCACAAACTGAACAATTAAAGGGGTTCTCTCCTGTATGAGTTCTCATGTGGATCTTCAAACTTCCTTTCTCACTGAACCCTTTTGAACAAACTGAACAACTAAATGGTTTCTCTCCTGTATGAGTCAAACTTAATGTTTTTTGTTTCTTGTCTGATATTAGCATCTTTAAACCTGACTGAGGTTCCCCACTCTCCTTCCAATCATCACTGTCATCAGTCTCAGGACAGTCTGAAGAGAGAGGCTGGCCATCTCTAGTTGGTTCTAAATCACCATCTGGATCTAAGTTACTGGCTGGTTCTGATACTCCACAGTCCTCTCCATCAGGTTCTGTTTTCATCTGTCCAGTTGAGGTGCTGGGTAAAGAGTAAGCTTCTCTGTTTTTCTCCCTCTGGGTTTGAAGAGGCTGGAAGGACAGAGCGTTCTCTTGACCATCTTCACATTTCACTGGGTGAACTGTGATCTTGGAGAGATCAGCTTCTTCCAGCCCTTGATGTAGTTCCTCTTTGATCTGTAGGAGCTCTGAGTCCTGGGTTTGGCTGAGCAGTGAGGACAGAGTATTCTCTCCACCATGTTCATATTTCACAGGGTGTAAGGTCATCTTGGAGCCATCAGCCTCCTCTAGATATTGACACAGTTCCTCCTGTTCCTCTTTGATCTGGAGGGGCTCTGTGTCCTGGGTTTGGCTGAGCTGTGAGGACTGAGGTTTCTCTTCATCATCTTCACTCTTCACAGGGACAGGGTTGAAAGTGAACTTGATGATATCAGCCTCCTCCAGACCTTGAAGCTGCTCTCCCTCCTGACTGATCCAGAGTTCCTCCTGTTCCTCTTTCATCTGTAGGGGCTCTGGCTCCTCCTGGCTCAGACTGGGGCTCCTCTCCTGCTGCTCAGGGGGAACCTCCTCTTCACAGACAGAGAGCTGTGGGGGGTCTGGAGGGAGGAATAATAATAATATGAATAACAAACATAAAGATGCAGTAGATAACTTTTCATCATTAACACATGGCCCATTTGACATCGAGTATCTATCATTCAAGATGTGAAAAAGGAATAATTTTTCCATCCATACATTCCCGTTTTATACCGTGGTGAATATAAGTATGGTTTTAGAGCGGTTTAGGGTAATTCCTGGGAGGCTAGTAGGGCTGTCCCCGACTAAGGATTTGGATGGTCAAATTTGCTGTTAGTCGCCTATTGGTCAAAAAAAATTAAAAGGCATCATATTTTTTATATTAAAAAACATATATATATATATATTTTATCATTCCATTTGGGCTGTGGGGGGTGCTTAATGTCTGAAAGAGTCGACTGAAGGCTTCTTGTCCTCTGCAAAAGCATGCAATTGGTCCACTGATGGATACATCTTGATATTTGTCTAGTCTAGTGTGTTCATTAGATGGGTGAAATCCTCTTTCAGCGCCTCTGTGCCTGTTTTCGTAGGCAGTTAGCCTCTGGTATGCGTGCTATTAGCGTTAACCATGCTTCTAGGCCTCTTTTCTTTTGGAAAGAATGAAAAAATAATAATAAATAAATAAAAAAATTATAAATATATATATATATATTTTTTTGTATTCGACTAAGAGGTTGGCTAGTCGACTACGGCTCCTTTCGACCGATTAGTCGACTAATCTACTAATAGGGGTCAGCCCTAGAGGCTAGTAATAGGCTGCTGTGGCGATAAGAAAGTAGCGAGCCAGAGACGTGGTTCGAGTTGAGGTACTTTACTTCTCACTGCACATAGCATTTACAATAACAACCAACTTAACCCGGAACCGGAAGTGGTATTTACCCTTTCACCTAAACAGTAAAACCCCCGCCCTTAAAGGCACAAGCCCACCTTGGTGAATGTCTCTTAATATAGGTCACCACACAGGCCCCCCCAGAATTCACCAATACAAAAACTGCAACTAATTAATAGCCAGTGAACAGTCCATCAGTGAACAGATCACAGCATGAAATAGTCAACGTGGAGGGGGACGGATCAAGCGGCCGAACCGACTGTGCTTAACAAGAGGGGGATTAAGGGAGAGAAGTGGGACCAGCGGCCGGGCCATGGAAGGGGTCAAGGCCAGAACAGAGGATGGGGAAGGGGTCTGAGCCGAAACCGGGGGGGCCGACTGAACTGGTTCGTCCTTGTCCAAGTGAGCAGGCTTAAGACGGTCTATAGTGACCCGCTCTGGCCTGCCCCCCATGTCCACAACAACGTTTTTAGTGCCTGCCTCCAGGACACGGAAAGGCTCGTCATAAGGGGGCTGCAGCGGGGTCCGATGGCTGTCGTGCCAGATGAACACATATTTGGACAATGGCAGGTCCCTGGGGATGTAGGACTGGGGAAGGCAGTGGCGGGATGTTGGAATGGGAATAAGGGCATCGGCAACACCCCGGGACACTGTTCGATGGGAGGCGACGGACCAGGAAGCTGTGGCCTCCGGAAATAACTCCCCAGGGACCCGCAGCGGCTGGCCGTACACCAGCTCAGCGGACGAGGCCTGGAGGTCCTCTTTGGGGGCAGAACGAAGACCAAGCAAGACCCACGGGAGGCGGTCAACCCAGTTGCCATCCGTAAGGGCAGCCCGAAGAGCGGCCTTCATGTCCCTATGGAACCGCTCACAAAGTCTGTTGCCCTGCGGGTTGTACGCCGTAGTGCGGTGGATCTTCACCCCCAGGTGCTCCGCAACTGCAGTCCAGAGCTCCGAAGTGAACTGGGGGCCCCTGTCGCTTGTGATGTCCCCCGGTGTGCCAAAACGGGCCACCCAGCAGCCGATGAACGCCTGGGCCACCTCCGCTGCCGTAGTGGAGGACAGTGGAACAGCCTCCAGCCACCTGGTGGTCCTGTCCACCATGGTGAGGAGGTGAGTATATCCGTGGGAGGGGGGCAGGGGGCCCACCAGGTCCACATTCACGTGGTCGAACCGCCTCTATGGCACTATAAACGGTGCCAAAGGGGCTTTGGTATGGCGGTGCACCTTGGCACGCTGGCACGCCACACATGAGCTAGCCCAGGCCCTAACATCCTTCTGGAGGCCAACTTGACCCCCACCAGCTTAGTCGAGGCCTTCACACCTGGGTGGGAAAGGCTGTGGATCATGTTAAAAACCCGGCGCCGCCAGGCCGTAGGCACCATAGGGGGCGCGGTTGGCCAGTGGAGATGTCGCAGAGGAGAGTGGCGTTAGCTGTGTCGAACACCACATCCTCCAGCTGCAGTGCAGTAGGGCCCGTCCGATAGGCCTGAATGTCTGAGTCTGTGGCTTGGTCTGCCGCCATGGCGGCATAATCGAGTCCCAAGTGGACGGACCCGATGACCGCCAGAGAGAGGCAGTCGGAAGTGGCAAGTTGTCCTTGCCCGCCACGTGCTCAATGTCCGTGGTTAATTCGGAGATCGCAGAGAGCTGCCGCTGCTGACGTCCCGACCACGGCTCTGAGTTCTTGGCCATGGAGAACGTTAGCGGCTTGTGGTCCACAAAGGCAGTGAACTGGCGGCCTTCCAACAGGAATCTAAAGTGCCTAGTGGCGAGGAACAGACCCAGCAGTTCCCTGTCGAAAGTACTGTACTTACGCTCGTTGTCGCGGAGCTGTTTGCTAAAAAAGGCCAGTGGCTGCCAGGAACCGCCCACCCACTTTGCCCCGCAGGGCCTCGTACAAGGGGCGCATGAGGTGGGCAGCATGGGGAAGGAACCGGTTGTAAAAGTTCACCATGCCCAGGAACTCCTGTAGAGACCGTACGGTGCGGGGACAAGGAAAACTGGCAATGGCCTCCACCCTGGCAGGGAGTGGGGTGGCTCCCTGTGGAGTGACATGGTGTCCGAGGAAGGTGATGGAGGACTGCTCAAACTGGCACTTGGTCGGGTTGACGATGAGGCCGTGTTTACTGAGCTGCTCAAACAGCTGCTGGAGGTGTGTCATGTGCTCCTCTATGGACGTACTGGCTACAAGAATGTCATCCAAGTACACAAACAAAAACGGCATGTCCTGGAGCACAGAGTCCATCAGGCGCTGAAACGTCTGCGCCGCCCCCATGAGCCCGAAAGGCATTCTTAGGAATTCAAAAAGTCCAAAGGGTGTAATGACAGCTGTTTTTGGCACATCCCGTGGATGGACCGGCCCTGCTGGTCTCTGACAAGAACAAATTGCAGGTTGAAAAAATCCTCAGCACGGAACTAGGCAAAATCTGCATATGGCTCGCTGATAACAAACTATCATTACACATGGGCAAAACAGAGTCCATTCTCTTCGGTTCAAATAACAAACTCAGCAAGACCGACGGATTCTCAGTTACAGTGGGTGACAATATTGTCACAAGGAAAGACGAAATTACCTACCTGGGTTCCATCCTAGAGGCAAATCTTTCCTGTGACAAAATGGCATCCAATGTAATAAAAAAAGTCAACCAACGAACTAGATTCTTGTACCGGATCTCCTCTCTGGTAAACAAGAATACCCTGAAGACTCTGGCAGGAGCACTTCAAGGGTACTATGACTATGCGTGCACCTCATGGTACCAAAGCACCTCAAAGGCGCTTAAAACAAAATTACAAACATCACAAAACAAACTGGTCAGACTACTACTTGACCTGAACCCCAGAACCCACCTCACCCCTGCCCACTTTGCCAACCTAGGATGGCTTAGAGTAGACGACAGAGTACAGCAACTTGCAATGGGCCTGGTCTACAAGATACACTATACGACCGGGGTGCCCATGTACATGTCAAAATACTTCCCAAAGGTCAGTGAATACCACAACCACTACACCAGAGGAAGCTCAACAAATCATGTTAAACCCAGATTCGGCTCAAACATGGGACTAAACACGTTTCGCAATTATGCCACAACAATGTGGAACGCCCTACCCAAAGCTGTAAAGGAATGTGAATCCCTGCCCACATTCAAAACCGCTCTTAAAGAGCACCTATGGGAGGCTGCAATTCGAAACTGGCCACCGTAAATGCCCAAAACCCCCACCACCTCCTAATAGACAGTCTCCTCCCCACCGCATGTATATATTCCCTCCCCGCCGTATGTATATTTCCCTCCCACCCACCCACCCCCTCCTAATGTACAGTCCCCTCCCCATCATATGTATACTCCCGTCAGGATCTAGGGGTAACAGTACTATATATTTGAATACCGTTTATGTCACAAATGTATCAGTACTAAATACCTATATGTCCCTATGCCATAAATATCATGTATGTTGTGTATGTCATAAATGTCTATATGAATTGAAAATGGGGGACTGCATTCAGGTCTGCATCCCCTTAACAATTGTGTGTATTGAGCCGTACTGTATTGTACCCATTCTGCAATCTGTTAAATAAAGTTCTCATTCATTCATTCATTTCACTACTTTTTAAAAACGGAGCTCACTTTTGCTGGTTGGTTGTCCCCAAAACTAAGATGGCGGCGGTCTCATGACGTCAGAGTGTCTTGTGTGTACCATATTGGATGCGCTCGGCTTGAACAACAAGTCGTCACCGTCCTGCCGCGAGCAGCCCGCTCTCCGATCACTCCCTCCCCCAACACCAGCGGAAAAAGGGGGCTCTGATTGTTTCCTTTGGCTGCGGGCCGCGTGCCTTCGTTGAAGCGCGGGCGGCCCCACTTTTCGCTCCTCCGCAACCTGACACCCAGTTGATGGCTGAGCCTGGGTCTGTCTGTGAGAATGTTGTGCTGTCAAGCGGCTCCCACACCATAAGCTGTGTTGGTTGAGCCTGGTGTTATGTCTGTCAACTATAAGTGTCGTCAGCAGGGGGGCTCGAAACCTTTTGAGGCACACAGTGCGGGCTTCCCCGGCCTCGCCTTCGCCCGGCCATGCATCATGTTGGTGCCTCCCACTCCTGAAAGATTGGTAGTGGTCTCGCAGGCGCGCGTGATTTGGGCGGTAGTAATATCACTGCAGGGCTACGGTGTGTAGGAACCCGTGGGGACCTCACGCCTTGCATGTCCGGCTGCAGAACAACTCTGCAGCATGTTCTGGAGGGGTGTTCAGTGGGGGGGGGGGGGGCTTTTGTCACCTAGATTGATGTCAGCTTCCCCCGTATCAAACCGGCCCTTTCTGTCGGGGTCCCCCCTTGGGTGCGATTGCCTCGTGGGTAGTGTCAGGTTCCGACCCGACTCCACGGAACGCTCTGCTCGCAAGGGTCCAGGGTTGGCTACGCACAGCGGGTGGGACCGGGCGGCCTATCTACAGTTCCTGGCGGACCTGCGCCACGTGACGGCGGGTGCGTTGGGAGTGTCGTCACATATGACTACGGCAGTACCATATGTCGAGGTGGATGGGGAGAACGCTGAGGTGGGGACTTGTGTTTACACAACCCCACCCGTTTTCAGGTTTGGTACAGACCCTATTGTCAGGGTCACCAGCAGTGACAGCTCTGGTCAACGAGATCCAATCTCTGTGGACGAAGCAAGCCATAGTTGTGGCGTTCTCCTCCCGGTGTTCTCTGGTTGAGAAGTCGGGAGGGGGGGGGGGGTATCAGACCCATGCTGGACCTGTCCCATGGGAAGGTTCAGCATTTTTTGGATAGTCTCCTACCTGTTGAACACTGTCAGGTGGGGGTCTGGTTCTCCTCCATAGACCTGTAGGATGCGTTTTTCGCATCTCCGATCTTCCATCCTAAGGCTTACCTACGCTTCCTTGCAGGGTTAGCGTATGAGTACCAGAGGCTGCCGTTCGGTTTTCTCTGGCTCCCCGCATCTTCACCAAGTGCGTGGAGGCCGCACTGGGGCCTCTGCGTCGTCAGGGGTTACGAAGTGTATTCTGCCTGACGACGTTCTGGTCCTTCGCGGTCAAGGTGGATCGTCGGGTCTCGTACCAGGCAGGTCCCTACCAGCCTGGGGTTTGCTGTAGACTGGAAGTAGAGTACTCCTCTTCCCAGTCAACGGTTGGAGGGCTATGGGCATCCCTCTCAGACCGTGTTGTTCCGTCCTGGGACGGTTACGGCGCTGTCTCACGGCACGTTTTTCACCGACGCCTCCCTCGCTGGTGACGCGTCGGGCCAACGCAGCAGGGGGCAGCTGGCAAACCATGCTGCCCGGTCTGCGCTACGTTCAATGTGTTGGCATTGAAAGCGGTCCTTCTGGTCCTCAATCGGTGTTGATCAGGACGGACAATACGACGTCAGTGTCGTATATCGACAGACAGTGAGGCGGGCGGCTGGCTATGGGCGTCTTCCATCTGCGCGCCCTGAGGGCTCCCCACATCCCCGGCAGGGTGAATGTGAGTACAGGTGTACTGTCGCGGGGCGGTCCTCATCCTGACGGGTGGGGATTACGTCCGGACATAGCCAGGCAGGTCTGGGACCGATGCCGTGCCGCCTGGGATTTTTCCCCATACATCTGTTAGGTCAGTTGTTGGGACGGGTACGTTGAGGGGCGCAGGTTCTTGATCCTGATGGTGATACCATCCGGGATGCGCATGCTCCCTCCACTGTCGCGCTTTACGCGGGCAGATGGCGTATGTTCCAAGTGTGGTGTAAGGCGGGGGGCCGGGACCCAGTCTCCTGCCCCCTGGATGCTGTCCTTAGTTACCTCCAGTCTCTCCTTGATAGACTGTCGGCTTCGACGGTGAGGTTTTATGCAGCAGCTATATCCTCCTATCATGTGGGATTTGAGGGGGATGTCTTGTTCAGCCACCCTTTTGTGAAGCGTTTCCTCCTTGGCGCTCGACGCGTTAAGCCGGTGCAACGCTCTTTGCCTCCGAGTTGGGATCTTCAATTGGTCCTCGGTCGGTTGTCCTTGGCCGCGTTTGAGCCTCTTGAGCAAGCGCCGTTGGAACAGCTGTCGTTCAAGACTGCGTTCTTGCTGGCCGTCACCTCCGCTGAACGCGTGGGTGTGCTTTGTGCTCTCTCGATACGACCGGAGTGCCTGTCTTTCATTCCGATTGCGGTGCCACTCTGTGGCCTAATCCTGCCTTCGTGCCTGTAAATATCCGGAGTTCTTCCACTCCAGGGATATTGTGGTTCAGGCTTTTCGTCCGCCTCCTCACGCTAGTGAGTTAGATGCAGGCCTTCACCCGTCATGTCCGGTCCGTACTTTGGGAATTACCTCAGCCGTACTCAGGACCTCGGGGTCACCGATCAGCTTTTTGTCTGTCACGGTGGTTCTCAGGCCGGTAAGGCACTATCGAACAACGCCTGTCCCGTTGGTTGTGCGAGGGCATTGCCCTCTGCTACACGTTGGCTGGGCAGGATCCCCCTGGGGGCGTCAGGGCGCACTCCACTCGTGGGGTGGCTGCCTCTGCCGCTCTCCTGGGTGGGGCTTCGGTGGAGGACAACTGTGCTGCAGCTTCATGGTCCTCCCCGGGTCCCTTTGTAAGGTTTTACCTCATGGACATGACCGGGGGTTCCGTCTCCCAGGCGGTTCTGGGGTCTGTGGCCTTTCCTGCTTCCCGTCCTTTGGTAGGGTAGCAGGAGTGTGTGGGTATGGGCCACAGTGTGTTGAGTCACACGTGGTTCCGCCTGTGCGATGTGTTCAAGGGGTTCTAGTTCCTCCTTGCTCGCACTCCGGTGGAGTTGACTGCGCCCCCCCTTCGTTAGGAAGGATGGGGTGACGGGACTCCCCAAAGCCCTTGATGTGGGCTTACGGGTCCTCAGGGGCTACATTTGTCGGGGCTCGCGTCCGCTCTAACCCATATCTCGATAGGATTAAGAGCGGGACGCGATAAGCCAAGTACGAGACATAACGATAGGTTATAACCTAGTTATGAGAGTACTGGCTGAGCGTCCCGCTCTTAAGCGGCCCCGAGTCCCCTTGAGGGGTTTTTGCTGGGAACGAGATTTTGGCGAGGAAGGGTGTATTGGTGACCAAGCCTACTGTCTTATAGGCTACGCCTCCATAGAGGCGGGTCCCGGCAGGTGTGGGTGTATGTATTTTTTATTCGTGATGGAGTACAATATGTACAGGAGATGAGGTATATCTCGATAGGCTTAAAGGTCCCATGCATTATAAATGTCATTTTTCAGTCTCTAGCATTGTATTATAGTAATAGGAGTTCGTATCAATGTGTTTTAGGGTCTAAATACCATATTGGCGAATTGCTCCGTTTCAGCCCAACCCCTCTGTGCCTCTAGTAAATTGGGTCATTTTGATTTGAAGTCCCTGAGCACGTCACTGGGCGCTGTGGATAGACACAGTGATGCGATTGGCTCTGTGGTTGGAGCTAATGCCCGCCCCCATTCTACCTAGACTAGACAGCGAGTGGGGCTGCGGGGCCGAGAGGAAGAGAGAGCCGAGAGGGAGCCGAGAGAAAGGAAGAGAGAGGGAGGGAGGGAGAGAGAGGGGGCACTTGGGGGGGGGGGGACCTGCCGCACGGAGGTCCGCGCGACACACACCTCCGAACGGGAGTGATAGAAAGAAAAAAAAGGAAGAGAGAGGGAGGGGCTTTTCTCTCTCTCTCTCTCTCTCATGGTATAAATGATTATTTGTGTAAATAAGGTTATATGCCGACCATTAAGAAAATACATGTTAGTTTAGGAATAAGGGGCAGGTAACTATATAACTATAAGATTTATTCTTCTTCCTGCTCCTTTTGTCCATGGAATGACTATTTATGATTTTTTAATGAAGAAACTATGATTGTATTATTCCATGTGGCAAATAAAAACTCTGAACTGAACTGAACTCTCTCTCTCTTCCCCCCCCTCCCTCCCTCCCTCTACCAGTGCAGACTGTGGTCTGACTGTCACTCAAAGTGCTTATGGGCGGAGCCAGGCCATAACAGCCTGATTTCTCGAGGCTGAAAAATGATGGTTTCGAGTACTTGATTAGAAATATAAAACAATGAATTTTTTTGAAAAAAAAATTACAAATGTCTTCAATAGACTAACAGGAATTGTGTAAAGTTGCCCAAATAGTGCTAGGAATAGCAGTGCATAGCCCCTTTAAGAGCGGGACGCTCAGCCAGTACTCACATAACTAGGTTATATACATAACCTATCGTTTACATCATTGGTATCTAATTTCATTATTTTTTTTTTCCATTTGACACCGGTAATGCCACTCAGAAAGGGTTAAAAAGGTCCACGCACGAATAACATGCATGGAGCAAATGAAAAAGCGTATCAGACGCTAGCAGGGCCGTGACGTCACTCGAGGCACCTTATGCCCGTCCGGGTCATAGTACTACTGGCTATATGGCTCTGGCTAACGTTACCCCGCTAACGTTAGCATTATGTCTACTGTCGTGAACCATTTTAGATCGGGGCATGTAGAGGAGTTTGGGGAATGAGTAAAATGTGCAGGTCCTCTTCTCAGACCTGTGGGGCAAAGCACTGCACACACATCATGCCGGCTAGCAAGCTACACGTCACGGCATGTTGATAGCACAATAGTAGCCCACTCGGTGCATCACAGTCACGAAACGGGCTTCCCCGATAGCTATTAGATAACTAACGTTAGCGTTACAAGCTCAAACACCTTATAATTACTACTATTGTCATGTCCATAAGTTCCCTGGCAGAATACTTGTGAGGACAAAGGTTTACAAAGAGGAGAGAACCATTTTAAATCTGGCATTTTAGGAGTTTCGAGAATGCTGGCTCCCAAGCTAGCTAACTGAGCTACTAACGTTATATACACAATATGTACAACGACACAATGATTTACATTATTACAAATATGGTAACGTGGTTGTGGCTTTTACAAATAGTGGTTAGCTTTAGAGATGAATGGCTATGATCACGGAGCAATAGTGTTAGGTGAAACAGAGACTAGCTCCTCGGCTAGTAGTAGCAAGGCTCTCTGCTTCCTGCCGTCTGCCTGTGACTCTCAGAGCCCCTCGCTGCCCTGCACCTCATGTGACGTCATCATTAAGATGACACATGCACGTTATGAACCATGAATTAAAATATGCATGTGCATGGAGGTTGTTGTTTGGTCGACAAAATGTTTGATAAAAACGCTAAAACTGGGTCAATTTCTATACTTTTTTTTCCCCTCTTCATGAAAGTCAGCGTTGGCCTAGTCACATTGTTTATTGAACAAAAATACAACCTGCAAGTTGGCCTTTAAACAGAATTAATAGATTTTTTTTTTATTATTACAAATAAAAAATTTGAATGTTGATTTAGAATTCGAATGCCTTTGAAGCCTTCCATCTAAAAACATAAATTAAAACTTACCACAGTCATGGTATCCATAAACTTCAATCGGTTCGGATCCTATGAATGAAATGAGAATGTAAACAAACACTGGCGTCACCTTAGAAAGTAGCACTGCGTTGCGTGAAATCACTGCGCCCAGAGAGGAGTGGTTAGGCAAAAAAATAATCAGAGTATATTTGCTTAGAAAACGAATTCAATTATTTTTTATTTCTCCACGTGGTAAATACACAGGTCACAACATGTTTACAGGAACGTTTTGGAGTTGTATTTGGAGTGTATTTCGTGACTGTAGGGGACTTCAGGGTAAAGGACTGCCCCACTTCCAGTGATGCAGCTAAGCTACGCTAACGGTGCGGGCGTTCCCTAAGCCTAATGCACGCACAGAGACAAAAAAGGTATGTATCTTCTTGTCTAACTCCAGGGAAGATGTTAAATAAGCTAATTTCGCAATTTTTTTGAGTTTTCCTTTAATTAACAAAGAGAGGCAGAGTTGATTTTGCAATAAAAAATAAAAATGTATAAAAGATTTTTTAATAGTCAAATTTTATTTTCATATTCGAATTCCATGCCCATCGAACGAAGCTTCGAAGTATTTAAGACAGCCCTAATTTCCACTATAATAAAGTTTACATGAGAATAAAATACGGGCCACCCATTTTGAGATGTACAACATGTATGCAAACCCCAGTACTCACTCTTCTCATTCAGCCTTTGAGGGCTCTCCTCTTCTTCCATTGACACCCGAGGGCTGAGAGGGCACACAAGGTCAGGAGGAAGTCCACTGCTGGGGTCTAGATCCTGGGGTGGAGAGACCGCTGGCTTGGGTGTTGGAGTTATTGGCTGCGGTGGAGGGGCTGGAAACAGAGAGGTCAAGCTTTCACTGACCAACTTCAAAGCAAGAGAGGAAACAGTCAAAGCAGGTAAAACTGGAGTCTTCACAACAGATAGGAGGGTCTTACTACCTGTGCCCGAAGCCGGTAAGGCTGAAGTCTTGACAGCCGCGGATGCGTGGGTCTTGGTAGAAGTGTCTGATGCTTTTCCCGCCAGACTCTTGGTGATCAGAGGGGCAGGAGCAGGGGTTTTGTAAGCCGTGACTGACGATGCTTCAGCTGGACTCTCGTGATCGGTACCAGGCAGAGGACAGGAGGCTGGTTTCATCTGGACGGTGGCCACGTGGAACGAAGTGATGCCCAGGTAAGTCTGAGGATCCGAACAGGGGGTCAATCTCAGCGGTTGTGGGTTCAATTGTCTGCCGGTCCGACTCATAATGGTGAATGTGCTCTGGCTGGCGGGACCGTAAGATGCAGAGGCGAGTGGCTGGTGATCGATGGCACTGCCATCAGTCAAAAATGGAGGAACAAGTGAAGCATTTTTAACGTCATTCATGGCTTGATGAAGTGGGCAGCTATCGCCAGTTGTAACTGACTGAAGGTGGAGGCTGGAGGTCTGGACCAGTCAGGTTAATTTGTACTGTGATCACTGACTTTCCGTCTGTGGGGAGCAGTCCTGGACAGCAGGTGTCTGGCTTGGTCGGGTTGCACTAGCAGGGTTCTCTCCTCTCGGTGGTCATGGGTACAAGGAGTCCTGTGGGACTGACAGAATCAGGCTGTGCTGTGGTGGGTGACTTTGTGGATAATAGGCTTAGATATGAAGGTGTTTGGCTCATCCCACTGATATCCTCCTTCCCAAGTCCTCAGACCCTATGAAAAGCAAAGAGGTGATAGTGAATATTATCTTTGTAGCATTTCTGCTTGTTACTGTACAAAGTTTTAAGTGGAGAGTGGCGGGAAAATGAGAGGGAGAGAGAGAGAGAGAATGAATGAAAGTGAACCCCTAACCCTGGCAGTGTTAGTGCCATGCTCTACTCATTGAGCAACACAGGGAATAGAACCCCAACAAACTCAACAAATGGCCAACATAAATAATCAATTTGCCTAAAAAAAAATCATTCAGCCATTATCTTTAGATTGTATTTATGGATTCTGAACCCTAGACTAGTTAACATTGCATCAGAATGTCTCTTTCCATACTCTTTCACACTGTAGTGCCTCCTAGTTTAAACCATCTGGGACCCTCCACCCCTGGCGGTAATTTATGTTATCTTGTAAAAATGAGCGATACGGTAAATGTCAGAAAGTTGCCATCCAGCATATCAACTGTGAAGTGTGCACTTGCACCAGCTAATGATGTCATGTTAGATAGCTAGTACCGTTAGCCGGTGGGTACTAATAATAGCCGTCTCTGCATGATGGCTGCACACCGTTAGCCGGCGCATTAGATAGCTACCACCTTGATACTTACCATGGTATATAGATGAATGGACGCACGTATGCACAAACTAGGTTATTCTACATAAACACTAACTGACTAACATTAGCACCACGCTGACTGCTTCCGGAGCCCAAGTGTCCGCCCACTTCTGCAACCTCAGGCCCTCGGTCTCACCACTGACTAGACTTTTTATTTCAAGTTTCTTTATTAGTTGTCATATAGAAATACAGGATACTTTTATATGAAATGCTTCTTTCCGTATTGCTCCAGTGTGCTATATAAAAGGATAAGTATAATATAAGTAAAGAATAGAAAGTCAAGTACGTAAACAAGTGTAAACTAAACAAATTTTCAATATATATATACAACAATATACAATATACAGTGCAGAGTAGAGAAGGTAGCCGAGTTCCCATACAGTACAATACAGTACAATGTGATGAGGTACAACTTAGCTTAGCTTGTGGTGCCACCTTGTGGTGGTGAGGTGCAATGAGGTAAAATATACAGATATACCAGTACCAATAAATATAGTGTGTTAATAAGTGTCTAAAGTGGGTCAAGTGGGTGCTACAGTGAGTTGGAGTGTGTACGTGTGGAAGTGTGTGCTGTGAGTGTTTGATGGTTTGTTACATAGTGTTATTTTCATTGATTGTCATTGAGCATTCTGATGGCCTGGGGATAGAAGCTCCTTCCGAGTCTCTCTGTGCTTGCCATGAGACTCCGGTATCGCTTGCCTGACCGCAGCAGTTCAAAGAAGCAGTTGTTTGGGTGGCTGGAGTCTTTGATTATTCTCTTAGCCTTACCCATGCAACGCTTGTTGTAAATGTCTTGGAGAGTGGGAAGCCCACCTCAAATTGTGCGTTCGGCTGAACGGGCCACTCTCTGTAGTCTGCTGTGCGGTGCTATTCCCAAACCAGGAGGTGATATTGCCAGTCAGGATGCTCACTATTGTGCATGAGTAGAAGTTCTTAAGGATCTTCTGACTCACGTTGAACCTCCTTAGGCACCTAAGGAAGTAGAGGCGTTGTCGTGCTTTCTTCACTACACTGTCAATGTGTCCATGTCAAGTCCTCAGATATGTGGATTCCGAGGTACTTAAAACTGTTCACTCTCTCGACCGGTGCCCAGTCGATGCTGAGGGGGCTGTAGTCCCTGACCCCCGACCTCCTAAAGTCCACAATCATCTCTTTTGTTTTGCTGACGTTCAGGGAGAGGCAGTTCTCCTGGCACCATCCCACCAGAACCTCTACCTCTTCCAGGTAGGCCCTCTATTTATTTATTTACCCCCCGCCCCCCAACAAGCATAGATAAAGTACTTCCGGAACTGTAGACGGTTCCAAAGTGACAACAGTAACATTCTGAACGGGATTTATTTACTGTTGCAATATTTGCTAATGCAATAGTCGACAGGAAATACATTTGGTTCCAAACTGTTCCCTAGCAACATAATTCCAGTGAAACCATCTATATAAAACTGTCGACAATATTACGTCCGGTCCGATGAAAACGACGTCCGGTTTGGACGTTTAGCCTTCAAAATAAATGTGTGAGAATAATATATGTTTTAAAAACTGATTGATTGATTGAAAACTTTATTAACAGATTGCAGAATGGGTACAATACAGTACGGCTCAATACAAACAATTGTTAAAGGGATGCAGACCAGAAAAATACTTTTGTCTTGTATGGAATCTTTTTCTATTTCTTGTCCGTTGATTGCATTAGACATAAAAAGATCACATCAGGAGACTTAAACAGATCACACCAGGAGACCTAAACAGATCACATCAGGAGACCTAAATAGATCACATCAGGAGACCTAAACAGATCACACCAGGAGACGAAAACAGATCACATCAGGAGAGTTAAACAGATCACATCAGTTGAGTTAAACAGATCACATCAGGAGACCTAAAAATCACATCTAAATTGCACAGCATCTTCAATCTGTGGATCTATTCCCCCGGGAATCAGCTGCTGTCTAGCAGTTAGGCTAAACTTTACTAAATGTTTCCTTTGAGAGCAAAGTTAGCTTAGCTAACATTAAAACATGTGCAGGTTATTAAGCCTCTGTTTAGCTAACAGAACAATGCTGTTGAGAGCTATTGTGGAATAATTTGACGAGATTATTCAGAGTCTCTCTGATAATGTTAGTACAGTAACTAGGCTGCACTAGTCTCTCTGATCATGTTAGTACAGTATAGGCTGCACTAGTCTCTTTGATCAGGCTGCACTAGTCTCTCTGATCATGTTAGTACAGTAACTAGGCCGCACTAGTCTCTCTGATCATGTTAGTACAGTAACTAGGCCGCACTAGTCTCTTTGATCATGTTAGTACAGTAACTAGGCTGCACTAGTCTATCTGATCATGTTAGTACAGTAACTAGGCTGCACTAGTCTCTCTGATCATGTTAGTACAGTAACTAGGCTGCACTAGTCTCTCTGATCATGTTAGTACAGTAACTAGGCTGCACTAGTCTCTCTGATCATGTTAGTACAGTAACTAGGCTGCACTAGTCTCTCTGATCATGTTAGTACAGTAACTAGGCTGCACTAGTCTCTGATCATGTTA
Source organism: Notolepis coatsorum (assembly GCF_963971535.1). Lineage (NCBI taxonomy): Eukaryota > Metazoa > Chordata > Actinopteri > Aulopiformes > Paralepididae > Notolepis > Notolepis coatsorum. Next base: position 2,471,761 of record NC_140176.1, on the reverse strand, counting down.
GTACAGTAACTAGGCTGCACTAGTCTCTCTGATCATGTTAGTACAGTAACTAGGCTGCACTAGTCTCTCTGATCATGTTAGTACAGTAACTAGGCTGCACTAGTCTCTCTGATCATGTTAGTACAGTAACTAGGCTGCACAGCCGACAAACATAGTTGCTGCCTAAACAATATCCAGGTAAGATGGCGGACGGTTATCCCATGATTTATGGCGTAATGTCGCATCTAATGTTTTATATATGGCAGCACCGCTGGTCTAACTGTTGGGTACATTATTTAAGGTTAGGCAATTGTGAAATACCGTAATCAGAAACGGGAACATATTGATCAAAGAATAATGTCCAAAGGACCTTCTGATTAAACAAACCTGCTTTGTGTTTCTTCATCTCACTTTCACAACACTCTGAAGTTTACGGCCAGTCTCGACTCCTCCTTAGTTCAGATCTGTCTCCAGCAGCTGCAGTTAGTCCGTTCTTTACACGATCACTGCATCTAGATCTGTTCATAGAGTTAACGTTAGAGATTAGCAGCATTAGCTCGTTATAGCAACAGACAACGAGGTGAAGCATGGAGTGTGGTGCCCCTGGTGGCTAGGACGAGACATTGCATGGCATTTCCGTATTTCCTGGTGACGTGAAGGAGGGCTGGACCAATCAGCTACGTCTGCGTCACGCGGCACCCCACGCCCCGCCCCTTTGGAAATAAACAGCCAATAGCTGCCTCACACGGGGAAAGCCTGTGGTAACCTCGTTCCCAGTATTATAAGCCTGTGGCCGCGACAGACCGCGCGCTGATTGGCGGAGAGGGGACGTCACTCCACATTGGGTCTAGCCCCTCCCCCCTGACCAGGCTCGGTTGAGACGTGCGGTTGGAGAGAGTGCGAGAGAGAGGGATGAATGAATGAATGAATGAATGAATGAATGAATGAATGAATGAATGAATGAATGAATGAATGAATGAATGAATGAATGAATGAATGAATGAATGAATGAATGAATGAAAACTTTATTTAACAGATTGCAGAATGGGAATGGGTACAATACAGTACGGCCCAATACACACAATTGTTAAGGGGATGCAGACCAGAGAAAGAAGTTTGTCTTGTTTACATCAGGGTCCCCCATTTTCATTCATAGTGACATTTATGACATACACAACATACATGACATTTATGACATAGGGACATACATGACATACAGGTATTTAGTACTGTTACATTTGTGACATACGATATGCAAATATACAGTACTGTTACCCATAGATCCTGACAGAGTATATGATTGATTGATTGATTGATTGAAAAGTTTATTAACAGATTGCAGAATGGGTACAGTACAGTACAGCTCAATACATACAATTGTTAAGGGGATGCAGACCAGAGAAAGACTTTCGTCTTGTTTACATCAGGGTCCCCCATTTTCAATTCATCATAACATATATGACATACATGACATACAGATAGACAGTACTGCTACATCTATACATTTATGACATATCAGATTTGCAAATACAGTACTGTTTGTGATACAAAAGTGTCCAGGAAAAGAGTGTATATACATTTGGCGTAGAAACTGTACATTGGAGGAGGTTGGGTGGGTGGGGTGGGGTTGGGTGGGTTGGGTGAGGGCTGTACATTGGAGGTGGGGGGGGGGGGGGGGTTGGGTAGGGGACACACACACCTTTTACACTGTACATTGGAATACTGACAAAGCCTTACTTGGTCATTTACTGTACAGCTAGGTTAGGACATTTACGGTGGCCAGTTTCGAATAGGTGCTCTTCAAGAGCGGTTTTGAATGTGGGTAGGGATTCACATTCCTTTACAGCTTTGGGTAGGGCGTTCCACATTGATGTGGCATAATTGCGAAACGTGTTTAGTCCCTTGTTTGAGCCGAATCTGAGTTTAACATGATTTGTTGAGCTTCCTCTGGTGTTGTGGTCGTGGTATTCACTGACCTTGATTTGATTGCTTGTATGTCATAAATGTCCTGATGAATTGAAAATGGGGGACCCCGATGTAAACAAAATGAAAGTATTTTTCTGGTCTGCATCCTCTTAGCATTGTACCCATTCTGCAATCTGTTCATACGTTTTCAATCAATCAATCAATCAATAAGAAGGACAACCATAAGCATCCTTCCTCCAGAAATCAACCAATCCTGGGCACTCCCATACCATATGGATAAAGGTACACAAGGCGTTTTTGTGTGCACAAAGCGCTTTTAGGTGATGGTATGGCTTTCTTTATGTAATATGCATGGAGTAAAGTATGTCCTATGTATAAAATCAAAATGGATGACTTGGTGGTTGGGAATTCTGGAGGATACCAAAATGTTTTGCCAGATTAATAGCCCATTTAGACTGCTGCTATTGAATGGTATATCCACACTGGCACACTCTATCAATGGGTAGAGGCTTTGAAGAAGTCTTTGCCATCATGGTGTAAACCGTTGAGACCAGACCCCTGGGTCTGGTAAATATTGTGTGAAATGGTTGGGTACCTAATTGATTATCCCAAGGTACACCATTGCTGTGCGCAATTGAAGCTAGAAGAAAGTGCCAGGTGAATTAAAGTGTTTCTGAATACTGACAAAGCCATACTTGGTAATTTACTGTACAACTGGGTTAAGACATTTGTAGGGGCCAGTTTCGAATTGCAGTCTCCCCTAGGTGTTCTTTGAGAGTGTTTTTGAAAGTGGGTAGTGATTCACATTCCTTTACAGCTTTGGGTAGGGCGTTCCACATTGATGTGGCATAATTGCGAAACGTGTTTAGTCCCCCATATCAGTGCTTTAATCCTACCGATCTCCGATGGGAAAAAAGGAAGACAAGGACCACATTGCAGAGACATCTATAATGTCTAATTATATTGTTAAATACATAAAGGACATCAAATCATAATGGAATTGTAATTCTTTTTTAAAAAGACTCCCACTAGGGTAACATACAAAAAAAACTTGATTCAAAGGCAGCTGGATCGCAGACGTGCTTTGAGGAGCTGAATTCTAAGTGAGATTTCTGTTTGCTGAAGGTGATGACAGATGGACTTTTTTTTTGTTGAAGATATTTTTTCTTTAACCTAAATTACATTTGTGATTGACAATCTTTGTTGTGATACTTTTATGAGCATAAACATTTAAGTCATCAGCATTTGGTTGAAAACAAAATAGGCCACCATTAACGTGACCAAAAAATACAAAATAAATAAAAGATTGATTTGCCATGAAGGCTAAGAATTGTGTATTATTTCAGTTAACAAACTTTGCCATCTTATTTATATTGAAACATATTCTTTTGGAAATCCACCCCTCTGATGGGATCAAGAGAATCCAGTTTTTTGGGATCAAATTGATCCCAATCCTGTGTTGTCGGTTTGAAATACCCGTTTTGAAGATTTGATCCAGATTAAAGCTTGGATTTGATTTCCTGATCTGATCGGATATCAAAGTGATCCTGATCCTGTTTTTTGGTTTGGGGTGCCTAACCTTTTTTGAACCAAGATCTACTTTTTAATTTACCACCTAGCCGAGAGCTACCAGCCAAAATTGTATATTGTAAGCTGTCATTTGAGGCTTTATAAAAGCAGCATAATGAACACAAATCTGTCAGTGCCGAGTCCGACCTCATCTTAAATAACAAACAGCATTGCTTGTTGTAGTTAACAAGGAGAGGCAGAGTTGATTTTGCAAAAAAAATAAAATTTTATAATCAAATTTTATTAATCAAGATCTACTTGAAATCAGCCCGCGATCTACCTGTCGATCGCGATAGACTGGTTGGGCACCACTGTTTAACCCACAATCCAAATCTGATAGGGATTAAAAGTTTTGAACTCCTGGGCCCAGGCCATCAGGATGCTCAATGACTCCATGTAACAACCCATCATCTACACTCACTGCACACACATCCACATGTACACACTCACTTTAAACAAACACTCACCTTACCACTCACTTTATATTGATCTATTATTAAAGAGATTTGCACCACTTTCATACCCCAAGTTTTCTCTCTGCATTCTACCTCACTGGTACTCATTTTACTCTGTATTGTATATATGTATATTGACTTTACCTACTTTTTACTTCTTAATTATTTTGTACTTACTTTCTCTTTACTGTATGTAGCACACTCTCAGGGGCCAATACAATGTGTTTCTTTGTTACTTAACTGTATTGAAAGGTCCTTTATAAATACAGTAACATTTACTTTAGAGGGCATAATAATCATGATTAAGCACTTATTGAGGAATTTGATGTTAAACTATTGATTATTGTTACTCAAGTCTCAGACCTGATTACCTGAAATCCTTCCAGAATGGCTTCTACTTCCCTTCCTAATGACACATTCAGTAAAGACCTATCCATCTGTTTACCTCAAATAAAAATCAGGTGAATAATATTTGTTCTATATACTTTGTTAACATTTAGTTCCTCATCAGGTCCAAGGTACTTTATTATTTATAAAAGTAAGGCGTTAAATGCTCCGCTCAATAGGAGTTCACTCCACCTGGAATATGACCTCTCCTGGATATCTCTATACATCACTGGTATTGGCCTTCCCCCATATCTCAATATTGATAATTGAAAACAGGAAGAATGGCTTCTCGTTTACCTGGGCACACAATTAAATATTAGTACCTGGCTCTACTTTTCAATCAATGACATAATTTTTTAGATTAGATTAGATTCACTTTATTGTCATTACACCTGTTCTGGTGGTAGGCAAACTGGTAGGGGTCAAGTGAGGGTGGTAGGCAAACTGGTAGGGGTCAAGTGAGGGTGGTAGGCAAACTGGTAGGGGTCAAGTGAGGGTGGTAGGCAAACTGGTAGGGGTCAAGTGAGGGTGGTAGGCAAACTGGTAGGGGTCAAGTGAGGGTGGTAGGCAAACTGGTAGGGGTCAAGTGAGGGTGGTAGGCAAACTGGTAGGGGTCATGTGAGGGTGGTAGGCAAACTGGTAGGGGTCAAGTGAGGGTGGTAGGCAAACTGGTAGGGGTCAAGTGAGGGCGGTAGGCAAACTGGTAGGGGTCAAGTGAGGGTGGTAGGCAAACTGGTAGGGGTCAAGTGAGGGTGGTAGGCAAACTGGTAGGGGTCAAGTGAGGGTGGTAGGCAAACTGGTAGGGGTCAAGTGAGGGTGGTAGGCAAACTGGTAGGGGTCAAGTGAGGGTGGTAGGCAGGATTTAAGGTGAGCCAGGACTAGCCTCTCGAAGCACTTCATGATGATGGAGGTGAGTGCTACGGGTCGGTAGTCATTGAGGCTCTCTGGGGAGGCGTGTTTAGGGACAGGAATGATGGAGGTGACTTTGAAGCATGTGGGAACTTTTGCCTGGGCCAGGGACAGATTGAAAATCTCAGTCAGGGGCGGCCGGGTAGCGCAGTGGACTAAGCGTCTGCCTAACACCGCGGAGACAGTGGGATCGAATCCAACTGCCAGCGGTACCTCCGGCTTGTCGGTCGTCCGTGCTGACACAATTGGCAGTGTCAGTGGGTGGGAAGCCGGCGTGGGTGGGTCCTGGTCGTTGTAAACAGCGACTCCTACAGTTCGGTCGGGGCGCCTGCACAGCGAGGGAAGGATCTGGAGAGAGGTAGTGTGACCTTCCACACGTTACACTCTCCCAGTGAGAGTCCGCGCTGCCAGGCTGGCTGCCGGCTGGCTGCACATGTGTCGGAGGAAAGCATGTGATAGTCTCCGGCCTCCCGGACCAACAGTAAGGGGGTGGGGGGGGGGTGCGCAACGACCATAAAGGGGATTGGCATAATGACTAACAGTGGGATGGGAGAAAAATCGGAAAAAGGAGGGGGGAAAAGATTAAAAAAAAAATATATATATATATATATATATCTCAGTCAGGACCCCTGTCAGCTGCCCAGCACAGACACTGAGTACCCGCCCGGGGATCCCATCGGGTCCGGCAGCTTTTCGTGTGTTGGTTTTGCACAGTTCCGGAAACACGTCAGTGGGGGAGAGTGTGAGGGTCAGGTGGTTGGCCGGGGGTGGGGGTCGTGATGGCCCTCTCGTGGTTGTCCCTGTCAAAATGGGCGTAAAAGTAGTTTAGGTCGTCTGGGAGGGAGGGGTCAGTGGTCGGGGGGGGGGGGGGGGGGGTGGCGTGTTTGGGTTTGTAGTCTGTAATGGCCTGCAAGCCCTGCCACATGCGCCGGGGGTCAGAGCCATTTAGATGCCCCTCGACCTTGCGTTTGTCGCTAAAGATTAGGGACAAACGCAATTGGCACAAGTGTAAATCATGGATTAGTCACTCATTTTTAACGTCTGACTTAGCTCACCTCGTTTGTCTGCTGTCTGTGGATCCTATGGTCACAAGTTCAAAGCACTCTTGGTTAATTTTTTTTTATTTCTTTTTACGTTTAATTAATTTATCCACTCTGGTTGGATGGTATGTATGTATGTATTGTGCTGTATAATGACAATACATTTGAATCGAATCTCATTTTGAAATCGCTACCTGTTGAGTGGATCACCATGGTGCAATGCAATCACCTCCGAAGCTGTCTGCCACTGTCGTGTCCATAGGCAGCGTAGCGATTTCAAAATGAGATTTGATTAAAATGTATTGTCATTATACAGCACAATACATACATACATACATACATACATACATACACACCATCCAACCAGAGTGGATAAATTAATTAAACGTTAAAAAAAAAAAAAAACTTTGGGATGGGTGAAAAATACAGAAAGCCCAAAAATAAATAGAATAAAAAAATAAAAATAATGATGGCATTCCAAGGATTGATTGATTGAAAATTGTATTAACAGATTGCAGAATGGGTACAATACAGTACAGCTCAATACACACAATTGTTAAGGGGATGCAGACCAGAGAAAGACTTTAGTCTTGTTTTCATCAGGGTCCCCCATTTTCAATTCATCATAACATATATGACATACATGACATATAGATAGACAGTACTGCTACATCTATACATTTATGACATACCAGATTTACAGATACAGTACTGTTTGTGATACAAAAAGAGTTTAAAAAAAGAGAGTATATACATTTGACGAAGAAACTGTACATTGGAGGAGGTGGGGTGGGGGGTAACTGTACATAGGAGGGGTAATTGGGTAGGTGGGGTGGGGTGGGGGGACTGTACATAGGTGGTTGGGTGGGTGGGGGGTGGGTAGAGCAGATAGCTTTAGATAAAGGATCAAATGTCTCCTCTTATCAATGTCTTGCACTGCTTCAATAACACTAGGAGAGGAAGGCTGTAGTTTATAGAGAAATATCACTTAGTGGGTGACTTATTGCACACTATCATTAATAAGAAGGGACCCTGTTTTCATTTTGAAATACATGACCAGCAGCAGCAACATGTGTATTAAAGGCGAATCTCTTTCATCTCAGATATTAAACAGTCAACCTCATACCAGCAATAACGACCATCTCTGACTGGAATAGTTTCAATACTGGCTACTGACTGTAGATCTGAAATAAAGGATCAACCACAAGGGGGAGCCAGTTTACCTGACATATTCTGCTCTTGTGTAGGAGAATGCTGTTATGCATCAAGTCATGGGCTTTTAACCCAATACTTCTGTTATAAACTAGAAGACTAAGAATATAATAATTGGTGTGACCAATGTGAAACTAGTTACAAGCTGGGTTTATCACTCAAAAAGTTATTTTATAGGTAGTAGTAGTAGTTTTATTCAGTCATCACACCCAATACAACACAATCATTCCACAATCTTTGATTTGGCAGTGACTGAAAAGGTACACACTGAAGCATAATGCTTATACATGCATGTCCTATATTCTTAACAAAATTAAGACTCCAAAACAGTATTCTAAAAGAAAATAACAAAAAAATAATTATTCACATTTGTAATCTTAAAAAATAGCTATACAAACCATTCTTAAAAACGAAAAGCGAATGACTCATTCTTATGTATATCAGCATTGTTAACCACAACAATAGAAATACATCTCCTTTTAATCCCTTTCTTAGCTTTTTGAACAGTAAATTTACAAATGTCTCTCAAATAATATTTTCTTTCATGTATTGAAAAAAAAACCTTTGCACACCGTCCGGGAGTAACTTTGCTTTAGCTCTGTACATTATTTGCATAATTTTATAATAAACCAAATCATAAAATTTCATAACATGAGACTTTATAAACAGTGGATTTGTGTGGTCATAGTAACTTGAACAAGTGAAGGAGTACATGTACCTTGGAAGCTGGATCAGTGAAGGTGGAAGAGCTAACATGGACATTAAGAGAAGAACCGGAATTGCAAAGGGCGCATTCTGGAACCATAAAGAATTATTGAGAAGAAACATAAGTTGGAAAACGAAGACCAGGATTTTGGAAACGTATGTTATGTCAGTCTTTTCATACGGAGCAGAAGCATGGACGCTGAATGAAGAGGCAAAGAGGATGATAGACTCTTTTGAAATGTGGACACTGAGGAAGATGCTGAAGATAACATGGAAGGATAAGATCAAGAATGAGGAGGTACTGAGAAGAGCGGATATGCAAGGAGGACAGCTGCTGGAGAGGTTGAAAAAGAGAAAGATGGAGTTGTGCGGGCATGTTCTGAGAGGATCCAGCGGGGAGATGTTCAAGAAGGTGGTGATGGGGAAGGTGGATGGAAAGAGAGGAAGTGGAAGACCAAGAAGAGGCTGGGTAGACGATGTCTGTGATTGGAGTGGAGTGAGAGGCGGAGTCACGGAGTTGGAGAGAAGAAGTGGGGACAGAATGGGTTGGAGAGTGATAGGCAACCTTCGGAACGAAGAAGCCACCTAATGATGATGAGTAACCAGCCTTATGAAGGCTCCGGATGGAGTGCTGTTGCAGTAAGACTATCGGATTTACAGTATTTTATGTCGACCCCCACACTTACATATCCCCCGTAGTAAGATATGTAAGGTGAGCAGTAGATAATGTACAAGGCTTTATAGTTTAATATATCCTTACATTTATACAAGATTTCTACAGACTTAGATATTTCCCCTTGAATATAGTTAACATGTTAATTACCTTTCTGAATAAATATTTTGCCACAAACTGGACAGCTAAATGGTCTACAATGACTTATTGTGCATTTTCACATTCCCTTTATCTCTGAACCTCTGAACCTGTTCCAACAAATTAAACAACTAGAGTGTCTCTCCAGTATGACTTCCCATGTGTCTTCTCAGAACCCCATTATCACTGAACCATTTCCACAAACTTCAGGATTTCTCTCTTGTATGAGTTCTCATGTGTATTTTCAGAGTTCCTTTGTGACTGAAGCATTTTTCACAAACTGAACAACTAAAGGGTTTCTCTCCTGTATGAGTTCTCATGTGGATATTCAAATGTCCTTGATCACTGAACCCTTTCCCACAAACTGAACAACTAAATGGGTTCTTTCCTGTATGAGTTCCCATGTGTATTTTCAGAGTTCCTTTGTGACTGAACCCTTTTGAACAAACTGAACAACTAAATGGTTTCTCTCCTGTATGACTTGTCATGTGGATCTTCAAATATCCTTTCTGATTGAAACCTTTTCCACAAACTGAACAACTAAAGGGATTCTCTCCTGTATGAGTTCTCGTGTGGATCTTCAAATGTCCTTTCTGACTGAACCCTTTTGAACAAACTGAACAACTAAATGGTTTCTCTCCTGTATGACTTGTCATGTGGATCTTCAAATATCCTTTCTGATTGAAACCTTTTCCACAAACTGAACAACTAAAGGGTTTCTCTCCTGTATGAGTTCTCATGTGGATCTTCAAATATCCTTTCTGATTGAAACCTTTTCCACAAACTGAACAACTAAATGGTTTCTCTCCTGTATGAGTTCTCATGTGGATCTTCAAATATCCTTTCTCACTGAACCCTTTTGAACAAACTGAACAACTAAATGGTTTCTCTCCTGTATGAGTTCTCATGTGGATCTTCAAACTTCCTTTCTCACTGAACCCTTTTGAACAAACTGAACAACTAAAGGGTTTCTCTCCTGTATGAGTTCTCATGTGTCTGTTCAAAGATCTTTTGTCACTGAAGCCTTTTCCACAAACTGAACAACTAAATGGTTTCTCTCCTGTATGAGTTCTCATGTGTCTGTTCAAACTTCCTTTCTCACTGAACCCTTTTGAACAAACTGAACAACTAAATGGTTTCTCTCCTGTATGAGTTCTCATGTGTCTGTTCAAAGTTCCTTTGTCACTGAACCCTTTTCCACAAACTGAACAACTAAATTGTTTCTGTCCTGTATGAGACAAACTTAATGTTTTTTGTTTCTTGTCTGATATTAGCATCTTTAAACCTGACTGAGGTTCCCCACTCTCCTTCCAATCATCACTGTCATCAGTCTCAGGACAGTCTGAAGAGAGAGGCTGGCTATCTCTAGTTGGTTCTAAATCACCATCTGGATATAAGTTACTGGCTGGTTCTGCTACTCCACAGTCCTCTCCACCAGGTTCCGTTTTCATGTGTTCAGTTGAGGTGCTGGGTAAAGAGTAAGCTTCTCTGTTTTTCTCCCTCTGGGTTTGAAGAGGCTGGAAGGACAGGGCGTTCTCTTGACCATCTTCACATTTCACTGGGTATACTGTGATCTTGGAGCGATCAGCTTCTTCCAGCCCTTGATGTAGTTCCTCTTTGATCTGTAGGAGCTCCGAGTCCTGGGTTTGGCTGAGCAGTGAGGACAGAGTATTCTCTCCACCATGTTCATATTTCACAGGGTGTAAGGTCATCTTGGAGCCATCAGCCTCCTCTAGATCTTGACACAGTTCCTCCCGTTCCTCTTTAATCTGTAGAGACTCTGGGTCCTGGGTTTGGTTAAACCATGAGGACTGAGGTTTCTCTTCATCATCTTCACTCTTCACAGAGACAGGGTTGAAAGTGAACTTGATGATATCAGCCTCCTCCAGACCTTGAAGCTGCTCTCCCTCCTGACTGCTCCAGAGTTCCTCCTGTTCCTCTTTCATCTGTAGGGGCTCTGGCTCCTCCTGGCTCAGACTGGGGCTCCTCTCCTGCTGCTCAGGGGGAACCTCCTCTTCACAGACAGAGAGCTGTGGGGGGTCTGGAGGGAGGAATAATAATAATATGAATAACAAACATAAAGATGCAGTAGATAACTTTATCATTAACACATGGCCCATTTGACATCGAGTATCTATCATTCAAGATGTGAAAAAGGAATAATTTTTCCATCCATACATTCCCGTTTTATACCGTGGTGAATATAAGTATGGTTTTAGAGCGGTTTAGGGTAATTCCTGGGAGGCTAGTAGGGCTGTCCCCGACTAAGGATTTGGATGGTCGACTATGATTGGCCAAAATTTGCTGTTAGTCGCTTATTGGTATTTTTTTTAAAAGTATCATATTTTTAATATTAAAAAACAAATATATATATATATATATATTTTTTTTTATCATTCCATTTGGGCTGTGGCGGGTGCTTAATGTCTGAAGGAGTCGACTGAAGGCTTCTTGTCCTCTGCAAAAGCATGCAATTGGTCCACTGATGGATACATCTTGATATTTGTCTAGTCTAGTGTGTTCATTAGACGGGTGAAATCCTCTTTCAGTGCCTCTGTGCCTGTTTTCGTAGGCAGTTAGCCTCTGGTATGCGTGCCATTAGCGTTAACCATGCTTCTAGGCCTCTTTTTTTTGGAAAGAATGAAAAAAATATAAAATAAAAATAAAATTATAAATATATATATATATATTTTTTTTTATTCGACTAAGAGGTTGGCTAGTCGACTACGGCTCCTTTCGACCGATTAGTCAACTGATCTACTAATAGGGGTCAGCCCTAGAGGCTAGTAATAGGCTGCTGTGGCGATAAGAAAGTAGCGAGCCAGAGACGTGGTTCGAGTTGAGGTACTTTACTTCTCACTGCACATAGCATTTACAATAACAACCAACTTAACCCGGAACCGGAAGTGGTATTTACCCTTTCCCCTAAATAGTAAAACCCCCGCCCTTAAAGGCACAAGCCCACCTTGGTGGATGTCTCTTAATATAGCTCACCACACAGGCCCCCCCAGAATTCACCAATACCAAAACTGCAACTAATTAATAGCCAGTGAACAGTCCATCAGTGAACAGATCACAGCATGAAATAGTCAACATGGAGGTGGACGGATCAAGCGGCCGAACCGACTGTGCTTAACAAGAGGGGGATTAAGGGAGAGAAGTGGGACCAGCGGCCGGGCCATGGAAGGGGCCAAGGCCGGAACAGAGGACGGGGAAGGTGTCTGAGCCGAAACCGGGGGGGGGCGACTGAACTGGTTCGTCCTTGTCCAAGTGAGCAGGCTTAAGACGGTCTATAGTGACCCGCTCTGGCCTGCCCCCCATGTCCACAACAACGTTTTTAGTGCCTGCCTCCAGGACACGGAAAGGCTCGTCATAAGTGGGCTGCAGCGGGGTCCGATGGCTGTCGTGCCAGATGACACCCCGGGACACTGTTCGATGGGAGGCGACGGACCAGGAAGCTGTGGCCTCCGGAAAAAACTCCCCAGGGAACCGCAGCGGCTGGCCGTACACCAGCTCAGCGGACGAGGCCTGGAGGTCCTCTTTGGGGGCAGAACGAAGACCAAGCAAGACCCACGGGAGGCGGTCAACCCAGTCGCCATCCGTAAGGGCAGCCCGAAGAGCGGCCTTCATGTCCCTATGGAACCGCTCACAAAGTCTGTTGCCCTGCGGGTTATACGCCGTAGTGCGGTGGATCTTCACCCCCAGGTGCTCCGCAACTGCAGTCCAGAGCTCCGAAGTGAACTGGGGGCTCCTGTCGCTTGTGATGTCCCCCGGTGTGCCAAAACGGCCACCCAGCAGCCGATGAACGCCTGGGCCACCTCCGCTGCCGTAGTGGAGGACAGTGGAACAGCCTCCAGCCACCTGGTGGTCCTGTCCACCATGGTGAGGAGGTGAGTATAGGGGGGCCCACCAGGTCCACATTCACGTGGTCGAACCGCGTCTCTGGCACTACTTGACCCCCACCAGCTTAGTCGAGGCCTTCAAACCTGGGTGGGAAAGGCTGTGGATCATGTTAAAAACCCGGCGCCGCCAGGCCGTAGGCACCATAGGGCGCGGTTGGCCAGTGGAGATGTCGCAGAGGAGAGTGGCGTTAGCTGTGTCGAACACCACATCCTCCAGCTGCAGTGCAGTAGGGACCGTCCGATAGGCCTGAATGTCTGAGTCTGTGGCTTGATCTGCCGCCATGGTGGCATAATCGAGTCCCAAGTGGACGGACCCGATGACCGCCAGAGAGAGGCAGTCGGAAGTGGCAAGTTGTCCTTGCCCGCCACATGCTCAATGTCCGTGGTTAACTCAGAGATCGCAGAGAGCTGCCGCTGCTGACGCCCCGACCACGGCTCCGAGGTCTTGGCCATGGAGAACGTTAGCGGCTTGTGATCAACAAAGGCAGTGAACTGGCGGCCTTCCAACAGGCATCTAAAGTGCCTAGTGGCGAGGAACAGACCCAGCAGTTCCCTGTCGAAAGTACTGTACTTACGCTCGTTGTCGCGGAGCTGTTTGCTAAAAAAGGCCAGTGGCTGCCAGGAACCGCCCACCCACTGCTCGCACACCGCTCCCACTGCATAGTCAGAGGCGTCTGTCGTGAGGGCGACCGGGGCAGTGGGAGAGGGGTGCGCCAGCAGAGCAGCGTTGGCTAGCGCGGTCTTGGCAGCCCCAAAAGCGCCGTCCATCCCAGAGGACCAATCTAACTCGTCCTTAGGCACTTTGCCCCGCAGGGCCTCGTACAAGGGGCGCATGAGGTGGGCAGCATGGGGAAGGAACCGGTTGTAAAAGTTCACCATGCCAGGGAACTCCTGTAGAGACCGTACAGTGCGGGGACGAGGAAAACTGGCAATGGCCTCCACCCTAGCGTGGAGTGGGGTGGCTCCCTGTGGAGTGACATGGTGTCCGAGGAAGGTGATGGAGGACTGCCCAAACTGGCACTTGGTCGGGTTGACGATGAGGCCGTGTTTACTGAGCTGCTCAAACAGCTGCTGGAGGTGTGTCATGTGCTCCTCTATGGACGTACTGGCTACAAGAATGTCATCCAAGTACACAAACAAAAACGGCATGTCCTGGAGCACAGAGTCCATCAGGCGCTGAAACGTCTGCGCCGCCCCCATGAGCCCGAAAGGCATTCTTAGGAATTCAAAAAGTCCAAAGGGTGTAATGACAGCTGTTTTTGGCACATCCCGTGGATGGACTGGCACCTGGTGGTACACGCGCACCAGGTCCACCTTGGAGAAGATGATGGCCCCCGCTAGGTGGGTAGAGAAGTCCTGTATGTGCGGAACAGGGTACCGGTCGCGTGAATACTTTCCCTAAGGGGATTGCACTTCCGTGTTCGGTTTGCGCTGCCTGATTGGCCACTGACGTACGCTAGTTTTGCCCCCGGTAAGTTATCTACGCCAGTTACGCCCAGCTCGCGCCTGCATTATCCAATTCATCTTTGAAATGAATCATTCCAGCAAAGTAGGCTTCTATTATTCGAATGACTGTTTTAATGGGTATCACAGTAGTAAGTCCTACTGTAGAACATGACATATTAGCATCTGATTTATTAATGCCAATACTAAAGATTAGGGACAAACGCAATTGGCACAAGTGTAAATCATGGATTAGTCACTCAGTTTCAACATCTGACTTAGCTCACCTCGTTAGTCTGCTGGCTGTCGATCCTATGGTCACAAGTTCAAATCACTTGGTACAATTTTTTTTTTTTTTTTTTTACGTTTAATTAATTTATCCACTCTGGTTGGATGGTGTGTATGTATTGTGCTGTATAATGACAATACATTTTAATCGAATCTCATTTTGAAATCGCTACCTGTTGAGTGGATCACCTGCAATCACCTCCGAAGCTGTCTGCCACTGTCGTGTCCATAGGCAGCGTAGCGATTTCAAAATGAGATTCGATTGAAATGTATTGTCATTATACAGCACAATACATACATATACATACACACCATCCAACCAGAGTGGATACATTAATTAAACAGAGAGACGAGAAATCTCATCGCTGGCACTCAAAGTGTTAAGGCAGAGGGACTGGACAACAGGGTGACATTCACAGGTGTGCAGACTTGAGCATGTGAGGTAAAACATGCACTGGAGAAGGAGCCGCGCCCACAGGAAGCAGAGATTGAGGGTGTGACAAAAATAATCGTTAGATTAGTCGACTAATCGAAAAAAGAATCGACAGATTAGTCGACTACCAAAATAATCGTTAGTTGCAGCCCTACTATGGGGAGTGAGTTTAGTTGCAGGAACACTTAACGTCCACAGCCACTTCACACTGTCCATCGTGACTGTGGATAGACACGCGGTACCTCCATTACACTCACCCCCCTAAACTCACTCCACCCAGGGCATCCGGGTCACTGGGCACCACTGAAACCGGTCTCATTTGACATGCCCTGAGTGGGAGTTGAACCCCGGTCTCCCGCGCCGCGGGCAACATCGCAGATCGCTATACCAAGAGGTGAACTCTGGATGCCTCTGGGGAGTGAGTTTACTACACTGTCCATCGTGACTGTGGATAGACACGCGGTACCTCCGTTACATGTGTGTGTCAGAAAGGGAGATCATAGACATGAGAAGGCTGTATTTTGTGCATATGTGTACAAGTTGCAAGGGGGGGTGGGGTAGTGTGTGTAGAGAGATATTAGAGCCATATGGAATCCGCGTTCACGGAATCGCGGACGGAATCGCGGAATTGAGCAATAAAAATGGAATCAACTGTAAAAAAAATTAAAATAATATTTTTTTATTTTTTTTATGTTGTGGGACTTGTACAGCACTTTGTTCAACTTTGTCAGTGCTGTAAAGTTTAAACCTTTTTAAATCTTAGACAAACAAAACACTTTGCTTTCATGAAATATTGTAAGCCGTGAACACAAATCTGTCAGTGCCGAGTCCGACCTCATCTTAAATAACAAACAGCATTGCTTGTAGTAGTTAACAAAGAGAGGCAGAGTTGATTTTGCAAAAAGAAATATATATATATATATATATATATGTGTGACTTTTTTCTTTTTCTTTTTAATAATCGAATTTTATTTTCATATTCGAATCCCATGCCCATCGAACGAAGCTTCGAAGTATTTCAGACAGCCCTATTAAATGGACTGTTATATCTTATTAAATTGTGGACATTTATTCATTCCCACTTATTAGACACCATTTCTGATGGTAAAATGAGCGTACAAAGCAAAATACAGAATTCTGAAATATTAAAACGGAAAAAACGGAATTTGGAAATAAATTTAATGGAATTTGGAAAAAAATAAAACTGATTTCATATGGCTCTAAGAGATATGTCTGGGACTGAAGGCTGATATGTGTATGCAATTATGCATGTGTGTGTTTGTGCATGTGAGATAGTAAGAGAGACCAGGAGAGAGTGTGTGCATGTGGGATAGTAAGAGAGACCGGGAGAGAGTGTGTGCATGTGGGATAGTAAGAGAGACAGGGAGAGAGTGTGTGCATGTGGGATAGTAAGAGAGACCGGGAGAGAGTGTGTGCATGTGGGATAGTAAGAGAGACAGGGAGAGAGTGTGTGCATGTGGGATAGTAAGAGAGACTGGGAGAGAGTGTGTGCATGTGGGATAGTAAGAGAGACCGGGAGAGAGTGTGTGCATGTGGGATAGTAAGAGAGACAGAGAGATATTCTCGAAGTCAACGTCCTGTCTGTTGTTGCTACGCAACTATGGCTTGGGGGAAAACATGCACCACGAGTACATTGTGAACGCTTCATTTAATGCAGAAAACGGATCGGAAAAGCGGCAAAGTAAACACAATCAAGGGTAATTTTCTTCAGTGCATCACAATGCCAAAGAGCTGCTGTGTTACGTTTTGTACTAATAACTAAATCAAAATCGCAAGTTTTATATAATTTACCAGCTGAGGCATCACAGAGGAAAAGTGGCTGGTGGCCATCAAGAGGGCACACGTAGATGCAGACGGGAGAGTCCATCAAAGCAGACACTGGTCCCCCAAGTCAAATCATACGTGTATCTGCTCTACCCATTTCATAACAGGTGAGAATAAGGAACAAATATTATAACGTAAATGTATTATTGGCTGTGAGGCTGTAAACAGCAGATGAATGTTAGCTGCTAGCTGTGGTATCCTGGAATAATAGTTTCACCCATATGTTGGTTTAGCCCAGACTCATGTTAATGACGTCAGATACGGTGCCCGCCAGTTGGATGTATGCAAGTTAACCCAAAGTGTGGAAGTAAAGAACCTTCAGCTATATTGTCATCGTGTGGACATTCAATTCTTTCTGCTAGACACTAAGAGTGACAGCCAGAACAGAAACATTACACAAGCTACTTCGCCATATAGTCCATTCTCAGTGTACGTGTGCACCAGTGGAGGTGTCTCTATGACAACACGTGAAATACAAATTCACTCATAATTCATAATTATTATTAATTTACATATATATATATATAATTTTTTTTTAATTATTATTATTTAATTTTTTTTTATTAGAAAGGTTTTCCTCTGTAAAAAATGCCTGTGAATTTTTTTTTTCTTCAAAAATTGCCAAAATGTACAGCTCTGAGCAGGCCTGCACTGCAGTAATGACTGCAGTAATATTCGTGCAGAATATCTGCACAGGTTGACCAAATTTAAATAAATAATAGCCAATCAAAATAGGCTATTAATGTCATCTAAGCACGGTCTGTGCAGTTTAACTCTTGCCATTGAATGGGGGATTGAATGATTGACAGCCTTGTTATCCAATCAGCTAATGGTTTCTCTTTTGCTGCTCTGCGGCTCTGCAGCTAGCATGATTGACAGCCTTGTGGCCCAATCAGATAATGGTTTCTCTTGTGCCATACTGCGGCTCTGCAGCTTGTTTACAAAATAATTTTTATCTCAGGAAGATAACTTGTTGGAGCTAACGTAGCTAAAGGGCTACCACCGCAGCTATCAGGCCCAGGGTGGAGTGTTTTGTTATTGTTCATGAACTTATTGTGCATCGTTTGATGATATATATATACACCTGCGATAAAAGCTAAATGTGACAACAACGTCATCGCCTCGCGGGCACTTTGAATTCTCTAGTACTGTAGATAGCGTTGCAATGGAGGAAGGAGATATTGTCGACTAGCTTGCTTGCTAGCTAACGTTACGCAAGTCTTGTGAATGTCTAAACAGGGCTGATGGCATTGATGAAGATGATATCAATAACAACAATGCCTCTCCATTGTGCATCGTTTGATGATATATATATATTTTTTTTATCTCAGTCGTTGTAAAACGAAAGCCTGCAGTGCTTAGCCTCAGCCGAAGTGTAGTAGTTCTAACTTCACTCAGACAAAAGCCAAACATCAATTTGATGCAACAAGCTGGCTCGCGATGCACTATTGTTTACATTTTCCATGGGATTAATGCACGTGGCTCGAGTCGGACTCGTCACATGGAGAAGCTGCACTATTCAACGATAGATGAGATCGATCGAGATACCGTCTTTATGGGTAAGTCGTGTCTTCTTGGCTTTAGAATATCAGTTTGTGTAACGTTACTGTAACCGCATCATAACTCCTACATCGACCATGTCACTTTTCAAAAGGCATGAATGAATGAAAACTTTATTTAACAGATTGCAGAATGGGTACAATATACAGTACGGCTCAATACACATAATTATTAAGGAGATGCAGACCAGATAAAGACTTTCGTCTTGTTTACATCAGGGTCCCCCATTTTCAATTCATAGTGAAATGTATCTTGTGTTATTAGGAGCTAGGGGTGGACGGTATGGTCTAAAATGTATATCACGGTATAATTTGAAGCATAGACGGTAACGGTATATATCACGGTATCAGTGTTTCTGTTAGAATAATTTTTTTTGCCTGATAGGCAGGCTATATAAAGAATGACATCCTCAAGGCATGTAGATTTATAATATTTTAACTTAAAACTAGGCTACTTTTGCGTATAAAGTCATTATATTCCAAATAAAATTAGTCCCGAGTCGAGACTCCTGCTCCCATTGCAAACAGCGGGGCTGGATTTTGCTAGAAGCATATGTAGCTGCAGAGCGAATTGAATTGAATAAGAATTGAGACAAAGGTGCCACTCATCCTCAGCTTTAAGAATTGACAATTGTGTCAACAAATTGACACATGTGTCAACAAATTGACACACAAAATGCTTAGAGACGGCGCAAGGGTGGGGGGGCGCTGTTTGACGGGCCTGTGACCAGACCTGAAAGAGCCACTGGCTCTGCGGCTCTGCAGCTGCATGCTATTCGCAAATCCACTGCTGCACGCCTTCCTCCCGGCTGAATGAATGAATGAATGAAAACTTTATTTAACAGATTGCAGAATGGGTACAATACAGTACGGCTCAATACATACAATTGTTAAGGGGATGCAGACCTGAGAAAGACGTTTGTCTTGTTTCCATCAGGGTCCCCCATTTTCAATTCAATTCCCGCTGCTGCCGTCGTTATCATAACACTACACACATATCTAATGTTTACAGCAAACTGTAGTTGATCACCAGGTATGTTTTATTAACGTAGAATAATTCATATAAGAAAAACGATAGGGAAATATCTTACCTTTCTCCACTGGTTAAAAATGCCAGGAACTGAAATTGAAACTTGCTGTGCGCCGCGGTGATATGTGTTTATTATGAAATGACAATTGCGTGTTGACACGCCCACTGCGCGAAGCCTCCTAAATAACTTTTTCCAGTTTGCACATATCTATTATCTATGACTAATTCTATCTATTTTTAGGGGCAAATGCGATTGAAATAGTCGCGCTGTGGTTACATGACGTCATTGCTATTTTAGAGCTGCTCTACCGGTTAAACGGTATAGTCAAAATCCATACCGTAGAGCAAATTAATACCGTTTATACCGTATACCGTTTATACCGTCCACCCCTATTAGGAGCCCTGCTAAAGTTGGTAGCTAACGTTATATTGATAATGTTTCAATATTATCATGTTGATATTATTAGGTTGATAATGGTGTCAGTGTTTCAGATAGCAAGGTGGAGATCTTTGTTAACTAGTAGAGCTTTGGTTGAGACAGATTACAGTGCTGTCTCTTAAAACTCATAAACAAGCATTGAGCAAGACGAGTTAGTCTGTTGTGTTGTGCGTATTGTATGGGAGGGATAATGATGACTGTGTGTAACTAGGAGGGATATGAGGACTGTGTGTATGTGGCACTGAATTGATGTAAACAAGACGAAAGTCTTTCTCTGGTCTGCATCCCCTTAACAATTGTGTGTATTGAGCCGTACTGTATTGTACCCATTCTGCAATCTGTTAAATAAAGTTTTCATTCATCATTCATTCATTCATGTGTAGAAAGAAGAACTATAACATTCTCATTCTCAAAGACCACAGTCTTAAACACACGCACACACAAAAGATACATGGACTATTGTTATTGGACACAAGCCACACACATGGACCCTGCACTGCACCATAATACACCTGTGATTATATAGTATACTTGTTATCACACACACACACACACACACACACACACACACACACACACACACACACACACACACACACACACACACACACACACACACACACACACACACACACACACACACACACACACACACACACACACACACACACACACACACACACACACACACACACACACACACACACACACACACACACACACACACACACACACACACACACACACACACACAGTTCTGTTGTGTTAATATAAACCCGCCGTGGTCTCTCTCTGTCGCTCTCTCTCATTCATTCATTGTCCTTGTGTTACATAAAACCCATCTGTGGCCTCGTGCAGAGGAAGGTGGTTGTAAGGGAAAACTAACAAGAAATGTTGCCAGTGAGGGAATACTGGGTGAAGCTCTTTCCTACGCGTGATGCTTGTTGATAATAAAATGATGTCTTCTCCTTGGTTACTGTTGAGAGTTTTTATTACTACTTGCGGAGTGGACAAATATAAGCATACAAAATAAACTCAAAAAGTGACTCAATATAACTGAAAACAAACAAAAACGAGCACGGTAAAAAGATAGTGTGGCTTCCCTGTGATAATTACCCAAATTCCCTGCCGCTGCACACCTGTGAACACATACATATAGACTGCACCTAAGCGCACATGAGCCCCGCCTCCTGTGCCCACTGCCTGCTAATTGGTCAACACTTTCATGATGACACGGTGCCTTCATACAATAACATAACGACAGAAAATCATTAAATTGGCTACAACAGTGGTAAATGTTAGATATTCCAATGTACAGTTTTGCATACCATTGACTCAGAATGGTCTGTGTTATTGAAATCGTCACAGCAGTATAGTTTGTGTATACTTCAGAAGTATGATATTTAAACATGGTCCCCAAAATGAATGGAAGCGAATGAGGAGCCTGACACCTGGGAGGAATGGGGGTGTTGCAGCGTTGGGGCTGTTTAAAAAATATAATTTAATATATAATATAATATAATAATTTGTGCTTCACCTAAAAATTTGGTCAGCAGCCTCCACTGGTGTGCACTGGAGGCTTCAAGTAGCCTATGCCTTTTTCATGTTTATATGTTACTACTTTTTAAAAACGGAGCTCACTTTTGCTGGTTGGTTGTCCCAAAAACTAAGATGGCGGCGGTCTCGTGACGTCAGAGTGTCTTGTGTGTGCATGTGTGTGTGTGTTAGAAAGAGAGTAGTTGAGCCTTGTGTGATCTAATCTCCTCCATACTCATGTGTATAAAGTGATGCCAGCCTCCTCAGTCTCTCTGGTCATGTTAGTACAGTAATTGATTGAAAACTTTATTAACAGATTGCAGAATGGGTACAATACAGCTCAACAATACACACAATTGTTAAGGGGATGCAGATCAGAGAAAGACTTTAGTCTTGTTTACATCAGGGTCCCCCATTTAACTAGGCTGCACTAGTCTCTCTGATCATGTTAGTACAGTAACTAGGCTGCACTAGTCTCTCTGATCATGTTAGTACAGTAACTAGGCTGCACTAGTCTCTCTGATCATGTTAGTACAGTAACTAGGCTGCACTAGTCTCTCTGATCATGTTAGTACAGTAACTAGGCTGCACAGCCGACAAACATAGTTGCTGCCTACACAATATCCAGGTAAGATGGCGGACGGTTATCCCATGATTTATGGCGTAATGTCGCATCTAATGTTTTATTTATGGCAGCACCGCTGGTCTAACTGTTGGGTACATTATTATTAAGGGTTAGGCAATTGTGAAATACCGTAATCACAAACGGGAACATATTGATCAAAGAATAATGTCCAAAGGACCTTCTGATTAAACAAACCTGCTTTGTGTTTCTTCATCTCACTTTCACAACACTCTGAAGTTTACGGCCAGTCTCGACTCCTCCTTAGTTCAAATCTGTCTCCAGCAGCAGCAGTTAGTCCGTTCTTTACACGATCACTGCATCTAGATCTGTTCAGAGAGTTAACGTTAGAGATTAGCAGCATTAGCTCGTTATAGCAACAGACAACGACAACGAGGTGAAGCATGGAGTGTGGTGCCCCTGGTGGCTAGGACGAGACATTGCAATTTGCATGGCATTTCCGTATGTCCTGGTGACGTCAGGGAGGGCTGGACCAATCAGCTACGTCTGCGTCACGCGGCACCCCACGCCCCGCCCCTTTGGAAATAAACAGCCAATAGCTGCCTCACACGGGTAAAGCCTGTGGCCGCGACAGACCGCGCGCTTATTGGCGGAGAGGGGACGTCACTCCACATTGGGCCTAGCCCCTCCCCCCTGACCAGGCTCGGTTGAGACGTGCGGTTGGAGAGAGTGCGAGAGAGAGGGAATCAGGGATGATGAATGATGAATGAATGAATGAATGAATGAATGAATGAATGAATGAATGAATGAATGAATGAATGAATTAATTAATTATGAATGATTGAATGAAAACTTTATTTAACAGATTGCAGAATGGGTACAATACAGTACGGCCCAATACACACAATTGTTAAGGGGATGCAGACCAGATAAAGACGTTTGTCTTGTTTACATCAGGGTCCCCCATTTTCATTCATAGTGACATTTATGACATACACAACATACATGACATTTATGGCATAGGGACATACATGACATACAGGTATTTAGTACTGTTACATGATTTGTGACATACGATATGCAAATATACAGTAGTGTTACCCATAGATCCTGACAGAGTATATGATGGGGAGGGGACTGTACATTAGGAGGGGGTGGGTGGGTGGGAGAGAAATATACATGCGGTGGGGAGGAGACTGTCTATTAGGAGGGGGTGGGGGGGTTTGGACATTTACGGTGGCCAGTTTCGAATTGCAGCCTCCCGTAGGTTTTGAATGTGGGTAGGGATTCACATTCCTTTACAGCTTTGGGTAGGGCGTTCCACATTGATGTGGCATAATTGCGAAACGTGTTTAGTCCCTTGTTTGAGCCGAATCTGGGTTTAACATGATTTGTTGAGCTTCCTCTGGTGTTGTGGTCGTGGTATTCACTGACCTTGATTTGATTGATTGTATGTCATAAATGTCCTGATGAATTCAAAATGGGGGACCCCGATGTAAACAAAACGAAAGTATTTTTCTGGTCTGCATCCTCTTAGTATTGTACCCATTCTGCAATCTGTTAATACGTTTTCAATCAATCAATCAATCAATAAGAAGGACAACCATAAGCATCCTTCCTCCAGAAATCAACCAATCCTGGGCACTCCCATACCATATGGAAAAAGGTACACAAGGCGTTTTTGTGTGCACAAAGCGCTTTTAGGTGATGGTATGGCTTTCTTTATGTAATATGCATGGAGTAAAGTATGTCCTATGTATAAAATCAAAATGGATGACTTGGTGGTTGGGAATTCTGGAGGATAGCAAAATGTTTTGCCAGATTAATAGCCCATTTAGACTGCTGCTATTGAATGGTATATCCACACTGGCACACTCTATCAATGGGTAGAGGCTTTGAAGAAGTCTTTGCCAACATGGCGTAAACCGCTGAGACCAGACCCCTGGGTCTGGTAAATATTGTGTGAAATGGTTGGGTACCTAATTGACTATCCCAAGGTACACCATTGCTGTGCGCAATAGAAGCTAGAAGAAAGTGCCAGGTGAATTAAAGTGTTTCTGAATGTCTTGGAATGAGCAGAGACCCTCTACCCCAAACAAATCAGCAAGTGTAAGAACTCCCTTATTGCACCACTGGGGGGCAGTATTGGACGCCTCCCAACTGGAGACCAGTGTTATCATGGGCGATTGAAGGTACACATTTGGTGTCATTTTCCTGAGATTTTCTGCAAGACTGCGAACTGAGATTAGCTCAATAATGATGGAGCCAAATTCGTTTTTTGATTGTTTGATAGATATATTGGAATAGATTACATATTGTAATTGTAACCTATGAGGGCCGTACAGAATTTCCCTCTATATAGGGTGCCAGGACACCAATAGTACCATTGGAAGGTTGGTAGTCCCGATCCACCTTCACCTTTTTCCCTCTGGAGGGTTGAAAGTTTGAGTCTGCCAGAGGGAGCATGGAGCTGAAAACGCTAATTTGTGGAAGAATATTAATTTTAATATATGAAAAAGAGAATGGAATTAGAGGGGATAACCCTGCATGGACTATAACGCATATTATGACCATCCTCTGCACCTTTGTGTACACGGTTTACTTTGTCATATTTTATATTGCTTATATTGATTGTAACTTATATTATGACCAATAGGGTATACAGACCATCATCTGCACCTCTGTGTATATGGTTTATTTTATTAAAATTGTATATTTAGATTTAATTTGTTTATTGCCTATATATATTACTCTCCTATTACCGTGAGCATTATCTGTACGTACCCCTCCTGCTGCTATGACAACTGAATCTCCCAAAGGGGATCACTAAAGGAATATCCTGTCCAGTCCAGAGGATAGAATGTTTCCCCCTCTGCATGGGTGAGACCTGTTTGCTGCCATCTCCACAGTGACCTCTTTGAAGTGTAAGAGAAGGGGAGCCATGTTTTTATTTACTTGAAATAGTGCATGTATGGCTGTGTATGACAGTATACTAAAGTAACTATATCAGACATTACAAGTTCTGCAATAAGGTCAACCTAAGGTCAGTCTGTCTACTTCAAAGACACGAAACAGCAAACACACCCACCTTCTATGCCTATAATGGGGAAATGGCAGATTTGAGTGGTGAACAGTAAAAATGACAAACTTTACTATTTTTCTCAAAGATGAAACCCTAACATTACAGAATGCATGATTATTATTTGTAATGGCTATGAGATTAAAACATGTGGTTTTAATGGGAGTTAATGGGACATTTCTGTCCTCAAATGACTTAAGAATTATTACAGAATTGTAAATCTGCTACACAAAAACGAATAATGCATCAAAGTCAATATTTTGTCTAATCTTTGACATATCCAAGACTGATGAGACCGGTGGTTGCTCTCTAGTGGTTAATGTAGCGCAGTACTGGAGGCAAGCGCTACCGGAGTCTCATGGCCAGTACAGAGAGACTCAGAAGGAGCTTCTATGCCCAGGGCCCAGGAGTTCAAAACTTTTAATCCCTATCTGATCCGATCCGATTTTTAAATCCCATTTTTTGTGATCCAGGATCAGACAACTCGGCCAGATTTTGTCCCGGTATTTCAAAGCAATCCAGGATAGGATCACCCTGATCCAGATTGTGACTTTTCAAGATTACTAGATCCGAATATCAGTGCTTTAATCCTACCGATCTCCGATGGGAAAAAAGGAAGACAAGGACCACATTGCAGAGACATCTATAATGTCTAATTATATTGTTAAATACATAAAGGACATCAAATCATAATGGAATTGTAATTCTTTTTTAAAAAGACTCCCACTAGGGTAACATAAAAAAAAACTTGATTCAAAGGCAGCTGGATCATCCAGACGTGCTTTGAGGAGCTGAATTCTAAGTGAGATTTCTGTTTGCTGAAGGTGATGACAGATGGACTTTTTTTTTGTGGAAGATATTTTTTCTTTAACCTAAATTACATTTGTGATTGACAATCTTTGTTGTGATACTTTTATGAGCATAAACATTTATGTCATCAGCATTTGGTTGAAAACAAAATAGGCCACCATTAACGTGACAAAAAAATAAAAAATAAATAAAAGATTGATTTGCCATGAAGGCTAAGAATTGTGTATTATTTCAGTTAACAAACTTATTATCTTATTTATATTGAAACATATTTTTTTGGAAATCCACCCCTCAGATGGGATCAAGAAAATCCAGTTTTTTGGGATCAAATTGATCCCAATCCTGTGTTGTCGGTTTGAAATACCCGTTTTGAAGATTTGATCCAGATTAAAGCTTGGATTTGATTTCCTGATCTGATCGGATATCAAAGTGATCCTGATCCTGCTTTTTGGTTTAGAACTACCCACAATCCAAATCTGATAGGGATTAAAAGTTTTGAACTCCTGGGCCCAGGCCATCAGGATGCTCAATGACTCCATGTAACAACCCATCATCTACACTCACTGCACACACATCCACATGTACACACTCACTTTAAACAAACACTCACCTTATATTTATCTATTATTAAAGAGATTTGCACCACTTTCATACCCCAAGTTTTCTCTCTGCATTCTACCTCACTGGTACTCATTTTACTCTGTATTGTATATATGTATATTGACTTTACCTACTTTTTACTTCTTAATTATTTTGTACTTACTTTCTCTTTACTGTATGTAGCACACTCTCAGGGGCCAATACAATGTGTTTCTTTGTTACTTAACTGTATTGAAAGGTCCTTTATAAATACAGTAACATTTACTTTAGAGGGCATAATAATCATGATTAAGCACTTATTGAGGAATTTGATGTTAAACTATTGATTATTGTTACTCAAGTCTCAGACCTGATTACCTGAAATCCTTCCAGAATGGCTTCTACTTCCCTTCCTAATGACACATTCAGTAAAGACCTATCCATCTGTTTACCTCAAATAAAAATCAGGTGAATAATATTTGTTCTATATACTTTGTTAAAATTTAGTTCCTCATCAGGTCCAAGGTACTTTATTATTTATAAAAGTAAGGCGTTAAATGCTCCGCTCAATAGGAGTTCACTCCACCTGGAATATGACCTCTCCTGGATATCTCTATACATCACTGGTATTGGCCTTCCCCCATATCTCAATATTGATAATTGAAAACAGGAAGAATGGCTTCTCGTTTACCTGGGCACACAATTAAATATTAGTACCTGGCTCTACTTTTCAATCAATGACATAATTTTTTAGATTAGATTAGATTAGATTAGATTCACTTTATTGTCATTACACCTGTTCTGGCGGTAGGCAAACTGGTAGGGGTCAAGTGAGGGCGGTAGGCAAACTGGTAGGGGTCAAG
Organism: Notolepis coatsorum; assembly: GCF_963971535.1. Taxonomy (NCBI): domain Eukaryota; kingdom Metazoa; phylum Chordata; class Actinopteri; order Aulopiformes; family Paralepididae; genus Notolepis; species Notolepis coatsorum. Next base: position 2,444,379 of record NC_140176.1, on the reverse strand, counting down.
TGAGGGCGGTAGGCAAACTGGTAGGGATCAAGTGAGGGTGGTAGGCAAACTGGTAGGGGTCAAGTGAGGGTGGTAGGCAAACTGGTAGGGGTCAAGTGAGGGCGGTAGGCAAACTGGTAGGGGTCAAGTGAGGGTGGTAGGCAAACTGGTAGGGGTCAAGTGAGGGCGGTAGGCAAACTGGTAGGGGTCAAATGAGGGCGGTAGGCAAACTGGTAGGGGTCAAGTGAGGGCGGTAGGCAGGATTTAAGGTGAGCCAGGACTAGCCTCTCGAAGCACTTCATGATGATGGAGGTGAGTGCTACGGGTCGGTAGTCATTGAGGCTCTCTGGGGACAGGAATGATGGAGGTGACTTTGAAGCATGTGGGAACTTTTGCCTGGGCCAGGGACAGATTGAAAATCTCAGTCAGGGGCGGCCGGCTAGCGAATCCAACTGCCAGCGGTACCTCCGGCTTGTCGGTCGTCCGTGCTGACACAATTGGCAGTGTCAGTGGGTGGGAAGCCGGCGTGGGTGGGTCCTGGTCCTTGTAAAGCTGAGGGTTTTTTCAACCTGTAACTTGTTCTTGTCAGAGACCAGCAGGGCTGAGTCGTCCGCAAACAGGAACAAGTTGCAGTCACAAGCTGACGACATGTCATTTGCATAAATTAGGAACAGTAGCGGTCCTAGTATGCTTCCTTGTGGAACACCACAGTTCACTGTGAGGGGGGGGGATAGGGTACCGTTTACCTCCACCATCTGTTCTCTCCCCTCCAGGTAGGATTGCATCCAGCTCACTGATAGACTATCAAAACCAATTGCTTTTAGCTTGTCAATCAGAATAGAGTGATTGACAGTGTCGAAGGTCTTTTGTAGGTCCAGCATGACCATGCCGCAGTATCTGCCCACGTCCACCTCTTGTTTGATGTGGTCGTTCAAATAGAGAAGGCATGTGTCAGTGGAGTGGGATGTTCTGAAGACAGATTGGAATTCGAAGATTAGATTTCTTTCCGCAAGGTACTTTTCGACTTGTTCGTATACTATTTTTTCCATGACTTTCGAGATGGAGGTAAGAATAGAAACAGGGCGGTAGTTGCCTGGGTCTAATTTGCTGCCCTTTTGTGCAGGGGGGTTACTCTTGCAATTTTGAAATCTTTGGGTACGTATCCCTGTTTTATGGAGAGGTTTATTATGTGTGTGATGACTGGGGTGATGGCGGCTGCTGAGTCTCCAAGGAATTTGGAGGGGATATTGTCATGGCCAGTGGCCTTGTTAGGTTGGAGGGCGCTCAGTTTTTTGAGTACCTCAGCTGTTGTTACCATTTCTAGTTTGAAATCATCTTTGTGGACCCCTAGGTTATTGTAGTAAGCTATGATGTGTTCTACCCCAAAATGCCCTGAATGGGTGGGTAGTTTATTCACCAGTGTTGTGGCTATGTTTGTGAAGAAAATGTTTAAGTAATTGGCCACATCCAGCTTGTCTGTGATGAGCGTGTTGTCCGGAATTGGCCATATAGCGAACATTAATAAATAATTAACCTACAAACATGAAATGGTTCTGACAGCACAATATTGATGTAACTATGAGAATCGCTGGGATCTGGTCTCTCTTTCGGCCAGTACGTGAAATATCCGAGCCCTTGCTCAGTGGTTGTCACGATACATTCAGGCGCTCCGTGGGAGAGGCGTGATTTTTTCCCGTAGCCTCTGTTTGCGAAGACGCTCTCTGATTGGCTAGGCCGCGTACAGCGAAGAAGAAAAGACCCTCTCTGACTGTTTTAGCTCCGAAGGGTCTTTTCCGCCTTGTACATATATTCTCTGCTTCGAAGTGGTTATGCTTAGGCATTCTTTCGAAGTGGTTATGCTTAGGCATTCTTTTGAAGTGGTTATGCTTAGGCATTCTTTCGAAGTGGTTATGCTTAGGCATTCTTTCGAAGTGGTTATGCTTAGGCATTCTTTTGAAGTGGTTATGCTTAGGCATTCTTTCGAAGTGGTTATGCTTAGGCATTCTTTCGACGTGGTTATGCTTAGAGTTAGGGTTAGCCAATCGGAGAGCGTCTTTTTCTTCTTCGCTGCAATCAAAGAGCGTCTTCGCTCACAGAGGCTACGGGAAAAAAGCAAGCATGGGGGAGAGAGCAGCTTGTGGAGAAGCAGTGGCTCTGAGCAGCAACCTGTGTCGTATCGCCATCTTGTGTTCAAAAGGTGGAACTTCATACTGTATCTATTCAATGCACGATAATGGAAATTAATTCAAATAAAATGCTTGTCATTGACAGATTTGAAAAATATTCTGGAATTCAGGTCCTTGGCCTGGGCGATGTTTCATCCAAATCAGACCAGAACCTTAGAAGTTATGGCGAATGCAGACAGACAGACAGAATGACCACAGGAGTGATTGCCATACCCTCCAGGTATCACCGTAATCCAAAACTGCCAAGAAACTGGCTTCAATGATCCTCTTCCAGGTTTTCATAGGGAACTCTCTAACCCCTGTCCTCGTCTCCCTGTCTGTCTGTGAGTGGATGTCTCGTGGTGATGGCCAAGGTGGTGGATGTCTCGTGGTGATGATCAAGGTGGTGGATGTCTCATGGTGATGATCAAGGTGGTGGATGTCTCATGGTGATGATCAAGGTGGTGGATGTCTCATGGTGATGACCAAGGTGGTGGATGTCTCATGGTGATGATCAAGGTGGTGGATGTCTCATGTTGATGATCAAGGTGGTGGATGTCTCATGGTGATGGCCAAGGTGGTGGATGTCTCATGGTGATGATCAAGGTGGTGGATGTCTCCTGGTGATGATCAAGGTGGTGGATGTCTCATGGTGATGGCCAAGGTGGTGGATGTCTCATGGTGATGATCAAGGTGGTGAATGTCTCATGGTGATGGCCAAGGTGGTGGATGTCTCATGGTGATGATCAAGGTGGTGGATGTCTCCTGGTGATGATCAAGGTGGTGGATGTCTCATGGTGATGACCAAGGTGGTGGATCTCTCGTGGTGATGGCCAAGGTGGTGGATGTCTCGTGGTGATAATCAAGGTGGTGGATGTCTCATGGTGATGATCAAGGTGGTGGATGTCTCATGGTGATGATCAAGGTTTTGGATGTCTCATGGTGATGATCAAGGTGGTGAATGTCTCATGGTGATGATCAAGGTGGTGGATGTCTCATGGTGATGATCAAGGTGGTGGATGTCTTGTGGTGATGATCAAGGTGGTGGATGTCTCATGGTGATGATCAAGGTGGTGGATGTCTTGTGGTGATGATCAAGGTGGTGGATGTCTCGTGGTGATGATCAAGGTGGTGGATGTCTCCTGGTGATGATCAAGGTGGTGGATGTCTCATGGTGATGGCCAAGGTGGTGGATGTCTCCTGGTGATGATCAAGGTGGTGGATGTCTCGTGGTGATGATCAAGGTGGTGGATGTCTCGACTGTCTCGTGGTGATGATCAAGGGGGTGTCATCCAAATGGTATATGACTGATATTTTGAGCTCTGAGCCTTGACATTTAGCCTTTATCTTATTTTCATACTAGTGCTCATTCCTCTATGCTTTTTATTTTGTTGCTGTTGTCCTTAGCTTGTACCCCAGTTGCTATTGCATGTACATGTGTTTTATTACAGGTATATGTACATACATACCAAGTATTCACCTGTTATATTCTCCACCCATCGATCATCCATAGCAACACTATATGATCACCGACATCCAAGTTGGGGGATCCCCCTTTGAACGGCCATTCTAAGGTTTCTCTCCTCCACATCGTCTGTAGTGCTTTTTCCCTATTGCTAGGTTTTTAGTGAGTTTTTCCCTTACCTTCACTGGGGAATGTCTGGGAGTGTTGCATAAACTAAAGTTTTTTCATTTGTCATCTTTGTTTTCATTTGTACAGCACGGTAGTGAGACCAGCTATGCTGTATGGTCTAGAAACAGTGGCGCTGACCAACAAGCAGGTGGCGGAGCTGGAGGTGGCAGAGATGAAGATGTTAAGGTTCTCTCTGGGAGGAACAAGGTTGGACAACATCGACAATGTCTACATCAGAGGAACGGCCCATGTTGAGCAGTTCGGGCAGAAAGTGAGAGAAGCAAGACTGAGATGGTTTGGACATGTGCGGAGGAGGGAGGTGGGGTACATCGGGAGGAGGATGCTGGAGATGGAGCTGCCAGGAGAGAGGAGGGGAAGGCCCAATAGGAGGTTTATGGACACAGTGAAGGAGGACATGCAGGCAGTGGGAGTGACGGAGGACGACGTAGATGACAGAAACAGATGGAAACGGATGATCCGCTGTGGCGACCCCTGACGGGAAAAGCCAAAAGAAAAAGAAGAAGAAGTTTTCATTTGTCACTCCAAGCTTGTGTATTTGATTGTAAGTCTGACCAGACCTCGGTCTCACTTTCTGGTCAGACGCTTGTGTATACTTGTCTCTGATTGTAAACTGAGGACTCTTCTGTGATCACAGAAATAAACGATTTTCTTTTGAAATTGTTTGACTCGATCTGAATTTCTACAGTTCACCGTCTTGGCTCATTTTAAATATTCCACAACACTCTCAATGTTAGATCCATTCACAGTGATCTAGAAAACAGCTGGAACTTTATTAATAATAATAATACATCCGACTTATATGTCACTTTTCTGGGTACCCAAAGACGCTTAAAACTAATTTGTTTAATTTTCATTCAGTACCAGTTTAACATTAATACATATCTTACTCAGCACTAAAGTGGCAGGTTCTCAACAGCTAATTCTAGAGTCTGTAAACAATACAGTACAGCATCATCAGCATGAAAATGAGATGAGACAATATGCTTATGTTTATTTAGGATCCCCATTAGCTTTTGCACTTGACAAAAGCTACTCTTCCTGGGGTCCTGCACTTAAAACAATACAACAATATTCAAGACATTACATCATTATCAACATCATTAACAATCTCATCCTCAGTTAAGGATGACAGTGTACAAGATAATTATCTGTATAAAGTATAAAAATAAAATAAAATAGTGCTACCTGAGCAGCACTCACTGCCATCAACATAAATACAATTAACAAAGTCAATTGGTTTTCACCGCTATGCCATAAGGGTTCAGTGCATGCTCGTTAGTAGATGGTATTTAAATTTCTTATTGAAAGTAGTTTTGGATTCTATTTCAGCGAAGTAGCTTGGCAATGAGTTTCATTCCATGATAGCTCTGTAAGTCACAGAAGATTTCAGTAGATTTGTCCTGGGTTTAGGTGCCAGTAGATGGCCTGACGTAGCTTGTCTGGTCATATGGTCATGTTCTTCTCTTACGTGAACAATTCTATCATAAAAATACTGTGTTTTTTTGACAACTTGAAAATGTCTGAGAAAAGTAATAAGACGAGATTGCAGATGTTTCTCAACCAGAAGCAATGATACATTTCTGTGCATAACTCCAATATTAGTGCGCTTTGAACAGTGGAGAGCTAGTCTGGCAGCCTTGTTTTGAGCTATTTGTAATTGCTATTTGTGTTTTTGCTGCTGATGACCATATGACCGGACAGTACTCAAGACAAAACCAGAGCCTGGATGACTTCTTTCAAAGTGGTTGGTGTTAAATACTTTGTACATTTTCTTGTTACAGCTATGCTCCTAATGCTTCTAATAGCTGTGCTATGCTTTCTAATATCAATAATAGAAATAGTAAACAGGACAGGACCCAACATTGATCCCTCTGGAACACATTTAGTTGAATCCCTGTTGAATCAAAACCAATCCTGTAATCCATGTAATCTCTCAAAAAGCAGTGAATTATATCAATGCAATCCAGATTGATGAAAAGAACAGCACAATGTTTTCTGTTGCCCATAGCAGATACACTATTTAAGACCTAATAACATAACTTAACTCTGGAACTAACTGTTGAGAGCTCAATACAGAATACACTGGGTTGATTATTCATTACCAATGATTACAGGATTTGTGTTACAGAATAGTTTGGAAATTGGTCTGTAATTATTGAGATAACTTCTATCTTCACCCTATTTAACGGAATGAGTCATGACTTTCAAAAACCTACAAACTATGCCAGATTAAATATAATTAAAATAGGTGTTATTTACTCTGTAATCAATGGAGCAGATAGCTTTAGATAAAGGATCAAATGTCTCCTCTTATCAATGTCTTGCACTGCCTCAATAACACTAGGAGAGGAAGGCTGTAGTTTACAGAGAAATATCACTTAGTGGGTGACTTATTGCACACTATCATTAATAAGAAGGGACCCTGTTTTCATTTTGAAATACATGACCAGCAGCAGCAACATGTGTATTAAAGGCGAATCTCTTTCATCTCAGATATTAAACAGTCAACCTCATACCAGCAATAATGACCATCTATGACTGGAATAGTTTCAATACTGGCTACTGACTGTAGATCTGAAATAAAGGATCAACCACAAGGGGGAGCCAGTTTACCTGACATATTCTGCTCTTGTGTAGGAGAAAGCTGTTATGCATCAAATCATGGGCTTTTAACTAGGGATGTCGGATATTATCGGCCGATATCGGCATTAAAATGTGATATCGGGAAAGATCGGTATCGGTAGGGATGGGTACCGAATTCGGTACTTTTGAGGTACCGAACCGAAACACGTCGGTACTACCGAGTATCGATTCAAGTGAGATACCGAAGAAAAAAAAAGAAAAAAAGCTTTTTTCTTTTCATGTCAACGTTCACACGCACAATATATGCTTACCTAGGATTTGACTTGATTCAACAACAAAGCAGTCCGAGCAATGGCAAGCCAAAAACGGTCGAAATTGTAGTTATTTGAAGTTTGGATTATTTTTTTCACGACTGAGGTAGGTAAATAAATTTTTTTGAGACTAAAGTACCGAAAAAAGGTACCGTTGGGTACCGGTATCGATTCACAGGTACCGGTTCAAATAGGTACCCATCCCTAGGTATCGGTTTTCAAAAACAATTTTTTTTTTAAATTTCTATAACCTTTATTTACCAAGGCAAGCAAGTAAGAACAAATTCTGATTTTATTTATTGTCAAAAGTATGCATAATGTTGTGTTAATTCCACAACAAGAGATATGTAATGTTAATTACCTGAAATTATTCCATTTTTTTTGGGGGGGGGGGGAAACCCTGCATATATCTGTATCGGTTGATATCGGTATCGGAAATTAAGAGTTGGACAATATCGGTATATCGGTATTGGTAAAAAAGCCAATATCGAGCATCCCTACTTTTAACCCAATACTTCTGTTATAAACTAGAAGACTAAGAATATAATAATTGGTGTGACCAATGTGAAAATAGTTACAAGCTGGGTTTATCACTCAAAAAGCTATTTTATAGGTAGTAGTAGTAGTAGTTTTATTCAGTCATCACACCCAATACAACACAATCATTCCACAATCTTTGATTTGGCAGTGACTGAAAAGGTACAGACTGAAGCATAATGCTTATACATGCCTGTCCTATATTCTTAAAGGGGAACTATTTTACTATTTCTTTCACTATTTGGGCACTTTTACACAATTCCTGTGAGTCTATGGAACACCTCTGTAATATATATATATTTTTTTATTCATTGTTTTGTATTTCTAATCAAGTCCTCAAAAACAGCATTTTTCTACCTCAAGATCTCGAGCTGTTTTGAGCCTGGGCTGCAGGTGCAGGTGCCACTGTGTGCAGCTCATCTTGTATCTCAACATTAACATGCAGTGGTGTCTTTGTGACATCACATATAGGCACATTTTCAAATGACTCAGTTCAGTGAGGGTGAATATTGTGAGAGGAGAATTGGAAGAATGCGCCAATATGAGAATTAGAGACATAGATCATATTAATATAAGTTCACATAGCTAGGAAACAATGCTAAACACTCAAAAAGGCCATTTATAAGATAGTTCCCCTTTAACAAAATTAAGACTCCAAAACAGTATTCTAAAAGAAAATAACAAAAAAAGAATTATTCACATTTGTAATCTTAAAAAAATAACTATACAAACCATTGTCTTAAAAACCAAAAGCGAATGACTCATTCTTATGTATATCAGCATTGTTCCACAAGTTAACCCCAACAATAGAAATAAATCTCCTTTTAATCCCTTTCTTAGCTTTTTTTTTTTTTTTTTTTTGTGCAGAGTGGAGACGGAGTGCGCCAAGGTTGGCCTTAGGCTAAATGCCAAGAAAACCGAGGTCATAATGTATAACATCCTCCCGGATCATCCACCTCTAAGGACAACAGGAGGCACTGCTCTAAAGGAAGTCAGTGATTTCAAGTACCTGGGCTCGTGGGTCAACTCGTCCGAGCAAGACCTTAAAGTGAGGAAGGCACTTGCGTGGAGGGCTCTGAACGGCATGACCAGTGTGTGGAAATCCAACCTCCCCCGTCAAATCAAGCTCAACTTCTTTCATGCAACAGTTGAGTCTGTCCTTTTGTATGGCAGTGAATGCTGGACCTTGAAGCCCACCCTGCAGAAGTCCTTGGATGGGTGCTACACCAGAATGATGCGTGTGGTGCTCAACATCAACAGGGATGAGCATGTCACTAATGCAAACTTGTATGGGGGGGTGCTAAAGGTGAGCGATAAAGTGGCAGTCAGGAGAATGAGGCTGGCAGGTCACTGCCAGAGACACCATGAGATGCCAACCAGCAAACTTGTACTGTGGGAACCAACACACGGGCATCGATCACGAGGACGTCCCACGTTAACCTATGTGGACGTACTCAGGAGAGATGTGGGAACAGAAAGCACCGGCGAGCTAGCCAGATGCATGGAGGATCGGGATGACTGGAAGCACCGATGGAGGGCCCGTCCGAGGACGACCTAGATAGATTAGCTTTTTGAACAGTAAATTTACAAATGTCTCTCAAATCATATTTTCTTTCATGTATTGAAAAAAAACCTTTGCACACCGTCCGGGAGTAACTTTGCTTTAGCTCTGTACATTATTTGCATAATTTTATAATAAACCAAATCATAAAATGTCATAACATGAGACTTTATAAACAGTGGATTTGTGTGGTCATAGTAACCAGCCTTATGAAGGCTCCAGATGGCACGCTTTTGCAGTAAGACTATCGGATTTACAGTATTTTATGTCGACCCCCATACTTACATATACCCCATAGTAAGATATGTAAGGTGAGCAGTAGATAATGTACAAGGCTTTATAGTTTAATATATCCTTACATTTATACAAGATTTCTAATGACTTAGATATTTCCCCTTGAATATAGTTAACATGTTGTTTCCATGTTAATTACCTTTCTGAATAAATATTTTGCCACAAACTGGACAGCTAAATGGTCTACAATGACTTATTGTGCATTTTCACATTCCCAGTTATCTCTGAACCTCTAAACCTGTTCCAACAAATTAAACAACTAGAGTTTCTCTCCAGTATGACTTCCCATGTGTCTTCTCAGAACCCCTTTATCACTGAACCATTCCACAAACTTCAGGATTTCTCTCCTGTATGAGTTCTCATGTGTATTTTCAGAGTTCCTTTGTGACTGAAGCCTTTTTCACAAATTGAACAACTAAATGGTTTCTCTCCTGTATGACTTGTCACGTGTCTGTTCAAATTTCCTTTCTCACTGAAACCTTTTCCACAAACTGAACAACTAAATAGTTTCTCTCCTGTATGAGTTCTCATGTGGATTTTCAAATGTCCTTTCTCACTGAACCCTTTTCCACAAACTGAACAACTAAAGGGTTTCTCTCCTGTATGAGTTATCATGTGGCTCTTCAAATGTCCTTTCTCACTGAACCCTTTTGAACAAACTGAACAACTAAATGGTTTCTCTCCTGTATGAGTTCTCATGTGGATATTCAACTGTCCTTTGTGAGTTAACCCTTTTCCACAAACTGAACAAATAAATTGTTTCTCTCCTGTATGAGTTGACATGTGTCTGTTCAAAGTTCCTTTGTCACTGAAGCCTTTTCCACAAACTGAACAACTAAATGGTTTCTCTCCTGTATGAGTTGACATGTGTCTGTTCAAAGTTCCTTTCTCACTGAACCCTTTTCCACAAACTGAACAACTAAAGGGTTTCTCTCCTGTATGAGTTATCATGTGGCTCTTCAAATGTCCTTTCTCACTGAACCCTTTTGAACAAACTGAACAACTAAATGGTTTCTCTCCTGTATGAGTTGACATGTGTCTGTTCAAAGTTCCTTTGTCACTGAAGCCTTTTCCACAAACTGAACAACTAAATGGTTTCTCTCCTGTATGAGTTCTCATGTGTCTGTTCAAAGTTCCTTTGTCACTGAACCCTTTTCCACAAACTGAACAACTAAATGATTTCTCTCCTGTATGAGTTCTCATGTGTATTTTCAGAGTTACTTTGTGACTGAAGCCTTTTTCACAAACTGAACAACTAAATGGTTTCTCTCCTGTATGAGTACTCATGTGGATCTTCAAATGTCCTTTCTGACTGAACCCTTTCCCACAAACTGAACAACTAAATGGTTTCTCTCCTGTATGAGATCTCATGTGGCTATTCAAATGTCCTTTGTGAGTGAACCCTTTTCCACAAACTGAACAACTAACGGGTTTCTCTCCTGTATGAGATATCATGTGGATCTTCAAATGTCCTTTCTCACTGAACCCTTTCCCACAAACTGAACAACTAAATGGTTTCTCTCCTGTATGACTTGTCATGTGGATCTTCAAATGTCCTTTCTGAGTGAACCCTTTTGAACAAACTGAACAACTAAATGGTTTCTCTCCTGTATGAGTTCTCATGTGGATATTCAACTGTCCTTTGTCACTGAACCCTTTTCCACAAACTGAACAACTAAATTGTTTCTGTCCTGTATGAGACAAACTTAATGTTTTTTGTTTCTTGTTTAATATTAGCATCTTTAAACCTGACTGAGGTTCCCCACTCTCCTTCCAATCATCACTGTCATCAGTCTCAGGACAGTCTGAAGAGAGAAGCTGGCCATCTCTAGTTGGTTCTAAATCACCATCTGGATATACGTTACTGGCTGGTTCTGATACTCCACAGTACTCTCCACCAGGTTCTGTTTTCATCTGTCCAGTTGAGGTGCTGGGTAAAGAGTAAGCTTCTCTGTTTTTCTCCCCCTGGGTTTGAAGAGGCTGGAAGGACAGAGCGTTCTCTTGACCATCTTCACATTTCACTGGGTCTACTGTGATCTTGGAGAGATTAGCTTCTTCCAGCCCTTGATGTAGTTCCTCTTTGATCTGTAGGAGCTCTGGGTCCTGGGTTTGGCTGAGCAGTGAGGACAGAGTATTCTCTCCACCATGTTCATATTTCACAGGGTGTAAGGCCATCTTGGAGCCATCAGCCTCCTCTAGATCTTGAAATAGTTCCTCCTGTTCCTCTTTAATCTGGAGGGACTCTGGGTCCTGGGTTTGGTTAAACCATGAGGACTGAGGTTTCTCTTCATCATCTTCACTCTTCACAGAGACAGGGTTGAAAGTGAACTTGATGATATCAGCCTCCTCCAGACCTTGAAGCTGCTCTCCCTCCTGACTGCTCCAGAGTTCCTCCTGTTCCTCTTTCATCTGTAGGGGCTCTGGCTCCTCCTGGCTCAGACTGGGGCTCCTCTCCTGCTGCTCAGGGGGAACCTCCTCTTCACAGACAGAGAGCTGTGGGGGGTCTGGAGGGAGGAATAATAATAATATGAATAACAAACATAAAGATGCAGTAGATAACTTTTCATCATTAACACATGGCCCATTTGACATCGAGTATCTATCATTCAAGATGTGAAAAAGGAATAATTTTTCCATCCATACATTCCAGTTTTATACCGTGGTGAATATAAGTATGGTTTTAGAGCGGTTTAGGGTAATTCCTGGGAGGCTAGTAGGGCTGTCCCCGACTAAGGATTTGGATGGTTGACTATGATTGGCCAAAATTTGCTGTTAGTCGCCTATTGGTCAAAAAAAATTAAAAGGTATCATATTTTTTATATTAAAAAACAAATATATATATATATTTTATCATTCCATTTGGGCTGTGGGGGGTGCTTAATGTCTGAAGGAGTCAACTGAAGGCTTCTTGTCCTCTGCAAAAGCATGCAATTGGTCCACTGATGGATACATCTTGATATTTGTCTAGTCTAGTGTGTTCATTAGATGGGTGAAATCCTCTTTCAGTGCCTCTGTGCCTGTTTTCGTAGGCAGTTAGCCTCTGGTATGCGTGCCATTAGCGTTAACCATGCTTCTAGGCCTCTTTTCTTTTGGAAATAATGAAAAAATAATAATAAATAAATTAAAAAAATTATAAATATATATATATATATTTTTTTTTTGTATTCGACTAAGAGGTTGGCTAGTCGACTACGGCTCCTTTCGACCGATTAGTTGACTAATCTACTAATAGGGGTCAGCCCTAGAGGCTAGTAATAGGCTGCTGTGGCGATAAGAAAGTAGCGAGCCAGAGACGTGGTTCGAGTTGAGGTACTTTACTTCTCACTGCACATAGCATTTACAATAACAACCAACTTAACCCGGAACCGGAAGTGGTATTTACCCTTTCCCCTAAACAGTAAAACCCCGCCCTTAAAGGCACAAGCCCACCTTGGTGAATGTCTCTTAATATAGCTCACCACACAGGCCCCCCCAGAATTCACCAATACAAAAACTGCAACTAATTAATAGCCAGTGAACAGTCCATCAGTGAACAGATCACAGCATGAAATAGTCAACGTGGAGGGGGACGGATCAAGCGGCCGAACAGACTGTGCTTAACAAGAGGGGGATTAAGGGAGAGAAGTGGGACCAGCGGCCGGGCCATGGAAGGGGCCAAGGCCGGAACAGAGGACGGGGAAGGGGTCTGAGCCGAAACCGGGGGGCGCCCCCGCCGCGGGGGTAGGGCCGACTGAACTGGTTCGTCCTTGTCCAAGTGAGCAGGCTTAAGACCAGGGGTGGGCAATTATTTTTCCTGGGGGGCCGGATGAGCAACTGAAAATATGTTGGAGGGCCGGGCCAAAATTCCAAACTCAATTATGCATAATATACATTTTATTTCTATATAAAAAGCAGTAAATGGCATTGTTTTGACCCCTGGTAAGAGTGTATGTTATTATTTGGCAATTAAAAGGTGAGGTTAGCTTTAAAAAAAATCATTTATTCAAATAGAATTTATCTCCAAAATGATAAACAAAATGTGAAACATTAATAACAAAGGGCATGTACGAAAAAGTGCTATACAAATAAAGTTATTATTTTGAGTTTCATATACTATTGAAACAAGGATTTTCTTAGCTTTCTAAAGACATCACATCATCTTATAGCCAAAATAAACAAGACATGTTACTGAACTGTGTAAAGAAAAGTGTCCCAGTAGCCTTTTTTACTTTACATGCCTATATTAAACATTTAATGTTTTCAGAACTGTGCAAAAAAAAGAAGAAAAAAAAGATCAAGTGTCCCATTTCACTTGTTATATTTCCACATTTTAGTGTTCTTCAGCTCTTTTTTTTTTCTTCATTCAGTGTGATAAATCCAGTCTCTGTTGAGCTTTAACAAGTCCATCAAAGTCAGGTTGCATGTCTGAGGTGGAGATGCGAAGCACAGCTGCCAGATGTTCATCAGTGAGAGAGGATCTGTACCTGGACTTGGTAAACGTCATGACTGAGAATGTCTGTTCACATATAGGTGGATCCAAAGAGAACCAACATCTTCTGAGCATGTCTCCTCATGTTTGGAAAGTTCTCCTCCTTGAGAGCAGAGTAGAACTCTAGCAGTGATGCTGACTTAAAGTGCTCTTTCAGTAGTGAATCAGACTGCAGGTCAATGAGTTCAAGCTGAACATCAGTGGGTGCACTATCAACACTGCAGGTAAAGGGAGAGGAAACCAGCTGCATTTCATCCTCAACCTTTTTGAAATCTTGAAAACGCCTTGAAAATTCATCATGCAGTGCTCCCAACATGGATGAGTACCTGTGCCGGTGATCAGCTGATGGTTTGACTTCTTTCAGGGTTTTCATGTGTTTGAGATTGTTGCTGCCTAGTTGCCTTGAAATTAATTGCAACTTTGTCATGAAGGCTTTCACATGGCTATGCATTTCATGAGCAAAAATGCCCTTGCCCTGCAGTTGTGTGTTCAGTAGGGATGGGTACCGTTCACATTTGAACCGATACGGTACCGGTACCTGTGAATCGATACCGGTACCCAACGGTACCTTTTTTCTGTACTTTAGTCTCTAAAAATTGTTGTGAAAAAAGAAATCCAAACTTCAAATAACCACACTTTCTACCGTTTTCGGCTTGCCCTGACTGCTTTGTTGTTGAATCAAGTCAAATCCTAGGTAAGCGTATATTGTTATTAATTTTTTTTTTTTTTTTTATATTTAAAAAAAAAATCATCATGTAATCTTTCACGGGCCGGTCAGAATCATCCCGCGGGCCGTACAATGCCCAGGTCTGCTTAAGATGGTCTATAGTGACCCGCTCTGGCCTGCCCCCCCCCATGTCCACAACAAAGTTTTTAGTGCCTGCCTCCAGGACACGGAAAGGCTCGTCATAAGGGGGCTGCAGCGCCGGGGTCCGATGGCTGTCGTGCCGGATGAACACATATTTGGACAATGGCAGGTCCCTGGGGACATAGGACTGGGGAAGGCAGTGGCGGGATGTTGGAATGGGAATAAGGGCATCGGCAACACCCCGGGACACTGTTCGATGGGAGGCGACGGACCAGGAAGCTGTGGCCTCCGGAAAAAACTCCCCAGGGACCCGCAGCGTAGGGCTGGGCGATAAAACGATAACGATAACTATTGCGATAAATTATTTCCTCGAAATAAACATGAAACGTGGTTGCAAAGTTTCGATATATCGATTTTCCAAGCTTGGATATGAGCACGCACTAACAACCAATCGGTGAAGGAGATGGCCGAGAGCGAAGGAGACCCGGAAGGAGACCCAGAGGTAGGACTCACTCAACAACAAGGCTTGCTAGGCTAACTAGCTTGCACGGCGATGTTTTATATATTTACGTGCCGAGTATGTGTGCGGCGTGAATTCTGAGGCCACGTTCATAGTAGTGTGTGGTATACAGTGGACGTCGTTTCAATATATTGTGGCGGAAGAGAGTATTTTAGTGTCATATTTATTACATTGCCATGAGATATTCCGCTTGTCGGCTAACTTCTAACGTGCGCGGACTGATGACGACATCAACTCGACTTGAGACATTCGCAGCAGCATAATAAGACAACAGGCTGGCTAGGCTAACTTGCTTGCACGGCGATGTTTTATATATTTACGTGCAGAGTATGTGTGCGGCGTGAATTCTGAGGCCACGTTCATAGTAGTGTGGGTATACAGTGGACGTCGTTTCAATATATTGTGGCGGAAGAGAGTATTTTAGTGTCATATTTATTACATTGCCATGAGATATTCCGCTTGTCGGCTAACTTCTAACGTGCGCGGACTGATGACGACATCAACTCGACTCGAGACATTCGCAGCAGCATAATAAGTTAATTAAACTTGACATACATTATATCGACGATAATTATCGATATCGAATTATATGAAAATTATTTTATCGCGATAACGTTTTTGGTCATATCGCCCAGCCCTACCGCAGCGGCTGGCCGTACACCAGCTCAGCGGACGAGGCCTGGAGGTCCTCTTTGGGGGCAGAACGAAGACCAAGCAAGACCCACGGGAGGCGGTCAACCCAGTCGCCATCCGTAAGGGCAGCCCGAAGAGCGGCCTTCATGTCCCTATGGAACCGCTCACAAAGTCTGTTGCCCTGCGGGTTGTACGTCGTAGTGCGGTGGATCTTCACCCCCAGGTGCTCCGCAACTGCAGTCCAGAGCTCCGAAGTGAACTGGGGGCTCCTGTCGCTTGTGATGTCCCCCGGTGTGCCAAAACGGGCCACCCAGCAGCCGATGAACGCCTGGGCCACCTCCGCTGCCGTAGTGGAGGACAGTGGAACAACCTCCAGCCACCTGGTGGTCCTGTCCACCATGGTGAGGAGGGGAGTATAGGGGGGCCCACCAGGTCCACATTCACGTGGTCGAACCGCCTCTCTGGCACTATAAACGGTGCCAAAGGGGCTTTGGTATGGCGGTGCACCTTGGCACGCCAAACATGAGCTAGCCCAGGTCCTAACATCCTTCTGGAGGACAACTTGACCCCCACCAGCTTAGTTGAGGCCTTCACACCTGGGTGGGAAAGGCTGTGGATCATGTTAAAAACCCGGCGCCGCCAGGCCGTAGGCACCATAGGGCGCGGTTGGCCAGTGGAGATGTCGCAGAGGAGAGTGGCGTTAGCTGTGTCGAACACCACATCCTCCAGCTGCAGTGCAGTAGGGCCCGTCCGATAGGCCTGAATGTCTGAGTCTGTGGCTTGGTCTGCCGCCATGGCGGCATAATCGAGTCCCAAGTGGACGGACCCGATGACCGCCAGAGAGAGGCAGTCGGAAGTGGCAAGTTGTCCTTGCCCGCCACGTGCTCAATGTCCGTGGTTAACTCGGAGATCGCCGAGAGCTGCCGCTGCTGACGTCCCGACCACGGCGCCAAGGTCTTGGCCATGGAGAACGTTAGCGGCTTGTGGTCCACAAAGGCAGTGAACTGGCGGCCTTCCAACAGGCATCTAAAGTGCCTAGTGGCGAGGAACAGACCCAGCAGTTCCCTGTCGAAAGTACTGTACTTACGCTCGTTGTCGCGGAGCTGTTTGCTAAAAAAGGCCAGTGGCTGCCAGGAACCGCCCACCCACTGCTCGCACACCGCTCCCACTGCATAGTCAGAGGTGTCTGTCGTGAGGGCGACCGGGGCAGTGGGAGAGGGGTGCGCCAGCAGAGCAGCGTTGGCTAGCGCGGTCTTGGCAGCCCCAAAAGCGCTGTCCATCCCCGAGGACCAATCTAACTCGTCCTTAGGCACTTTGCCCCGCAGGGCCTCGTACAAGGGGCGCATGATGTGGGCAGCATGGGAAAGGAACCGGTTGTAAAAGTTCACCATGCCCAGGAACTCCTGTAGAGACCATACGGTGCGGGGACGAGGAAAACTGGCAATGGCCTCCACCCTGGCGGGGAGTGGGGTGGCTCCCTGTGGAGTGACATGGTGTCCGAGGAAGGTGATGGAGGACTGCCCAAACTGGCACTTGGTCGGGTTGACGATGAGGCCGTGTTTACTGAGCTGCTCAAACAGCTGCTGGAGGTGTGTCATGTGCTCCTCTATGGACGTACTGGCTACAAGAATGTCATCCAAGTACACAAACAAAAACGGCATGTCCTGGAGCATAGAGTCCATCAGGCGCTGAAACGTCTGCGCCGCCCACATGAGCCCGAAAGGCATTCTTAGGAATTCAAAAAGTCCAAAGGGTGTAATGACAGCTGTTTTTGGCACATCCCGTGGATGGACCGGCACCTGGTGGTACACGCGCACCAGGTCCACCTTGGAGAAGATGATGGCCCCCGCTAGGTGGGTAGAGAAGTCCTGTATGTGCGGGACAGGGTACCGGTCGCGTGAATACTTTCCCTAAGGGGATTGCACTTCCGTGTTCGGTTTCCGTGGCCTGATTGGCCACTGACGTACGCTAGTTTTGCCCCCGGTAAGTTATCTACACCAGTTACGCCCAGCTCGCACCTGCATTATCCAATTCATCTTTGAAATGAATCATTCCAGCAAAGCAGGCTTCTATTATTCGAATGACTGTTTTAATGGGTATCACAGTAGTAAGTCCTACTGTAGAACATGACATATTAGCATGACATCTGATTTATTAATGCCAATACTAAAGATTAGGGACAAACGCAATTGGCACAAGTGTAAATCATGGATTAGTCACTCAGTTTTAACATCCGACTTAGCTCACCTTGTTAGTCTGCTGGCTGTGGATCCTATGGTCACAAGTTCAAATCACTCTTGGTTCATTTTTTTTTTTTCTTTTTTTTTTCGTTTAATTAATTTATCCACTCTGGTTGGATGGTGTGTATGTATGTATGTATTGTGCTGTATAATGACAATACATTTTAATCGAATCTCATTTTGAAATCGCTACCTGTTGAGTGGATCACCATGGTGCAATGCAATCACCTCCGAAGCCGTCTGCCACTGTCGTGTCCATAGGCAGCGTAGCGATTTCAAAATGAGATTCGATTGAAATGTATTGTCATTATACAGCACAATACATACATATACACACCATCCAACCAGAGTGGATCAATTAATTAAACAGAGAGACGAGAAATCTCATCGCTGGCACTCAAAGTGTTAAGGCAGAGGGACTGGACAACAGGGTGACATTCACAGGTGTGCAGACTTGAGCATGTGAGATAAAACATGCACTGGAGAAGGAGCCACGCCCACAGGAAGCAGAGATTGAGGGTGTGACAAAAATAATCGTTAGATTAGTCGACTAATCGAATGACAAAAATAATCGTTAGATTAGTCGACTAATCGAAAATAGAATCGACAGATTAGTCGACTACCAAATTAATCGTTAGTTGCAGCCCTACTATGGGGAGTGAGTTTAGTTGCAGGAACCCTTAACGTCCACAGCCACTTCACACTGTCCATCATGACTGTGGATAGACACGCGGTACCTCCGTTACACTCACCCCCCCTAAACTCACTCCACCCAGGGCATCCGGGTCACTGGGCACCACTGAAACCGGTCTAATTTGACATGCCCTGAGTGGGAGTTGAACCCCGGTCTCCCGCGCCGCGGGCAACATCGCAGACCGCTATACCAAGAGGTGAACTCTGGATGCCTCTGGGGAGTGAGTTTACTACACTGTCCATCGTGACTGTGGATAGACACGCGGTACCTCCGTTACATGTGTGTGTCAGAAAGGGAGATCATAGACATGAGAAGGCTGTATTTTGTGCATATGTGTACAAGTTGCAAGGGGGGTGGGGTAGTGTGTGTAGAGAGATATTAGAGCCATATGGAATCCGCGTTCACGGAATCGCGGACGGAATCGCGGAATTGAGCAATAAAAATGGAATCAACTGTAAAAAAAAAAAAAAAAAAAAATTATTTTTTTTATGTTGTGGGACTTGTACAGCACTTTGTTCAACGTTGTCAGTGCTGTAAAGTTTAAACCTTTTTAAATCTTAGACAAACAAAACACTGCTTTCATGAAATATTGTAAGCCGTCATTTAAGGCTTTATAAAAGCAGCACAATGAACACAAATCTGTCAGTGCCGAGTCCGACCTCATCTTAAATAACAAACAGCATTGCTTGTTGTAGTTAACAAAGAGAGGCAGAGTTGATTTTGCAAAAAAAAATATATATATATATATATGATTTTTTTTTTTTTAATAATAATCGAATTTTATTTTCATATTCGAATCCCATGCCCATCGAATGAAGCTTCGAAGTATTTCAGACAGCCCTATTAAATGGACTGTTATATCTTATTAAATTGTGGACATTTATTCATTCCCACTTATTAGACACTATTTCTGATGGTAAAATGAGCATACAAAGCAAAATACAGAATTCTGAAATATTAAAACGAAAAAAAACCGAATTTGGAAAAAAAATTCATGGAATTTGGAAAAAAAAAAAACGGATTTCATATGGCTCTAAGAGATATGTCTGGGACTGAAGGCTGATATGTGTATGCAATTATGCATGTGTGTGTGTGTTTGTGCATGTGGGATAGTAAGAGAGACCGGGAGAGAGTGTGTGCATGTGGGATAGTAAGAGAGACCGGGAGAGAGTGTGTGCATGTGGGATAGTAAGAGAGACCGGGAGAGAGTGTGTGCATGTGGGATAGTAAGAGAGACCGGGAGATATTCTCGAAGTCAACGTCCTGTCTGTTGTTGCTAGGCAACTATGGCTTGGGGGGAAACATGCACCACGAGTACATTGTGAACGCTTCATTTAGTGCAGAAAACGGATCGGAAAAGCGGCAAAGTAAACACAATCAAGGGTAATTTTCTTCAGTGCATCACAATGCCAAAGAGCTGCTGTGTTACGTTTTGTACTAATAACTAAATCAAAATCGCAAGTTTTATATAATTTACCAGCTGAGGCATCACAGAGGAAAAGTGGCTGGTGGCCATCAAGAGGGCACACGTAGATGCAGACGGGAGAGTCCATCAAAGCAGACACTGGTCCCCCAAGTCAAATCATACGTGTATCTGCTCTACCCATTTCATAACAGGTGAGAATAAGGAACAAATATTATAACGTAAATGTATTATTGGCTGTGAGGCTGTAAACAGCAGATGAATGTTAGCTGCTACAGTAGCTGTGGTATCCTGGAATAATAGTTTCACCCATATGTTGGTTTAGCCCAGACTAGGGGTGGGAATCACCAGTTTCATCACGATACGATACGATATTTGCCAATATCACAAAGTCTGCCACGATACGATTCGATTCGATTCAGGTGCCTGCGATCGATATGAGACGATATTATGTGCCCATTTATCAGTCACATTTAGATCAACTAAAAAAAGGCTACGGAAATATCAATTGCCGTTTTTATTTTTGAGCTCTTCCAGACATTTAAATGAAAAACAATCTATTGTTTTTAATACAAATAGACCTCCTGTTCACTGTAAAGTGCCACGTTTTTATATATTGAGCTTTAAACTTTAAGTAAAATGTTTTGGAACTCACAACACGCAAGCTAAAACCCCTTCCTCTCCCAAACCGTTCCTACAATTGTTTTATGTTGCATGATGATCATGTTTAAATATCAACATTATCTGTCCATCCTCAGTAAATAATATCAATATAATAATACTCCTGACTTCATCTGGTATTTTCACACACACACACACACACACATACACACACACACAATGCCCCCGCCCCCCCTCCTCCTCCTCCTTCCCTCTCCTCTCTACATTTCTCTCTCTCTTAGCTTAGTTAGCTTAAGCAGCTAATGTAACGTTAATTTAAGTCTGCCCACGCAACGTGGGCATAAAAGAATGGCGACGATGCAAAGCATGTTAGATGCATTTGACCCGTTGCGGGCAAAAAACTGCACAGACTTATATCGGGTCTCAAAATAGACGTTCCCTAGCGCTGCTCTGCTGTACAGAGCTAAACGGAGTTTCACAACACTGGGCGCGTGGATATGACGTCGCCGTCGCCGGATTTTCAAAATAAGAGTATCAAATGTCAAGTTAGACCGCGCTCTCAAGATACGACACTGGGTGCTGAAATCCCATTAAGTATTATATAAAAGAAGCAGTGAAGCCAGACCAGCACTCATGAGTGCTGGTCTGGCTTCACTGCTTCTTTTATACAAAATAAGAGTATCGCAATATGAATCGATCTTTTTACGTTGCATCGATCCTATTTGATTATTGATAATAGATCGATATATCGATCTGGATCGATGTATCGTCCCACCCCTAGCCCAGACTCATGTTAATGACGTCAGATACGGTGCCCACCAGTTGGATGTATGCAAGTTAACCCAAAGTGTGGAAGTAAAGAACCTTCAGCTATATTGTCATCGTGTGGACATTCAATTCTTTCTGCTAGACACTAAGAGTGACAGCCAGAACAGAAACATTACACTAGCTACTTCGCCATATAGTCCATTCTCAGTGTACGTGTGCACCAGTGGAGGTTTCTCTATGACAACACGTGAAATACAAATTCACTCATAATTCATAATTATTATTAATTTACATATATATATATATATATATATATATATATTATTTTTTTTAATTATTATTATTAAATTTTCTTTTATTAGACAAGTTTTCCACTGTAAAAAAAATGCCAGTGAATTTTCTTTTTTCTTCAAAAATGGCCAAGATTTACAGCTCTGAGCAGGCCTGTACTGCAGTAATGACTGCAGTAATATTCGTGCAGAATATCTGCACAGGTTTATTTAAATAAATAATAGCCAATCAAAATAGGCTATTAATGTCATCTAAGCACGGTCTGTGCAGTTTAACTCTTGCCATTGAATGGGGGATTGAATGATTGACAGCCTTGTTATCCAATCAGCTAATGGTTTCTGTAACTGAGGGGTACAATTCCCTGACTGTATTACTAGATATGATACTTACTACCACTACCTTTGTACTTAATATTCGGCCACCCAGTACTCGGCATAAATATATTATGATGAACACTGTCACGTAGATGAAACGGATCCAACACAAATGTACGAATTAGAAATAGGTCTTTATTTCTACACAGCGATGGTGTGTAGAGCAAGCACTTAATCAAATCAATCACATTTATGAATGGGAATTAGTATGCACTTTTATGGCAAGAGTATTCGTCGGTATATCAATAGAGAATGTCCAATCTCTGAAGGCGCAGGTGGTACATATACGACCTGGAATAGTTAAGGAATAATAGCAATGATACTTTAATGATTATAGAACTGGATACACTAGGGGGGAATTCCGGTCGCTTGTAAGACAACTGGAGAAGGGGGGGGGGGGTAGAGTCTGGCTGTATCCGTCTGGCCGAGGGTATCCTGGGAGAACCCACGGTTGTGCGGCTCGGTGCCTCAGCGATCCTCGATCCACAGATGAAAGCAGTTGGACTCTCTGTGGGCCGGCTTCCTCCGGTCCACGATGGAGAGACGTGAAGCGACCTCGTCGTGTAGAGCGTCTCCTCACCTGTCGTCCTCTCCGGGGGGGGGGTTTCCAACACACGGCAGTGTTGGTCTTTATCCATAGAATAATCACTGTATACAAAGCATAATCCGTGCCTGGGAAGGCGGGCTGTCGTCGGTAGAATAATCCGGTATGCAGGTCCACTCGCTCGTCGGCTCTGGGGCTCCTCGGGTGCAGCCTCACATGGGGTCGGCCACCCTGGATAAGCAGCCAGTTCTCTGCCCGAAACGATGGGGTACTGACTACGATAGTATTCTCACCGCACGAAGCACTACATATGAATAGACTATTATTAGCTTAATAGACTACGTCCAACTCGACGATATAGTGCCAAATATGACTATTCAAATATTAATATACACGATGTCTCAATACCGATGGTAGGCCGAACTTGGCCTTACTCCCACACGTGGCGTCGCGGGGAGGCTTTACGTCTGTCACTCTATTGGAGGGTAAGAAACTGGACTAAAAAGGAAGTCCTACTTTAGTAGCGCAGTATATATACGCACTATGAACAAATAGTACCGTTAGTGGTGCGGTAGCCAGATTCCTACGCGGAACTAGGACTTGTTCGTACATGTTGAGCGGTACGTTTGAACTGGGTCTGGGGGGTATGGCAGCCTGGCACCAAGGTCTCGACCAATAGTAGAATGGAGACTATTATGGGATGTTCAGTAGGCTAGAATGGATATTCAATGCATATTGTACAAGGAATATACAAGGGATATCAGGGAATATTAGAGAATATACAAATACAATTAAATATATATATATAATAAATATATATATTCGGTTTAATCTGGCCCTTCACAACAGCCACCCCCTGATTGGTCCCAGACCTAATCAGTTAAGCAGAGACAGATTAATCGCGTTGTCTATTTACACATAAGGGTTTGCTGTAGGGGTCAGTCAACTTCACAAAGTCATAGGGTTATAGGGTCATGGTCATCATCGATTGTGTCTGGGAGTCGGGGCAGTTCTATGAGCCTCACCACGGGACGGGTGTAAGTGCGACCCTGGACAAGCACTTCAGCTGCTCGGACCTTGCCGTCGGCACCGGTGATCACTTTGCTTACGCGGCCGGCCGGCCACATAGCTCTGGGCAGTGATTGATCAATAATCATGACGACTGTTCCTTCTGTCAAATTGTCTCTCTCCTTTACCCACTTCTGGCGGGTCTGTAGAGACGGTAGGTAGTGCAGTAGGAATGTCCTTTGTTGTGCACTCTCTATGGTAGTGCAATCATCTATGTTGGGGTCTGCGGAGATAACAGTGCTCAATCCACAGAACACAGGCTTCTTATTCTCAGCCTCCTCCTGACTGGCTTCCCTCGGGATAGGCGTGGGCCACTCTCCTTCCGGGAGCTTTAGGAATGCTGGGCCGTCACTGTAGACATTGCGACGGGTGAGGTCATCTAGGGGCATTCCCCGGGTGATGACGTCAGCTGGGTTCTGTTTTGTATCAACGTAGCGCCACTC
Source organism: Notolepis coatsorum (assembly GCF_963971535.1). Classification (NCBI taxonomy): domain Eukaryota; kingdom Metazoa; phylum Chordata; class Actinopteri; order Aulopiformes; family Paralepididae; genus Notolepis; species Notolepis coatsorum. The sequence goes on along the minus strand of NC_140176.1, from coordinate 2,420,400 downwards.
TGTTTCTCCGGTTAACTCTTCGGTTAAGTCTTGAATCTCGGTGACTCTGACTCCCACGAAGACTTTGTACTTGCATGAGTCCGATTTGATCCAGGCGAGTACTGTCGTGGAATCTGACCACAGGATTGTTCTAGACACCGGTATGGTGAGCTCACGTTGGATGAGCGTGGCTAGGTGCGCTCCGGCTAGGGCTGCGCAGAGCTCTAGACGTGGGATAGATTGTTGCTTGCGTGGGGCTATTCTCGAGCGGGCGAGGACAAATGCTGTGTAGATCTCTCCCCCCTCTTCTTGGGCCAGCAAGTAGGCTACTGATCCGTATGCGACCTCTGAGGCGTCACTGAAGACGTGTAAGTCCATTTTACATGTCTCTGGCCTCACCGTGGGTGGGAAGTAGCTTCGGCGCATATTAACGCCTGGGAGTGAGTGGAGCTCCATCTCCCACTCTCTCCAGGTGGATGCAAGGTGTGCGGGAATGGGGTCGTCCCAGCCCTGGTCCTTGTCCCACAATGCTCGTACAATCATTTTTGCCCTGGTGGTGTACGGTAGAATACATCCTAGCGGGTCATATTGTCAGGCGAGTGTTGTGTACACACTCCGTCTGGTGGTCGGCGCCGCCGCCGGCCTTCCCTGCTCCGTAGTCAGGGGCTTGTGTCTGTAGTGAAGCGAATCTGTTTTGAATCGCCACACCAATCCCAGGGTCATCTCCTGGGCTTCTCCCGGGATTGTAGCCATCCAGGTCTCGCTGCTGGCTGCCTTGTCCTCGGAGGAGAGGCTGCGCAGTACTTGCGGATCGCTGCTGGCCCACTGCCTGAGATCAAAGCCGCCTTTGATCAATGAGGCGCGGAGTTTAATCAGGAGAGCCTCGGCTTCTTCCTGGGTTGAAAGGCTTTGTAGACAGTTGTCTACGTAGAAGCTGTTCTTTACGCTGTGTCGGACCTCTTCGTCCGCTGCTGGGTCCTCTGCTACATGTTTCTGTAGTGCAAATGTAGCACAGCAGGGGCTGCACGTCGTTCCGAAGGGGAGGACTTCCCATTGGTAGATGGCTGGGTGCTCATCTCCTGGCTTCTCTCTCCATAGGAACCGTAACAGGGGCTTGTCCTCCTCTACTAATCTCACCTGCAGGAACATTCCTTTAATGTCCCCGCTGATGGCCACCTTTTCCTGGCGGAAGCGGAGTAGAACGCCGAGTAGGGAGGGGCCGAGTGTGGGACCGGGCAGTAACTCTTTATTCAGATTTTGGGATCCGATCTGGTAGCTGCAGTTAAATACTATGCGGTCTTTACCGTTGTGATGGACCTTGTGGTGAGGCACGTACCACGATTCAGTGGTCTGGTCAGCCTCTTTAATGTCCATCTTTGTGACGTGTCCCGCTGTGATGAGCTTCTCAATCTCAGCGCGGTATACACTCTCTTGGGCGGGGTTCTTGGCTAAGCGCCGCTCCGTGTTCAGCAGGTACCGTTCTGTGGCGTCTGTCTTGGCGTGGAAAGTAGGCATTCCTTCTCGCCGCAGGAGTGGCGTGGCGTATCTCAACACGCCGTTGACCGGGACTCTCTTGGTCCCTGTCTCGAGGAGGTGAATGGCGTAAATGTCATCTTTAGAGCGAATGTCTTTCTTTCCGTTCTTAAAGGGCATTTGTTCCAAGGTCCATAACCGCTCTACGTGTTGCAGGAGTGCGGTTTCTCCCTCTGTGACTCGGGAGTGGAGACATCTAGTGGCTGTACTTCGGTTGAGAGATTTGGCGAGCGGGCCTTGGAGAGTCCATCCCAAACGGGTCTCGACTGCTGCAGGACAGCCTCGGGGTCCGGTATGAACCCGGTCTATCGGGACAATGAGGTCTGCATGGTCGGAGCCTATCAACAGGGTCGGCATAGCATTGTCTATGAGCGGGATCGGTAACTTGCGCAGATGTGCATATTTCTCCATCAGCTTGGCGACGGGGTATGTGTACCGCGACAGTCCTATTTCTTGGCTGGTGAAAGCGTCTGTAATCTGGTACCGTCGCTCAGGCTGGCCGCTTGCTGCGATAGAGAATGAGACATTCTCGCCCTTTATCGTCTTCAAATCTCGTCTTATTGTCCGAATTGTCATTTGGGTTTCGCTTCCCCGCAGCCCTAGCTGGGCCGCAGCGGAGGCGAGCAGAAGGGTCTTCTCTGACCCGTCATCGAGGACGGCGTAAGTGTCCAGGACTTTATTCTGGTAGCTTAGTGTCACACGCACTACTTTTAGGAGTACTCGGGCTCCACTGCTGCTGGCGGGATCGATGTACATGACGCTCGCTTTGCTGCTGGATGGTGCGGGTGAAGGGCGCCGTCTGTTACTGTCGTGAAGTATGTCCAGATGGGCTCCATCGCACTTGGTGCACCTTTTCTTTAAGCGGCATTCGGCTGCCATGTGTGAGCGCGCACAGCGAAAACAGCGCTTGTTGGACTTTATCCATTGACTTGCTTCCTCCGCGTTCAGCTTGGGGAAGGAGTCACATTGCGCTAGCCAGTGTTCCTTCTCACAGTAGGGGCACACTATCTTCCACTTCTCCGTTCTGGAGGGGGTACTGTGGCTCCTGCTGCTCGGTACTGACTCCGATTGGTGCATCACAGTCACCGGTCTTCTTCCATCATTTAGTCGTCTGGTTCCTTCTCTGGAGCCAGGGGTGCTCCGTCCGAATGTATCTAGCCGTAGGCTGCTGACTTCTCTCGCCAGGAAGTCTGCTAGATCGAGGAGGTTCGGTTCGGGGCCATTCGGGTCTCGGTGGTCTCTCTGCCGCCTAAAACGCTCCTGTCGAGCGGGCGGCAGCTTCTCCAAGATCCTTTCCACATTTGAGTTGGCGTAAAGTTCATGCCTCCCCTTCTCTCTCTGCGCTCCCAACATCCCTACCAGGGACTGCACTCTGATGGACAGGTCGTCCAGTGCTCGATTGTCTATTGCTGGGGGTAAGCGGTCGATGTGTCGGATCTCCTGGATCACGTAATCCCATATGCGCCCATACCTCTGGTCCAATGCTACCAGCGCTGCTGTGTATGGGGTGGTGGAAGTCGCGTAGGCGAGCGCTATATTATGTGCGCGGGGTACCTTTAAGTGCTTCAGTAGGATGGCGTATTTATGGCGTTCATCCAATACATCCACCAACATGGTCTCCAGACACATGCGGAGTTCTGTATACTGGGCCCGGTTCTCTTGGGTGAAGTCGGGTACCATAGGCGTGCCAATGTATGACGCTGACTGTGGATACATCGGCGAGCGTTGGGGGAGAGGCCTCCTAGGCGAGTCTCCTCCCACTCCTTGGTATGGGCTGGTACCGGCAGTGTACCATGGCCCGCTTGTCCAGGTGCTGTTCCTCGGTGCGGGTCGTGCGTCGTGCTCACCCGTGTATAGAGTCGGGGGTCTGTAGCGCAGCTCCGCGGGAGTATAGCCTGGGCTGTACCGGACCTCCTGGTCCGGTAGAGTACTGTGCTGTCGTCGGGCGTGGTTCTCCTCCTCTTCCTCTTCGTCTTCAGTTAGGTCATCCAGTGCTTGTAGTCTCTGGTTTAGCCTCTCCACAGGATATGCTGCTCCTTCCCGGTTGCTAGGTCTCGCTTGGACCGGTGGGGGGAGGTGGTCTGTGGGGGGTATAGACCTCGTCTGTTGGTCAAGTTCAGGGTTGTTTACTCGGCTAGGGGATGCCGCCCTGGAGGTGTGTCTAGACGAGTTCCTGGAGCCTCTGGCGGAGGGAGAGGGTGTTGTCCGTCTGATCAGCTGTTCTATTAGTTGCGCTTGCTGTCTGTCGCGCTCTGCGTCCCGTAGAGCACCAGCAGCTGCTCGCTGGCTGTCTGCTCGGTCTCGGGCCACATTCTCTTCCCTCTGAATGAGTCTTATTTCTAGACGTATATGCTCTTCTTCGCTCCGCTGCTGGATCTGCAGTCGGTCGCGTTCAGCAGCGGCGTTCAGGCTGATGAGGAAGGCCTGCTGTAGGGTCCTCTCTGCCTCGCTGGGGGAAGGCGGTTGTATAGGGGAGCCTTCCCTCGGGGTACTCCTTGCGGAGCCTTGGAGCTCTATCTCCACGGTGCTCTCCCCGTCTTCTTCCGTGCCGAGTTCTCTCTCGGTAGCGTTGTATTCCTCCCGGGACTCATCGGGGACTACTTCTTCAGTACTGGCGGGGTGTGAAGTCATGTCTGGTTCCCACTGGTCCCCACCGTGAACTTGGTCAGTTACATTAGAACCCGTAGGGGCCTCTATGGTCGGGGTAGTCTGGGCGTTGGGGTTAGACATACTTTTACTTTCTAGTTTTACCGCGTTTACTGTTAGTAGAAGACTAGGTTGTTGACTGACAGCGTAAGCCTCTAAGTACTGAGGGAGCCGTCGTTCGCGCTGCGGGCGTTGGTTAGGAGGATCGTTTCGTGGAGTGTTCATCATAGGCCATTTCAATATTAATAACACTATATTAATATTACACTAATTACCCTCCGGCTCGAAGGACCAATTGTAACTGAGGGGTACAATTCCCTGACTGTATTACTAGATATGATACTTACTACCACTACCTTTGTACTTAATATTCGGCCACCCAGTACTCGGCATAAATATATTATGATGAACACTGTCACGTAGATGAAACGGATCCAACACAAATGTACGAATTAGAAATAGGTCTTTATTTCTACACAGCGATGGTGTGTAGAGCAAGCACTTAATCAAATCAATCACATTTATGAATGGGAATTAGTATGCACTTTTATGGCAAGAGTATTCGTCGGTATATCAATAGAGAATGTCCAATCTCTGAAGGCGCAGGTGGTACATATACGACCTGGAATAGTTAAGGAATAATAGCAATGATACTTTAATGATTATAGAACTGGATACACTAGGGGGGAATTCCGGTCGCTTGTAAGACAACTGGAGAAGGGGGGGGGGGGGTAGAGTCTGGCTGTATCCGTCTGGCCGAGGGTATCCTGGGAGAACCCACGGTTGTGCGGCTCGGTGCCTCAGCGATCCTCGATCCACAGATGAAAGCAGTTGGACTCTCTGTGGGCCGGCTTCCTCCGGTCCACGATGGAGAGACGTGAAGCGACCTCGTCGTGTAGAGCGTCTCCTCACCTGTCGTCCTCTCCGGGGGGGGGGGTTTCCAACACACGGCAGTGTTGGTCTTTATCCATAGAATAATCACTGTATACAAAGCATAATCCGTGCCTGGGAAGGCGGGCTGTCGTCGGTAGAATAATCCGGTATGCAGGTCCACTCGCTCGTCGGCTCTGGGGCTCCTCGGGTGCAGCCTCACATGGGGTCGGCCACCCTGGATAAGCAGCCAGTTCTCTGCCCGAAACGATGGGGTACTGACTACGATAGTATTCTCACCGCACGAAGCACTACATATGAATAGACTATTATTAGCTTAATAGACTACGTCCAACTCGACGATATAGTGCCAAATATGACTATTCAAATATTAATATACACGATGTCTCAATACCGATGGTAGGCCGAACTTGGCCTTACTCCCACACGTGGCGTCGCGGGGAGGCTTTACGTCTGTCACTCTATTGGAGGGTAAGAAACTGGACTAAAAAGGAAGTCCTACTTTAGTAGCGCAGTATATATACGCACTATGAACAAATAGTACCGTTAGTGGTGCGGTAGCCAGATTCCTACGCGGAACTAGGACTTGTTCGTACATGTTGAGCGGTACGTTTGAACTGGGTCTGGGGGGTATGGCAGCCTGGCACCAAGGTCTCGACCAATAGTAGAATGGAGACTATTATGGGATGTTCAGTAGGCTAGAATGGATATTCAATGCATATTGTACAAGGAATATACAAGGGATATCAGGGAATATTAGAGAATATACAAATACAATTAAATATATATATATAATAAATATATATATTCGGTTTAATCTGGCCCTTCACAACAGTTTCTCTTTTGCTGCTCTGCGGCTCTGCAGCTAGCATGATTGACAGCCTTGTGGCCCAATCAGATAATGGTTTCTCTTGTGCCATACTGCGGCTCTGCAGCTTGTTTACAAAATAATTTTTATCTCAGAAAGATAACTTGTTGGAGCTAACGTAGCTAAAGGGCTACCACCGCAGCTATCAGGCCCAGGGTGGAGTGTTTTGTTATTGTTCATGAACTTATTGTGCATCGTTTGATGATATATATATACACCTGCGATAAAAGCTAAATGTGACAACAACAACAACGTCATCGCCTCGCGGGCACTTTGAATTCTCTAGTACTGTAGATAGCGTTGCAATGGAGGAAAGAGATATTGTCGACTAGCTTGCTTGCTAGCTAACGTTACGCAAGTCTTGTGAATGTCTAAATAGGGCTGATGGCATTGATTGATTGATTGATAAGTTTATTAACAGATTGCAGAATGGGTACAGTACAGTACAGCTCAATACATACAATTGTTAAGGGGATGCAGACCAGAGAAAGACTTTCGTCTTGTTTACATCAGGGTCCCCCATTTTCAATTCATCATAACATATATGACATACATGACATACAGATAGACAGTACTGCTACATCTATACATTTATGACATATCAGATTTGCAAATACAGTACTGTTTGTGATACAAAAGTGTCCAGAAAAAGTGTATACATTTGGCGTAGAAACTGTACATTGGAGGAGGTTGGGTGGGGTGGGGTTGGGTGGGTGGGTGAGGGCTGGGTAGGGGACACACACACATTTTACACTGTACATTGGAATACTGACAAAGCCTTACTTGGTAATTTACTGTACAACTAGGTTAGGACATTTGTAGGGGCCAGTTTCGAATTGCAGTCTCACGTAGGTGTTTTTTGAGAGTGTTTTTGAAAGTGGGTAGTGATTCACATTCCTTTACAGCTTTAGGTAGGGCATTCCACATTGATGTGGCATAATTGCGAAACGTGTTTAGTCCCTTGTTTGAGCCGAATCTGGGTTTTACATGATTTGTGGAGCTCCCTCTGGTGTTGTGATCGTTGTATTCACTGACCTTTGGGAAGTATTTTGACATGTACATGGGTACCTTGGTCGCATAGTGTATCTTGTATACCAGGCCCATTGGAAGTTGTTGTACTCTGTCGTCTACTCTAAGCCATCCTAGGTTGTCAAAGTGGGCAGGGGTGAGGTGGGTTCTAGGAGTCAGGTCAAGCAGTAGTCTGACTAGCTTGTTTTGAGATGTTTGTAATTTGTTTTTTAGTGCCTTTGAGGTGCTTTGGTACCATGAGGTGCAAGCATAGTCGTAGTACCCTTGAATGAGTGCTCCTGCTAGAGTCTTCAGGGTATTCTTGTTTACCAGAGAGGAGATCCGGTACAAGAATCGCGTTCGTTGGTTGACTTTTTTTATTACATTGGATGCCATTTTGTCACAGGAAAGATTAGCCTCTAGGATGGAACCCAGGTAGGTAATTTCATCTTTCCTTGTGATAATATTGTCACCCACTGTAACCGAGAAGCCGTCGGTCTTGCTGAGTTTGTTATTTGAACCGGAGAGAATGGACTCTGTTTTGCCCATGTGTAATGATAGTTTGTTGTCGGCGAGCCATATGCAGATTTTGCCTAGTTCCGAGCTGAGGGCTTTTTCAACCTGTAACTTGTTCTTGTCAGAGACCAGCAGGGCTGAGTAGTCCGCAAACAGGAACAAGTTGCAGTCACAAGCTGACGACATGTCATTTGCATAAATTAGGAATAGTAGCGGTCCTAGTATGCTTCCTTGTGGAACACCACAGCTCACTGTGAGGGGGGGGGGGTAGGGTACCGTTTACCTCCACCATCTGTTCCCTCCCCTCCAGGTAGGATTGTATCCAGCTCACTGATAAACTATCAAAACCAATTGCTTTTAGCTTGTCAATCAGAATGGTGTGATTGACAGTGTCGAAGGCCTTTTGTAGGTCCAGCATGACCATGCCGCAGTATTTGCCCGCGTCCACCTCTTGTTTGATGTGGTCGTTCAAGTAGAGAAGGCATGTGTCAGTGGAATGGAATGTTCTGAAGCCAGATTGGAATTCGTAGATTAGATTTTTTTACGCGAGGTACTTTTCGATCTGTTCGTATAAAATTTTTTCCATGACTTTCGAGATGGAGTACTTCCATTGATGAAGATGATATCAATAACAACAATGCCTCTCCATTGTGCATCGTTTGATGATATATATATATTTTTTTTATCTCAGTCGTTGTAAAACGAAAGCCTGCAGTGCTTAGCCTCAGCCGAAGTGTAGTAGTTCTAACTTCACTCGGGAGACAAAAGCCAAACATCAATTTGATGCAACAAGCTGGCTCGCGATGCACTATTGTTTACATTTTCCATGGGATTAATGCACGCGGCTCAAGTCGGACTCGTCATATGGAGAAGCTGCACTATTCAACGATAGATGAGATCGATCGAGATACCGTCTTTATGGGTAAGTCGTGTCTTCTTGGCTTTAGAATGTCAGTTTGTGTAACGTTACTGTAACCGAATTGAAACCGCATCATAACTCCTACATCGACCATGTCACTTTTCAAAAGGCATGAATGAATGAAAACTTTATTTAACAGATTGCAGAATGGGTACAATATCCAGTACGGCTCAATACACATAATTATTAAGGAGATGCAGACCAGATGAAGACTTTCGTCTTGTTTACATCAGGGTCCCCCATTTTCAATTCATAGTGAAATGTATCTTGTGTTATTAGGAGCCCTGCTAAAGTTGGTAGCTAACGTTATATTGATAATGTTTCAATATTATCAGGTTGATATTATTAGGTTGATAATGGTGTCAGTGTTTCAGATAGCAAGGTGGAGATCTTTGTTAACTAGTAGAGCTTTGGTTGAGACAGATTACAGTGCTGTCTCTTAAAACTCATAAACAAGTATTGAGCAAGACGAGTTAGTCTGTTGTGTTGTGCGTATTGTATGGGAGGGATAATGATGACTGTGTGTAACTAGGAGGGATATGAGGACTGTGTGTATGTGGCACTGAATTGATGTAAACAAGACGAAAGTCTTTCTCTGGTCTGCATCCCCTTAACAATTGTGTGTATTGAGCCGTACTGTATTGTACCCATTCTGCAATCTGTTAAATAAAGTTTTCATTCATCATTCATTCATTCATTCATGTGTAGAAAGAAGAACTATAACATTCTCATTCTCAAAGACCACAGTCTTAAACACACACACACACACAAAAGATACATGGACTATTGTTATTGGACACAAGCCACACACATGGACCCTGCACTGCACCATAATACACCTGTGATTATAGTATACTTGTTATCACACACACACACACACACACAGTCACACACACACACACTCTCTCTCATTCAGTTCTGTTGTGTTAATATAAATCCGCTGTGGTCTCTCTCTGTCTCTCTCTCTCATTCAGTTCTGTTGTGTTAATATAAACCCGCCGTGGTCTCTCTGTCTCTCTCTCTCATTCATTCATTCATTGTCCTTATGTTACATAAAGCCCATCTGTGGCCTCGTGCAGAGGAAGGTGGTAAATACATGTTAGATATTCCAATGTACAGTTTTGCATACCATTGACTCAGAATGGTCTGTGTTATTGAAATCGTCACAGTAGTATAGTTTGTGTATACTTCAGAAGTATGATATTTAAACATGGTCCCCAAAATGAATGGAAGCGAATGAGGAGCCCGTCACCTGGGAGGAATGGGGGTGTTGCAGCGTTGGGGATGTTTAAAAAATATAATTTAATATATAATATAATATAATAATTTGTGCTTCACTGGTGTGCACTGGAGGCTTCAAGTAGCCTATGCCTTTTTCATGTTTATATGTTACCCTCAGCTCGGAACTAGGCAAAATCTGCATATGGCTCGCTGATAACAAACTATCATTACACATGGGCAAAACAGAGTCCATTCTCTTCGGTTCAAATAACAAACTCAGCAAGACCGACGGCTTCTCAGTTGCAGTGGGTGACAATATTGTCACAAGGAAAGATGAAATTACCTACCTGGGTTCCATCCTAGAGGCAAATCTTTCCCGTGACAAAATGGCATCCAATGTAATAAAAAAAAGTCAACCAACGAACTAGATTCTTGTACCGGATCTCCTCTCTGGTAAACAAGAATACCCTGAAGACTCTGGCAGGAGCACTCATTCAAGGGTACTACGACTATGCGTGCACCTCATGGTACCAAAGCACGCTTAAAACAAAATTACAAACATCACAAAACAAACTGGTCAGACTACTACTTGACCTTACCCCCAGAACCCACCTCACCCCGGACCACTTTGACAACCTAGGATGGCTTAGAGTAGACGACAGAGTACAGCAACTTGCAATGGGCCTGGTCTACAAGATACACTATACGACTAAGGTACCCATGTACATGTCAAAATACTTCCCAAAGGTCAGTGAATACCACAACCACGACACCAGAGGAAGCTCAACAAATCATGTTAAACCCAGATTCGGCTCAAACAAGGGACTAAACACGTTTCACAATTATGCCACATCAATGTGGAACACCCTACCCAAAGCTGTAAAGGAATGTGAATCACTACCCACATTCAAAACCGCTCTTAAAGAGCACCTACGGGAGGCTGCAATTCGAAACTGGCCACCGTAAATGCCCAAAACCCCCACCACCTCCTAATAGACAGTCTCCTCCCCACTGCATGTATACATTCCCTCCCCGCCATATGGATATTTCTCTCCCACCCACCCACCCCCTCCTAATGTACAGTCCCCTCCCCATCATATGTATATACTCAGTCAGGATCTAGGGGTAACAGTACTATATATTTGAATACCGTTTATGTCACAAATGTATCAGTACTAAATACCTATATGTCCCTATGCCATAAATATCATGTATGTTGTGTATGTCATAAATGTCTATATGAATTGAAAATGGGGGACTCTGATGGAAACAAGACAAACATCTTTTTCAGGTCTGCATCCCCTTAACAATTGTGTGTATTGAGCCGTACTGTATTGTACCCATTCTGCAATCTGTTAAATAAAGTTCTCATTCATTCATTCATTTCACTACTTTTTTAAAACGGAGCTCACTTTTGCTGGTTGGTTGTCCCCAAAACTAAGATGGCGGCGGTCTCATGACGTCAGAGTGTCTTGTGTGTACGCGGCCATATTGGATGGGCTCGGCTTGAACAACAAGTCGTCACCGTCCTGCCGCGAGCAGCCCGCTCTCCGATCACTCCCTCCCCCAACACCAGCGGAAAAAGGGGGCTCTGATTGTTTCCTTTGGCTGCGGGCCGCGTGCCTTCGTTGAAGCGCGGGCGGCCCCACTTTTCGCTTCTCATGGGGACAGGGGCTGACACCCAGTTGATGGCTGAGCCTGGGTCTGTCTGTGAGAATGTTGTGCTGTCAAGCGGCTCCCACACCATAAGCCGTGTTGGTTGAGCCTGGTGTTATGTCTGTCAACTATAAGTGTTGTCAGCAGGGGGGCTCGAAACCTTTTGAGGCACACAGTGCGGGCTTCCCCGGCCTCGCCTTCGCCAGGCCAGGTATCATGTTGGTGCCTCCCACTCCTGAAAGATTGGTAGTGGTCTCGCAGGCGCGCGTGATTTGGGCGGTAGTAATATCACTGCAGGGCTACGGTGTGTAGGAACCCGTGGGGTCCTCACGCCTTGCATGTCCGGCTGCAGAACAACTCCGCAGCATGTTCTGGAGGGGTGTTCAGTGGGGGGGGGGGGGCTTTTGTCACCTAGATTGATGTCAGCTTCCCCCGTATCAAACCGGCCCTTCTGTCGGGGTCCCCCCTTGGGTGCGATTGCCTCGTGGGTAGTGTCAGGTTCCGACCCGACTCGACGGAACGCTCTGCTCGCAAGGGTCCAGGGTTGGCTACGCACAGCGGGTGGGACCGGGCCGCCTATCTACAGTTCCTGGCGGACCTGCGCCACATGGCGGCGGGTGCGTTGGGAGTGTCATCACATATGACTACGGCAGTACCATATGTCGAGGTGGATGGGGAGAACGCTGAGGCGGGGACTTGTGTTTACACAACCCCACCCGCTTTCGGGTTTGGTACAGACCCTATTGTCAGGGTCACCAGCAGAGACAGCTCTGGTCAACGAGATCCAATCTCTGTGGACGAAGCAAGCCATAGTTGTGGCGTTCTCCTCCCGGTGTTCTCTGGTTGAGAAGTCGGGAGGGGGGGGGGGTGTCAGACCCATGCTGGACCTGTCCCATGGGAAGGTTCAGCATTTTTTGGATAGTCTCCTACCTGTTGAACACTGTCAGGTGGGGGTCTGGTTCTCCTCCATAGACCTGTAGGATGCGTTTTTCGCATCTCCGATCTTCCATCCTAAGGCTTACCTACGCTTCCTTGCAGGGTTAGCGTATGAGTACCAGAGGCTGCCGTTCGGTTTTCTCTGGCTCCCCGCATCTTCACCAAGTGCGTGGAGGCCGCACTGGGGCCTCTGCGTCGTCAGGGGTTACGAAGTGTATTCTGCCTGACGACGTTCTGGTCCTTCGCGGTCAAGGTGGATCGTCGGGTCTCGTACCAGGCAGGTCCCTACCAGCCTGGGGTTTGCTGTAGACTGGAAGTAGAGTACTCCTCTTCCCAGTCAACGGTTGGAGGGCTATGGGCATCCCTCTCAGACCGTGTTGTCGACACGCTCGGGAGGTTCCGTCCTAGGGCGGTTACGGCGCTGTCTCACGGCACGTTTTTCACCGACGCCTCCCTCGCTGGTGACGCGTCGGGCCAACGCAGCAGGGGGCAGCTGGCAAACCATGCTGCCCGGTCTGCGCTACGTTCAATGTGTTGGCATTGAAAGCGGTCCTTCTGGTCCTCAATCGGTGTTGATCAGGACGGACAATACGACGTCAGTGTCGTATATCGACAGACAGGGAGGAGTACGCTCCCCCCGTCTGCACCAGGCGGCGGGCGGCTGGCTATGGGCGTCTTCCATCTGCGCGCCCTGAGGGCTCCCCACATCCCCGGCAGGGTGAATGTGGGTACAGGTGTACTGTCGCGGGGCGGTCCTCATCCTGACGGGTGGGGATTACGTCCGGACATAGCCAGGCAGGTCTGGGACCGATGCCGTGCCGCCTGGGATTTTTCCCCATACATCTGTTAGGTCAGTTGTTGGGACGGGTACGTTGAGGGGCGCAGGTTCTTGATCCTGATGGTGATACCATCCGGGATGCGCATGCTCCCTCCACTGTCACGCTTTACGCGGGCAGATGGCGTATGTTCCAAGTGTGGTGTAAGGCGGGGGGCCGGGACCCAGTCTCCTGCCCCCTGGATGCTGTCCTTAGTTACCTCCAGTCTCTCCTTGATAGACTGTTGGCTTCGACGGTGAGGGTATATGCAGCAGCTATATCCTCCTATCATGTGGGATTTGAGGGGGATGTCTTGTTCAGCCACCCTCTTGTGAAGCGTTTCCTGCTTGGCGCTCGACGCGTTAAGCCGGTGCAACGCTCTTTGCCTCCGAGTTGGGATCTTCAATTGGTCCTCGTCGGTTGTCCTTGGCCCCGTTTGAGCCTCTTGAGCAAGCGCCGTTGGAACAGCTGTCGTTCAAGACTGCGTTCTTGCTGACCGTCACCTCCGCTGAACGCGTGGGTGTGCTTTGTGCTCTCGGTACGACCGGAGTGCCTGTCTTTCGTTCCGATTGCGGTGCCACTCTGTGGCCTAATCCTGCCTTCGTGCCTGTAAATATCCGGAGTTCTTCCACTCCAGGGATATTGTGGTTCAGGCTTTTCGTCCGCCTCCTCACGCTAGTGAGTTAGATGCGGGCCTTCACCTGTCATGTCCGGTCCGTACTTTGGGAATTACCTCAGTCGTACTCAGGACCTCGGGGTCACCGATCAGCTTTTTGTCTGTCACGGTGGTTCTCAGGCCGGTAAGGCACTATCGAACAACGCCTGTCCCGTTGGTTGTGCGAGGGCATTGCCCTCTGCTACACGTTGGCTGGGCAGGATCCCCCTGGGGGCGTCAGGGCGCACTCCACTCGTGGGGTGGCTGCCTCTGCCGCTCTCCTGGGTGGGGCTTCGGTGGAGGACATCTGTGCTGCAGCTTCATGGTCCTCCCCGGGGCCCTTTGTAAGGTTTTACCTCATGGACATGATTGGGGGTTCTGTCTCCCAGGCGGTTCTGGGGTCTGTGGCCTTTCCTGCTTCCCGTCCTTTGGTAGGGTAGCAGGAGTGTGTGGGTATGGGCCACAGTGTGTTGAGTCACACGTGGTTCCGCCTGTGCGATGTGTTCAAGGGGTTCTAGTTCCTCCTTGCTCGCACTCCGGTGGAGTTGACTGCGCCCCCCCTTCGTTAGGAAGGATGGGGTGACGGGACTCCCCAAACCCCTTGATGTGGGCTTACGGGTCCTCAGGGGGTACATTTGTCGGGGCTCGCGTCCGCTCTAACCCATATCTCGATAGGCTTAAGAGCGGGACGCGATAAGCCAAGTACGAGACATAACGATAGGTTATAACCTAGTTATGCGAGTACTGGCTGAGCGTCCCGCTCTTAAGCGGCCCTGAGTCCCCTTGAGGGGTTTTTGCTGGGAACGAGATTTTGGCGAGGAAGGGTGTATTGGTGACCAAGCCTACTGTCTTATAGGCTACGCCTCCATAGAGGCGGTTCCCGGCAGGTGTGGGTGTATGTATTTTTTATTCGTGATGGAGTACAATATGTACAGGAGATGAGGTATATCTCGATAGGCTTAAGAGCGGGACGCTCAGCCAGTACTCACATAACTAGGTTATATACATAACCTATCGTTTACATCATTGGTATCTAATTTCATTATTTTTTTTCCCATTTGACGCCGGTAATGCCACTCAGAAAGGGTTAAAAAGGTCCACGCACGAATAACATGCATGGAGCAAATGAAAAAGCGTATCAGACGCTAGCAGGGCCGTGACGTCACTCGAGGCACCTTATGCCCGTCCGGGTCATAGTACTACTGGCTATATGGCTCTGGCTAACGTTACCCCGCTAACGTTAGCATTATGTCTACTGTCGTGAACCATTTTAGATCGGGGCATGTAGAGGAGTTTGGGGAATGAGTAAAATGTGCAGGTCCTCTTCTCAGACCTGTGGGGCAAAGCACTGCACACGCATCATGCCGGCTAGCAAGCTACACGTCACGGCATGTTGATAGCACAATAGTAGCCCACTCGGTGCATTACAGTCACGAAACGGGCTTCCCCAATAGCTATTAGATAACTAACGTTAGCGTTACAAGCTCAAACACCTTATAACTACTACTATTGTCATGTCCATAAGTTCCCTGGCAGAATACTTGTGAGGACAAAGGTTTACAAAGAGGAGAGAACCATTTTAAATCTGGCATTTTAGGAGTTTCGAGAATGCTGGCTCCCAAGCTAGCTAACTGAGCTACTAACGTTATATATAGGGATGCTCGATATTGGCTTTTTTACCGATATCGATATTCCGATATTGTCCAACTCTTAATTTCCGATACCGATATCAACCGATATCAACCGATACCGATATATGCAGGGTTTCCCACCCCAAAAAACTGAATAATTTCAGGTAACTAATAATTTCACTGGATATATATATAACAAATATTGTTATTGTTTTTTTCTTTTTTTAAACCGATACCGATATTTTCCGATATCACATTTTACTGCCGATATCGGCCGATAATATTGGTTGGCCGATAATATCGGACATCCCTAGTTATATACACAATATGTACAACGACACAATGATTTACATTATTACAAATATGGTAACGTGGTTGTGGCTTTTACAAATAGTGGAGCTTTAGAGATGAATGGCTATGATCACGGAGCAATAGTGTTAGGTGAAACAGAGACTAGCTCCTCGGCTAGTAGTAGCAAGGCTCTCTGCTTCCTGCCGTCTGCCTGTGAGTCTCAGAGCCCCTCGCTGCCCTGCACCTCATGTGACGTCATCATTAAGATGACACATGCACGTTATGAACCATGAATTAAAATATGCATGTGCATGGAGGTTGTTGTTTGGTCGACAAAATGTTTGATAAAAACGCTAAAACTGAGTAAATGTCTATACTTTTTTTTCCCCTCTTCATGAAAGTCAGCGTTGGCCTAGTCACATTGTTTATTGAACAAAAATACAACCTGCAAGTTGGCCTTTAAACAGAAGTAATAGATTTTTTTTTTTATTATTACAAATAAAAAATTAGAATTTGATTTAGAATTCAAATGCCTTTGAAGCCTTCCATCTAAAAACATAAATTAAAACTTACCACAGTCATGGTATCCATAAACTTCAATCGGTTCGGATCCTATGAATGAAATGAGAATGTAAACAAACACCTTAGAAAGTAGCACTGCGTTGCGTGAAATCACTGAGCCCAGAGAGGAGTGGTTAGGCAAAAAAAAATTCAGAGTATATTTGCTTAGAAAACGAATTCAATTATTTTGTATTTCTCCACGTGGTAAATACACAGGTCACAACATGTTTACAGGAAAGTTTTGGAGTTGTATTTGGAGTGTATTTCGTGACTGTAGGGAACTTCAGGGTAAAGGACTGCCCCACTTCCAGTGATGAAGCTAAGCTACGCTAACGGTGCGGGCGTTCCCTAAGCCTAATGCACGCACAGAGACAAAAAAGGTATGCATCTTCTTGTCTAACTCCAGGGAAGATGTTAAATAAGCTAATTTTCCAAATTTTTTGAGTTTTCCTTTAATTAACAAAGAGAGGCAGAGTTGATTTTGCAACAAAAAATAAAAATGTATAAAAGATTTCTTTTAATATATTCAAATTTTATTTTCATATTCGAATTCCATGCCCATCGAACGAAGCTTCGAAGCATTTAAGACAGCCCTAATTTCCACTATAATAAAGTTTATATGAAAATAAAATACGGGCCACCCATTTTGAGATGTACAACATGTATGCAAACCCCAGTACTCACTCTTCTCATTCAGCCTTTGAGGGCTCTCCTCTTCTTCCATTGACACCCGAGGGCTGAGAGGGCACACAAGGTCAGGAGGAAGTCCACTGCTGGGGTCTAGATCCTGGGGTGGAGAGACCGCTGGCTTGGGTGTTGGAGTTATTGGCTGCGGTGGAGGGGCTGGAAACAGAGAGGTGACCACCTGCTGCCGGGGCTGTTTCACCTCAGTTTTACTAAATTTGATGACAACACTCTTCCTCATCCATCTTGGACGAAAACCTGAAAGAGAAGAAAGAAAACAGCATAACCTTTGAAGTTAACAACATAGAGACAAATTAAAACATTTTCCCAAACAAGTTTGACCCAAGGAATTCAGTACAATTGTTATTTTTAAGATTCAAACAAATCTTGGTTAAATTTCAGGACAGAAAAAGCAAAACAACTGAAAAAACGTATATCACATCTCTATTTTTCCTTTTTACTAAAATGTAGTGCATTGGACGAGATCGATTTAGGTTAATATTGTAATAAAGATTTTCTCCATGCCGTTATGCCCTAAATATTGTAGATTTTGTGTGAACATGGCCAAAAGTGGAAGACGAATGCAAAAAGACTAATTTGTCCTACATAGACTAAAATGAACACATTTTCCTATACAATTTGAAATCCTCATCCACATTACGTTTTGCATAATCTGACTCCTTATTAAGAGCTTCTTGCTCTTCTGACTCCGCTTTCTGAGCGAGTACCACAACAAGAGAAGGAGGGAGGATGGGTCCAACCGTCCAGACAGGCTCTAACACCCCCTCATCCATCATCTTCTCCCAGCCCATATCCTGATCATAGGGTTTGGGTTCTGGGATTGTTGTAATTCCTACACCGTTCCCCTGATTTGGATGTAAATACCCTCAAATTAAAGCTGCACTTAAAGCACATCTTAATTGTTTAATTTCACATCTATTCTGGTGGTGTACAGAACCAAAATTATGAAAATTGTGTTGATGTCCAAATATTTATGGACCCGACTTATAATAATATATATATATATATATATTTTTAAACATTGTTCCTCTGAAAAGGGAATTGTATGGTTCTTTGTCTGAGATACTCAATTACTGATGTACCAAGGCTGTGTGTAACTGTATTCTCATGAAGTTTTTTTGCTATACAATATGGCGCAGAGCCACAACTCACTGGCCACAGTTGTCACTTAATGACAATCACCTGCTATTTGATTACAATCACTTCGTGACCAAGATATCTGCGATTGAATACAATGAATTAAGGGTAGGGCTGGATGATAAGGCCAAAATATCATATCACAATATATTTCTTAGTTTTCATCAGCTCCTAGAAGTGTGTGCGTAACTTTATGAGTGTAAGGCAGCACAATGCTGAAAAAGCGCAAACATGCCCAGAGATTTCCACTATAATAAAGTTTACATGAGAATAAAATACGGGCCACCCATTTTGAGATGTACAACATGTATGCAAACCCCAGTACTCACTCTTCTCATTCAGCCTTTGAGGGCTCTCCTCTTCTTCCATTGACACCCGAGGGCTGAGAGGGCACACAAGGTCAGGAGGAAGTCCACTGCTGGGGTCTAGATCCTGGGGTGGAGAGACCGCTGGCTTGGGTGTTGGAGTTATTGGCTGCGGTGGAGGGGCTGAAAACAGAGAGGTGACCACCTGCTGCCGGGGCTGTTTCACCTCAGTTTTACTAAATTTGATGACAACACTCTTCCTCGCCTGTGTGGTGGCGGACAGTGAGGCGCGACACTTTTTCACCATAGTCTTTAGAGGAAGAAGGGTCAAGCTTTCACTGACCAACTTCATAGCAAGAGAGGAAACAGTCCAAGCAGGTAAAACTGGAGTTAAAACCCAAAACTTCTTGGTAGAAGTGTCTGATGCTTTTCCCGCCAGACTCTTGGTGATCAGAGGGGCAGGAGCAGGGGTTTTGTAAGCCGTGACTGACGATGCTTCAGCTGGACTCTCGTGATCGGTACCAGGCAGAGGACAGGAGGCTGGTTTCATCTGGACGGTGGCCACGTGGAACGAAGTGATGCCCAGGTAAGTCTGAGGACCCGAACAGGGGGTCAATCTCAGCGGTTGTGGGTTCAATTGTCTGCCGGTCCGACTCATAATGGTGAATGTGCTCTGGCTGGCGGGACCGTAAGATGCAGAGGCGAGTGGCTGGTGATCGATGGCACTGCCATCAGTCAAAAATGGAGGAACAAGTGAAGCATTTTTAACGTCATTCATGGCTTGATGAAGTGGGCAGCTATCGCCAGTTGTAACCGACTGAAGGTGGAGGCTGGAGGTCTGGACCAGTCAGGTTAATTTGTACTGTGAATCGTGATCACTGACTTTCCGTCTGTGGGGAGCAGTCCTGGACAGCAGGTGTCTGGCTTGGTCGGGTTGCACTAGCAGGGTTCTCTCCTCTCGGTGGTCATGGGTACAAGGAGTCCTGTGGGACTGACAGAATCAGGCTGTGCTGTGGTGGGTGACTTTGTGGATAATAGGCTTAGATATGAAGGTGTTTGGCTCATCCCACTGATATCCTCCTGAAGTCCTCAGACCCTATGAAAAGCAAAGAGGCGATAGTGAATATTATCTTTGTAGCATTTCTGCTTGTTACTGTACAAAGTTTTAAGTGGAGAGTGGCGGGAAAATGAGAGGGAGAGAGAGAGAGAGAATGAATGAAAGTGAACCCATAACCCTGGCAGTGTTAGTGCCATGCTCTACTCATTGAGCAACACAGGGAATATAACCCCAACAAACTCAACAAATGGGAAACATAAATAATCAATTCGCTTAAAAAAAAATCATTCAGCCATTATCTTTAGATTGTATTTATGGATTCTGAACCCTAGACTAGTTAACATTGCATCAGAATGTCTCTTTCCATACTCTTTCACACTGTAGTGCCTCCTAGTTTAAACCATCTGGGACCCTCCACCCCTGGCGGTAATTTATGTTATCTTGTAAAAATGAACGATACGGTAAATGTCAGAAAGTTGCCATCCAGCATATCAACTGTGAAGTGTGCACTTCAACTTGCACCAGCTGATGATGTCATGTTAGATAGCTAGTACTGTTAGCCGGTGGGTACTAATAGCTGTCTCTGCATGATGGCTGCACACCGTTAACAGCGCATTAGATAGCTACCACCTTGATACTTACCATGGTATATAGATGAATGGACGCGCGTATGCACAAACTAGGTTATTCTACATAAACACTAACTGACTAACATTAGCACCACGCTGACTGCTTCCGGAGCCCAAGTGTCCGCCCACTTCTGCAACCTCAGGCCCTCGGTCTCACCACTGACTAGACTTTTTATTTCAAGTTTCTTTATTAGTTGTCATATAGAAATACAGGATACTTTTATATGAAATGCTTCTTTCCGTATTGCTCCAGTGTGCTATATAAAAGGATAAGTATAATATAAGTAAAGAATAGAAAGTCAAGTACGTAAACAAGTGTAAACTAAACAAATTTTCAATATATATATACAACAATATACAATATACAGTGCAGAGTAGAGAAGGTAGCCGAGTTCCCATACAGTACAATACAGTACAATGTGATGAGGTACAACTTAGCTTAGCTTGTGGTGCCACCTTGTGGTGGTGAGGTGCAATGAGGTAAAATATACAGATATACCAGTACCAATAAATATAGTGTGTTAAGTGTCTAAAGTGGGTGCTACAGTGAGTTGGAGTGTGTACGTGTGGAAGTGTGTGCTGTGAGTGTTTGATGGTTTGTTACATAGTGTTATTTTCATTGATTGTCATTGAGCATTCTGATGGCCTGGGGATAGAAGCTCCTTCCGAGTCTCTCTGTGCTTGCCATGAGACTCCGGTATCGCTTGCCTGACCGCAGCAGTTCAAAGAAGCAGTTGTTTGGGTGGCTGGAGTCTTTGATTATTCTCTTAGCCTTACCCATGCAACGCTTGTTGTAAATGTCTTGGAGAATGGGAAGCCCACCTCAAATTGTGCGTTCGGCTGAACGGGCCACTCTCTGTAGTCTGCTGTGCGGTGCTATTCCCAAACCAGGAGGTGATATTGCCAGTCAGGATGCTCACTATTGTGCATGAGTAGAAGTTCTTAAGGATCTTCTGACTCACGTTGAACCTCCTTAGGCACCTAAGGAAGTAGAGGCGTTGTCGTGCTTTCTTCACTACACTGTCAATGTGTCCATGTCAAGTCCTTGGATATGTGGATTCCGACTGAGGTAATTAAAACTGTTCACACTCTCGACCGGTGCCCAGTCGGTGCTGAGGGGGCTGTAGTCCCTGACCCCCGAACTCCTAAAGTCCACAATCATCTCTTTTGTTTTGCTGACGTTCAGGGAGAGGCAGTTCTCCTGGCACCATCCCACCAGAACCTCTACCTCTTCCAGGTAGGCCCTCTATTTATTTATTTACCCCCCACCCCCCCAACAAGCATAGATAAAGTACTTCCGGAACTGTAGACGGTTCCAAAGTGACAACAGTAACATTCTGAACGGGATTTATTTACTGTTGCAATATTTGCTAATGCAATAGTCGACAGGAAATACATTTGGTTCCAAACTGTTCCCTAGCAACATAATTCCAGTGAAACCATCTATATAAAACTGTCGACAATATTACTTCCGGTCCGATGAAAACGACGTCCGGTTTGGACGTTTAGCCTTCAAAATAAATGTGTAAGAATAATATATGTTTTAAAAACTGATTGATTGATTGAAAACTTTATTAACAGATTGCAGAATGGGTACAATACAGTACGGCTCAATGCAAACAATTGTTAAAGGGATGCAGACCAGAAAAATACTTTTGTCTTGTATGGAATTTTTTTCTATTTCTTGTCAGTTGATTGCATTAGACATAAACAGATCACATCAGGAGACTTAAACAGATCACACCAGGAGACCTAAACAGATCACATCAGGAGACTTAAATAGATCACATCAGTTGAGTTAAACAGATCACATAAGGAGACCTAAAAATCACATCTAAATTGCACAGCATCTTCAATCTGTGGATCTATTCCCCCGGGAATCAGCTGCTGTCTAGCAGTTAGGCTAAACTTTACTAAATGTTTCCTTTGAGAGCAAAGTTAACTTAGCTAACATTAAAACATTTGCAGGTTATTAAGCCTCTGTTTAGCTAACAGAACAATGCTGTTGAGAGCTATTGTGGAATAATTTGACGAGATTATTCAGAGTCTCTCTGATAATGTTAGTACAGTAACTAGGCTGCACTAGTCTCTCTGATCATGTTAGTACAGTAACTAGGCCGCACTAGTCTCTCTGATCATGTTAGTACAGTAACTAGGCTGCACTAGTCTCTCTGATCATGTTAGTACAGTAACTAGGCTGCACTAGTCTCTCTGATCATGTTAGTACAGTAACTAGGCCGCACTAGTCTCTTTGACCATGTTAGTACAGTAACTAGGCTGCACTAGTCTCTCTGATCATGTTAGTACAGTAACTAGCTGCACTAGTCTCTCTGATCATGTTAGTACAGTAACTAGGCTGCACTAGTCTCTCTGATCATGTTAGTACAGTAACTAGGCTGCACTAGTCTCTCTGATCATGTTAGTACAGTAACTAGGCTGCACTAGTCTCTCAGATCATGTTAGTACAGTAACTAGGCTGCACTAGTCTCTCTGATCATGTTAGTACAGTAACTAGGCTGCACAGCCGACAAACATAGTTGCTGCCTAAACAATATCCAGGTAAGATGGCGGACGGTTATCCCATGATTTATGGCGTAATGTCGCATCTAATGTTTTATATATGGCAGCACCGCTGGTCTACAGTAACTGTTGGGTACATTATTATTAAGGGTTAGGCTATTGTGAAATACCGTAATCACAAACGGGAACATATTGATCAAAGAATAATGTCCAAAGGACCTTCTGATTAAACAAACCTGCTTTGTGTTTCTTCATCTCACTTTCACAACACTCTGAAGTTTACGGCCAGTCTCGACTCCTCCTTAGTTCAGATCTGTCTCCAGCAGCTGCAGTTAGTCCGTTCTTTACACGATCACTGCATCTAGATCTGTTCAGAGAGTTAACGTTAGAGATTAGCAGCATTAGCTCGTTATAGCAACAGACAACGAGGTGAAGCATGGAGTGTGGTGCCCCTGGTGGCTAGGACGAGACATTGCATGGCATTTCCGTATTTCCTGGTGACGTGAAGGAGGGCTGGACCAATCAGCTACGTCTGCGTCAAGCGGCACCCCACGCCCCGCCCCTTTGGAAATAAACAGCCAATAGCTGCCTCACACGGGGAAAGCCTGTGGTAACCTCGTTCCCAGTATTATAAGCCTGTGGCCGCGACAGACCGCGCGCTGATTGGCGGAGAGGGGACGTCACTCTACATTGGGTCTAGCCCCTTCCCCTTACCAGGCTCGGTTGAGACGTGCGGTTGGAGAGAGTGCGAGAGAGAGGGATGAATGAATGAATGAATGAATGAATGAATGAAAACTTTATTTAACAACAGATTGCAGAATGGGTACAGTACGGCCCAATACACACAATTGTTAAGGGGATGCAGACCAGAGAAAGAAGTTTGTCTTGTTTACATCAGGGTCCCCCATTTTCATTCATAGTGACATTTATGACATACACAACATACATGACATTTATGACATAGGGACATACATGACATACAGGTATTTAGTACTGTTACATTTGTGACATACGATATGCAAATATACAGTACTGTTACCCCTAGATCCTGACAGAGTATACAGTATGATGGGGAGGGGACTGTACATTAGGAGGGGGGTGTGTGGGTGGGTGGGAGAGAAATATACATGCGGTGGGGAGGAGACTGTCTATTAGGAGGGGGTGGGGGGGTTTGGACATTTACGGTGGCCAGTTTCGAATTGCAGCCTCCCGTAGGTTTTGAATGTGGGTAGTGATTCACATTCCTTTACAGCTTTGGGTAGGGCGTTCCACATTGATGTGGCATAATTGCGAAACGTGTCCCTTGTTTGAGCCGAATCTGAGTTTAACATGATTTGTTGAGCTTCCTCTGGTGTTGTGGTCGTGGTATTCACTGACCTTGATTTGATTGCTTGTATGTCATAAATGTCCTGATGAATTGAAAATGGGGGACCCCGATGTAAACAAAACGAAAGTATTTTTCTGGTCTGCATCCTCTTAGCATTGTACCCATTCTGCAATCTGTTCATACGTTTTCAATCAATCAATCAATAAGAAGGACAACCATAAGCATCCTTCCTCCAGAAATCAACCAATCCTGGGCACTCCCATACCATATGGAAAAAGGTACACAAGGCGTTTTTGTGTGCACAACGCGCTTTTATGTGATGGTATGGCTTTCTTTATGTAATATGCATGGAGTAAAGTATGTCCTATGTATAAAATCTAAATGGATGACTTGGTGGTTGGGAATTCTGGAGGATAGCTAAATGTTTTGCCAGAGTAATAGCCCATTTAGACTGCTGCTATTGAATGGTATATCCACACTGGCACACTCTATCAATGGGTAGAGGCTTTGAAGAAGTCTTTGCCAACATGGCGTAAACCGTTGAGACCAGACCCCTGGGTCTGGTAAATATTGTGTGAAATGGTTGGGTACCTAATTGACTATCCCAAGGTACACCATTGCAGTGCGCAATAGAAGCTAGAAGAAAGTGCCAGGTGAATTAAAGTGTTTCTGAATGAGTTGGAATGAGCAGAGACCCTCTACCCCAAACAAATCAGCAAGTGTAAGAACTCCCTTATTACACCACTGGGGGGCAGTATTGGACGCCTCCCAACTGGAGACCAGTGTTATCATGGGCGATTGAAGGTACAAATTTGGTGTCATTTTCCTGAGATTTTCTGCAAGACTGCGAACTGAGATTAGCTCAATAATGATGGAGCCAAATTAGTTTTTTGATTGTTTGATAGATATATTGGAATATATTACATATTGTAATTGTAACCTATGAGGGCCGTACAGAATTTCCCTCTATATAGGGTGCCAGGACACCAATAGTACCATTGGAAGGTTGGTAGTCCCGGTCCACCTTCACCTTTTTCCCTCTGGAGGGTTGAAAGTTTGAGTCTGCCAGAGGGAGCATGGAGCTGAAAACGCTAATTTGTGGAAGAATATTAATTTTAATATATGAAAAAGAGAATGGAATTAGAGGGGATAACCCTGCATGGACTATAACGCATATTATGACCATCCTCTGCACCTTTGTGTATACGGTTTACTTTGTCATATTTTATATTGCTTATATTGATTGTAACTTATATTATGACCAATAGGGTATACAGACCATCATCTGCACCTCTGTGTATATATGGTTTATTTTATTAAA
This sequence comes from Notolepis coatsorum, assembly GCF_963971535.1. Classification (NCBI taxonomy): domain Eukaryota; kingdom Metazoa; phylum Chordata; class Actinopteri; order Aulopiformes; family Paralepididae; genus Notolepis; species Notolepis coatsorum. Next base: position 2,395,273 of record NC_140176.1, on the reverse strand, counting down.
ATTGTATATTTAGATTTAATTCGTTTATTGCCTATATATATTACTCTCCTATTACCGTGAGCATTATCTGTACCCCTCCTGCTGCTATGACGACTGAATCTCCCAAAGGGGATCACTAAAGGAATATCCTGTCCAGTCCAGAGGATAGAATGTTTTCCCCTCTGCATGGGTGAGACCTGTTTGCTGCCATCTCCACAGTGACCTCTTTGAAGTGTAAGAGAAGGGGAGCCATGTTTTTATTTACTTGAAATAGTGCATGTATGGCTGTGTATGACAGTATACTAAAGTAACTATATCAGACATTACAAGTTCTGCAATAAGGTCAACCTAAGGTCAGTCTGTCTACTTCAAAGACACGAAACAGCAAACACACACACTTTCTATGCCTATAATGGGGAAATGGCAGATTTGAGTGGTGAACAGTAAAAATGACAAACTTTACTATTTTTCTCAAAGATGAAACCCTAACATTACAGAATGCATGATTATTATTTGTAATGGCTATGAGATTAAAACATGTGGTTTTAATGGGAGTTAATGGGACATTTCTGTCCTCAAATTACAGTACTTAAGAATTATTACAGAATTGTAAATCTGCTACACAAAAACGAATAATGCATCAAAGTCAATATTTTGTCTAATCTTTGACATATCCAAGACTGATGAGACCGGTGGTTGCTCTCTAGTGGTTAATGTAGCGCAGTACTGGAGGCAAGCGCTACCGGAGTCTCATGGCCAGTACAGAGAGACTCAGAAGGAGCTTCTATGCCCAGGGCCCAGGAGTTCAAAACTTTTAATCCCTATCTGATCCGATCCGATTTTTAAATCCCATTTTTTGTGATCCAGGATCAGACAACTCGGCCAGATTTTGTCCCGGTATTTCAAAGCAATCCAGGATAGGATCACCCTGATCCAGATTGAGACTTTTCAAGATGACTAGATCCGAATATCAGTGCTTTAATCCTACCGATCTCCGATGGGAAAAAAGGAAGACAAGGACCACATTGCAGAGACATCTATAATGTCTAATTATATTGTTAAATACATAAAGGACATCAAATCATAATGGAATTGTAATTCTTTTTTAAAAAGACTCCCACGGTAACATAAAAAAAAACTTGATTCAAAGGCAGCTGGATCATCCAGACGTGCTTTGAGGAGCTGAATTCTAAGTGAGATTTCTGTTTGCTGAAGGTGGTGACAGATGGACTTTTTTTTTGTTGAAGATATTTTTTCTTTAACCTAAATTACATTTGTGATTGACAATCTTTGTTGTGATACTTTTATGAGCATAAACATTTATGTCATCAGCATTTGGTTGAAAACAAAATAGGCCACCATTAACCCTTTAATCCCCGGGAACGCCGTAACTCGTCATTCCCCGCCATGCTCATTCTGCCGAAGACGCCGTAACACGTCTTTGATATCAATATTTCAAAAATCTGTGATCGAAATCATATTTCTCCCCCGGGGACCTGAGATATACTGCTGAGCTCCACTCAACTATCTAACAGTTCAAGAGCGCCATCTGGTGGCCGATCGGCAGATCGCCCAAACAGCAAACCGGAAACGGAAACTGGTGCTCATCCAAATTCGGTCCGACCACTCGCTATAGCTCCCGGGACTCCATCTTGACACACTGGATAATCAATCGCTCACCCTAACTCAATAAACAACATGATTTGGACGTATATACTATTATACAACCTGGAAATGGATCGGGTATTTCTCCATCCCATAATAGAAAAAATTCTGTTCCACGCTCATCTGCCAACGGCGCGAGGAAGCCACGGTGAGTTTCAGCGTTATTTTCTAATGTCCTCTATACTAACTGCTCTAATGATCATATCACCCACACTAGATGAATGATATAACGTTGCCCACGGAATTATAAACGACCCCCCGCCCATCTGGTCAACATCAGATGATACGTAGTAACTTCTAGAAGTACGTGCAGTTGAAATTTTTTATCTGGCACCGATCGCTATAAAACTGTATTTCATCATCAATATAATGCATTTGGAGCTATAAATCAAGTTCTGGAGAAAGCTGCAGAAAACGATAAAAACATACTTATACTTTAGACCGTATTTTAGTATGAATATGTGAATGAAAAAGTATAACATTGCTACACCCTGAACAATATATATAGGACATTGAATGGGCCATAATAATGTCAATTTAGCAATACAATTTAAAAAGTTATAGCCCTGCAAAGAAGGGGAACTTCTCCATAGACAAATGGAGCTGGCGAGGAATGGTAAATTATGAATTTAACCATGGCGATCGTGACCAAAAAAATTAGAAATAAATAAAAGATTGATTTGCCATGAAGGCTAAGAATTGTGTATTATTTCAGTTAACAAACTTTGCCATCTTATCTATATTGAAACATATTTTTTTGGAAATCCACCCCTCTGATGGGATCAAGAGAATCCAGTTTTTTGGGATCAAATTGATCCCAATCCTGTGTTGTCGGTTTGAAATACCCGTTTTGAAGATTTGATCCAGATTAAAGCTTGGATTTGATTTCCTGATCTGATCGGATATCAAAGTGATCCTGATCCTGCTTTTTGGTTTAGAACTACCCACAATCCAAATCTGATAGGGATTAAAAGTTTTGAACTCCTGGGCCCAGGCCATCAGGATGCTCAATGACTCCATGTAACAACCCATCATCTACACTCACTGCACACACATCCACATGTACACACTCACTTTAAACAAACACTCACCTTACCACTCACTTTATATTGATCTATTATTAAAGAGATTTGCACCACTTTCATACCTCATTTGCACCCTACCCCAAGTTTTCTCTCTGCATTCTACCTCACTGGTACTCATTTTACTCTGTATTGTATATATGTTTGTATATTGACTTTACCTACTTTTTACTTCTTAATTATTTTGTACTTACTTTCTCTTTACTGTATGTAGCACACTCTCAGGGGCCAATACAGAAACAAGCATTTCATCATAAAGTATCCTGTATTTTGTTCTGACAAACTTGAACTGGAACTTAACCAGGATCCCCAGTACAGAACTGAAAGGGTCTATAGCTGTCAATACATTGGCCATAAATATAACTGATCAGGAGAATAACCAGACACTTCTGTGATCTATTGTCTATATGAGGGGTCAGCGGACAAGTGGTCGGGGCTCTTTTCCACAACCACTGACTCTGTGGGAGTGTGAGGAAGAGAACACATGATGTGATTGAATAAAGTACCGGAGAAACGCACTCTCTGGCTGTTCGAGTTCTTTTAATCTCCAATTCCCACTACACCAACCAGTTGCTGGGATTAGATCAGCCCAACCAGTTGCTTTTTTTAAATGGTTGTTTAACCCATTCCGTTTTAATTTGACTGCTTTTGCTGTGCTGCATCAGTCTGTCTCACCATGCTCCTTTTATTAGCTTTTATCTAATTCATTACTTCATTACCACTATTGTTGTTTTATTCCTATTTCAATTATTGTGTTGTATTTATTTTACATGATTTCTACGTTAAGCACTTTGTATTTCAATCTTGCACAAAAGGCTCTATATAAATAAAGTTTGATTTGAATTTTAAAAACAACCAACAGGCATTTTTCTTAATGTGTAAAATCCTGTTTTTTTTATTTGTGTTTCTTTGTTACTTAACTGTATTGAAAGGTCCTTTATAAATACAGTAACATTTACTTTAGAGGGCATACTAATCATAATTACGCACCTATTGAGGAATTTGATGTTAAACTATTGATTATTGTTACTCAAGTCTCAGACCTGATTACCTGAAATCCTTCCAGAATGGCTTCTACTTCCCTTCCTAATGACACATTCAGTAAAGACCTATCCATCTGTTTACCTCAAATAAAAATCAGGTGAATAATATTTGTTCTATATACTTTGTTAACATTTAGTTCCTCATCAGGTCCAAGGTACTTTATTATTTATAAAAGTAAGGCGTTAAATGCTCCGCTCAATAGGAGTTCACTCCACCTGGAATATGACCTCTCCTGGATATCTCTATACATCACTGGTATTGGCCTTCCCCCATATCTCAATATTGATAATTGAAAACAGGAAGAATGGCTTCTCGTTTACCTGGGCACACAATTAAATATTAGTACCTGGCTCTACTTTTCAATCAATGACATAATTTTTCAGATTAGATTAGATTCACTTTATTGTCATTACACCTGTTCTGGCGGTAGGCAAACTGGTAGGGGTCAAGTGAGGGTGGTAGGCAAACTGGTAGGGGTCAAGTGAGGGTGGTAGGCAAACTGGTAGGGGTCAAGTGAGGGCGGTAGGCAAACTGGTAGGGGTCAAGTGAGGGCGGGAGGCAAACTGGTAGGGGTCATGTGAGGGTGGTAGGCAAACTGGTAGGGGTCAAATGAGGGTGGTAGGCAAACTGGTAGGGGTCAAATGAGGGTGGTAGGCAAACTGGTAGGGGTCAAGTGAGGGCGGTAGGCAGGATTTAAGGTGAGCCAGGACTAGCCTCTCGAAGCACTTCATGATGATGGAGGTGAGTGCTACGGGTCGGTAGTCATTGAGGCTCTCTGGGGAGGCGTGTTTAGGGACAGGAATGATGGAGGTGACTTTGAAGAATGTGGGAACTTTTGCCTGGGCCAGGGACAGATTGAAAATCTCAGTCAGGGGCGGCTGGGTAGCGCAGCGGACTAAGCGTCTGCCTACCACCGCGGAGACAGTGGGATCGAATCCAACTGCCAGCGGTACTTCCGGCTTGTCGGTCGTCCGTGCTGACACAATTGGCAGTGTCAGTGGGTGGGAAGCCGGCGTGGGTGGGTCCTGGTCGTTGTAAACAGCGACTCCTACAGTTCGGTCGGGGCACCTGCACAGCGAGGGAAGGATCTGGAGAGAGGTAGTGTGACCTTCCACACGTTACACTCTCCCAGTGAGAGTCCGCGCTGCCAGGCTGCGTCTATACTTTCTACAACGGAGCTCGGTTTCCGGGTTCCTCCAATTGGCCACGACGCACACGTGACCTCCGCTAGCACGCCCCCTTCCTGCCGCGCTGCGCTCCCAGCTTCCTCAATGAAATGGAAATCGCTACTTTACATCAGGGTGAACGCTGGCTGTTGGTAACACCACCCACTTCAATGACAGGCTCTCATATTTGCGAATGCATACACTTTAAAAAAAATATACCGTTAACTGGAATATGTTGTTTCTTTACACATATGTTGGATTATGTAATTGGTTTGTCATGACAAACCAATAAAATCGCTACTTTACATCAGGCTGAATGCTGTTATGCTGCCACCACCCACTTCAATGACAGAGCTCGGCGCATTACATCAGGCTGAACGCTGTTATGCTGCCACCACCCACTTCAATGACAGAGCTCGGCGCATTACATCAGGCTGAACGCTGTTATGCTGCCACCACCCACTTCAATGACAGAGCTCGGCGCGGCAGGAGCTTGGCGCTTGAGGAAGCTGGCGAGCACGGCGCGAGGCAGGAAGGGGGCGTGCTAGCGGAGGGCGTCGTGGCCAATCGGAGGAACCCGGAAACCGAGCTCAGTTGTAGAAAGTATAGACGCTGCCAGGCTGGCTGCCGGCTGGCTGCACATGTGTCGGAGGAAAGCATGTGATAGTCTCCGGCCTCCCGGACCAACAGTAGGGGGGGGGGGGGGGGGTGCGCAACGACCAGGAAGGGGTTTTGGCATAACGACTAACAGTGGGATGGGAGAAAAATCGGAAAAAGGAGGGGGGAAAAGATAAAAAAATAAATATATATATATATATATATCTCAGTCAGGACCCCTGTCAGCTGCCCAGCACAGACACTGAGTACCCGCCCGGGGATCCCATCGGGTCCGGCAGCTTTTCGTGTGTTGGTTTTGCACAGTTCCGGAAACACGTCAGTGGGGGAGAGTGTGAGGGTCAGGTGGTTGGCCGGGGGTGGGGGTCGTGATGGCCCTCTCGTGGTTGTCCCTGTCAAAATGGGCGTAAAAGTAGTTTAGGTCGTCTGGGAGGGAGGGGTCAGTGGTCGGGGGGGGGTGGCGTGTTTGGGTTTGTAGTCTGTAATGGCCTGCAAGCCCTGCCACAGGCGCCGGGGGTCAGAGCCATTTAGATGCCCCTCGACCTTGTGTTTGTCGCTAAAGATTAGGGACAAACGCAATTGGCACAAGTGTAAATCATGGATTAGTCACTCAGTTTTAATGTCCGACTTAGCTCACCTCGTTTGTCTGCTGCCTGTGGATCCTATGGTCACAAGTTCAAAGCACTCTTGGTTAATTTTTTTGTTTTTTTTTACGTTTAATTAATTTATCCACTCTGGTTGGATGGTGTGTATGTATGTATGTATTGTGCTGTATAATGACAATACATTTGAATCGAATCTCATTTTGAAATCGCTACCTGTTGAGTGGATCACCATGGTGCAATGCAATTGTAGGAGCCAAATCATATGATGATAAATAGTAACTTTATTGCCCCCTTAGAAGTGTAGTTTATTATGGTATTCGTGCTTTGTGTTTATTAATATTTGTCAATGAATTCCAAGATGGAGACTTACCTGGTCAACTCCCCAACTCACCTCCGAAGCTGTCTGACACTGTCGTGTCCATAGGCAGCGTAGCGATTTCAAAATGAGATTCGATTAAAATTCGATTCGATTCGATTGTGTCATTATACAGCACAATACATACATTACATACACACCATCCAACCAGAGTGGATAAATTAATTAAACGTTAAAAAAAAAAAAAAAAAAATTGAACCATTTGAACTTGTGACCATAGGATCCACAGCCAGCAGACAAACGAGGTGAGCTAAGTCAAAGGTTAAAACTGAATGACCAATCCATGATTTACACGTGTGCCAATTGCAATCTAATCTTCAGTATTGGCATTAATAAATCAGATGTCATGCTAATATGTCATGTTCTACAGTAGGACTTACTACTGTGATACCCATTTCAAAGTGCGTGTGTACGAGGCTCGCTCTCCACGCATTATTTCTACGCTCATACCGGGGGGGGGGGGGGGGGCAAAACTAGCGTACGTCAGTGGCCAATCAGAGCGCAAAACGCGAACGCGGAAGCAAACATGCGTTAGGATAAGGATAGACGCGACCAGGAAGGGAATTGGCATAACGACTAATTTGGGATTGGGTGAAAAATACAGAAAGCCCAAAAATAAATGGAATAAAAAAATTAAAATAATGATGGCATTCCAAGGATTGATTGATTGATTGAAAATTGTATTAACAGATTGCAGAATGGGTACAATACAGTACAGCTCAATACACACAATTGTTAAGGGGATGCAGACCAGAGAAAGACTTTCATCTTGTTTACATCAGGGTCCCCCATTTTCAATTCATCATAACATATATGACATACATGACATATAGATAGACAGTACTGCTACATCTATACATTTATGACATACCAGATTTACAAATACAGTACTGTTTGTGATACAAAAAGAGTTTAAAAAAGAGAGTATATACATTTGACGAAGAAACTGTACATTGGAGGAGGTGGGGTGGGGGGTAACTGTACATAGGAGGGGTAATTGGGTAGGTGAGGTGGGGTGGGGGGACTGTACATAGGAGGTGGTTGGGTGGGTGGGGGGTGGGTAGGCGGGGTGGGGGGGGGGGGGTAACTGTACATTGGATTATCGACGAAAACTTACTTGGTTCCAAGAAGAGGGTCTTGTGTATTATTGGGTTAGGACATTTACTGTACATTGGAGGGGGTTGGGTTAGGACATTTACAATGGCCAGTTTCGAATTGCAGTCTCCCGTAGGTGCTCTTTGAGAGTGGTTTTAAAAGTGGGTAGTGATTCACATTCCTTTACAGCTGTGGGTAGGGCGTTCCACATTGATGTGGCATAATTGCGAAACATGTTTAGTCCCTTGTTTGAGCCGAATCTGGGTTTAACATGATTTGTGGAGCTCCCTCTGGTGTTGTGGTTGTGGTATTCACTGACCTTTGGGAAGTATTTTGACATGTACATGGGTACTTTAGTCGTGTAGTGTATCTTGTAGACCAGGCCCATTGCAAGTTGCTGTACTCTGTCGTCTACTCTAAGCCATCCTAGGTTGTCAAAGTGGGCAGGGGTGAGGTGGGTTCTAGGAGTAAGGTCAAGCAGTAGTCTGACCAGTTTGTTTTGTGATGTTTGTCATTTTGTTTTTAGCACCTTTGAGGTGCTTTGGTACCATGAGGTGCAAGCATAGTCGTAGTACCCTTGAATGAGTGCTCCTGCCAGAGTCTTCAGGGTATTCTTGTTTACCAGAGAGGAGATCCGGTACAAGAATCTAGTTTGTTGGTTGACTTTTTTTTATTACATTGGATGCCATTTTGTCACAGGAAAGATTAGCCTCTAGGATGGAACCTAGGTATGTAATTTCATCTTTCCTTGTGACAATATTGTCACCCACTGTAACTGACAAGCCGTCGGCCTTGCTGAGTTTGTTATTTGAACCGAAGAGAATGGACTCTGTTTTACCCAGGTGTAATGATAGTTTGTTATCAGCGAGCCAGGTGCAGATTTTGTCTAGTTCCGAGCTGAGGGTTTTTTCAACCTGTAACTTGTTCTTGTCAGAGACCAGCAGGGCTGAGTCGTCCGCGAACAGGAACAAGTTGCAGTCACAAGCTGACGACATGTCATTTGCATAAATTAGGAACAGTAGCGGTCCTAGTATGCTTCCTTGTGGAACACCACAGCTCACTGGGAGGGGGGGGGGATAGGGTACCGTTTACCTCCACCATCTGTTCTCTCCCCTCCAGGTAGGATTGCATCCAGCTCACTGATAGACTATCAAAACCAATTGTTTTTAGCTTGTCAATCAGAATAGAGTGATTGACAGTGTCGAAGGTCTTTTGTAGGTCCAGCATGACCATGCCGCAGTATTTGCCCACGTCCACCTCTTGTTTGATGTGGTCGTTCAAATAGAGAAGGCATGTGTCAGTAGAGTGGGATGTTCTGAAGCCAGATTGGAATTCGAAGATTAGATTTTTTTCCGCAAGGTACTTTTCGACCTGTTCGTATACTATTTTTTCCATGACTTTCGAGATGGAGATAAGAATATTCTCGCAATTTTGAAGTATTTGGGTATGTATCCCTGTTTTATGGAGAGGTTTATTATGTGTGTGATGACTGGGGTGATGGCGGCTGCTGAGTCTCAGAGGAATTTGGAGGGGATATTGTCATGGCCAGTGGCCTTGTTAGGTTGGAGGGCGCTCAGTTTTTTGAGTACCTCAGCTGTTGTTACCAGTTTGAAATCATCTTTGTGGACCCCTAGGTTATTGTAGTAGGCTATGATGTGTTCTACCCCAAAATGCCCTGAGTGGGTGGGTAGTTTATTTACCAGTGTTGTGGCTATGTTTGTGAAGAAAATGTTTAAGTAATTGGCCACATCCAGCTTGTCTGTGATGAGCGTGTTGTCCGGAATTGGCCATATATCGAACATTAATAAATAATTAACCTACAAACATGAAATGGTTCTGACAGCACAATATTGATGTAACTATGAGAATCGCTGGGATCTGGTCTCTCTTTCGGCTAGTACGTGAAATATCCGAGCCCTTGCTCAGTGGTTGTCACGATACACTCAGGCGCTCCGTGGGAGAGGCGTGATTTTTTCCCGTAGCCTCTGTTTGCGAAGACCCTCTCTGACTGGTTTAGCTCCGAAGGGTCTTTTCCGCCTTATATTCTCTGCTTCGAAGTGGTTATGCTTAGGCATTCTTTCGAAGTGGTTATGCTTAGGCATTCTTTCGAAGTGGTTATGCTTAGGCATTCTTTCGAAGTGGTTATGCTTAGGCCCTCTTTCGACGTGGTTATGCTTAGAGTTAGGGTTAGCCAATCGGAGAGCGTCTTTTTCTTCTTCGCTGCAATCAAAGAGCGTCTTCGCTCACAGAGGCTACGGGAAATAAGCAAGCATGGGGGAGAGAGCAGCTTGTGGAGAAGCAGTGGCTCTGAGCAGCAACCTGTGTTGTATCGCCATCTTGTGTTCATAAGGTGGAACTTCATACTGTATCATCTATTCAATGCACGATAATGGAAATTAATTCAAATAAAATGCTCGTCATTGACAGATTTGAAAAATCTGGGCGATGTTTCATCCAAATCAGACCAGAACCTTAGAAGTTATGGCTAATGCAGACAGACAGACAGAATGACCACAGGAGTGATTGCCATACCCTCCAGGTATCACCGTAATCCAAAACTGCCAAGAAACTGGCTTCAATGATCTTCCCCCAGGTTTTCATAGGGAACTCTCTAACCCCTGTCCTCGTCTCCCTGTCTGTCTGTGAGTGGATGTCTCGTGGTGATGGATGTCTCTTGGTGATGATCAAGGTGGTGGATGTCTCGTGGTGATGGCCAAGGTGGTGGATGTGTCATGGTGATGATCAAGGTGGTGGATGTCTCGTGGTGATGATCAAGGTGGTGGATGTCTCATGGTGATGATCAAGGTGGTGGATGTCTCGTGGTGATGACCAAGGTGGTGGATGTCTCATAGTGATGACCAAGGTGGTGGATGTCTCGTGGTGATGATCAAGGTGGTGGATGTCTCGTGGTGATGATCAAGGTGGTGGATGTCTCATGGTGATGATCAAGGTGGTGGATGTCTCATGGTGATAATCAAGGTGGTGGATGTCTCGTGGTGATGATCAAGGTGGTGGATGTCCCGTGGTGATGATCAAGGGGGTGGATGTCTCATGGTGATGACCAAGGGGGTGTGATCTTCTCTACGTCGCCCCCCTCCTTCAAATGGATCAGAGTGGAATACATACATTCATCCAAATGGTATATGACTGATATTTTGAGCTCCGAGCCTTGACATTTAGCCTTTATCTTATTTTCATACTAGTGCTCATTCCTCTATGTTAAATACTTTGTACATTTTCTTGTCACAGCTATGCTCCTAATAGCTGTGCTATGCTTTCTAATATCAATAATAGAAATAGTAAACAGGACAGGTCCCAACATTGATCCCTCTGGAACACATTTAGTTACCGGTAAGAACTCGGATAGGGTTCAATTGATCCCTGTTGAATCAAAACCAATCCTACGTAATCTCTCAAAAAGCAGTGAATTATATCAATGCAATCCAGATTGATGAAAAGAACAGCACAATGTTTTCTGTTGCCCATAGCAGATACACTATTTAAGACCTAATAACATAACTTAACTCTGGAACTAACTGTTGAGAGCTCAATACAGAATACACTGGGTTAATTATTCATTACCAATGATTACAGGATTTGTGTTACAGAATAGTTTGGAAATTAGTCTGTAATTATTGAGATAACTTCTATCTTCACCCTATTTAACGGAATGAGTCATGACTTTCAAAAACCTACAAACTATGCCAGATTAAATATTATTAATATAAGTGTTATTTACTCTGTAATCAATGGAGCAGATAGCTTTAGATAAATGATCAAATGTCTCCTCTTATCAATGTCTTGCACTGCCTCAATAACACTAGGAGAGAAAGGCTGTAGTTTACAGAGAAATATCACTTAGTGGGTGACTTATTGCACTTGCACACTATCATTAATAAGAAGGGACCCTGTTTTCATTTTGAAATACATGACCAGCAGCAGCAACATGTGTATTAAAGGCGAATCTTTCATCTCAGATATTAAACAGTCAACCTCATACCAGCAATAACGACCATCTCTGACTGGAATAGTTTCAATACTGGCTACTGACTGTAGATCTGAAATAAAGGATCAACCACAAGGGGGAGCCAGTTTACCTGACATATTCTGCTCTTGTGTAGGAGAATGCTGTTATGCATCAAGTCATGGGCTTTTAACACAATACTTCTGTTATAAACTAGAAGACTAAGAATATAATAATTGGTGTGACCAATGTGAAAATAGTTACAAGCTGGGTTTATCACTCAAAAAGTTATTTTATAGGTAGTAGTAGTAGTAGTTTTATTCAGTCATCACACCCAATACAACACAATCATTCCACAATCTTTGATTTGGCAGTAACTGAAAAGGTACAGACTGAAGCATAATGCGTATACATGCCTGTCCTAAAATTAAAACTCAAACAGTATTCTAAAAGAAAATAACAAAAAAATAATTATTCACATTTGTAATCTTAAAAAATAGCTATACAAACCATTATCTTAAAAACCAAAAGCGAATGACTAATTCTTTTTTTTTTATTGATCTTTTCCCCCCTCCATTTTCCTCTGATTTTCTCCCATCCCAATGTTAGTCGTTATGCCAATTCCCAATCCCCTTCCTGGTCGCTGCGCACTTACCCCCCACAGTCGGTCTGGGAGAGTGGAGGCTATCACGTGCTTCCTCCGACACACGTCCAGCCAATCAACCGCTTCTTTTCACCTGGCAGCGCGGATTCTCATTGAGAGGGCGTAGCGTGTGGAAGGATCACACTATCCCACTCAAGTCCTATCCGCGCTTAGCAGGCGCCCCGACCGAACTGTAGGAGTCGCTGTTTACAACGACCCGGACCCACCCCGCCAGCTTCTCACACCCTCTAATACAGCCAATTGTATTAGTGTGAACGGCCAGCCAAGCTGGTGACAACCCCGGAGCTGTGAGCTGGATTCGAACAGGCGAATCTAGCCGCTCCGGGGTTTGGTGACGAACGCAATCTCTGTTACGCCACCTGACCGCCCCGAATGACTCATTCTTATGTATATCAGCAAGTTAACCCCAACAATAGAAATACATCTCCTTTTAATCCCTTTCTTAGCTTTTTGAACAGTAAATTTACAAATGTCTCTCAAATCATATTTTCTTTCGTGTATTGAAAAAAAACCTTTGCACACCGTCCGGGAGTAACTTTGCTTTAGCTCTGTACATTATTTGCATAATTTTATAATAAACCAAAATCATTAAATGTCATAACATGAGACTTTATAAACAGTGGATTTGTGTGGTCATAGTAACCAGCCTTATGAAGGCTCCAGATGGCACGCTTTTGCAGTAAGACTATCGGATTTACAGTATTTTATGTCGACCCCCATACTTACATATCCCCCATAGTAAGATATGTAAGGTGAGCAGTAGATAATGTACAAGGCTTTATAGTTTAATATATCCTTACATTTATACAAGATTTCTACAGACTTAGATATTTCCCCTTGAATATAGTTAACATGTTGTTTCCATGTTAATTACCTTTCTGAATAAATATTTTGCCACAAACTGGACAGCTAAATGGTCTACAATGACTTATTGTGCATTTTCACATTCCCTTTATCTCTGAACCTCTGAACCTGTTCCAACAAATTAAACAACTAGAGTTTCTCTCCAGTATGACTTCCCATGTGTCTTCTCAGAACCCCATTATCACTGAACCATTCCACAAACTTCAGGATTTCTCTCCTGTATGACTTGTCGTGTGATTGTTCAAACTTCCTTTCCGACTGAACCCTTTTGAACAAACTGAACAACTAAATGGTTTCTCTCCTGTATGAGTTCTCATGTGTCTGTTCAAATTTCCTTTCTCACTGAACCCTTTCCCACAAACTGAACAACTAAATAGTTTCTCTCCTGTATGAGTTATCATGTGGATCTTCAAATTTCCTTTGAGAGTGAACCCTTTTCCACAAACTGAACAACTAAATGGTTTCTCTCCTGTATGAGTTCTCACGTGGATATTCAAATGTCCTTTATCACTGAACCCTTTTGAACAAACTGAACAACTAAATGGTTTCTCTCCTGTATGAGTTCTCATGTGGATCTTCAAATTTCCTTTGTGAGTGAACCCTTTTCCACAAACTGAACAATTAAAGGGGTTCTCTACTGTATGAGTTCTCATGTGGATCTTCAAACTTCCTTTCTCACTGAACCCTTTTGAACAAACTGAACAACTAAATGGTTTCTGTCCTGTATGAGTTCTCATGTGGATCTTCAAATGTCCTTTATCACTGAACCCTTTTGAACAAACTGAACAACTAAATAGTTTCTCTCCTGTATGGGTTGACATGTGTCTGTTCAAAGTTCCTTTGTCACTGAACCCTTTTCCACAAACTGAACAACTAAATGGTTTCTCTCCTGTATGCCTTATCATGTGTGTCTTCAAATTTCCTTTCAGAGTGACCCCTTTTCCACAAACTGAACAACTAAATGGTTTCTCTCCTGTATGAGTTCTCATGTGGATCTTCAAATGTCCTTTATCACTGAACCCTTTCCCACAAACTGAACAACTAAATCGTTTCTCTCCTGTATGAGTTGTCATGTGGATCTTCAAATGTCCTTTATCACTGAACCCTTTTGAACAAACTGAACAACTAAATGGTTTCTCTCCTGTATGAGTTCTCATGTGGATCTTCAAACTTCCTTTGTGAGTGAACCCTTTTCCACAAACTGAACAATTAAAGGGGTTCTCTCCTGTATGAGTTCTCATGTGGATCTTCAAACTTCCTTTCTCACTGAACCCTTTTGAACAAACTGAACAACTAAATGGTTTCTGTCCTGTATGAGTTCTCATGTGGATCTTCAAACTTCCTTTCTCACTGAACCCTTTTGAACAAACTGAACAACTAAATTGTTTCTCTCCTGTATGAGTCAAACTTAATGTTTTTTGTTTCTTGTCTGATATTAGCATCTTTAAACCTGACTGAGGTTCCCCACTCTCCTTCCAATCATCACTGTCATCAGTCTCAGGACAGTCTGAAGAGAGAGGCTGGCTATCTCTAGTTGGTTCTAAATCACCATCTGGATATAAGTTACTGGCTGGTTCTGATACTCCACAGTCCTCTCCATCAGGTTCTGTTTTCATGTGTTCAGTTGAGGTGCTGGGTAAAGAGTAAGCTTCTCTGTTTTTCTCCCCCTGGGTTTGAAGAGGCTGGAAGGACAGAGCGTTCTCTTGACCATCTTCACATTTCACTGGGTCTACTGTGATCTTGGAGAGATCAGCTTCTTCCAGCCCTTGATGTAGTTCCTCTTTGATCTGTAGGAGCTCTGAGTCCTGGGTTTGGCTGAGCAGTGAGGACAGAGTATTCTCTCCACCATGTTCATATTTCACAGGGTGTAAGGTCATCTTGGAGCCATCAGCCTCCTCTAGATATTGACACAGTTCCTCCTGTTCCTCTTTGATCTGTAGGAGCTCTGGGTCCTGGGTTTGGCTGAGCAGTGAGGACAGAGTATTCTCTCCACCATGTTCATATTTCACAGGGTGTAAGGTCATCTTGGAGCCATCAGCCTCCTCTAGATATTGACACAGTTCCTCCTGTTCCTCTTTGATCTGTAGGAGCTCTGGGTCCTGGGTTTGGCTGAGCAGTGAGGACAGAGTATTCTCTCCACCATGTTCATATTTCACAGGTTGTAAGGTCATCTTGGAGCCATCAGCCTCCTCTAGATCTTGACACAGTTCCTCCTGTTCCTCTTTAATCTGTAGGGACTCTGGGTCCTGGGTTTGGTTAAACCATGAGGACTGAGGTTTCTCTTCATCATCTTCACTCTTCACAGGGACAGGGTTGAAAGTGAACTTGATGATATCAGCCTCCTCCAGACCTTGAAGCTGCTCTCCCTCCTGACTGCTCCAGAGTTCCTCCTGTTCCTCTTTCATCTGTAGGGGCTCTGGCTCCTCCTGGCTCAGACTGGGGCTCCTCTCCTGCTGCTCAGGGGGAACCTCCTCTTCACAGACAGAGAGCTGTGGGGTGTCTGGAGGGAGGAATAATAATAATATGAATAACAAACATAAAGATGCAGTAGATAACTTTTTCCATCCATACATTCCCATTTTATACCGTGGTGAATATAAGTATGGTTTTAGAGCGGTTTAGGGTAATTCCTGAGAGGCTAGTAGGGCTGTCCCCGACTAAGGATTTGGATGGTCGACTATGATTGGCCAAAATTTGCCGTTGGTCGCCTATTGGTCAAAAAAAATTAAAAGTATCATATTTTTAATATTAAAAAACAAATGTATATATATATATTTTTTTTTATCATTCCATTTGGGCTGTGGGGGGTGCTTAATGTCTGAAGGAGTCGACTGAAGGCTTCTTGTCCTCTGCAAAAGCATGCAATTGGTCCACTGATGGATACATCTTGATATTTGTCTAGTCTAGTGTGTTCATTAGATGGGTGAAATCATCTTTCAGTGCCTCTGTGCCTGTTTTCGTAGGCAGTTAGCCACTGGTATGCGTGCCATTAGCGTTAACCATGCTTCTAGGCCTCTTTTCTTTTGGAAAGAATGAAAAAATAATAAATAAAAAAATTATAAATATATATATATATTTTCTGTATTCGACTAAGAGGTTGGCTAGTCGACTACGGCTCCTTTCGACCGATTAGTCAACTGATCTACTAATAGGGGTCAGCCCTAGAGGCTAGTAATAGGCTGCTGTGGCGATAAGAAAGTAGCGAGCCAGAGACGTGGTTCGAGTTGAGGTACTTTACTTCTCACTGCACATAGCATTTACAATAACAACCAACTTAACCCGGAACCGGAAGTGGTATTTCCCCTTTCCCCTAAACAGTAAAACCCCCACCCTTAAAGGCACAAGCCCACCTTGGTGAATGTCTCTTAATATAGCTCACCACACAGGCCCCCCAAGAATTCACCAATATAAAAACTGGATGGATCAAGCGGCCGAACCGACTGTGCTTAACAAGAGGGGGATTAAGGGAGAGAAGTGGGACCAGCGGCCGGGCCATGGAAGGGGCCAAGGCCGGAACAGAGGACGGGGACGGGGGCGCCCCCGCCGCGGGGGTAGGGCCGACTGAACTGGTTCGTCCTTGTCCAAGTGAGCAGGCTTAAGACGGTCTATAGTGACCCGCTCTGGCCTGCCCCCCATGTCCACAACAAAGTTTTTAGTGCCTGCCTCCAGGACACGGAATGGCTCGTCATAAGGGGGCTGCAGCGGGGTCCGATGGCTGTCGTGCCGGATGAACACATATTTGGACAATGGCAGGTCCCTGGGGACGTAGGACTGGGGAAGGCAGTGGCGGGATGTTGGAATGGGAATAAGGGCATCGGCAACACCCCGGGACATTGTTCGATGGGAGGCGACGGACCAGGAAGCTGTGGCCTCCGGAAAAAACTCCCCAGGGACCCGCAGCGGCTGGCCGTACACCAGCTCAGCGGACGAGGCCTGGAGGTCCTCTTTGGGGGCAGAACGAAGACCAAGCAAGACCCAGTCGCCATCCCTAAGGGCAGCCCGAAGAGCGGCCTTCATGTCCCTATGGAACCGCTCACAAAGTCTGTGCCCTGCGGGTTGTACGCCGTAGTGCGGTGGATCTTCACCCCCAGGTGCTCCGCAACTGCAGTCCAGAGCTCCGAAGTGAACTGGGGGCCCCTGTCGCTTGTGATGTCCCCCGGTGTGCCAAAACGGGCCACCCAGCAGCCGATGAACGCCTGGTCCACCTCCGCTGCCGTAGTGGAGGACAGTGGAACAGCCTCCAGCCACCTGGTGGTCCTGTCCACCATGGTGAGGAGGTGAGTATAGGGGGGCCCACCAGGTCCACATTCACGTGGTCGAACCGCCTCTCTGGCACTATAAACGGTGCCAAAGGGGCTTTGGTATGGCGGTGCACCTTGGCACGCTGGCACGCCACACATGAGCTAGCCCAGGTACTAACATCCTTCTGGAGGCCAACTTGACCCCCACCAGCTTAGTCGAGGCCTTCACACCTGGGTGGGAAAGGCTGTGGATCATGTTAAAAACCCGGCGCCGCCAGGCCGTAGGCACCATAGGGCGCGGTTGGCCAGTGGAGATGTCGCAGAGGAGAGTGGCGTTAGCTGTGTCGAACACCACATCCTCCAGCTGCAGTGCAGTAGGGCCCGTCCGATAGGCCTGAATGTCTGAGTCTGTGGCTTGGTCTGCCGCCATGGTGGCATAATCGAGTCCCAAGTGGACGGACCCGATGACCGCCAGAGAGAGGCAGTCTGAAGTGGCAAGTTGTCCTTGCCCGCCACATGCTCAATGTCCGTGGTTAACTCGGAGATCGCAGAGAGCTGCCGCTGCTGACGTCCCGACCACGGCTCCGAGGTCTTGGCCATGGAGAACGTTAGCGGCTTGTGGTCCACAAAGGCAGTGAACTGGCGGCCTTCCAACAGGCATCTAAAGTGCCTAGTGGCGAGGAACAGACCCAGCAGTTCCCTGTCGAAAGTACTGTACTTACGCTCGTTGTCGCGGAGCTGTTTGCTAAAAAAGGCCAGTGGCTGCCAGGAACCGCCAACCCACTGCTCGCACACCGCTCCCACTGCATAGTCAGAGGCGTCCGTCGTGAGGGCGACCGGGGCAGTGGGAGAGGGGTGCGCCAGCAGAGCAGCGTTGGCTAGCGCGGTCTTGGCAGCCCCTAAAGCGCTGTCCATCCCCGAGGACCAATCTAACTCGTCCTTGGGCACTTTGCCCCGCAGGGCCTCGTACAAGGGGCGCATGATGTGGGCAGCATGGGGAAGGAACCGGTTGTAAAAGTTCACCATGCCCAGGAACTCCTGTAGAGACCGTACGGTGCGGGGACGAGGAAAACTGGCAATGGCCTCCACCCTGGCGGGGAGTGGGGTGGCTCCCTGTGGAGTGACATGGTGTCCGAGGAAGGTGATGGAGGACTGCCCAAACTGGCACTTGGTCAGGTTGACGATGAGGCCGTGTTTACTGAGCTGCTCAAACCGCTGCTGGAGGTGTGTCATGTAGAGCTGCCGCGATTACCGCATTACCGCGGTATCGCTGTTACATCACGGCCACCGCAGAGTAGGCTGAATACCGCGTCACCGCTGTTTTTTATAATAATAATAATAATTTACCCTCCTCTCGTTGGGCTTGCGGCTCTGCAGATATACCCTACTCGTCTATCGAGGTTCCAAGCGACCCTATTGGGTACCAGAAAAGTCACGTGAAACATTGCAGACCACTGATTGGTCAGAAGAGAGACGCGTCACACGTTTTTACGTCCTGAATGTCAGTTCATCACAACAGCTAATAACGTTAGCTTTAACTCTCCGCCGGAGTGGACTATCATCGCTCTTCAGGAGTACTAAACGAGACATAATGATTTTACTGTCTGCAACGAATGTTATAATAAAAGCCCTTCGTTCTATACACTTGTCTGATTGAAAACTTTATTAACAGACCGCAGAATGGGACAACTCGGCACGCTCTGAGCAAAGAAAGGAACTGAGATATGAATAGAGTATTGCTTGCTATGGTCCGGTATTGAACGCATAACTATATAATGTCAATGCCACAAAACGAATGCCTTTATTATAAAGTAGTAACTTTATAGTAATAATAATAAGAAAGGGTCGGGGGGGTGCCCGCGACACCGAGTGAACTGCGCATCCGTGTTTCACTTTCAATAACTAATGCGTGCTTGCCGAATCCCAAACAATATTCATGCTGCAAAGTCATCCTCTAAAGATAGACATTTAGACTAGAGGCAGGCTATATGCTATAAAGAGTAGACTACTACTAAAAAAAAAAAAATGCATTCTAATTTTTTTTTTTTTTTTTGTGTGCGTGCGGTAAAAACCGCGGCGGTAGGAAATATTTTGCAAATTTGTGCGATAAGGAAATAATCAATACCGCGGCAGCTCTAGTGTCATGTGCTCCTCTATGGACGTACTGGCTACAAGAATGTCATCCAAGTACACAAACAAAAACGGCATGTCCTGGAGCACAGAGTCCATCAGGCGCTGAAACGTCTGCACCGCCCCCATGAGCCCGAAAGGCATTCTTAGGAATTCAAAAAGTCCAAAGGGTGTAATGACAGCTGTTTTTGGCACATCCCGTGGATGGACCGGCACCTGGTGGTACACGCGCACCAGGTCCACCTTGGAGAAGATGATGGCCCCCGCTAGGTGGGTAGAGAAGTCCTGTATGTGCGGGACAGGGTACCGGTCGCTTGAATACTTTCCCTAAGGGGATTGCACTTCCGTGTTCGGTTTGCGCGGCCTGATTGGCCACTGACGTACGCTAGTTTTTCCCCCGGTAAGTTATCTACACCAGTTACGCCCAGCTCGCGCCTGCATTATCCAATTCATCTTTGAAATGAATCATTCCAGCAAAGCAGGCTTCTATTATTCGAATTACTGTTTTAATGGGTCACAGTAGTAAGTCCTACTGTAGAACATGACATATTAGCATGACATCTGATTTATTAATGCCAATACTAAAGATTAGGGACAAACGCAATTGGCACAAGTGTAAATCATATATTAGTCAATCAGTTTTAACATCCGACTTAGCTCACCTCGTTAGTCTGCTGGCTGTGGATCCTATGGTCACAAGTTCAAATAACTCTTGGTTCAAGTTTTTTTTTTTTTTTACGTTTAATTAATTTATCCACTCTGGCTGGATGGTGTGTATGTATTGTATATGTATGTATTGTGCTGTATAATGACAATACATTTGAATCGAATCTCATTTTGAAATCGCTACCTGTTGAGTGGATCACCTGCAATCACCTCCGAAGCTGTCTGACACTGTCGTGTCCATAGGCAGCGTAGCGATTTCAAAATGAGATTCGATTAAAATGTATTGTCATTATACAGCACAATACATACATATACACCATCCAACCAGAGTGGATAAATTAATTAAACAGAGAGACGAGAAATCTCATCGCTGGCACTCAAAGTGTTAAGGCAGAGGGACTGGACAACAGGGTGACATTCACAGGTGTGCAGACTTGAGCATGTGAGGTAAAACATGCACTGGAGAAGGAGCCACGCCCACAGGAAGCAGAGATCGAGGGTGTGACATAGGGCTGGGCGATATAACGATAAATATCGCGATATATTTTAATCGAATATCGAAATAAATAAATACATCGTTTTTTTTTTTTTTTTTTTTTGCAACAGGGCAGTTTTAAAACCAGAGACAGTGGACAGACTTGTCTTTCTTGCCTGCAACTTAAAGTAATGGCTTTGCTTGTCCAAATGACAATACTGACCAAATTGAGATTTATTTTTCTCTTGTCCATTTATTTTGTTTGCTTTCTAATTTAAAATACAGTTTGAAACCGTCTGTACACAGTAGGCTATGTGTGCTAGCAGAAGTAGACTCCAGTCACGAGTCACGGTGCACATGTGCGGTGGTTTGTCCACCAAAAAAGCGCCAAAATATCGAAAATAAACTAGCAGAGCCAGAACTGTTCAACTCCCCTGGAGCCACAGCCAGCAGAGAAGCCGGTTTACTTTCGCTTTTAAACCAGCTGCAGCCTGAGAACTGGAGTGTGAGGGGATGTAACACTAAAGATGGCGGCAATGACAAAGAATTGCTGCAAAATAAACATACATCTGTTGTTAAAAAAAAAAAAAAAAAAGTATACTTATAACAATTCGATAATTATCGATATCGAGAAATATGATAACATTATCATATCGTTATCGCGATATGATTTTTTTCCATATAGCCCAGCCCTAGTGTGACAAAAATAATCGTTAGATTAGTCAACTAATCGAATGACAAAAATAATCGTTAGATTAGTCGACTAATCGAAAAAAGAATCGACAGATTAGTCGACTACCAAAATAATCATTAGTTGCAGCCCTACTATGGGGGGTGAGTTTAGTTGCAGGAACCCTTAACGTCCACAGCCACTTCACACTGTCCATCGTGACTGTGGATAGACACGCGGTACCTCCGTTACACTCACCCCCCTAAACTCACTCCACCCAGGGCATCCGGGTCACTGGGCACCACTGAAACCGGTCTCATTTGACATGCCCTGAGTGGGAGTTGAACCCCGGTCTCCCGCGCCGCGGGCAACATCGCAGACCGCTATACCAAGAGGTGAACTCTGGATGCCTCTGGGGAGTGAGTTTACTACACTGTCCATCGTGACTGTGGATAGACACGCGGTACCTCCGTTACATGTGTGTGTCAGAAAGGGAGATCATAGACATGAGAAGGCTGTATTTTGTGCATATGTGTACAAGTTGCAAGGGGGGTGGGGTAGTGTGTGTAGAGAGATATTAGAGCCATATGGAATCCGCGTTCACGGAATCGTGGAATTGAGCAATCAAAATGGAATCAACTGTAAAAAAAAAATTAAATAATAATATTTTTTAATTTTAAATTTTTTTTATGTTGTGGGACTTGTACAGCACTTTGTTCAACTTTGTCAGTGCTGTAAAGTTTAAACCTTTTTAAATCTTAGACATGATTTGCTTTCATGAAATATTGTAAGCCGTCATTTGAGGCTTTATAAAAGCAGCACAATGAACACAAATCTGTCAGTGCCGAGTCCGACCTCATCTTAAATAACAAACAGCATTGCTTGTTGTAGTTAAATCAACTCGGCAGATATATATATATATATATGATTTTTATTTTTATTTAATAATCGAATTTTATTTTCATATTCGAATCCCATGCCCATCGAACGAAGCTTCGAAGTATTTAAGACAGCCCTATTAAATGGACTGTTATATCTTATTAAATTGTGGACATTTATTCATTCCCACTTATTAGACACTATTTCTGATGGTAAAATGAGCGTACAAAGCAAAATACAGAATTCTGAAATATTAAAACGGAAAAAACGGAATTTGGAAAAAAAAATTATGGAATTTGGAAAAAAATTAAACGGATTTCATATGGCTCTAAGAGATATGTCTGGGACTGAAGGCTGATATGTGTATGCAATTATGCATGTGTGTGTGTTTGTGCATGTGGGATAGTAAGAGAGACCGGGAGAGAGTGTGTGCATGTGGGATAGTAAGAGAGACCGGGAGAGAGTGTGTGCATGTGGGATAGTAAGAGAGACCGGGAGAGAGTGTGTGCATGTGGGATAGTAAGAGAGACCGGGAGATATTCTCGAAGTCAACGTCCTGTCTGTTGTTGCTAGGCAACTATGGCTTGGGGGGAAACATGCACCACGAGTACATTGTGAACGCTTCATTTAGTGCAGAAAACGGATCGGAAAAGCGGCAAAGTAAACACAATCAAGTAGGGGTGGACGGTATAAACGGTATACGGTATAAACGGTATGAATTTGCTCTACGGTATGGATTTTGACTATACCTTGTAACCGGTAGAGCAGCTCTAAAATAGCAATGACGTCATGTAACCACAGCGCGACTATTTCACTTGCATTTGCCCCTAAAAATAGATAGAATTGACTTCCGGTTTGACCGCGGAAGAACATGGCTGCTTAACTCGCGAGCTCCCCGACAGCAAAATGATATAGCCCCGGAAAACATTTATTAACAGCACCAGGGTATATATTTAATAGGGATGAAAGAAGGGGCTATCACGAGACGTAGGGCGAACACGATTACAACTGAAAAGGACGACGGAATGGCAGAGAATGGCGACGTAACGGGAGGAAAAGATGGCGACGATGACTGAACGAGAGGCCACGCTGTTGAACATATACAAGGAGCTCAAAGACTTCAGAAGAGACAATGAGCGTCAATTTCGGGAAATAAAGAATGATATGAACAGAATGAACGACAGGCTCGGTGAAACGGAGGGGAGAATCGGAGAAAATGAAAATATGCTCGATGCGGCAACGGTTTTAATCAAGAAACTGATACAGAGGCAGGCCGACATGGAGGCTAAACTGCTCGACCAAGAGGGCAGAACGAGGAGAGAGAACCTGCGGGTGTATGGTATCCCAGAGGAGAAAAAGGGAAAGGACATGCATGGATTTCTAGACGGCCTGTTTAAGGACGCACTCGGCCTGCCTCATGACATGGACCTTCGTATCGAACGAGCACACCGGGCATTGGCCCCAAGGCCTAACAACCCGCAGCTGAAGCCACGGTCAATCGTGGTTAAGTTTGGGAGTTACAAAATGAAGGAAGAGATAATACGCCGAACGTGGCAGAAGAAAAACGTCTCATGTGACAACGAACGCTTCTATGTCGACCATGACTTCCCCACTGAAATACTGAAGAAGCGAGGAGAATATGCCGAGGCCAAGAGAATATTGAAGGAGAAGAATCTCAAGTTCCAGACACCGTATCCAGCGAAGATGAGGGTATTCTACGAGGATGGCACCCGCCTGTACCAGAGCGCAGCGGAGGCGAAACGTGGATTCAAGATCACCGTGGTGAACCCGACTACCGACCCGGATCGAGAGGAGATACTGCGGCTGTCTACCTGGCAGACAGTGGGAAGAAACCGGGGACCGGGGGACGACATGCAAGCGACGGGGACTGAAGGCCCCGCACAGCAGGGCAATGGACATCACGGATACCGGGAGAAACTACAGGGATTCAGACGGAGACAGTCGGAGGCGGACAATTAAGATAAAGTTCATGAAGCGCATGGATACAGATAAGTCACAGGGGCATCGTCATAGAATAAATAACATCACAAAATGCCAATATGTATATATAAAAAAAAAATGATTAAAAAAAAAAGCGATTAAAAAAAAAGGAAAAGAAAGATGTGAAATGAGAATAGAGGGCAATGAATAGGAGAGTATGCTAAAAATGTGGGAGGGGAAATATCCCGGATGGATAAAGAAAAAGTATAACGAAATGAACCACAGTCCATTATGGCTATGTCATAGAAGTTACAATGTACCAATATATATCTAAGAGGTATACAAATGTTAATTGTTGGAAGAGGGGGAAAGAAAAAACGTTACCGTTTTGACAAGTTCAGTTGAATTGATCGCACTGTATATAGATTACAGTGTGAGCCATACGTTACATCAGGGTATACAAAATAGTAGGGGCACAGTTTTGGGCAACCTGCCTTGTGCCAGATGCACTCCTCTGTTAGTCGAGGGGGACCAAGGTGCACGGGTGAGTATAGATCTCACCCTCGGTAGAATTGTTCTATCTGGGGTCCTATCGAACGTAGCTTGGGTAAATGTGGGGGGGGGGGAATGTATTTATGTTTTTATATGTTCTTTTTTATTTCATTGTGTACTATACTATTGTATATATATCTTCACAGTCTCAGGTTCTAGATATAGAAATGTGGGAGATTGCGCCCCAGACATAGAGGTACTACGTCCTGGATTGCACAGGGGAGGTACATTACGAGGAATATGGGTCTGATTAAAATAGTATCGTGGAATATAGACGGATGTCATCATCCCATTAAGAGAAAAAAAGATACTGACGTTCTTGAAACAAAAAAAGACGGATATTGCACTAATTCAGGAATCGTACCTGGATGAGGAGGAGTCGGCCAAGCTTAAGAGGGATTGGGTGGGACAAATATTCTATAGTACGTTCTCTTCTAGGAAGAGGGGGGTGGCAATATTGGTGAGAAAAAACATAGATGTAAAGGTGCACAATAGTTTCTCACATGATGAGGGAAGATGGGTTATACTGGATGCTGATTTAGAGGGACAGAGGACTACCTTAGCTAATATATATGCGCCCAACAGGTCGTCCTCAGACTTTTTCCATGAAGTATGTGAGGTGATCAGGAAAATAGGGAATAGCAACGTAATCATAGGGGGGGACTTCAACCTGGTTGGAAACACCTTAATGGACAAATCGTATCAACCCAGGACCGCTGACAACGCAGGGAGACTGGCGGTTGGTGTACTGATAGAGGAATTGGGTCTAGTGGATATTTGGAGGGTTATGAACCCACAGGAAAGAGACTACACGTTTTACTCTCACCCGCATTCCTCATACTCTAGAATAGATTATTTCCTGATCTCTAGCGCACTGGTAGAACAAGTAGCAGATACTGGGATAGGGAACATTGTAATATCTGACCATGCTCCGGTTGATTTAGTGATCACATCCATGGAGGAAGGGCAACGATCTCGGAGATGGCGATTCAATAACCTGATGTTAAATGATGAAGGATCGTGTGCATACATTAGAACTATATTTAAGGAATTCTGGGAACTTAATGAAGGGTCAATAGATGATAGTGGCATAATGTGGGACACATGTAAAGCTTACATGAGAGGACGACTCATACAATACGGTGCAATACTAAAAAGGGCAGAGAAACAAGAAATTACAGCGTTAGATGAGGAAATTAAAGTACTCTCGAAACAGCACATGTCGAACCAGACCCAGAAACGTGGAGAAACCTAAACAAATCCAAATACAAATTGAACAACATATATCAAAAGAAGGCTGAATATGCGTTATTTAGGACCAACCAAAGATATTATGAACAAGGGGAGAGAGCGGGTAAAATACTAGCGAATCGGGTTAAACAAATGCAAAATCAAAATATTATATCCTCAATTCGTAATAAAGATGACAAGATTATTACAGACAAAAAGGAAATTAATAATGTTTTCAGGTGCTTCTACCAGGATTTATATACGCCACAGAAGGCGGTGGATCAGATAAAAATGGACGCGTTCTTCGACAAAATCAAATTACCGTCGTTATCGAAACAACAAGTAAAATCAATGGAGGGGGGGGTCTCGATAGAGGAAATACATGCGGCAATCAACAGCCTTAAATTGGGTAAAGCACCAGGAGACGACGGGTTTACTCCCGATTTCTACAAACAATTCAGTGATATAATCGCTCCGAGACTATTAAAAGTATATCAAGATTCATTGTTAAAAGGGGGATTGCCCACTAGCTTGAGATCGGCCACTATTACGTTATTACAGAAAAAGGGCAAAGACCGTCAATACTGTGGAAACTATAGGCCTATATCCCTGAGCAATTTGGAAGAAAAAGTATTGGCAAAGATACTTGCGAATAGAATAGAAGATGTACTACCAACTTTGGTGCATTCAGATCAAGTGGGCTTTGTGAAGGGGAGAAACTCAGCTGATAATATCCGCAGACTCCTACACATAATGTGGAAGGTCAGGAATGATACAGAACCTACAGTGGCCTTCTCATTGGACGCCGAAAAGGCCTTTGATAAGGTGGAATTTGCATTCTTATTTCACACGCTAGAGCGCTTCGGGTTCGGACCATCGTTTACTGGGTGGGTAAAACTGTTATACACAAATCCGATGGCATCAGTATTGACCAACGGGATCGTATCCTCGCCCTTTAATCTAGGGCGGGGGACGAGGCAAGGTTCTCCGCTTTCTCCCCAAATGTTTGCGCTCTTCCTCGAACCACTTGCTATCGCACTAAGGACTAATCAAGACATCAAAGGGGTAATAGCGGGGCAGGTAGAACATAAATTATTTTTATATGCGGACGATATCTTATTGGTATCCAGCAATCCCCAAACAGCAGCTGGGGTCATGGGAACTATTATCGAGTCCTTCTCCGAAATATCTGGATACACTATCAACTGGAGCAAGTCAGAAGCAATGCCTCTCTCTAAATGTTGTCCCCCTGCTATCAGGAGGGGCTGGCAATACAGATGGATGCCGTCAGGGTTGATATACCTAGGAATAAAGCTGATCCCAGGTCTGAAAGAGTTAATGCAAGCCAATATTGCCCCTATAATCGAACACATTAGTGCTCTGACCCAGAATTGGGCCAAGATGAATATGTCCCTCCTGGGGAAGATAAACTTAGTAAAAATGATATTGGCTCCCAAATTAAATTATATCCTATATATGCTGCCGCTGACTCTCCCGACCCAGTTACTCAAACAGTATGACAAAGTCATTCATATATATTTGTGGGGGGGCAAAAGGCCACTATTTGGTCGGGCCAAAATGTATGCAGCAAAGGAAAATGGCGGCTTATCCCTGCCTAAGCTAGACTGGTATCACTATGCGTTCTCGCTCTCCCAGCTCTCCAAATTGAATCACTCGACTGAGGAGGCACCTGCTTGGGTCAAGATAGAGGAGGAAATGGTGTATCCCTCGTCTCTGGAATCCTTTCTGACACAATCAGACAGACCTATACCTCTTAAGAACCCTCTAATGGCGTTTGCCAGGGAAACTTGGAATCAGTCGCACAGGCTGACTGGTGATAGCCCATATCTGACTACAAGAGCCTCTATATGGTATAATAAAAAACTAAAGATTGGTAAGAAATCTGTCATATGGGACGACTGGATTAAAAGGGGGATACATGTACTAGGTGATATAGCCGGGGAAGATGGGGTTTTACCTTTTGAGGATATTAAAGAGGATTTTGGTATAGATAATAAAAACTTATATAAATTCCTACAGATTAGACATTGTATATCGTCATCAATGGGAGGGCCAAAGTGTGGCCCGATTACTGCAATTCAAGAAATATTTTATAAAGGATGGCGTAGGAAAGGCGGTGCGTCAAGATTCTATGATGTTATAAGAGAATACAATGCACCCAAGTTGGCGGGTCTGAGGCTGAGCTGGGAGAACGATGTACGTGAGGATATTACTGAGGAAATGTGGGAGAAGCTGGTATCCAAATGGGGTAAATTCTCGCGGGAGGCACAATCACAACTTCTTTTTTACAAAGTGTTGAACAGAAGCTATTGGACGCCTAGTAAACTGGCCAGACTGAAATTAAGGGACAGTGACATCTGCTGGAGATGTGAGAAGGAGACAGGCACTTTACTGCACATGCTGTACGAATGTGAGAAGGTCCGGAAAATGTGGGATCAAATTGTGAGGTTCCTAAGTAAGGTTCTGAATGTGAAGATAAATAACGCCCCAATGGCATGTGTTTTGGGTATAGTACCGAAAGGGATTAAACTGCCTAAATACCGGGGAATGTGGTATAGAATGGCCATGATATCAGGATGTAGAATTGCATTACGACATTGGAAATCACCTGTTGATATTACTTTTAAAGAATGGATGGAACTAATGTTCCGGACAGCATCATATGAAAGGGTGACATATAGAGTTGCAGGAAGAGAGGATATCTTCGCTGAGGTATGGGACAGTTTTCTACACCTGACTGAACGGTCTGGGGATGAATGATTAAGATGGGGTTTCAGTATTATCAATGATGAAGGTGAAAAATGGGATCCGACCTGATGGTACCTATACTTTATATTGTATTATATATGTATATGCATTAACGTATATGCATCTTGGTTATATATGCACATATAGTAATGTTTTTTTTTTGTAAGTATTTTTTATAATTTCCATGTCTGTTTTTGGTATGTCTGTATAAGTCTTTTGTATGTTTTATATGTCTATACGAAAAAGAAAAAAAAAACAAATCTTGGAATTTGCATATTATGCTGTTGAAATATATCTTTGAATATTTGTAAGATTTGTGCAAAAATATCAAAAAAAAAAAATATAGAATTAGTCATAGATAATAGATATGTGCAAACTGGAAAAAGTTATTTAGGAGGCTTCGCGCAGTGGGCGTGTCAACACGCAATTGTCATTTCATAATAAACACATATCACCGCGGCGCACAGCAAGTTTCAATTTCAGTTCCTGGCATTTTTAACCAGTGGAGAAAGGTAAGAGATTTCCCTATCGTTTTTCTTATATGAATTATTCTACGTTAATAAAACATACCTGGTGATCAACTACAGTTTGCTGTGAACATTATGATATGTGTAGTGTTCTGAGTCACTGACGGCTGGGCAGCGCGAGCTGGATGCTGGATTTTGTGAGAAGCATATGCAGCTGCAGAGCCGCAGAATCCACCATAACCCACCCATCTGTACCGGCACAGTGCAGTACTCCAATTCAGCCATTGGCAATTCAGCCGTTGGGTGGGGGGCGCCGTTGAGCCGGGCCTGTGACCGGACCTGAAAGTGCCCCTACTCTGCGGCTCTGCAGTTGCATCCTATTGGGATTCGTTGGGAGCAGCGCGGAGTCTCGACTCGGGACTTATTTAATTTGGACTGTATACGCTAAAGTAGCCTAGTTTTAAGTTAAAATATTATAAATCTACATGCCTTGAGGATGTCATTATTTATATAGCCTGCCTATCAGGCAAAATAAATTATTCTAACGGAAACACTGATACCGTGATATATACCGTTACCGTCTATGCTTCAAATTATACCGTGATATAAATTTTATACCATACCGTCCACCCCTACAATCAAGGGTAATTTTATTCAGTGCATCACAATGCCAAATAGCTGCTGTGTTACGTTTTGTACTAATAACTAAATCAAAATCGCAAGTTTTATATAATTTACCAGCTGAGGCATCACAGAGGAAAAGTGGCTGGTGGCTATCAAGAGGGCACACGTAGATGCAGACGGGAGAGTCCATCAAAGCAGACACTGGTCCCCCAAGTCAAATCATACGTATATCTGCTCTACCCATTTCATAACAGGTGAGAATAAGGAACAAATATTATAACGTAAATGTATTATTGGCTGTGAGGCTGTAAACAGCAGATGAATGTTAGCTGCTAGCTGTGGTATCCTGGAATAATAGTTTCACCCATATGTTGGTTTAGCCCAGACTCATGTTAATGACGTCAGATACGGTGCCCGCCAGTTGGATGTATGCAAGTTAACCCAAAGTGTGGAAGTAAAGAACCTTCAGCTATATTGTCATCGTGTGGACATTCAATTCTTTCTGCTAGACACTAAGAGTGACAGCCAGAACAGAAACATTACACTAGCTACTTCGCCATATAGTCCATTCTCAGTGTACGTGTGCACCAGTGGAGGTTTCTCTATGACAACATGTGAAATACAAATTCACTCATAATTCATAATTATTATTAATTTACATATATATATATAATTTTTTTTTAATTATTATTATTTAATTTCTCTTTTTATTCGAAAAGTTTTCCTCTGTAAAAAAATGCCAGTGAATTTTTTTTTTTTTTCAAAAATTGCCAAAATGTACAGCTGAGCAGGCCTGCACTGCAGTAATGACTGCAGTAATATTCGTGCAGAATATCTGCACAGGTTGACCCAATTTAAATAAATAATAGCCAATCAAAATAGGCTATTAATGTCATCTAAGCACGGTCTGTGCAGTTTAACTCTCGCCATTGAATGGGGGATTGAATGATTGACAGCCTTGTTATCCAATCAGCTAATGGTTTCTCTTTTGCTGCTCTGCGGCTCTGCAGCTAGCATGATTGACAGCCTTGTGGCCCAATCAGATAATGGTTTCTCTTGTGCCATACTCTGCAGCTTGTTTACAAAATAATTTTTATCTCAGGAAGATAACTTGTTGGAGCTAACGTAGCTAAAGGGCTACCACCGCAGCTATCAGGCCCAGGGTGGAGTGTTTTGTTATTGTTCATGAACTTATTGTGCATCGTTTGATGATATATATATACACCTGCGATAAAAGCTAAATAATAATAATTTAGGACCTGCTCCGAGGTCATCAATTGGCACACATGCGATGCATGCATGCAATTCGTATCTGCGATTAACCCATCCCGTCGTCCTTCCCCCCCAAGGGCAGCCGGGAGCAGACAGGCGTCAACGTGAGCCGCGCCAGGGGACCAATCCAAGTGCTCCTGTCCGTCTTCGTCAAGGACGCCACAGCGTTAGCAATCTTGTTGTTGTGCATGTTTTTCCATTGGGTTTATCTTATCGGGGGGAAACCCTTGCGAGCACGGGGAGAACATGCAAACTCCACACAGAAAGGCCTGGGAGATACCCCACCTGGGTAACTGGCATCATGGAAACCTGGTCCCCAAGCGGGAATCGAACCCTGGACCTTCTTGCTGTGAGGCGACAGTGTTAACCACTACACCACCGTGTGACAACAACAACAACGTCATCGCCTCGCGGGCACTTTGAATTCTCTAGTACTGTAGATAGCGTTGCAATGGAGGAAGGAGATATTGTCGACTAGCTTGCTTGCTAGCTAACGTTACGCAAGTCTTGTGAATGTCTAAACAGGGCTGATGGCATTGATGAAGATGATATCAATAACAACAATGCCTCTCCATTGTGCATCGTTTGATGATATATATATTTTTTCTTTATCTCAGTCGTTGTAAAACGAAAGCCTGCAGTGCTTAGCCTCAGCCGAAGTGTAGTAGTTCTAACTTCACTCGGGAGACAAAAGCCAAACATCAATTTGATGCAACAAGCTGGCTCACAATGCACTATTGTTTACATTTTCCATGGGATTAATGCACACGGCTCGAGTCGGACTCGTCACATGGAGAAGCTGCACTATTCAACGATAGATGAGATCGATCGAGATACCGTCTTTATGGGTAAGTCGTGTCTTCTTGGCTTTAGAATGTCAGTTTGTGTAACGTTACTGTAACCGAATTGAAACCGCATCATAACTCCTACATCGACCATGTCACTTTTCAAAAGGCATGAATGAATGAAAACTTTATTTAACAGATTGCAGAATGGGTACAATATACAGTACGGCTCAATACACATAATTATTAAGGAGATGCAGACCAGATAAAGACTTTCATCTTGTTTACATCAGGGTCCCCCATTTTCAATTCATAGTGAAATGTATCTTGTGTTATTAGGAGCCCTGCTAAAGTTGGTAGCTAACGTTATATTGATAATGTTTCAATATTATCAGGTTGATATTATTAGGTTGATAATGGTGTAAGTGTTTCAGATAGCAAGGTGGAGATCTTTGTTAACTAGTAGAGCTTTGGTTGAGACAGATTACAGTGCTGTCTCTTAAAACTCATAAACAAGTATTGAGCAAGACGAGTTAGTCTGTTGTGTTGTGCGTATTGTATGGGAGGGATAATGATGACTGTGTGTAACTAGGAGGGATATGAGGACTGTGTGTATGTGGCACTGAATTGATGTAAACAAGACGAAAGTCTTTCTCTGGTCTGCATCCCCTTAACAATTGTGTGTATTGAGCCGTACTGTAATGTACCCATTCTGCAATCTGTTAAATAAAGTTCTCATTCATCATTCATTCATTCATGTGTAGAAAGAAGAACTATAACATTCTCATTCTCAAAGACCACAGTCTTAAACACACGCACACACAAAAGATACATGGACTATTGTTATTGGACACAAGCCACACACATGGACCCTGCACTGCACCATAATACACCTGTGATTATAGTATACTTGTTATCACACACACACTCTCTCTCTCTCTCATTCAGTTCTGTTGTGTTAATAAATATAAACCCGCCGTGGTCTCTCTCTGTCTCTCTCTGTCTCTCATTCAGTTCTGTTGTGTTAATATAAACCCGCCGTGGTCTCTCTCTGTCTCTCTCTCTCATTCATTCATTCATTCATTCTCCTTGTGTTACATAAAACCCATCTGTGGCCTCGTGCAGAGGAAGGTGGTAAATACATGTTAGATATTCCAATGTACAGTTTTGCATACCATTGACTCAGAATGGTCTGTGTTATTGAAATCGTCACAGCAGTATAGTTTGTGTATACTTCAGAAGTATGATATTTAAACATGGTCCCCAAAATGAATGGAAGCGAATGAGGAGCCCGACACCTGGGAGGAATGGGGGTGTTGCAGCGTTGGGGATTGTTGTGAAGGGCCAGATTAAACCGAATATATATATTTATTTATATATATATATTTAATTGTATTTGTATATTCTCTAATATTCCTTGATATCCCTTGTATATTCCTTGTACAATATGCATTGAATATCCATTCTAGCCTACTGAACATCCCATAATAGTCTCCATTCTACTATTGGTCGAGACCTTGGTGCCAGGCTGCCATACCCCCCAGACCCAGTTCAAACGTACCGCTCAACATGTACGAACAAGTCCTAGTTCCGCGTAGGAATCTGGCTACCGCACCACTAACGGTACTATTTGTTCATAGTGCGTATATATACTGCGCTACTAAAGTAGGACTTCCTTTTTAGTCCAGTTTCTTACCCTCCAATAGAGTGACAGACGTAAAGCCTCCCCGCGACGCCACGTGTGGGAGTAAGGCCAAGTTCGGCCTACCATCGGTATTGAGACATCGTGTATATTAATATTTGAATAGTCATATTTGGCACTATATCGTCGAGTTGGACGTAGTCTATTAAGCTAATAATAGTCTATTCATATGTAGTGCTTCGTGCGGTGAGAATACTATCGTAGTCAGTACCCCATCGTTTCGGGCAGAGAACTGGCTGCTTATCCAGGGTGGCCGACCCCATGTGAGGCTGCACCCGAGGAGCCCCAGAGCCGACGAGCGAGTGGACCTGCATACCGGATTATTCTACCGACGACAGCCCGCCTTCCCAGGCACGGATTATGCTTTGTATACAGTGATTATTCTATGGATAAAGACCAACACTGCCGTGTGTTGGAAACCCCCCCCCCCGGAGAGGACGACAGGTGAGGAGACGCTCTACACGACGAGGTCGCTTCACGTCTCTCCATCGTGGACCGGAGGAAGCCGGCCCACCGAGAGTCCAACTGCTTTCATCTGTGGATCGAGGATCGCTGAGGCACCGAGCCGCACAACCGTGGGTTCTCCCAGGATACCCTCGGCCAGACGGATACAGCCAGACTCTACCCCCCCCCCCCTTCTCCAGTTGTCTTACAAGCGACCGGAATTCCCCCCTAGTGTATCCAGTTCTATAATCATTAAAGTATCATTGCTATTATTCCTTAAATATTCCAGGTTGTATATTTACCGCCTGCGCCACCAGAGATTGGACGTTCTCTATTGATATACCAACGAATACTCATTTGCCATAAAAGTGCATCCTATTTCAAATCATAAATGTAATTAAGTGATTGCTCTACATACCTTTTGCTATGTATTAATTATTAAACGCAGACTTTAGACTTGGTACATTTGTGTTGGATCGTTTCATCTACGTGGGAGTGTTTACCATAATTATTTATGCCTAGTACTGGGTGGCCAGAGTCTAAAGTACAAGAGGTAGTGGTAGTAAGTATCATATCTAACAATACAGTCAGGGAATTGTACCCCTCAGTTACAGGGATGTTTAAAAAATATAATTTAATATATAATATGATATAATAATTTGTGCTTCACCTAAAAATTTGGTCAGCAGCCTCCACTGGTGTGCACTGGAGGCTTCAAGTAGCCTATGCCTTTTTCATGTTTATATGTTACTACTTTCTAAAAACGGAGCTCACTTTTGCTGGTTGGTTGTCCCCAAAACTAAGATGGCGGCGGTCTCGTGACGTCAGAGTGTCTTGTGTGTGCATGTGTGTGTGTGTTAGAAAGAGAGTAGTTGAGCCTTGTGTGATCTAATCTCCTCCATACTCATGTGTATAAAGTGATGCCAGCCTCCCCAGTCTCTCTGGTCATGTTAGTACAGTAATTGATTGATTGAAAACTTTATTAACAGATTGCAGAATGGGTACAATACAGTACAGCTCAACAATACACACAATTGTTAAGGGGATGCAGATCAGAGAAAGACTTTCGTCTTGTTTACATCAGGGTCCCCCATTTAACTAGGCTGCACTAGTCTCTCTGATCATGTTAGTACAGTAACTAGGCTGCACTAGTCTCTCTGATCATGTTAGTACAGTAACTAGGCTGCACTAGTCTCTCTGATCATGTTAGTACAGTAACTAGGCTGCACTAGTCTCTCTGATCATGTTAGTACAGTAACTAGGCTGCACTAGTCTCTCTGATCATGTTAGTACAGTAACTAGGCTGCACAGCCGACAAACATAGTTGCTGCCTAAACAATATCCAGGTAAGATGGCGGACGGTTATCACATGATTTATGGCGTAATGTCGCATCTAATGTTTTATTTATGGCAGCACCGCTGGTCTAACTGTTGGGTACATTATTATTAAGGGTTAGGCAATTGTGAAATACCGTAATCACAAACGGGAACATATTGATCAAAGAATAATGTCCAAAGGACCTTCTGATTAAACAAACCTGTTTTGTGTTTCTTCATCTCACTTTCACAACACTCTGAAGTTTACGGCCAGTCTCGACTCCTCCTTAGTTCAGATGTGTCTCCAGCAGCTGCAGTTAGTCCGTTCTTTACACGATCACTGCATCTAGATCTGTTCAGAGAGTTAACGTTAGAGATTAGCAGCATTAGCTCGTTATAGCAACAGACAACGACAACGAGGTGAAGCATGGAGTGTGGTGCCCCTGGTGGCTAGGACGAGACATTGCATGACATTTCCGTATTTCCTGGTGACGTCAGCGAGGGCTGGACCAATCAGCTACGTGTGCGTCACGCGGCACCCCACGCCCCGCCTCTTTGGAAATAAACAGCCAATAGCTGCCTCACACGGAGAAAGCCTGTGGCCGCGACAGACCGCGCGCTGATTGGCGGAGAGGGGACGTCACTCCACATTGGGCCTAGCCCCTCCCCCCTGACCAGGCTCGGTTGAGACGTGCGGTTGGAGAGAGTGCGATAGAGAGAGGGATGATGAATGATGAATGAATGAATGATGAATGAATGAAAACTTTATTTAACAGATTGCAGAATGGGTACAATACAGTACGGCCCAATACACACAATTGTTAAGGGGATGCAGACCAGATAAAGACGTTTGTCTTGTTTACATCAGGGTCCCCCATTTTCATTCATAGTGACATTTATGACATACACAACATACATGACATTTATGGCATAGGGACATACATGACATACAGGTATTTAGTACTGTTACATTTGTGACATACGATATGCAAATATACAGTACTGTTACCCATAGATCCTGACAGAGTATATGATGGGGAGGGGACTGTACATTAGGAGGGGGTGGGTGGGTGGGAGAGAAATATACATGCGGTGGGGAGGAGACTGTCTATTAGGAGGGGGTGGGGGGGTTTGGACATTTACGGTGGCCAGTTTCGAATTGCAGCCTCCCGTAGGTTTTGAATGTGGGTAGGGATTCACATTCCTTTACAGCTTTGGGTAGGGCGTTCCACATTGATGTGGCATAATTGCGAAACGTGTTTACTCCCTTGTTTGAGCCGAATCTGGGTTTAACATGATTTGTTGAGCTTCCTTCCTAATTTATGCAAATGACATGTCGTCAGCCTGTGACTGCAACTTGTTCCTGTTTGCGGACGACTCAGCCCTGCTGGTCTCTGACAAGAACAAGTTGCAGGTTGAAAAAACCCTCAGCTCGGAACTCGGCAAAATCTGCATATGGCTCGCTGATAACAAATTATCATTACACATGGGCAAAACAGAGTCCATTCTCTTCGGTTCAAATAACAAACTCAGCAAGACCGACGGCTTCTCAGTTGCAGTGGGTGACAATATTGTCACAAGGAAAGACGAAATTACCTGGGTTCCATCCTAGAGGCAAATCTTTCCTGTGACAAAATGGCATCCAATGTAATAAAAAAAGTCATGAATGAATGAATGAAAACTTTATTTAACAGATTGCAGAATGGGTACAATACAGTACGGCTCAATACATACAATTGTTAAGGGGATGCAGACCTGAGAAAGACGTTTGTCTTGTTTCCATCAGGGTCCCCCATTTTCAATTCATATAGACATTTATGACATGCACAACATACATGACATTTATGGCATAGGGACATATAGGTATTTAGTACTGATACATTTGTGACATAACGGTATTCAAATATACAGTACTGTTACCCCTAGATCCTGACAGAGTATATACATATGATGGGGAGGGGACTGTACATTAGGAGGGAGTGGGTGGGTGGGAGGGAAATATACATACGGCGGGGAGGGAATATATACATGCGGTGGTGAGGAGACTGTCTATTAGGAGGTGGTGGGGGTTTTGGGCATTTACGGTGGCCAGTTTCGAATTGCAGCCTCCCGTAGGTGCTCTTTAAGAGCGGTTTTGAATGTGGGCAGGGATTCACATTCCTTTACAGCTTTGGGTAGGGCGTTCCACATTGTTGTGGCATAATTGCGAAACGTGTTTAGTCCCTTGTTTGAGCCGAATCTGGGTTTAACATGATTTGTTGAGCTTCCTCTGGTGTAGTGGTTGTGGTATTCACTGACCTTTGGGAAGTATTTTGACATGTACATGGGCACCCCGGTCGTATAGTGTATCTTGTAGACCAGGCCCATTGCAAGTTGCTGTACTCTGTCGTCTACTCTAAGCCATCCTAGGTTGGCAAAGTGGGCAGGGGTGAGGTGGGTTCTGGGGTTCAGGTCAAGTAGTAGTCTGACCAGTTTGTTTTGTGATGTTTGTAATTTTGTTTTAAGCGCCTTTGAGGTGCTTTGGTACCATGAGGTGCACGCATAGTCATAGTACCCTTGAATGAGTGCTCCTGCCAGAGTCTTCAGGGTATTCTTGTTTACCAGAGAGGAGATCCGGTACAAGAATCGAGTTCGTTGGTTGACTTTTTTTATTACATTGGATGCCATTTTGTCACAGGAAAGATTTGCCTCTAGGATGGAACCCAGGTAGGTAATTTCGTCTTTCCTTGTGACAATATTGTCACCCACTGTAACTGAGAAGCCGTCGGTCTTGCTGAGTTTGTTATTTGAACCGAAGAGAATGGACTCCGTTTTGACCATGTGTAATGATAGTTTGTTATCAGCGAGCCATATGCAGATTCTGCCTAGTTCCGAGCTGAGGGTTTTTTCAACCTGTAACTTGTTCTTGTCAGAGACCAGCAGGGCTGAGTCGTCCGCAAACAGGAACAAGTTGCAGTCACAAGCTGACGACATGTCATTTGCATAAATTAGGAACAGTAGCGGTCCTAGTATGCTTCCTTGTGGAACACCACAGCTCACGTGTGTGCATTATCTCGTGTGCTATATATATGTGTGTTCTACCTACTCATATGTGCGTGTGCTTTACCTATGTATATGTTTTATGTGTACATGCATATATGTGTGGTGTGAACGTGTGCATGTGACCGTGTATTCCCTAGTAGCCAAGAGTACATGTACAGCATCACTGTAGCCAAGAGGACATGTACAGTATTAAATAGAAGATAGATATTTGTTTTTTGGGGATCTGCAAGGAGAGGGCTTTCTCCACCTGCGAGGTGGAGATGTCAGTTAAAAGTGAGGTGTCCTTGGTGATAAACTGCCTAATTTGTAGGTATCTAAAAAATTCCGCTTTCAGTAGGCCATATCGCTGCTGCAGCTGTGTAAAGGACATTAGGGTCTGGCCATCAGACAGGTGGCCAAGATCGGTTATGCCCTGCTTATACCAGGTCTTGAAGCCGCCGCCGATTTGGTCTGGCTTAAAGTCAGGATTGCCTACAATCGGGGTAAGAGGAGAGGTCAGCTTGGCTCGGCCCTCCACCTTACGGACAGTCTTCCAGGCCTTGACGGAACATAGTGTGATGGGGTTGGAGCACATCTTCCTCACAGACCTAAAGTCTTTGATAAATAGTAGGTTCCACAGGGGGGACTTAGATTGCGAGGATTCAACGTCCAGCCATATTGCCAGTGGGTCTGATCTGAACCAGCCAACCAGTACCCTAAGGTGTGCCGCCAGCTGGTAGTGTCTAATATTAGGTAGGTCTAGACCCCCATCTTCACTATCCATCTGTAATTTGGCCATTTTCAGAGCGGTTTCTTCCCATTCCAAATGAATGAGCTTAGCCAGCCTTCTAGCACCTTGATAACCTTGCTTGTCAGCAGCACTGGGATCATTTGGAGAGGGTACAACAGTCTGGGGAGTACGTTCATCTTGACGAGGGCTATCCTACCCAGCCAGGAGATCGGTAAAGGGGCCCATCTAAGACAACGTATCATAGGTGGGTGTCACAAATACCCCTAGGTAAACAAAGCCGGAGGGCGACCAGCGGAATGGAAAGGGCTCGGGCAGTATCGGAATAGATTTGAGTGTCCCATGTGGCATTGCTTCGGATTTGGAAAAGTTTATTTTGTACCCCGAGAAGGTTCCAAATGTGGAAATCATGCGGGTTAGACATGGAATTGAAGAGTCAGGCTTAGGTCGCTTTCACATATAGTTTTGGTGGACTCGGTGCGGTTCTGGGGGTGAAGTTGCAACATTGTTGCATTCTTCATTTGGTTCGCCTGCTGAACAATGTCACGCGGTCGAAAAGGGCGCTTGTCTATTGGACAGTGGAAATGTGTGTGTGGCTGCGATCCCGTGTGTGCGCGCGTGTGTGTGTGTGTGTCTGTGTGTGGCAGATCAGCGGAGCCAAGTTTTGACATGGCATTGATCCATTGTTCTATTGAAGCACATTACCACCATCCTCTCGCTAAACAACTTGTAGACCACAGTGTTTTTATGAGTGCCCACAAGTTAATAATATAATAAGCCGGCGCGCCTCGGTAATAATAATAAGCCGCGTTTTTTATTCCTTCTTCCCAAGATGCACAGATATATAGATAGATAGATAGAGAGATTAGATGCAGTGTGCTTGTTTTGCAGTGAGTGCTGCGAGCAGTGGTAATAATAATCACTTCCTATATTTGGTTTGCGTTTGGTTCGATGAAGCCGAACCGAGACCGACGTTTTCAGGCGGACCAGAGTTCGACTGTTTGGTCCGCGAACCGAGTTCGACGCGCATTCACACAGACCCGAAAAACCGGACTATCGAATTCTGGTCCGAAAGTCCGGACCAAACAGCCCCTGTGTGAAAGCGACCTTAGACACAAAGATCAGCACGTCGTCCGCGTAAAGAGTGATTTTGTGCTCCCTCCCGCCCACTCTAATAATAATAATTGTAACTGAGGGGTACAATTCCCTGACTGTATTACTAGATATGATACTTACTACCACTACCTTTGTACTTAATATTCGGCCACCCAGTACACGGCATAAATATATTATCATGAACACTCTCACGTAGATGAAACGGATCCAACACAAATGTACGAATTAGAAACAGGTCTTTATTTCCTACACAGCGATGGTGTGTAGAATAAGCACTTAATCACTTAATTACATTTATGAATTGAAATAGTATGCACTTTTATGGCAAGGAGTATTCGTCGGTATATCAATAGATAATGTCCAATCTCTGAAGGCGCAGGTGGTAAATATACGACCTGGAATAGTTAAGGAATAACAGCAATGATACTTTAATGATTATAGGCTGGATACACTAGAGGGGGTTAATCCGGTCGCTTGTAAGCCGACAGGAGTAGGAGGGGGGGGGGGGTAGAATCCAGCTGCCTCGTCCGGCCAAGGGTATCCCAGGTGAACCCACTGTAGTGCCGTTCAATGCGCCGGCGATCCTTGGACCACAGATGAAAGCAGGTGGACTCTTTGTGGGCCGGCTCTCTCCGGTCCACGGGGGAGAGATGTGGAGAGACCTCGTCTTGCAGAGCGTCTCCTCACCTTGCGTCCTCTCCAGGGGGGGGGGTTCCAACACACGGTAGTGTCGGGGGTCTTTATCCATAGAATAATCAAAGTATCCAAAGCATAATCCGTGCCTGGGAAGGCGGGCTGTCGTCGGTAGAATAATCCGGTATACAGGTCCACTCGCTCGTCGGCTCTGGGGCTCCTCGGGTGCAGCTTCACATAGGGTCAACCACCCTGGGTAAGCAGCCAGTTCTCTGCCCGAAACGATGGGGTACTGACTACGGTAGTATTCTCACCGCACGAAGCACTATATATTAACAGACTATTATTAGCTTAATAGACTACGTCCAACTCGACGATATAGTGCCAAATATGACTATTCAAATATTAATATACACGATGTCTCAATACCGATGGTAGGCCGAACTTGGCCTTACTCCCACACGTGGCATCGCGGGGAGGCTTTACGTCTGTGACTCTATTGGAGGGTAAGAAACTGGACTGAAAAGAAAGTCCTACTTTAGTAGCGCAGTATATATACGCACTATGAACAAATAGTCCCATTAGTGGTGCGGTAGCCAAATTCCTACGCGGAACTAGGACTTGTTCGTACATGTCGAGCGGTACGTTTGAACTGGGTCTGAGGGGTATGGCAGCCTGGCACCAAGGTCTCGACCAATAGTAGAATGGAGACTATTATGGGATGTTCAGTAGGCTAGAATGGATATTCAATGCATATTGTACAAGGAATATACAAGGGATATCAGGGAATATTAGAGAATATACAAATACAATTAAATATATATATATAAATAAATATATATATTCGGTTTAATCTGGCCCTTCACAACAGCCACCCCCTGAATAGGTCCCAGACCTAATCAGTTAAACGGAGACAGATTAATCGCGTTGTCTATTTACACATAAGGGTTTGCTGTAGGGGTCAGTCAACTTCACAAAGTCATAGGGTTGTAGGGTCATGGTCATCATCGATTGTGTCTGGGAGTCGAGGCAGTTCTATGAGCCTTGCCACGGGACGGGTGTAAGTGCGACCCTGGACGAGCACTTCAGCTGCTCGGACCTTGCCGTCGGCACCGGTGATCACTTTGCTTACGCGGCCGGCCGGCCACATAGCTCTGGGCAGTGATTGATCAATAATCATGACGACTGTTCCTTCTGTCAAATTGTCTCTCTCCTTTACCCACTTCTGGCGGGTCTGTAGAGACGGTAGGTAGTGCAGTAGGAAACTGTTCCAAAACTTGTCGGCTAATACTTGGCTGTACCTCCACATTCGTCGGCCGTTCGCTTCTTCAGGCCGGTACATTGTCTGGGGTAATGTGGGATCTAGCCGCCCCATCAGGAGTGTGTTGGGGGTAACTGGGTCGATATCCGCCACATCACTGGAGACATATCCGAGGGGCTTCGAGTTAAGTACTCCCTCAATCTCCGTGAGGACTGTCATTAGGACTTCTTCCGCCACAGTCTGGGCCCCAAGTACTGCGTACAGGGCTGTCTTTATGGAGCGCACTTCTCGTTCCCAAGTGCCACCGAAGTGGGGTGCGTTTGGGGGGTTGAATTGGAAATCAACCTGTGCTGGAGCGAGGTGGGTCTTAAGTTCTGGGCCCATAGCTTGGAAGCTCTCTCTCAGCTCTCTTTCGCCGCCTT
This sequence comes from Notolepis coatsorum, assembly GCF_963971535.1. NCBI lineage: Eukaryota > Metazoa > Chordata > Actinopteri > Aulopiformes > Paralepididae > Notolepis > Notolepis coatsorum. The sequence continues at coordinate 2,352,789 of NC_140176.1, read as the reverse complement.
TAAAGTTTGTCCCATGATCGGACAATAGGGTAGACGGTCTTCCTTTCCGTGATGTGAATCTACGGAAGGCCATAAGGAATGAGTCTGTGCTCATGGTCGGGAGAAGCTCGATGTGTATCGCTCTGGTGGTCATGCATTTGAATACAATACCCCACCGCTTCTCGGTTCCTCTTCCTTTCTTTATGTGCAGCGGGCCAAAGCAGTCCATACCCGTTGAGTGGAATGGCTTGTCACCGATTCGGAGGCGACATGGAGGAAGGTCAGCCATCCTTGGTATGCTGGGCTGCGCGCGCCACTTGCGGCAGTCTAGACATGTTCGTTGGAAGCGTCGTACCGCCTCTCTTCCTTGTAGGATCCAGTAACGACGTCTGATTTCCGCGAAGACTCTTTCTGCTCCTGCGTGATGTACATCCTCATCGTATTTCTTTATAATCAGCTCTGTGACCTTGTGTCGGCTGTTCAATACGATCGGGTATTTAATGTCATCCGGTAGATTGGGGGCTCTGCGTAGGCGACCACCCACTCTGATGAGGGTGTGAGCGTCGCTCTCGGGGGCCAGGTGAATTAATCTGCTGTCGGATGGGACGGGCTTTCCTCCCTGTAGACAGGCCAATTCATTGGGGAACGAGTCTCTCTGGGCTCGCTGCAGTAGAAGCAATTCTGCTTCCTCGTAGTTAGCTGCTGACATATCAGCGGGGGACTTGCACTCCGGGTGGTACCGCAGGAATGTTCTTTGTTGTGCACTCTCTATGGACGTGCAATCGTTTATGTTAGGGTCGGTGGAGGCTACGGTGCTCAATCCACAGAACACAGACTTCTTAATTTCCACCTCCTCTGGACTTGCTTCCCTCGGGATAGGCATGGGCCACTGTCCTTCCGGGAGTCTTAGGAATGCGGGGCCGTCACTGTAGACATTGCGACGGGTGAGGTCATCCAGGGGCATCCCCCGGGTGATGACGTCAGCTGGGTTCTGTTTTGTATCAACGTAGCGCCACTCTGTTTCTCCGGTTAACTCTTCGGTTAAGTCTTGAATCTCGGTGACTCTGACTCCCACGAAGACTTTGTACTTGCATGAGTCCGATTTGATCCAGGCGAGTACCGTCGTGGAATCTGACCACAGGATTGTTCTAGACACCGGTATGGTGAGCTCACGTTGGATGAGCGTGGCTAGGTGCGCTCCGGCTAGGGCTGCGCAGAGCTCTAGACGTGGGATAGATTGTTGCTTGCGTGGGGCTATTCTCGAGCGGGCGAGGACAAATGCTGTGTAGATCTCTCCCCCTTGGTCTTGGGCCCGCAAGTAGGCTACTGATCCGTATGCGACCTCTGAGGCGTCACTGAAGACGTGTAAGTCCATTTTACATGTCTCTGGCCTCACCGTGGGTGGGAAGTAGCTTCGGCGCATATTAACGCCTGGGAGTGAGTGGAGCTCCATCTCCCACTCTCTCCAGGTGGATGCAAGGTGTGCGGGAATGGGGTCGTCCCAGCCCTGGTCCTCGTGATGAGGCGGAGTCTGCCTCATCACGAACAATTCCTGGGTTAATCCCGAGGGGGTGCAGGTCCTCTCAAACTCGTGTTCGCCGGACTTGGAACATCTTTCTATCCTATGTCGTCCGTTTCACCTCCCGAGGGAGTTCACAGCAGTCGTCATGACTGCCGTGTATATTCCCCCACACGCGAACACGGGCAAAGCGCTGGGCGAATTACACGATCATCTCAACAGACACCAGATCAAACACCCAGACGCAGCGATGGTAGTGGCCGGCGATTTCAACCAGGCCAACCTGAAGAAAGTGATGCCGTCCTTTTTCCAACACATCGCTTGCTCCACCAGAGGGAAGAACACACTCGACCACTGCTATTCCCCGTTCAAAGCGGGTTACAAGGCAGTAGCCGCTCCGCCATTAACGGGGTCCACAAGCTCGAGCGATCATGACTCCATCTTGCTATTTCCGGCATATCAACAGAGATCACGTGACGCCGTCGTGTCACGTGAGACTAAGAAGTGGACCGACGAATCAGAGGCCACGCTCAAGGACGTGCTTGCAGACACGGACTGGGATATGTTCATAGGAAGTGCCAGTGACGTCAGTGAATTAGCAGACATAGTGGTGTGCTACATAACAACAATAGCTGATGGTATTGTCCTCAGGAAAACGGTGCGGATTTTCCCAAACCAGAAACCGTGGGTGGATAGCACTATTAGAGCAGCTCTGAACTCTCGTACCACCGCCTACAACCTGGGTAGAGAGTCAGGAAACATGGAGGAGTATAAGGCTTCAGTCTATACTCTACGCAAAGCAGTCAAACTTGCTAAGAGGACATATGCTGACAAACTGGAGACACAAATGGCACAAAACGACACAAGAGGATTATGGCAGGGACTGAAGTCAATAACTGACTATAAAGTCAGCGCCCCGTCAATGGGGAGCGACGACGCCTCCCTCGCGGACAAGCTCAACACCTTCTACGCTCGGTTTGGTGTAGACAGTGGCGCTGCTGGCTCTCCGGCTAGTGACGTCACTGGCGCGCCGGCTGTTGTGGAGGGGGGGGGGCAACCGCGAGGGGGGGGGGACGCTCTCTCGTTGTCGGAACACAGTGTGAGAAGAGCATTTATGCAGGTGAACACCAGGAAGGCTGCTGGCCCAGATGGCATAACAGGACGTATACTCAAGACCTGTGCCAACCAGCTGGCCCCTGTGTTCACCGTCATATTTAATCAATCACTGGCGGAGTCAGTGGTCCCTGCCTGCTTCAAGAGGTCTACCATCATCCCTGTGCCGAAGAAACCCTCCCCAGCATGTCCAAATGACTACAGACCGGTGGCACTCACCTCTGTGGTCATGAAATGTTTCGAGAGGCTGGTCAAGGACCACATTTGTGCCTCCCTCCCCAGTGATATGGACCCTATGCAATTTGCATACAGGACAAACAGGTCCACCGACGACGCGGTCTCCCAGGTACTGCACAGCACCCTCTCGCACCTTGACCGTCAGAAGGGGGGCTATGTGAGACTGTTGTTCATTGACTACAGCTCAGCGTTCAACACCATAGTCCCCACCAGACTGGTGGACAAGCTGATCGAGCTAGGTCTGAGCTCCGCCCTGAGCGCCTGGGTACTGGACTTTCTGAGCGAAAGACCCCAGGCGGTCAGGGTGGGGGGTCAGACCTCCAACACCATCACCCTGAGCATCGGGTCCCCCCAGGGCTGTGTTCTGAGCCCCCTGCTGTACTCACTCTACACACACGACTGTGTGGCCAAGTTCAGCTCCAACTCCATAGTGAAGTTCGCAGATGACACAGTGGTGGTGGGGCTGATCTCGGACAACGACGAGAAGGCCTACCGGGAGGAGGTGGAGGTACTGGAACGCTGGTGCCAGGACAACAGCCTGCTCCTGAACATTGGCAAAACCAAGGAACTGATCGTGGATTATAGGAGAGGACAGCGGGAGACACACACACCACTGATGATAAACGGGGCTACCGTGGACAGGGTGAGCAGCTTCAAGTACCTGGGGGTCCACATCTCAGAGGACCTGACATGGTCAACACACATAGGCACAGTAGTAAATAAGGCGAAACAGCGTCTCTACCACCTGAGACAGTTAAGGAAGTTCAGAGTATCGGGGAAGATACTCCAGTCCTTCTACTCAGGAGCTGTAGAGAGCATCCTGACCGGAAACATCACTGCCTGGTATGGAAACAGCACGGCACAGGACAAGAAGGCCCTACAGAAAGTGGTGCGCTCAGCCGAGCGTACCACGGGTATTGCACTACCCCCCCTGCAGGTTCTATACAACAAGAGGTGCAAATCCAGAGCCTGCAGGATAATGAAAGACCCTCACCACCCCAATAACAGCCTGTTTCAGCTGCTGAGGTCAGGCAGACGCCTGCAAATCTCAGCTACTAGGACAGAGCGGTTTAGGCTCAGCTTCTTCCCCCAGGCCATCAGAGCCATGAACAATGTACATTGAGTGCTCAGAACATTGAACTGTCCACACACAAGCACACATGAACACACACACGACACGCACACTGTGCACGCTCACACACGAGCAGCCACTTAACACTTTAACATGAGCGGGCACACACTCATGTCGCACACACGCACACTTATGGCCAAAGGAAAGGTCACTTTAAATTAGAATAACAGGAACAGTGTATTGCACTACCAAAGCTAACTAGCATGTCACACATGCGCTGTAAATAACTATGTACAGATATCGAGATGTCACTCCATGTTACCTGCTATCTGTTACTGCACAATGTTGTTTCTTCTTTTGATTCTATTATATGTACCACTGTATTGCACATCGTTGCGGGCAAGACCACCCGCATTTCATTGTATACCTGTATGCCGTGACAATTAAAACTCTTGACTTGACTTGACTTGACTTGACTTGACTTGTCCCACAATGCTCGTACAATAATTTTTGCCCTGGTGGTGTACGGTAGAATACATCCTAGCGGGTCATATTGTCGGGCGAGTGTTGTGTACACACTCCGTCTGGTGGTCGGCGCCGCCGCCGGCCTTCCCTGCTCCGTAGTCAGGGGCTTGTGTCTGTAGTGAAGCGAATCTGTTTTGAATCGCCACACCAATCCCAGGGTCATCTCCTGGGCTTCTCCCGGGATTGTAGCCATCCAGGTCTCGCTGCTGGCTGCCTTGTCCTCGGAGGAGAGGCTGCGCAGTACTTGCGGATCGCTGCTGGCCCACTGCCTGAGATCAAAGCCGCCTTTGATCAATGAGGCGCGGAGTTTAATCAGGAGAGCCTCGGCTTCTTCCTGGGTTGAAAGGCTTTGTAGACAGTTGTCTACGTAGAAGCTGTTCTTTACGCTGTGTCGGACCTCTTCGTCCGCTGCTGGGTCCTCTGCTACATGTTTCTGTAGTGCAAATGTCGCACAGCAGGGGCTGCACGTCGTTCCGAAGGGGAGGACTTCCCATTGGTAGATGGCTGGGTGCTCATCTCCTGGCTTCTCTCTCCATAGGAACCGTAACAGGGGCTTGTCCACCTCTACTAATCTCACCTGCAGGAACATTCCTTTAATGTCCCCGCTGATGGCCACCTTTTCCTGGCGGAAGCGGAGTAGAACGCCGAGTAGGGAGGGGCCGAGTGTGGGACCGGGCAGTAACTCTTTATTCAGATTTTGGGATCCGATCTGGTAGCTGCAGTTAAATACTATGCGGTCTTTACCGTTGTGATGGACCTTGTGGTGGGGCACGTACCACGATTCAGTGGTCTGGTCAGCCTCTTTAATGTCCATCTTTGTGACGTGTCCCGCTGTGATGAGCTTCTCAATCTCAGCGCGGTATACACTCTCTTGGGCGGGGTTCTTGGCTAAGCGCCGCTCCGTGTTCAGCAGGTACCGTTCTATGGCGTCTGTCTTGGCGTGGAAAGTAGGCATTCCTTCTCGCCGCAGGAGTGGCGTGGCGTATCTCAACACGCCGTTGACCGGGACTCTCTTGGTCCCTGTCTCGAGGAGGTGAATGGCGTAAATGTCATCTTTAGAGCGAATGTCTTTCTTTCCATTCTTAAAGGGCATTTGTTCCAAGCTCCATAGCCGCTCTACGTGTTGCAGGAGTGCGGTTTCTCCCTCTGTGACTCGGGAGTGGAGACATCTAGTGGCTGTACTTCGGTTGAGAGATTTGGCGAGCGGGCCTTGGAGAGTCCATCCCAAACGGGTCTCGACTGCTGCAGGACAGCCTCGGGGTCCGGTATGAACCCGGTCTATCGGGACAATGAGGTCTGCATGGTCGGAGCCTATCAACAGGGTCGGCATAGCATTGTCTATGAGCGGGATCGGTAACTTGCGCAGATGTGCATATTTCTCCATCAGCTTGGCGACGGGGTATGTGTACCGCGACAGTCCTATTTCTTGGCTGGTGAAAGCGTCTGCAATCTGGTACCGTCGCTCAGGCTGGCCGCTTGCTGCGATAGAGAATGAGACATTCTCGCCCTTTATCGTCTTCAAATCTCGTCTTATTGTCCGAATTGTCATTTGGGTTTCGCTTCCCCGCAGCCCTAGCTGGGCCGCAGCGGAGGCGAGCAGCAGGGTCTTCTCTGACCCGTCATCGAGGACGGCGTAAGTGTCCAGGACTTTATTCTGGTGGCTTAGTGTCACACGCACTACTTTTAGGAGTACTCGGGCTCCACTGCTGCTGGCGGGATCGATGTACATGACGCTCGCTTTGCGGCTGGATGGTGCAGGTGAAGGGCGCCGTCTGTTACTGTCGTGAAGTATGTCCAGATGGGCTCCATCGCACTTGGTGCACCTTTTCTTTAAGCGGCATTCGGCTGCCATGTGTGAGCGCGCACAGCGAAAACAGCGCTTGTTGGACTTTATCCATTGACCTGCTTCCTCCGCGTTCAGCTTGGGGAAGGAGTCACATTGCGCTAGCCAGTGTTCTTTCTCACAGTAGGGGCACACTATCTTCCACTTCTCCGTTCTGGAGGGGGTACTGTGGCTCCTGCTGCTCGGTACTGACTCCGATTGGTGCATCACAGTCACCGATCTTCTTCCATCATTTAGTCGTCTGGTTCCTTCTCTGGAGCCAGGGGTGCTCCGTCCGAATGTATCTAGCCGTAGGCTGCTGACTTCTCTCGCCAGGAAGTCTGCTAGATCGAGGAGGTTCGGTTCGGGGCCATTCGGGTCTCTGTGGTCCCTCTGCCGCCTAAAGCGCTCCTGACGAGCGGGCGGCAGCTTCTCCAGGATCCTTTCCACATTTGAGTTGGCGTAAAGTTCATACTTCCCCTTCTCTCTTTGCGCTCCCAACATCCCTACCAGGGACTGCACTCTGATGGACAGGTCGTCCAGTGCTCGATTGTCTATTGCTGGGGGTAAGCGGTCGATGTGTCGGATCTCCTGGATCACGTAATCCCATATGCGCCCATACCTCTGGTCCAATGCTACCAGCGCTGCTGTGTATGGGGTGGTGGAAGTCGCGTAGGCGAGCGCTATATTATGTGCGCGGGGCACCTTTAAGTGCTGCAGTAGGATGGCGTATTTGTGGCGTTCATCCAATACATCCACCAACATGGTCTCCAGACACATGCGGAGTTCTGTATACTGGGCCCGGTTCTCTTGGGTGAAGTCGGGTACCATAGGCGTGCCAATGTATGACGCTGACTGTGGATACATCGGCGAGCGTTGGGGGAGAGGCCTCCTAGGCGAGTCTCCTCCCGCTCCTTGGTATGGGCTGGTACCGGCAGTGTACCATGGCCCGCTTGTCCAGGTGCTGTTCCTCGGTGCGGGTCGTGCGTCGTGCTCACCCGTGTATAGAGTCGGGGGTCTGTAGCGCAGCTCCGCGGGAGTATAGCCTGGGCTGTACCGGACCTCCTGGTCCGGTAGAGTACTGTGCTGTCTTCGGGCGCGGTTCTCCTCCTCTTCCTCTTCGTCTTCAGTTAGGTCATCCAGTGCTTGTAGTCTCTGGTTTAGCCTCTCCACAGGATATGCTGCTCCTTCCCGGTTGCTAGGTCTCGCTTGGACCGGTGGGGGGAGGTGGTCTGTGGGGGGTATAGACCTCGTCTGTTGGTCAAGTTCAGGGTTGTTTACTCGGCTAGGGGATGCCGCCCTGGAGGTGTGTCTAGACGAGTTCCTGGAGCCTCTGGCGGAGGGAGAGGGTGTTGTCCGTCTGATCAGCTGTTCTATTAGTTGCGCTTGCTGTCTGTCGCGCTCTGCGTCCCGTAGAGCACCAGCAGCTGCTCGCTGGCTGTCTGCTCGGTCTCGGGCCACATTCTCTTCCATCTGAATGCGTCTTATTTCCAGGCGTATGTGCTCTTCTTCGCTCCGTTGCTGTATCTGCAATCGATCGCGTTCACCCTGGAGTCTATCGCGTTCAGTAGAGGCTTTCAGGCTGACGAGGAATGCCTGCTGTAGGGTCCTCTCTGCCTCGCTGGGAGAAGGCGGTTGTATAGGGGAGCCTTCCCTCGGGGTACTCCTTGCGGAGCCTTGGAGCTCTATCTCCACGGTGCTCTCCCCGTCTTCTTCCGTGCCGAGTTCTCTCTCGGTAGCGTTGTATTCCTCCCGGGACTCATCGGGGACTACTTCTTCAGTACTGGCGGGGTGTGAAGTCATGTCTGGTTCCCACTGGTCCCCACCGTGAACTTGGTCAGTTACATTAGAGCCCGTAGGGGCCTCTATGGTCGGGGTAGTCTGGGCGTTGGGGTTAGACATACTTTTACTTTCTAGTTTTACCGCGTTTACTGTTAGTAGAAGACTAGGTTGTTGACTGACAGCGTAAGCCTCTAAGTACTGAGGGAGCCGTCGTTCGCGCTGCGGGCGTTGGTTAGGAGGATCGTTTTGTGGAGTGTTCATCATAGGCCATTTCAATATTAATAACACTATATTAATATTACACTAATTACCATCCGGCTCGAAGGACCAATTGTAACTGAGGGGTACAATTCCCTGACTGTATTACTAGATATGATACTTACTACCACTACCTTTGTACTTAATATTCGGCCACCCAGTACACGGCATAAATATATTATCATGAACACTCTCACGTAGATGAAACGGATCCAACACAAATGTACGAATTAGAAACAGGTCTTTATTTCCTACACAGCGATGGTGTGTAGAATAAGCACTTAATCACTTAATTACATTTATGAATTGAAATAGTATGCACTTTTATGGCAAGGAGTATTCGTCGGTATATCAATAGATAATGTCCAATCTCTGAAGGCGCAGGTGGTAAATATACGACCTGGAATAGTTAAGGAATAACAACAATGATACTTTAATGATTATAGGCTGGATACACTAGAGGGGGTTAATCCGGTCGCTTGTAAGCCGACAGGAGTAGGAGGGGGGGGGGGGTAGAATCCAGCTGCCTCGTCCGGCCAAGGGTATCCCAGGTGAACCCACTGTAGTGCCGTTCAATGCGCCGGCGATCCTTGGACCACAGATGAAAGCAGGTGGACTCTTTGTGGGCCGGCTCTCTCCGGTCCACGGGGGAGAGATGTGGAGAGACCTCGTCTTGCAGAGTGTCTCCTCACCTTGCGTCCTCTCCAGGGGGGGGGGGTTCCAACACACGGTAGTGTCGGGGGTCTTTATCCATAGAATAATCAAAGTATCCAAAGCATAATCCGTGCCTGGGAAGGCGGGCTGTCGTCGGTAGAATAATCCGGTATACAGGTCCACTCGCTCGTCGGCTCTGGGGCTCCTCGGGTGCAGCTTCACATAGGGTCAACCACCCTGGGTAAGCAGCCAGTTCTCTGCCCGAAACGATGGGGTACTGACTACGGTAGTATTCTCACCGCACGAAGCACTATATATTAACAGACTATTATTAGCTTAATAGACTACGTCCAACTCGACGATATAGTGCCAAATATGACTATTCAAATATTAATATACACAATGTCTCAATACCGATGGTAGGCCGAACTTGGCCTTACTCCCACACGTGGCATCGCGGGGAGGCTTTACGTCTGTGACTCTATTGGAGGGTAAGAAACTGGACTGAAAAGAAAGTCCTACTTTAGTAGCGCAGTATATATACGCACTATGAACAAATAGTCCCATTAGTGGTGCGGTAGCCAAATTCCTACGCGGAACTAGGACTTGTTCGTACATGTCGAGCGGTACGTTTGAACTGGGTCTGAGGGGTATGGCAGCCTGGCACCAAGGTCTCGACCAATAGTAGAATGGAGACTATTATGGGATGTTCAGTAGGCTAGAATGGATATTCAATGCATATTGTACAAGGAATATACAAGGGATATCAGGGAATATTAGAGAATATACAAATACAATTAAATATATATATATAAATAAATATATATATTCGGTTTAATCTGGCCCTTCACAACAATAATAATAGATTGAATTTTAAGAGAGAAGTGCCTTTCTCAGACTCAAGGACACTGTACAAGGAAAGGATGAAAAAAAAAAAAAAATAAGAAATAAAATTGAAAAAAAATATAATAAAATACATAAAAGATCTGTGTATAGTAACAACAAGAAAAAACAAATAAGATAAGAGATAAAAAATAAAAATAAAAAAGGAGGCAAGTTCTGTCCAATTGGATGAAGTGGTTGAAATTAACAAACAAACAAACAACAAAACAAAACAAAACAAAACAACGGAATCTGTGGCTTAGAAAAAAGTCAGGGGTGGGCTAGTTGGGAGCGGGGCCGTGTTGCGTGAAGGCAAGTGTGAACAGGTGGGTTTTTAGCTTGGTTTTGAAGAGGTTGATGGTGTCAGAGCCTCGGATGAGGGGGGAGAGGGAGTTCCACAGTCTGGGGGCAGCTGCAGCGAAAGCTCGGTCTCCCAGTGTGGAACGCCTGGTGCGGGGGATGGTGAGGAGGTCGGAGTTGGAGGATCGGAGGCCTCGTGCTGGAGTGTAGGGGTGGAGTAGGTTGGTCAGGTAGGAAGGAGCCAACCCGTGCAGGGATTTGTAGGTGAGGAGGAGGATCTTGTAGGGGATTCGGTAGTTGATGGGGAGCCAGTGGAGTTTTTGCAGGGTGGGGGTGATGTGCTGCCAGGGTTTGGTGCGCGTGAGGACCCTCGCAGCAGAGTTTTGGACGTACTGTAAGCGATCCAGAACCTTCTTGGAGGCACCAAGAAGGATTCCGTTACAGTAGTCGAGGCGGGAAGTGATGAAGGCGTGAATGAGTGTTTCCGCTGAGGTGTCGGAGAGTGAGGGGCGGAGGCGGGAGATGGTTCTGAGGTGGAAGAAGGCGGATCTGGTGACAGACTTGACGTGAGGGTGAAATGAGAGGGTGGAGTCCAGTATTACGCCCAGGTTCCTTACCTCTGTGGAGGGGCAGATGGAGTAGCCATCCACGGAGAGAACAAGGTGGTCGATCTTTTGGAGGAGGGCTGGTGAGGCTACAACTATGAGTTCGGTCTTCTTACTATTGAGTTGAAGGAAATTGGTGGTCATCCATGTTTTTATGTCCTAGAGGCAGGCAGTGAGGGAGGGGGGAGGAAGGGGGGCCGATGGTTTGGTGTGGAGGTAAAGCTGTGTGTCGTCTGCATAGAAGTGGAAGTGGAGGCTGACTGCCTGAGATCTCGGCTGACTGCCTTACGGCTTGTGCGAGTGGTTCTATGGCCATGTCGAATAGTAAAGGGCTAAGAGGATCCCCCTGGGGGTTCCCCCGTTGTAGAGGAAAGTTGCTAGACCTAAGTCCATTAGTCAGGACCGCCGACATCCGCGAGTTGTAAAGAACCTTGACCCAGTCAATAAAGGTGTCACCTAAGCCAAATTCAGCGAGGGTTAAAAATAGATACGGCCATTCTACACGGTCAAATGCCTTCTCCGCATCGAGAGACAGAACCACCGCGGGGTGGTCTGTCTCACGAGTCATTTGGATGATATTGAGGAGCCATCTCATGTTGTCGGTAGAGTTCCTACCCTTAATAAAACCGGTCTGATCCTCGTTAATAATAAAAGGGAGTACTTTTTCCAGGCGCATGGACAGGATCTTGGAAAGCAACTTTTGGTCCGAATTGAGTAGGGCTATAGGCCTATAGGAGGCGCACTCCTCAGGGCATTTACCCTTCTTAAGGAGAAGGCCGATATTAGCTTCCCGTAGAGACTGGGGCAGTATCCCCACCTCAGCGGAGTGATTAAGCATTGCCAGCAGGGGATCCAATAGAATATGACCGAATTCCTTATAAAACTCGCATCCGAAACCGTCCGGGCCCGGAGCCTTACCAGATGGCATAGCCTTAAGGGCGCCCAGAGCTTCTTCCTTCGTAATTGGGGCGTTAAGGAGCAAGTTCTGATCTTTCGATACCTTAGGGAGGTGTAATTCAGCGAAGAAGGCCTGCATGTCAGAGAGAGCACCATCGGGTCGCTCGGTCCTATAGAGTTGGGCATAGAAAGAGGCAAACTCTTTGTTAATAGTTTTGGTGTCAAAGGACCTGACCCCGTTGGAGTCAGAGATTGAGGCTATTACTTGGGTGTCAGCCCTTTTTTTTGCCAAGTTAGCCAGGCACCTACCCGGCTTGTCACCGTGTTCGTACATTCTCTGTTTGGCAAATTTAAGAGAATATTCGGCGTCCTGGATCAGAAGAGTGTTTAGCGCCGCTCTGGTGGCCGTAAGCTCTATAAGCACAGCCGGGGCTGGGTTTGAAACATGTTGATTTTCAAGGTCGGCTAGTTTGGATTCAAGAAGTTTGCATTGTTCATTTTTCTTGCGCTTCTTGGATGATACATAAGATATAATCAGTCCACGAGAAAAGATGTGGTGGATTTTCCCAAGCAAAATGTATAAATGTACAGGTCTGACGTCCGCTACAGAGTCGTTGCTAAATATGGTAACAGTGCATCACACATTTCTGATTCAAGCGGTGTCTCCAACCCCCCCTGGAGAGGAGGGGTGGAGGGGACACAGGTTGGATTAGCACAGAGTTGTAAAAGGACGATACTCAGGCAGTCTCTCTGCAATAGTAAACACAGCCTAGGCCGGGGGACAGAGTAATTTAGCATATCAAAGGTCCCATGATCCTGCTGGCAAGTTAAAAATAGATTCTGAATAGATATGATGTTGATTTATAGCCGGCTATAGTGAAACAGTCTCAATAGAACAATCAGGAACAGGAAGTAACACCCGCCAGGCGGAGTGGAAATACCCCAAGATCACCACCTACCCCCCTCTCTCTATGTTTCAAGTTTCTTTAATAGTTGTCATACAGAAGTACAGAATACTTTTGTACAAAATGCTTCTTACTGTTGCGCTCCAGAGACTGTGCAAGACAAGATAAGTATGAAATAAAAACATAGTAAAATTAGAAGTAAAGAAAAGAGGTCACAGTGTTCAGTTTAGACATATGTACAATGTTCGATGCAGAATAGACGTAGTTACCATACAATATACAATACTGTGCAGTGTACTAATATACAATACTATATAGTGCAAGGCAGAAATGGAGAAATGGGACGAGGTGCAATTTAGGTACAATTCACAGTAGGTGTACGAGTTGTAGTGCAAATCCTTTATCAATAAATATAAAGTGTAAGTGTGTTTGTGTGATCTAAAGTGTGGAGAGTGGGTGCTGCAGTGTGTTGTTTGTTTGAGTGAGTGTGTGCGTGTGGGTGTGTGTGCTGTGTGCATTTGATGGTTGTTGCATAGTGATTATTGTTCGTTTAGCGATTATTGTTCGTTTAGCAGCCTGATGGCCTGGGGATAGAAGCTATGGTGGGGGAGACAAACACCTCAAACAGACGGTGGCCAGGTGGCTTACAAACTAGTCTCACAAACACTTGGACCATAGGACTCTTATGCTAGAGATGTAGTAATCTTAAACTATCAATAAAGAAACCCTTGTTTAGACACATTTCTGCCTAGCGGGCAAACTAAACTTCAGAAATATATAGTTTAACTATGAGCAAAAACAGAAGAATCTTCTAACAGCAATACACAGTCAGGCTATTAAAAGCCAACATATGCCTTATACGATATGCCTTAATAAGGACATATCCGGGTAGATAAGCTACAAAGGCTGCTACCTAGTTTCACCCAATCAGAAGTGTAGGTGGGCTACAAACGGCCGCCTCACTGGTCCTCCAATAGGAAGCTCTCTCTCTCATAAAAAGGTCCGCCCTTCCTGACGTAATGCTGGGGGAGGAGTTAGTCTTTAAAGTGAGCGGTTCAGAGACAGAGAAAAACACAACAAGAAACAACACGACCAGAAGCTTGCTTTTCCCCTACTGGACGGAAGGACGACGACGCGCTGAGACGAGCACCAGCGAACCAACGGACAACGAGTAGGAGCCGAGAGAGATTCTTTTAATTTAAGTGAATTTTAGTCTGAAACCCACGGTCGATGGCACAGTATCGGGCATGATTGGGTTTCATTGCATTGTTTTTCATTCAAATCTTTTGTTATTAACGTTGGGATACCATTAAAACCGGATTCTTACAATAACTTCCTCTCTGACTCCTCTTTTCAACCGCCGTCTCTTTGTCGTCGCTTTAAACCACTTAGCTGGTTTTTGAAAGTACATAGGGCTTTTAAGAGACACAATTCACAACGCAGAGTAGGTTTGTTCTGATCCATCAGAACAGAATATAGACCCTTTGTGACTTCAAAGACCTTAGATGTTTCCCAGAGTAGAGACGGGTTATCCGTAGAATGAAAGTTAATTGAGTAGAAAATTTTAAATTCCGATTCGAAATAGGAGACAAATATATCATCTTTGAGGAGGTATGGGTTGAGGCGCCAACGCCTCGACAGCGCTCTCTCTTCTGACAGGGAGTAGACCAGGTATATAGGGGCGTGATCCGATAGAACGATGCTTCCGATTGTGCAGGATGATACTAGAAAGAGCTTAGAGGAAGGGATGAAGAAATAGTCTATTCTACTGTTGCTCTTGTGTGGGCTGCTAAAAAAGGTGAACTTCAGTTCGGATGGGCAAAGGGTTCTCCAGACATCTGAGTATCCAGTGTCTTCGCATAGGGAGGTGAGCATCTTTGCTTGCCTAGAGGGGGGGGCCAGACTGGGTGGGAGTTTGTCAAGAGACGGTATGAGGTGACAGTTAAAGTCTCCGCCCACAAAAGCATTCTCAGAGGCCAGGCCATTAAATTCAGTAAATATCTTGGATAGAAAGTCAGGGGAGTAGCCTGGGGGACAGTATACATTCATAAATGTAATTTCTTTACCCTTAAGAACCCCTTTGATAATCACATAGCGACCATGGCTATCCACAGAGGAAGTTATAAGTCTAAAGGGGAGATTTTTATTGATCAATATGGCCACTCCCCTACTAAATGTAGAATAGTTTGTAGCAAAGACTTGTCCTACCCAGCTCTTTTGGAGTTTAGCAGTGTTACAAACTTTGCCATCTTATTTATATTGAAACATATTTTTTTGGAAATCCACCCCTCTGATGGGATCAGGAGAATCCAGTTTTTTGGGATCAAATTGATCCCAATCCTGTGTTGTCGGTTTGAAATACCCGTTTTGAAGATTTGATCCAGATTAAAGCTTGGATTTGATTTCCTGATCTGATCGGATATCAAAGTGATCCTGATCCTGTTTTTTGGTTTAGAACTACCCACAATCCAAATCTGATAGGGATTAAAAGTTTTGAACTCCTGGGCCCAGGCCATCAGGATGCTCAATGACTCCATGTAACAACCCATCACTCACTGCACACACATCCACATGTACACACTCACTTTAAACAAACACTCACCTTACCACTCACTTTATATTTATCTATTATTAAAGAGATTTGCACCACTTTCATACCTCATTTGCACCCTACCCCACGTTTTCTCTCTGCATTCTACCTCACTGGTACTCATTTTACTCTGTATTGTATATATGTATATTGACTTTACCTACTTTTTACTTCTTAATTATTTTGTACTTACTTTCTCTTTACTGTATGTAGCACACTCTCAGGGGCCAATACAGAAACAAGCATTTCATCATAAAGTATCCTGTATTTTGTTCTGACAAACTTGAACTTGAACTTAACCAGGATCCCCAGTACAGAACTGAAAGGGTCTATAGCTGTCAATACATTGGCCATAAATATAACTGATCAGGAGAATAACCAGACACTTCTGTGATCTATTGTCTATATCAGGGGTTCCCAAACTTTTCAGGCCGGGGCCCAGAAAATAAGGCGTCAGAGAGCCGCGGCCCAATGCACATCGTCTGGCTTTTTTTTTTTTGTTTTTGTTTTGCCAGGCGACCGATTTTTTAAGCCAAATATCACTTCAATCCTATTAAGTTAGTTCAAGTTAGTTATTCATTTATATGTGCTATTTATGAGAGGGCTAACTTGTTGCAAAATAATAATGATAATAATAATAGCCTCATTAAAATACTATTGTTGCTTCGGTTGTTTTCAGCGTTTTATGTGCATAATCTGTTATTTAGTTTGAAATGTTCGTTGAAATAAGTAGATTTTTCGTTTTTGTTTATTTATTAAGTTAATATAAAACCATATAGTCACATTTTAGAATACAATAGAATCGAATTTTAGAATACAACTAGAAACACTGTCCTGGCCTGCTTCTAAGTTCAGTGGCATGACAAAAAAAATTTAAATAAAAAAATAAAAAAAAGATAATTTTTTATTTTTTTATTTTTTTTAATCATCTCGCGGCCCACCCGTGGCTGCTCGCGGCCCACCTTTGGGTCGCGACCCCGACTTTGGGAACCACTGGTCTATATGAGGGGTCAGCGGACAAGTGGTCGGGGCTCTTTTCCACAACCACTGACTCTGTGGGAGTGTGAGGAAGAGAACACATGATGTGATTGAATAAAGTACCGGAGAAACGCACTCTCTGGCTGTTCGAGTTCTTTTAATCTCCAATTCCCACTACACCAACCAGTTGCTGGGATTAGATCAGCCCAACCAGTTGCTTTTTTTAAATGGTTGTTTAACCCATTCCGTTTTAATTTGACTGCTTTTGCTGTGCTGCATCAGTCTGTCTCACCATGCTCCTTTTATTAGCTTTTATCTAATTCATTACTTCATTACCACTATTGTTGTTTTATTCCTATTTCAATTTTTGTGTTGTATTTATTTTACATGATTTCTACGTTAAGCACTTTGTATTTCAATCTTGCACAAAAGGCTCTATATAAATAAAGTTTGATTTGAATTTGAAAAACAACCAACAGGCATTTTTCTTAATGTGTAAAATCCTGTTTTGAAAGGTCCTTTATAAATACAGTAACATTTACTTTAGAGGGCATACTAATCATGATTAAGCACCTATTGAGGAATTTGATGTTAAACTATTGATTATTGTTACTCAAGTCTCAGACCTGATTACCTGAAATCCTTCCAGAATGGCTTCTACTTCCCTTCCTAATGACACATTCAGTAAAGACCTATCCATCTGTTTACCTCAAATAAAAATCAGGTGAATAATATTTGTTCTATATACTTTGTTAACATTTAGTTCCTCATCAGGTCCAAGGTACTTTATTATTTATAAAAGTAAGGCATTAAATGCTCCGCTCAATAGGAGTTCACTCCACCTGGAATATGACCTCTCCTGGGCCCTCATTCATCAACGTGTTCTACGCACAGATCTGTGCTTACCCTGTGCGTACGATCATTTCTAAGCAAAGAGTGGGATTCATCAATTTCAATTTGAACTTGACTCCGTGCTTACATCTACGCACAGGTCAGACCAGGCGTACCTCGCGCCCAGTGGTAGAATATATTATTACAACAAGGAAATGAGCTTCTGTGCATAATAACACTGGCATGTTCTGTACGAACCGTAGTTCATTATAGTTCATTGTAAAATAGCAACAGTAGGGCCTAGTGTAATTATGGTCAAAACCATAGCATTTGGAATAATAGATCTTTCTCTCAGAATGAATGCAGCATGGTTTATATAGCGTTATCGGAATATACGGGGTGTAGGCTACTGACTGACTGCGCTCCGCGTAGCTTGATTGATTGATTGATTGGAAAGTTTATTAACAGATTGCAGAATGGGTACAGTACAGTACAGCTCAGTACATACAATTGTTAATTGGGGATGCAGACCAACTTTCGTCTTGTTTACATCAGGGTCCCCCATTTTCAATTCATCATAAATCATAAAGCTCAACTCGTTATTATTGTGCGCAGACCGCAGAAACACGGGACGTCTTGATTATATTTAAAAGGCTTTACGTTAAACGAAACAAGTGGAATTTCGAAGCTGTAAGCAGAATACAAGTCATATGAATATAGTGTTCTTCCCCCTTTTTACTGTATAAGAAAGAATAGAAAACGCATTGCAATGACACCATAGTGGACAGACTATGTATATGATGGGATTCAAGTTCGCGTTTTTGTTGATCATAGGCATGCTGTCAGAGTATGATATCTTCAAACATTCTAGAACATTTGTCGTCACAGATCATGTCCTAATAGAACATAGGCTATGGCATGGATCGTGATATTGTGTGGACTGTAATTATTACTGTACCGGTACCACCCATTGTGACAACAGCCTTGTGAGTCCCGCACACAAACATGATGGAATTCAAGTTCATGTATTGAAAGGCATGCAGGCTACATCATACATGCAGTGAGATTCATTGTTCTTGTATATGATCTCTATTATTGTTTATATAGGCTACCCAATACTGACATCAAAATAGATTGTAGTATGCCTCTAAAAATCATATAGCCAATCGAACACAACTAATAAAGGCATTCATATTACAGCACGGTTATAATGACACACAACCAACGCCAAACAGTGGTCAACGAACGGTCTTTATTAGTATTTTGAGCTGTCCAGGCAGAATTGCAGCAATGGTCTTAGGGAGCCGTTGATATCTGACATCACCGTTTACAAATCCGCCTTTTATTTATCCCATAATACGCGATAGTGTCTTCTTGGTTCGACAGCAGTGAATTCTCCGTGGAGTTTCTCAGAGTACCGCTCGGGTCAGTCCATTATTTCACATCCCATGGGGGGTGTTTCCTCACTTTCATGACCATATATGGATAATCATGCACGAGCATTGACGGTAGAACAAAGTTCTACGGAGGAGCGTAGAGCCTGCGTACGCACCGTGTGATGAATCCCGACTTCCCTGTGCGTACACTAGTTCTACATTCCGTGCTTACGTGTGGAAATAGAACATATTCTACGTCCACGTTGATGAATGAGGGCCCTGGATATCTCTATACATCACTGGTATTGGCCTTCCCCCATATCTCAATATTGATAATTGAAAACAGGAAGAATGGCTTCTCGTTTACCTGGGCACACAATTAAATATTAGTACCTGGCTCTACTTTTCAATCAATGACATAATTTTTTAGATTAGATTAGACTAGATTCACTTTATTGTCATTACACCTGTTCTGGCGGTAGGCAAACTGGTAGGGGTCAAGTGAGGGCGGTAGGCAAACTGGTAGGGGTCAAGTGAGGGCGGTAGGCAAACTGGTAGGGGTCAAGTGAGGGCGGTAGGCAAACTGGTAGGGGTCAAGTGAGGGCGGTAGGCAGGATTTAAGGTGAGCCAGGACTAGCCTCTCGAAGCACTTCATGATGATGGAGGTGAGTGCTACGGGTCGGTAGTCATTGAGGCTCTCTGGGGAGGCGTGTTTAGGGACAGGAATGATGGAGGTGACTTTGAAGCATGTGGGAACTTTTGCCTGGGCCAGGGACAGATTGAAAATCTCAGTCAGGGGCGGCCGGCTAGCGAATCCAACTGCCAGCGGTACCTCCGGCTTGTCGGTCGTCCGTGCTGACACAATTGGCAGTGTCAGTGGGTGGGAAGCCGGCGTGGGTGGGTCCTGGTCCTTGTAAAGCTGAGGGTTTTTTCAACCTGTAACTTGTTCTTGTCAGAGACCAGCAGGGCTGAGTCGTCCGCAAACAGGAACAAGTTGCAGTCACAAGCTGACGACATGTCATTTGCATAAATTAGGAACAGTAGCGGTCCTAGTATGCTTCCTTGTGGAACACCACAGTTCACTGTGAGGGGGGGGGGGGGATGGGTACCGTTTACCTCCACCATCTGTTCTCTCCCCTCCAGGTAGGATTGCATCCAGCTCACTGATAGACTATCAAAACCAATTGCTTTTAGCTTGTCAATCAGAATAGAGTGATTGACAGTGTCGAAGGTCTTTTGTAGGTCCAGCATGACCATGCCGCAGTATCTGCCCACGTCCACCTCTTGTTTGATGTGGTCGTTCAAATAGAGAAGGCATGTGTCAGTGGAGTGGGATGTTCTGAAGACAGATTGGAATTCGAAGATTCGATTTTTTTCCGCAAGGTACTTTTCGACTTGTTCGTATACTATTTTTTCCATGACTTTCGAGATGGAGGTAAGAATAGAAACAGGGCGGTAGTTGCCTGGGTCTAATTTGCTGCCCTTTTGTGCAGGGGGGTTACTCTTGCAATTTTGAAGTCTTTGGGTACGTATCCCTGTTTTATGGAGAGGTTTATTATGTCTGTGATGACCAGTGATGCCGGTAACGCGTTACTAAGTAACGCGTTATTGTAATCTGATTACTTTCCCCCGAAAATAGTAATCTAACGCGTTAATCTTTAAAAGCCAGTAATCTGATTGCAGTTACTTGTCCAAGTGGCTGTGCGTTACTATTTCGTTACTATCTCATCATAAATTCATAATGCAGGCGGAATGCAGTATTTTATTTCGTTTTCGACAGTCAAAAATACATTTTGAGCTGTTTTTCTTATTATTATTATGGAGTGACGTGGTGTGGCAGTGAAAGGGTTACACAAGAATGTGTCCCGCGGCGTGACTGGACTCTCTGTCTGTGAGTGACTCTGCTTTGGCCCAATCACATTCCCCATCCACAGTCTGCGAATCAGAGGCAGAGTAGGGCGGGTCTTCACAGCACGTCATGTGACATATGCGCCAATCGTGTGACAGCAGGGCTCCGTTGTTATGTTCGTCTGAGAATTCCACCCCAAAACGCTTGTCTAAACGAAGTGAAACCGCAAGAAGACTTTTGCGGTTTCTGTTCAGACTTCCACCCCAAAACGCTCGTTTAAACGTAGCCTCAGTCAAAATACTGTCTACCGCTAAAAACAGCACATCCAATTGCATTGAAAGCATCTGGAATCACAACACTAGCCGACGCTTCGACTAGGTACAGGAGGACTCGGAGGCCAGCCAAACAGCAAAAGAGAGAGATTGTTTCTTTCCCTATTGATTAATGTATATTTGATGGTGGCAGAGCAAAAGCTCTTATTTGCCAGATTTACAGTTAATTTACATGTTAAAGAAAGACTGATTGTATGTTTATAGAGAGACATTTATAAAAACAATTTAATAGTTACAGTTGATATAATTGAATAGTTCAGCCTGCATTTGTTAGATGTGAATAGATACACTGGTTTTGTACAACCACTGGCTGGCTGCTCTAATGCTGTGAGCATCATAGACTGTTGCTTTACCATACTTGATGGTACATAAGCTGAAGCACTAGTTTAACAATTTACGTTATGTGCAGAGAAACAAGTTAAAAACAATTTATGCACTTTCAATAAAGCGTTTAAAAAAAACTGTTGGGGGAACGACGACGACTTCGTAACCTAGTTACTTTCAAAGTAACTAAGTTACTCTGATAATCAAGTAATCAGTAAAGTAACTTGGATTACTTTTTAAAGGAGTAATCAGTAATCAGTAATCGGATTACTTTTACAAGTAATCTGTGGCATCACTGGTGATGACTGGGGTGATGGCGGCTGCTGAGTCTCCAAGGAATTTGGAGGGGATATTGTCATGGCCAGTGGCCTTGTTAGGTTGGAGGGCGCTCAGTTTTTTGAGTACCTCAGCTGTTGTTACCATTTCTAGTTTGAAATCGTCTTTGTGGACCCCTAGGTTATTGTAGTAGGCTATGATGTGTTCTACCCCAAAATGCCCTGAGTGGGTGGGTAGTTTATTCACCAGTGTTGTGGCTATGTTTGTGAAGAAAATGTTTAAGTAATTGGCCACATCCAGCTTGTCTGTGATGAGCGTGTTGTCCGGAATTGGCCATATAGCGAACATTAATAAATAATTAACCTACAAACATGAAATGGTTCTGACAGCACAATATTGATGTAACTATGAGAATCGCTGGGATCTGGTCTCTCTTTCGGCCAGTACGTGAAATATCCGAGCCCTTGCTCAGTGGTTGTCACGATACATTCAGGCGCTCCGTGGGAGAGGCGTGATTTTTTCCCGTAGCCTCTGTTTGCGAAGACGCTCTCTGATTGGCTAGGCCGCGTACAGCGAAGAAGAAAAGACCCTCTCTGACTGGTTTAGCTCCGAAGGGTCTTTTCCGCCTTGTACATATATTCTCTGCTTCGAAGTGGTTATGCTTAGGCATTCTTTCGAAGTGGTTATGCTTAGGCATTCTTTTGAAGTGGTTATGCTTAGGCATTCTTTCGAAGTGGTTATGCTTAGGCATTCTTTCGAAGTGGTTATGCTTAGGCATTCTTTTGAAGTGGTTATGCTTAGGCATTCTTTTGAAGTGGTTATGCTTAGGCATTCTTTCGAAGTGGTTATGCTTAGAGTTAGCCAATCGGAGAGCGTCTTTTTCTTCTTCGCTGCAATCAAAGAGCGTCTTCGCTCACAGAGGCTACGGGAAAAAAGCAAGCATGGGGGAGAGAGCAGCTTGTGGAGAAGCAGTGGCTCTGAGCAGCAACCTGTGTCGTATCGCCATCTTGTGTTCAAAAGGTGGAACTTCATACTGTATCTATTCAATGCACGATAATGGAAATTAATTCAAATAAAATGCTTGTCATTGACAGATTTGAAAAATATTCTGGAATTCAGGTCCTTGGCCTGGGCGATGTTTCATCCAAATCAGACCAGAACCTTAGAAGTTATGGCTAATGCAGACAGACAGACAGACAGACAGAATGACCACAGGAGTGATTGCCATACCCTCCAGGTATCACCGTAATCCAAAACTGCCAAGAAACTGGCTTCAATGATCCTCTTCCAGGTTTTCATAGGGAACTCTCTAACCCCTGTCCTCATCTCCCTGTCTGTCTGTGAGTGGATGTCTCATGGTGATGGCCAAGGTGGTGGATGTCTCGTGGTGCTGGCCAAGGTGGTGGATGTCTCATGGTGATGATCAAGGTGGTGGATGTCTCATGGTGATGATCAAGGTGGTGGATGTCTCGTGGTGATGATCAAGGTGGTGGATGTCTCATGGTGATGATCAAGGTGGTGGATGTCTCATGGTGATGATCAAGGTGGTGGATGTCTCATAGTGATGATCAAGGTGGTGGATGTCTCCTGGTGATGATCAAGGTGGTGGATGTCTCATGGTGATGACCAAGGTGGTGGATGTCTCGTGGTGATTGCCAAGGTGGTGTGATCTGTGGGGCGGCTTTGGCTCAGGGGTAGAGCAGGTCGTCCAATGATCGAAGGGTTGGTGGTTAGAATCCCGCTCAAGCCCATGTCCATCCCATTGCCGTTGTGTCCTTGGGCAAGACACTTAACCTACTTGCCTCGGATGAATGTGTATGCATGTGAATGAATGTTGGTGGTGGTCGGAGGGGCCGTAGGCGATGATTATTCGCCACGCTTCCGTGAGTCTGCCTCAGGGCAGCTCTGGCTGCAATTGTAGCTTACCACCACCGGTATGACTGTGTATGAACGAATAATGGACTCTGTGAAGCGCTCTGGATGTCATGAAGAGCGCTATATAAATCCAAGCCATTATCTTCTCTACATCGCCCCCATACTTCAAATGGATCAGAGCGGAATACATACATTCATCCAAATGGTATATGACTGATATTTTGAGCTCCGAGCCTTGACATTTAGCCTTTATCTTATTTTCATACTAGTGCTCATTCCTCTATGCTTTTTCTTTTGTTGCTGTTGTCCTTAGCTTGTACCCCAGTTGCTATTGCATGTACATGTGTTTTATTACAGGTATATGTACATACACTATTCACCTGTTATATTCTCCACCCATCGATCATCCATAGCAACACTATATGATCACCGACATCCAAGTTGGGGGATCCCCCTTTGAACGGCCATTCTAAGGTTTCTCTCCCCCACATCGTCTGTAGTGCTTTTTCCCTATTGCTAGGTTTTTAGTGAGTTTTTCCTTACCTTCACTGGGGAATGTCTGGGAGTGTTGCATAAACGAAAGTTTTTTCATTTGTCATCTTTGTTTTCATTTGTCACTCCAAGCTTGTGTATTTGATTGTAAGTCTGACCAGACCTCGGCCTCACTTTCTGGTCAGACGCTTGTGTATACTTGTCTCTGATTGTTTGACTCGATCTGAATTTCTACAGTTCACCGTCTTGGCTCATTTTACATATTCCACAACACTCTCAATGTTAGATCCATTCACAGTGATCTAGAAAACAGCTGGAACTTTATTAATAATAATAATACATCCGACTTATATATCACTTTTCTGGGTACCCAAAGACGCTTAAAACTAATTTGTTTAATTTGCATTCAGTACCAGTTTAACATTAATACATGTCTTACTCAGCACTAAAGTGGCAGGTTCTCAACAGCTAATTCTAGAGTCTGTAAACAATACAGTACAGCATCATCTGCATGAAAATGAGATGAGACAATTATGCTTATGTTTATTTAGGATCCCCATTAGCTTTTGCACTTGACAAAAGCTACTCTTCCTGGGGTCCGACACTTAAAACAATACAACAATATTCAAGACATTACATCATTATCAACATCATTAACAATCTCATCCTCAGTTAAGGATGACAGTGTGTACAAGATAATTATCTGTATAAAGTATAAAAATAAAATAAAATAGTGCTACCTGAGCAGCACTCACTGCCATCAACATAAATACAATTAACAAAGTCAATTGGTTTTCACCGCTATGCCATAAGGGTTCAGTGCATGCTCGTTAGTAGATGGTATTTAAATTTCTTCTTGAAAGTAGTTTTGGATTCTATTTCAGCGAAGTAGCTTGACAATGAGTTTCATTCCATGATAGCTCTGTAAGTCACAGAAGATTTCAATAGATTTGTCCTGGGTTTAGGTGCCAGTAGATGGCCTGACGTAGCTTGTCTGGTCATATGGTCATGTTCTTCTCTTACGTGAACAATTCTATCATAAAAATACTGTGGTTTTTTGACAACTTGAACATTTCTGAGAAAAGTAATAAGACGAGATTGCAGATGTTTCTCAACCAGAAGCAATGATACATTTCTGTGCATAACTCCAATATTAGTGCGCTTTGAACAGTGGAGAGCTAGTCTGGCAGCCTTGTTTTGAGCTATTTGTAATTGCTATTTGTGTTTTTGCTGCTGATGAACATATGACCGGACAGTACTCAAGACAAAACCAGAGCCTGGATGACTTCTTTCAAAGTGGTTGGTGTTAAATACTTTGTACATTTTCTTGTCACAGCTATGCTCCTAATGCTCCTAATAGCTGTGCTATGCTTTCTAATATCAATAATAGAAATAAACAGGACAAGACCCAACATTGATCCCTCTGGAACACATTTAGTCACCGGTAAGAACTCGGATAGGGTTCAATTGATCCCTGTTGAATCAAAACAATCCTACGTAATCTCTCAAAAAGCAGTGAATTATATCAATGCAATCCAGATTGATGAAAAGAACAGCACAATGTTTTCTGTTGCCCATAGCAGATACACCATTTAAGACCTAATAACATAACTTAACTCTGGAACTAACTGTTGAGAGCTCAATACAGAATACACTGGCTTGATTATTCATTAGCAATGATTACAGGATTTGTGTTACAGAATAGTTTGGAAATTGGTCTGTAATTATTGAGATAACTTCTATCTTCACCCTATTTAACGGAATGAGTCATGACTTTCAAAAACCTACAAACTATGCCAGATTAAATATAATTAAAATAGGTGTTATTTACTCTGTAATCAATGGAGCAGATAGCTTTAGATAAAGGATCAAATGTCTCCTCTTATCAATGTCTTGCACTGCCTCAATAACACTAGGAGAGGAAGGCTGTAGTTTACAGAGAAATATCAGTTAGTGGGTGACTTATTGCACACTATCATTAATAAGAAGGGACCCTGTTTTCATTCAGAAATACATGACCAGCAGTAGCAACATGTGTATTAAAGGCGAACCTCTTTAATCTCAGATATTAAACAGTCAACCTCATACCAGCAATAACGACCAGTTCTGACTGGAATAGTTTCAATACTGGCTACTGACTGTAGATCTGAAATAAAGGATCAACCACAAGGGGGAGCCAGTTTACCTGACATATTCTGCTCTTGTGTAGGAGAATGCTGTTATGCATCAAGTCATGGGCTTTTAACACAATACTTCTGTTATAAACTAGAAGACTAAGAATATAGTAATTGGTGTGACCAATGTGAAAATAGTTACAAGCTGGGTTTATCACTCAAAAAGTTATTTTATAGGTAGTAGTAGTAGTTTTATTCAGTCATCACACACAATACAACACAATCATTCCACAATCTTTGATTTGGCCGTGACTGAAAAGGTACAGACTGAAGCATAATGCTTATACATGCCTGTCCTATATTCTTAACAGAATTAAGACTACAAAACAGCATTCTAAAAGAAAGACAAAAAAATTATTATTCACATTGTAATCTTAAAAAATAGCTATACAAACCATTGTCTTAAAAACCAAAAGTGAATGATTCTTATGTATATCAGCATTGTTCCACAAGTTAACCCCAACAATAGAAATACATCTCCTTTTAATCCCTTTCTTAGCTTTTTGAACAGTAAATTTACAAATGTCTCTCAAATCATATTTTCTTTCATGTATTGAAAAAAAACCTTTGCACACCGTCCGGGAGTAACTTCGCTTTAGCTCTGTACATTATTTGCATAATTTTATAATAAACCAAATCATTAAATTTCACAACATGAGACTTTATAAACAGTGGATTTGTGTGGTCATAGTAACCAGCCTTATGAAGGCTCCGGATGGAGCGCTTTTGCAGTAAGACTATCGGATTTACAGTATTTTATGTCGACCCCCACACTTACATATCCCCCATAGTAAGATATGTAAGGTGAGCAGTAGATAATGTACAAGGCTTTATAGTTTAATATATCCTTACATTTATACAAGATTTCTACTGACTTAGATATTTCCCCTTGAATATAGTTAACATGTTGTTTCCATGTTAATTACCTTTCTGAATAAATATTTTGCTACAAACTGGACAGCTAAATGGTCTACAATGAATTATTGTGCATTTTCACATTCCCTTTATCTCTGAACCCCTGAACCTGTTCCAACAAATTAAACAACTAGAGTTTCTCTCCAGTATGACTTCCCATGTGTCTTCTCAGAACCCCATTATCACTGAACCATTCCACAAACGTCAGGATTTCTCTCCTGTATGAGTTCTCATGTGTATTTTCAGAGTTCCTTTGTGACTGAAGCCTTTTCTACAAACTGAACAACTAAATGATTTCTCTCCTGTATGAGTTCTCATGTGTATTTTCAGAGTTCCTTTGTGACTGAAGCCTTTTTCACAAACTGAACAACTAAATGGTTTCTCTCCTGTATGAGTTCTCATGTGGATATTCAAATGTCCTTTGTGAGTGAACCCTTTTCCACAAACTGAACAACTGAATGGTTTCTCTCCTGTATGAGTTCTCATGTGGATATTCAAATGTCCTTTCTCACTGAACCCTTTTGAACAAACTAAACAACTAAATGGGTTCTCTGCTGTATGAGTTCTCATGTGGATATTCAAATGTCCTTTGTGAGTGAACCCTTTCCCACAAACTGAACAACTAAATTGTTTCTCTCCTGTATGAGTTGACATGTGTCTGTTCAAAGTTCCTTTGTCACTGAAGCCTTTTCCACAAACTGAACTAAATGATTTCTCTCCTGTATGAGTTCTCATGTGTATTTTCAGAGTTCCTTTGTGACTGAAGCCTTTTTCACAAACTGAACAACTAAAGGGTTTCTCTCCTGTATGAGTTCTCATGTGTCTGTTCAAAGTTCCTTTCTCACTGAACCCTTTTCCACAAACTAAACAACTAAATGGGTTCTCTCCTGTATGAGTTCTCATGTGGATCTTCAAATGTCCTTTCCGACTGAACCCTTTCCCACAAACTGAACAACTAAATGGTTTCTCTCCTGTATGAGTTCTCATGTGGATATTAAAATGTCCTTTCTCACTGAACCCTTTTCCACAAACTGAACAACTAAATGGTTTCTCTCCTGTATGAGTTCTCATGTGGATATTCAAATGTACTTTATAACTGAACCCTTTCCCACAAACTGAACAATAAAATCGTTTCTCTCCTGTATGAGTTCTCATGTGGATCTTCAAATGTCCTTTATCACTGAACCCTTTTGAACAAACTTAACAACTAAATGGTTTCTCTCCTGTATGAGTTCTCGTGTGGATATTCAAATATCCTTTCTGACTGAACCCTTTTGAACAAACTGAACAACTAAATTGTTTCTCTCCTGTATGAGTTGACATGTGGATCTTCAAATGTCCTTTATCACTGAACCCTTTTGAACAAACTGAACAACTAAATGGTTTCTCTCCTGTATGAGCTCTCATGTGGATCTTCAAATGTCCTTTCCGACTGAACCCTTTCCCACAAACTGAACAACTAAATGGTTTCTCTCCTGTATGAGTTCTCATGTGGATATTCAAATGTCCTTTCTCACTGAACCCTTTTGAACAAACTGAACAACTAAATCGTTTCTCTCCTGTATGAGTTCTCATGTGGATCTTCAAATGTCCTTTATCACTGAACCCTTTTGAACAAACTGAACAACTAAATGGTTTCTCTCCTGTATGAGTTCCCATGTGTATTTTCAGAGTTCCTTTGTGACTGAAGCCTTTTTCACAAACTGAACAACTAAATGGTTTCTCTCCTGTATGAGTTGACATGTGTATTTTCAGAGTTCCTTTGTGACTGAAGCCTTTTTCACAAACTGAACAACTAAATGGTTTCTCTCCTGTATGAGTTCTCATGTGGATCTTCAAATGTCCTTTATCACTGAACCCTTTTGAACAAACTGAACAACTAAATGGTTTTTCTCCTGTATGAGTTCCCATGTGTATTTTCAGAGTTCCTTTGTGACTGAAGCCTTTTTCACAAACTGAACAACTAAATGGTTTCTCTCCTGTATGAGTTGACATGTGTATTTTCAGAGTTCCTTTCCGATTGAACCCTTTTGAACAAACTGAACAACTAAATGGTTTCTCTCCTGTATGAGTTGACATGTGTTTGTTCAAAGCTCCTTTCTCACTGAACCCTTTTCCACAAACTGAACAACTAAATGGTTTCTCTCCTGTATGAGTTCCCATGTGTATTTTCAGAGTTCCTTTGTGACTGAAGCCTTTTTCACAAACTGAACAACTAAATGGTTTCTCTCCTGTATGAGTTGACATGTGGATATTCAAATTTCCTTTCCGATTGAACCCTTTTGAACAAACTGAACAACTAAATGGTTTCTCTCCTGTATGAGTTGACATGTGTTTGTTCAAAGCTCCTTTCTCACTGAACCCTTTTCCACAAACTGAACAACTAAATTGTTTCTGTCCTGTATGAGACAAACTTAATGTTTTTTGTTTCTTGTTTAATATTAGCATCTTTAAACCTGACTGAGGTTCCCCACTCTCCTTCCAATCATCACTGTCATCAGTCTCAGGACAGTCTGAAGAGAGAGGCTGGCTATCTCTAGTTGGTTCTAAATCACCATCTGGATATAAGTTACTGGCTGGTTCTGATACTCCACAGTCCTCTCCATCAGGTTCTGTTTTCATCTGTCCAGTTGAGGTGCTGGGTAAAGAGTAAGCTTCTCTGTTTTTCTCCCTCTGGGTTTGAAGAGGCTGGAAGGACAGAGCGTTCTCTTGACCATCTTCACATTTCACTGAGTCTACTGTGATCTTGGAGAGATCAGCTTCTTCCAGCCCTTGATGTAGTTCCTCTTTGATCTGTAGGAGCTCTGAGTCCTGGGTTTGGCTGAGCAGTGAGGACAGAGTATTCTCTCCACCATGTTCATATTTCACAGGGTGTAAGGTCATCTTGGAGCCATCAGCCTCCTCTAGATATTGACACAGTTCCTCCTGTTCCTCTTTGATCTGTAGGAGCTCTGAGTCCTGGGTTTGGCTTAGCAGTGAGGACAGAGTATTCTCTCCACCATGTTCATATTTCACAGGGTGTAAGGTCATCTTGGAGCCATCAGCCTCCTCTAGATATTGACACAGTTCCTCCTGTTCCTCTTTGATCTGTAGGAGCTCTGAGTCCTGGGTTTGGCTGAGCAGTGAGGACAGAGTATTCTCTCCACCATGTTCATATTTCACAGGGTGTAAGGTCATCTTGGAGCCATCAGCCTCCTCTAGATATTGACACAGTTCCTCCTGTTCCTCTTTGATCTGTAGGAGCTCTGGGTCCTGGGTTTGGCTGAGCAGTGAGGACAGAGTATTCTCTCCACCATGTTCATATTTCACAGGTTGTAAGGTCATCTTGGAGCCATCAGCCTCCTCTAGATCTTGACACAGTTCCTCCTGTTCCTCTTTAATCTGTAGAGACTCTGGGTCCTGGGTTTGGTTAAACCATGAGGACTGAGGTTTCTCTTCATCATCTTCACTCTTCACAGGGACAGGGTTGAAAGTGAACTTGATGATATCAGCCTCCTCCAGACCTTGAAGCTGCTCTCCCTCCTGACTGCTCCAGAGTTCCTCCTGTTCCTCTTTCATCTGTAGGCGCTCTGGCTCCTCCTGGCTCAGACTGGGGCTCCTCTCCTGCTGCTCAGGGGGAACCTCCTCTTCACAGACAGAGAGCTGTGGGGTGTCTGGAGGGAGGAATAATAATAATATGAATAACAAACATAAAGATGCAGTAGATAACTTTATCATTAACACATGGCCCATTTGACATCGAGTATCTATCATTTAAGATGTGAAAAAAAAAAAAATTCCATCCATACATTCCCATTTTATACCGTGGTGAATATAAGTATGGTTTTAGAGCGGTTTAGGGTAATTCCTGGGAGGCTAGTAGGGCTGTCCCCGACTAAGGATTTGGATGGTCGACTATGATTGGCCAAAATTTGCCGTTAGTCGCCTATTGGTCAAATTTTTTTTTAAAGTATCATATTTTTAATATTAAAAAACAAATGTATATATATATATATATTTTATCATTCCATTTGGGCTGTGGGGGGTGCTTAATAGGGGTGGGAATCACCAGTTTCATCACGATATGATACGATATCGATTCTTTGGACAACGATACGATATTATCCGATATCACACAGTCTGCCACGATACGATACGATTCGATTCAGGTGCCTGCGATCGATATGAGACGATATTATATGCCCATTTAACACAATCAGTAACATTTAAATCAACAAAAAAAAGGCAATGGAAATATCATTTGACATTTTTATTTTTGAGCTCTTTCAGACATTTAAATGAAAAACAATCTATTGTTTTTAATACAAATAGACCTCCTGTTCACTGTTTTTGGTTTGTTTTTCTTTTTTTTCTCGATATTAATATCCTATTCATTGTCACAGAGCTGTATTTTGGCTGGAAAATCCGGCCAGATCCTGTTAGTGGGGCTATCCCGAGAATGCACCCTCCTTCCCAGTCCCCACTTCTCTCTGCCTATGGCTCTGGGTTAGCTTGTTAGCTTACGCTAATGTAACGTTATCTTCGATCTTTAACGCGACGTGGGCATAATGGAGTGGCGAGGATTGCAAAGCAGGTTAGATGCATTGGACCCGTTGCGGAATAAAACAGCAGGGACATGTTTTGGGTCACAGAATAGGCACAATAGTCTTGCTCGGCTCTGGGTTAGCTTGTTAGCTTACGGCGCTAACGTAACGTTATCTTCGATCTTTAACGTGACATGGGCATAATGGAGTGGCGAGGATTGCAAAGCAGGTTAGATGCATTGGACCCGTTGCGGAATAAAACAGCAGGGACATGTTTTGGGTCACAGAATAGGCACAATAGTCTTGCTCGGCTCTGGGTTAGCTTGTTAGCTTACGGCGCTAACGTAACGTTATCTTCGATCTTTAACGCGACATGGGCATAATGGAGTGGCGAGGATTGCAAAGCAGGTTAGATGCATTGGACCCGTTGCGGAATAAAACAGCAGGGACATGTTTTGGGTCACAGAATAGGCACAATAGTCTTGCTCTAGTGACGCTCTGTGTGCTGTTGATGTTAAACGGAGTTTCAAAACAACACTGGGCGCGGGGCGATGACGTCGCCGTCGCCGGATTTTCAAAATAAGAGTATCGCAATATGAATCGATCTTTTTACGTGGCATCGATCCTATTTGATTATTGATAATAGATCGATATATCGATCTGGATCGATGTATCGTCCCACCCCTAGTGCTTAATGTCTGAAGGAGTCGACTGAAGGCTTCTTGTCCTCTGCAAAAGCATGCAATTGGTCCACTGATGGATACATCTTGATATTTGTCTAGTCTAGTGTGTTCATTAGATGGGTGAAATCCTCTTTCAGTGCCTCTGTGCCTGTTTTCATAGGCAGTTAGCCTCTGGTATGCGTGCCATTAGCGTTAACCATGCTTCTAGGCCTCTTCTCTTTTGGAAAGAATGAAAAAATAATAAATAAATAAAAAAATTATAAATATATATATATATTTTCTTGTATTCGACTAAGAGGTTGGCTAGTCGACTACGGCTCCTTTCGACCGATTAGTCGACTAATCTACTAATAGGGGTCAGCCCTAGAGGCTAGTAATAGGCTGCTGTGGCGATAAGAAAGTAGCAAGGCAGAGACGTGGTTCGAGTTGAGGTACTTTACTTCTCACTGCACATAGCATTTACAATAACAACCAACTTAACCCGGAACCGGAAATGGTATTTACCCTTTCCCCTAAACAGTAAAACCCCCGCCCTTAAAGGCACAAGCCCACCTTGGTGAATGTCGGGGCCATGGAAGGGGCCAAGGCTGGAACAGAGGACGGGGACGGGGGCGCCCCCGCCGCGGGGGTAGGGCCGACTGAACTGGTTCGTCCTTGTCCAAGTGAGCAGGCTTAAGACGGTCTATAGTGACCCGCTCTGGCCTGCCCCCCATGTCCACAACAAAGTTTTTAGTGCCTGCCTCCAGGACACGGAAAGGCTCGTCATAAGGGGGCTGCAGCGGGGTCCGATGGCGGCCGTGCCGGATGAACACATATTTGGACAATGGCAGGTCCCTGGGGACGTAGGACTGGGGAAGGCAGTGGCGGGATGTTGGAATGGGAATAAGGGCATCGGCAACACCCCGGGACATTGTTCGATGGGAGGCGACGGACCAGGAAGCTGTGGCCTCCGGAAAGAACTCCCCAGGGACCCGCAGCGGCTGGCCGTACACCAGCTCAGCGGACGTGGCCTGGAGGTCCTCTTTGGGGGCAGAACGAAGACCAAGCAAGACCCACGGGAGGCGGTCAACCCAGTCGCCATCCGTAAGGGCAGCCCGAAGAGCGGCCTTCATGTCCCTATGGAACCGCTCGCAAAGTCCGTTGCCCTGCGGGTTGTACGCCGTAGTGCGGTGGATCTTCACCCCCAGGTGCTCCGCAACTGCAGTCCAGAGCTCCGAAGTGAACTGGGGGCCCCTGTCGCTTGTGATGTCCCCCGGTGTGCCAAAATGGGCCACCCAGCAGCCGATGAACGCCTGGGCCACCTCCGCTGCCGTAGTGGAGGACAGTGTAACAGCCTCCAGCCACCTGGTGGTCCTGTCCACCATGGTGAGGAGGTGAGTATATCCGTGGGAGGGGGGCAGGGGGCCCACCCAGGGAACAAACTTAACTTTTTGACTTACCAGCCATTTGGCTTGTAGATTTTAAAAACTACCAGCCGGGCAGATTTTTTACCAGCCACAAATCCAATTAGTATTTATATTGTAACGTTTGGCCACTTTAAATCATTGAACAGAGAGAGAGAGAGGTAGATATAGATATATAGATAGAGAGAGAAGGCAGGCCTGAAAACCTACCTGTTCAAAAAGGCCTTCGACTGTTAGCTTTTTATTTTAATTTGATTGCGCTTTTGTTTTTAAATTGTCTGTTTATACTATGTTTTTAATTAACTATGTTCTATTTTTATCTTATTTTTATTCTGTATTTTATTTTATTTGTTTTACTAATAACTATTTTATTTCTATTTTTTTAACTGTTTTAACCATGTAGTGTAGCACTTTGGGATCCCAGTGAACAAAAAGTGCATTACAAATCCAATCTATTATTATTATTATTATGTGTGGCTGCCGCCTTGGCGGACATCTGTGCTCTACTGAGTGCACCTTTCTAGTCTAGAGAGAGAGCGCTGATTCCCCGTAGCTGAGCAGGGTTGCATTTTGTCAACACAAGTTGGAACCCTGGAGGAAGCGATATAAGGAAACGAATTGCTCGGCTAATCGCTCATGTTGACCCCGCCCCCAAGTCGCTCTCCGCTCGCTAACCTTGAATCGAGCGCTCCCCGCGCCACATCGCTCGGCAGATTTTTTTTTTGGAGCATGGTGTAAATTAGCTTAAACTACAACAGTCTACACCCCCTGGGCCCCTTAACAATTGTTTGTATTGAGCCGCATTGTAATTGTACCCATTCTGCAATGTTAAATAACGTTGTTTATCCATTCACTAGCTCTATTAAGCGATGATAGCTAGCCTAGCCACAATGCTATTGCCATTAACGTTAGCATGTGAGCTAACGACAACAACAATGGCGTCAAAACTTTTCCTAACATCCTGTGAGTGACAAAGCCTGAACAGGATATCACAGGTTCACCCTTCTCATTGGTCATTGGTTGAAAATGGCCTTCATGTTTGTACATCGCCATCTGTTGCTTTGGCATTGTACTACATGTATATTACATCAGTGTTAAACCACTGTGAGCGGCCTGGAGGGAGTGGATTGGAGCGGAGGAGAAGCGGTAGATGCAGTGTATTTTGTTAGCCGCCAGGTAGCGGGCAGACCTTAAATTCTAGGCGTCAACTAATAAATCTACAAGCCAATGGCGCTGGGCGTGTAACTATTTTGTACCCTGGACCCACCAGGTCCACATTCACGTGGTCGAACCGCCTCTCTGGCACTATAAATGGTGCCAAAGGGGCTTTGGTATGGCGGTGCACCTTGGCACGCTGGCACGCCACACATGAGCTAGCCCAGGTCCTAACATCCTTCTGGAGGCCAACTTGACCCCCACCAGCTTAGTCGAGGCCTTCACACCTGGGTGGGAAAGGCTGTGGATCATGTTAAAAACCCGGCGCCGCCAGGCCGTAGGCACCATAGGGCGCGGTTGGCCAGTGGAGATGTCGCAGAGGAGAATGGCGTTAGCTGTGTCGAACACCACATCCTCCAGCTGCAGTGCAGTAGGGCCGGTCCGATAGGCCTGAATGTCTGAGTCTGTTTGCGGACGACTCAGCCCTGCTGGTCTCTGACAAGAACAAGTTACAGGTTGAAAAAGCCCTCAGCTCGGAACTAGGCAAAATCTGCATATGGCTCGCCGACAACAAACTATCATTACACATGGGCAAAACAGAGTCCATTCTCTTCGGTTCAAATAACAAACTCAGCAAGACCGACGGCTTCTCGGTTACAGTGGGTGACAATATTATCACAAGGAAAGATGAATTACCTACCTGGGTTCCATCCTAGAGGCTAATCTTTCCTGTGACAAAATGGCATCCAATGTAATAAAAAAAGTCAACCAACGAACGCGATTCTTGTACCGGATCTCCTCTCTGGTAAACAAGAATACCCTGAAGACTCTAGCAGGAGCACTCATTCAAGGGTACTACGACTATGCTTGCACCTCATGGTACCAAAGCACCTCAAAGGCACTAAAAAACAAATTACAAACATCTCAAAACAAGCTAGTCAGACTACTGCTTGACCTGACTCCTAGAACCCACCTCACCCCTGCCCACTTTGACAACCTAGGATGGCTTAGAGTAGACGACAAGAGTACAGCAACTTGCAATGGGCCTGGTCTACAAGATACACTACGCGACCAAGGTACCCATGTACATGTCAAAATACTTCCCAAAGGTCAGTGAATACCACGATCACAACACCAGAGGGAGCTCCACAAATCATGCAAAACCCAGATTCGGCTCAAACAAGGGACTAAACACGTTTCGCAATTATGCCACATCAATGTGGAAAGCCCTACCTAAAGCTGTAAAGGAATGTGAATCACTACCCACTTTCAAAAACACTCTCAAAAAACACCTACGTGAGACT
The DNA here is from genome assembly GCF_963971535.1 of Notolepis coatsorum. NCBI lineage: Eukaryota > Metazoa > Chordata > Actinopteri > Aulopiformes > Paralepididae > Notolepis > Notolepis coatsorum. The sequence goes on along the minus strand of NC_140176.1, from coordinate 2,317,159 downwards.
GCAATTCGAAACTGGCCCCTACAAATGTCCTAACCTAGTTGTACAGTAAATGACCAAGTAAGGCTTTGTCAGTATTCCAATGTACAGTGTAAAATATGTGTGTGTCCCCTACCCCCCCCCACCTCCAATGTACAGCCCTCACCCACCCACCCAACCTCACCCCACCCACCCAACCTCCTCCAATGTACAGTTTCTACACCAAATGTATATACACTCTTTTTCTGGACACTTTTGTATCACAAACAGTACTGTATTTGCAAATCTGATATGTCATAAATGTATAGATGTAGCAGTACTGTCTATCTGTATGTCATGTATGTCATATATGTTATGATGAATTGAAAATGGGGGACCCTGATGTAAACAAGACGAAAGTCTTTCTCTGGTCTGCATCCCCTTAACAATTGTATGTATTGAGCTGTACTGTACTCATTCTGCAATCTGTTAATAAACTTTTCAATCAATCAATCAATGATGTGGCTTGGTCTGCCGCCATGGTGGCATAATCGAGTCCCAAGTGGACGTACCCGATGACCGCCAGAGAGAGGCAGTCGGAAGTGGCAAGTTGTCCTTGCCCGCCACGTGCTCAATGTCCGTGATTAACTCGGAGATCGCAGAGAGCTGCCGCTGCTGACGTCCCGACCACGGCTCCAAGGTCTTGGCCATGGAGAACGTTAGCGGCTTGTGGTCCACACGAGGAACAGACCCAGCAGTTCCCTGTCGAAAGTACTGTACTTACGCTCGTTGTCGCGGAGCTGTTTGCTAAAAAAAGCCAGTGGCTGCCAGGAACTGCCCACCCACTGCTCGCACACCGCATAGTCAGAGGCGTCTGTCGTGAGGGCGACCGGGGCAGTGGGAGAGGGGTGCGCCAGCAGAGCAGCGTTGGCTAGCGCGGTCTTGGCAGCCCCAAAAGCGCTGTCCATCCCGAGGACCAATCTAACTCGTCCTTGGGCACTTTGCCCCGCAGGGCCTCGTACAAGGGGCGCATGAGGTGGGCAGCATGGGGAAGGAACCGGTTGTAAAAGTTCACCATGCCCAGGAACTCCTGTAGGGACCGTACAGTGCAGGGACGAGGAAAACTGGCAATGGCCTCCACCCTGGCGGGGAGTGTGGTGGCTCCCTGTGGAGTGACATGGTGTCCGAGGAAGGTGATGGAGGACTGCTCAAACTGGCACTTGGTCGGGTTGACGATGAGGCCGTGTTTACTGAGCTGCTCAAACAGCTGCTGGAGGTGTGTCATGTGCTCCTCTATGGACGTACTGGCTACAAGAATGTCATCCAAGTACACAAACAAAAACGGCATGTCCTGGAGCACAGAGTCCATCAGGCGCTGAAACGTCTGCGCCGCCCCCATGAGCCCGAAAGGCATTCTTAGGAATTCAAAAAGTCCAAAGGGTGTAATGACAGCTGTCCCGTGGATGGACCGGCACCTGGTGGTACACGCGCACCAGGTCCACCTTGGAGAAGATGATGGCCCCCGCTAGGTGGGTAGAGAAGTCCTGTATGTGCGGGACAGGGTACCGGTCGCGTGAATACTTTCCCTAAGGGGATTGCACTTCCGTGTTCGGTTTGCGCGGCCTGATTGGCCACTGACGTACGCTAGTTTTGCCCCCGGTAAGTTATCTACGCCAGTTAGGCCCAGCTCGCGCCTGCATTATCCAATTCATCTTTGAAATGAATCATTCCAGCAAAGCAGGCTTCTATTATTCAAATTACTGTTTTAATGGGTATCACAGTAGTAAGTCCTACTGTAGAACATGACATATTAGCATGACATCTGATTTATTAATGCCAATACTAAAGATTAGGGACAAACGCAATTGGCACAATTGTAAATCATGGATTAGTCACTAAGTTTTAACATCCGACTTAGCTCACCTTGTTAGTCTGCTGGCTGTGGATCCTATGGTCACAAGTTATTTTTTTTTTTTTTTTTTTTTTTTTATGTTTAATTAATTTATCCACTCTGGTTGGATGGTATAATAATGCAGGACCTGTTCAGAGGTCTTTAATTGGCATGCAATTATCCTCAATGTTTAGCGGTTAGCACACACGGTTAGCACACACACACACCGGAACACACACGCATGCATTGTCTCTTGTAGGATCGCCGATGCGATTCGTCTCTGCGATTAACCCATCCCATCGTCCTTCCCCCCAAGTCGGCGAGGGCCGCGCCAGGGGACCAATCCAAGTGCTCCTGCCCGTCTTCGTCAAGGACGCCACAGCGTTAGCGATCTGTTGTTGTGCATGTTTTTCCATTGGGTTTATCTTATCGGGGGGAAACCCTTGCGAGCACGGGGAGAACATGCAAACTCCACACAGAAAGGCCTGGGAGATACCCCACCTGGGTACCTGGCATCATGGAAACCTGGTCCCCAAGCGGGAATCGAACCCTGGACCTTCTTGCTGTGAGGCGACAGTGTTAACCACTACACCACCGTGCCGTATGTATGTATGTATGTATTGTGCTGTATAATGACAATACATTTGAATCGAATCTCATTTTGAAATCGCTACCTGTCGAGTGGATCACCTGCAATCACCTCCGAAGCTGTCTGCCACTGTCGTGTCCATAGGCAGCGTAGCGATTTCAAAATGAGATTCGATTCAAATGTATCGTCATTATACAGCACAATACATACCAGCGTTTCCGTTAGCCGGTAATTACCGGTATTTGACCGGCAAAATCTGTTGAAGTCCGACATATTTAATCTCTCCGGTCATAATGTCCGGTGAAAATAATTCCCTCTAAGCACAATTTGATTATTTGAATTGTATTAAAATAGGCTAAAATTAAATAGCCTATGCGATGAACGAAACAATTACATTTGTTTCATCGTTGCTTCACCAAGCAGCCGGTCTAATAATGACATCGCTGTTGTCAGCGCGAGCTGGCTGCTGCTAGATTTGCGACAAGCATCCAGCTGCAGACACACAGAACCCGCCAGTTTTGCAGGCATAGTGCAGTACTCCAATTCAGCCATTGCAAATTCAGCTGTTGGGTGGGGGGCGCTGTTGAGCGGTCCCCAGACCGGACCCGAAAAACACTGCTGCTCTGCGGGTCTGCAGCCAGCTCGCGCTGACAACAGCGATGTCATTATTAGACCGGCTGCTTGGTGAAGCAACGATGAAACAAATGTAATGATTGTTTCGTTCATCGCATAGGCTATTTAATTTTAGCCTATTTTAATACAATTCAAATAATCAAATTGTGCTTAGAGGGAATTATTTTCACCGGACATTATGACCAGCACCAAGTCGTTGGGAGGTGGAGATGATATACATCACGCAAACCCACGATAATGTTGCCGTCTCTCTCTGCCAAATTTCTCAGTTCTTCGCTTGATATAATTAATACAAATGTCCAATATAACGGAAGTCGTTAGCTCATAAAAATGTGATTATAACAGACTGCTGTTTATTAATGTCGGGCAGACTGCCCACCGACACCTCAAGTCGGCAGCAGCACGAAGTCTCGAGGGACTTATTTTATTTGGAATATATTAATGACTACGCAAAATGAATACGCAAAAGTAGCCTAGTTTTAAGTTAAAATATTATAAATGCCTTGATGATGTCATTCTTTATATAGGCCTATCAATTGTTTTTAAGCTCAATAAACTCTGACCGGAATTTATCCCATTTGTCCGGTAGATTGAAATCTACCGGACACTCAGACCTGCAAAAAAAAATTCTAACGGAAACCCTGATACATACATATACACACCATCCAACCAGAGTGGATAAATTAATTAAACAGAGAGACGAGAAATCTCATCGCTGGCACTCAAAGTGTTAAGGCAGAGGGACTGGACAAGAGGGTGACATTCACAGGTGTGCAGACTTGAGCATGTGAGGTAAAACATGCACTGGAGAAGGAGCCGCGCCCACAGGAAGCAGAGATTGAGGGTGTGACAAAAATAATCGTTAGTTTAGTCGACTAGTCGAAAAAAGAATCGACAGATTAGTCGACTACCAAAATAATCGTTAGTTGCAGCCCTACTATGGGGAGTGAGTTTAGTTGCAGGAACCCTTAACGTCAACAGCCACTTCACACTGTCCATCGTGACTGTGGATAGACATGCGGTACCTCCGTTACACTCACCCCCCTAAACTCACTCCACCCAGGGCATCCGGGTCACTGGGCTCCACTGAAACCGGTCTCATTTGACATGCCCTGAGTGGGAGTTGAACCCCGGTCTTCCGCGCCGCGGGCGACATCGCAGACCGCTATACCAAGAGGTGAACTCTGGATGCCTCTGGGGAGTGAGTTTACTTGCAGTACCACTTAACGTCCACAGCCACTTCACTACACTGTCCATTGTGACTGTGGATAGACACGCGGTACCTCCGTTACATGTGTGTGTCAGAAAGGGAGATCATAGACATGAGAAGGCTGTATTTTGTGCATATGTGTACAAGTTGCAAGGGGGGTGGGGTAGTGTGTGTAGAGAGATATTAGAGCCATATGGAATCCGTGTTCACGGAATCGAGCAATAAAAATGGAATCAACTGTTGTGGGACTTGTACAGCACTTTGTTCAACTTTGTCAGTGCTGTAAAGTTTAAACCTTTTTAAATCTTAGACAAACAAAACACTTTGCTTTCATGAAATATTGTAAGCCGTCATTTGAGGCTTTATAAAAGCAGCACAATGAACACAAATCTGTCAGTGCCGAGTCCGACCTCATCTTAAATAACAAACAGCATTGCTTGTTGTAGTTAACAAAGAGAGGCAGTTGATTTTGCAAAAAAAAAAATATATATATATATATGATTTATTTTTTTAATCGAATTTTATTTTCATATTCGAATCCCATGCCCATCGAACGAAGCTTCGAAGTATTTAAGACAGCCCTATTAAATGGACTGTTATATCTTATTAAATTGTGGACATTTATTCATTCCCACTTATTCGACACTATTTCTGATGGTAAAATGAGCGTACAAAGCAAAATACAGAATTCTGAAATATTAAAACGGAAAAAACGGAATTTGGAAAAAGAATTAGTGGAATTTGGAAAAAAATAAAACTGATTTCATATGGCTCTAAGAGATATGTCTGGGATTGAAGGCTGATATGTGTATGCAATTATGCATGTGTGTGTTTGTGCATGTGAGATAGTAAGAGAGACCGGGAGAGAGTGTGTGCATGTGGGATAGTAAGAGAGACCGGGAGAGAGTGTGTGCATGTGGGATAGTAAGAGAGACCGGGAGATATTCTCGAAGTCAACGTCCTGTCTGTTGTTGCTACGCAACTATGGCTTGGGGGAAAACATGCACCACGAGTACATTGTGAACGCTTCATTTAATGCAGAAAACGGATCGGAAAAGCGGCAAAGTAAACACAATCAAGGGTAATTTTCTTCAGTGCATCACAATGCCAAAGAGCTGCTGTGTTACGTTTTGTACTAATAACTCAATCAAAATCGCAAGTTTTATATAATTTACCAGCTGAGGCATCACAGAGGAAAGGTGGCTGGTGGCCATCAAGAGGGCACACGTAGATGCAGACGGGAGAGTCGATCAAAGCAGACACTGGTCCCCCAAGTCAAATCATACGTGTATCTGCTCTACCCATTTCATAACAGGTGAGAATAAGGAACAAATATTATAACGTAAATGTATTATTGGCTGTGAGGCTGTAAACAGCAGATGAATGTTAGCTGCTAGCTGTGGTATCCTGGAATAATAGTTTCACCCATATGTTGGTTTAGCCCAGACTCATGTTAATGACGTCAGATACGGTGCCCGCCAGTTGGATGTATGCAAGTTAACCCAAAGTGTGGAAGTAAAGAACCTTCAGCTATATTGTCATCGTGTGGACATTCAATTCTTTCTGCTAGACACTAAGAGTGACAGCCAGAACAGAAACATTACACTAGCTACTTCGCCATATAGTCCATTCTCAGTGTACGTGTGCACCAGTGGAGGTTTCTCTATGACAACACGTGAAATACAAATTCACTCATAATTATTATTAATTTACATATATATATATATATATATTTTTTTTTTATTATTATTATTTAATTTCTTTTATTAGAAAAGTTTCTCTGTAAAAAAATGCCAGTGAATTTTTTTTTCTTCAAAAATGGCCAAAATGTACAGCTCTGAGCAGGCCTGCACTGCAGTAATGACTGCAGTAATATTTGTGCAGAATATCTGCACAGGTTTATTTAAATAAATAATAGCCAATCAAAATAGGCTATTAATGTCATCTAAGCACGGTCTGTGCAGTTTAACTCTTGCCATTGAATGGGGGATTGAATGATTGACAGCCTTGTTATCCAATCAGCTAATGGTTTCTCTTTTTCTGCGCTGCGGCTCTGCAGCTAGCATGATTGACAGCCTTGTGGCCCAATCAGATAATGGTTTCTCTTGTGCCATACTGCGGCTCTGCAGCTTGTTTACAAAATAATTTTTATCTCAGGAAGATAACTTGTTGGAGCTAACGTAGCTAAAGGGCTACCACCGCAGCTATCAGGCCCAGGGTGGAGTGTTTTGTTATTGTTCATGAACTTATTGTGCATCGTTTGATGATATATATATACACCTGCGATAAAAGCTAAATGTGACAACAACAACGTCATCGCCTCGCGGGCACTTTGAATTCTCTAGTACTGTAGATAGCGTTGCAATGGAGGAAGGAGATATTGTCGACTAGCTTGCTTGCTAGCTAACGTTACGCAAGTCTTGTGAATGTCTAAACAGGGCTGATGGCATTGATGAAGATGATATCAATAACAACAATGTCTCTCCATTGTGCATCGTTTGATGATATATATATATATTTTTTTTATCTCAGTCGTTGTAAAACGAAAGCCTGCAGTGCTTAGCCTCAGCCGAAGTGTAGTAGTTCTAACTTCACTCGGGAGACAAAAGCCAAACATCAATTTGATGCAACAAGCTGGCTCGCGATGCACTATTGTTTACATTTTCCATGGGATTAATGCACGCGGCTCGAGTCGGACTCGTCACATGGAGAAGTTGCACTATTCAACGATAGATGAGATCGATCGAGATACCGTCTTTATGGGTAAGTCGTGTCTTCTTGGCTTTAGAATGTCAGTTTGTGTAACGTTACTGTAACCGAATTGAAACAGCATCATAACTCCTACATCGACCATGTCACTTTTCAAAAGGCATGAATGAATGAAAACTTTATTTAACAGATTGCAGAATGGGTACAATATACAGTACGGCTCAATACACATAATTATTAAGGAGATGCAGACCAGATAAAGACTTTCGTCTTGTTTACATCAGGGTCCCCCATTTTCAATTCATAGTGAAATGTATCTTGTGTTATTAGGAGCCCTGCTAAAGTTGGTAGCTAACGTTATATTGATAATGTTTCAATATTATCAGGTTGATATTATTAGGTTGATAATGGTGTCAGTGTTTCAGATAGCAAGGTGGAGATCTTTGTTAACTAGTAGAGCTTTGGTTGAGACAGATTATTTACAGTGCCGTCTCTTAAAACTCATAAACAAGTATTGAGCAAGACGAGTTAGTCTGTTGTGTTGTGCGTATTGTATGGGAGGGATAATGATGACTGTGTGTAACTAGGAGGGATATGAGGACTGTGTGTATGTGGCACTGAATTGATGTAAACAAGACGAAAGTCTTTCTCTGGTCTGCATCCCCTTAACAATTGTGTGTATTGAGCCGTACTGTATTGTACCCATTCTGCAATCTGTTAAATAAAGTTTTCATTCATTCATTCATGTGTAGAAAGAAGAACTATAACATTCTCATTCTCAAAGACCACAGTCTTAAACACACGCACACACAAAAGATACATGGACTATTGTTATTGGACACAAGCCACACACATGGACCCTGCACTGCACCATAATACACCTATGATTATAGTGTACTTGTTATCACACAGCGTATTTGGCACGGGGGACTTGGGAATGGGTCCCCCCCATTTTTTCAGAATGCAGTTAATGTCCCCCCCCCCGTCTGACTACCTGTATGCAAAGAGTAGTAGATGGGGGTCGCATTTGCACGGGCCAAGTACCCACTCGCTAAAGTACTCGTCTTTGCATAATAATAGCTCGGGTCGTCCCCTCAGCCGAGGTGTGTGTTAAAATACGTCATCACATACGGTATAAAGAGAGATAAGATAAGACATTCAGTGCTATGTCCGACTCCTACCTGCGTGCAGCAACAACGAGATGGCACCGTCGCCCAAGAGGAGAAAGCTACTTCTTCAAAGCAAACTAAGTTTTGCTACGCTGTCGCCCGGAGCTAAACCAGCAGCAGTGACGACACCACCACGAAACAGGAAGGCAAGTAACAGCATTTTAGCAGATTTTCTTTTTTTAATATAGGCCTAATGTATTTGTCCAGATTGACTATATAGCTATAGCTATTTGCCTGTTTGTTTCTCTTGAAAATAATCGTGGTTCATAAGTCCATGATTGATTGATTGATTGAAAAGTTTATTAACAGATTGCAGAATGGGTACAGTACAGTACAGCTCAATACATAAATTGTTAAGAGGATGCAGACCTGAGAAAGACTTTCGTCTTGTTTCCATCAGGGTCCCCCATTTTCAATTCATCATATGACACACACGACATACAGATAGACAGTACTGCTACATCTATACATTTATGACATACCAGATTTTCAAATACAGTACTGTTTGTGATACTAAAAAAAATCCAGAAAAAGAGTATACATTTGACATAGAAACTGTGCATTGGAGGAGGTTGGGTAGGTGGGGTGGGGCTGTACATTGGAGGTGGGGGGGGGGGGGGGGGTGGGTAGGATACAACCCCATTGTAATCATCCTGACAAAATAATGATGAATTGAAAATGGGGGACCCTGATGTAAACAAGACTAAATTCTTTCTCTGGTCTGCATCCCCTTAACAATTGTGTGTATTGAGCCGTACTGTATTGTACCCATTCTGCAATCTGTTAATACAATTTCCAATCAATCAATCAATAATGGGAATGGAACACTGGTGCATTAATGTTTTATTAATGTACGCTGTCCCCATGGTTCAAATAAATAAAGTTAGTAAACCTATACCCGTGTTCTAATGGTTTCTCTCTTTTTGGGTTTGTTTATTCTGCAGGAGGATGCAAATACGGCTTCTGAAAGCACACAGACAGTGCCTGTAAACGTAGATGCACAGCTGCAGCGTGCACTATCCCCACCACTGAATGACAGAAATTATGTAAGTAACAATAATGTCTTAACAAAATACATATTTGACTGTGTAGTGGATGGTTGGATAGATGCTGGATAGACACAGAGCTCCCTGCCCCCTCCCCTCAGGTTTGGTGTGTGAACGATGTCATGGTCTGATTACCGGTACTCAGGCCGAGCACTCACACCAAACCTGTGAATGTGATGGGTTGCATTCCATTCCCAATAGCCTGTTTACAGAGTCCATCAGCAAGACAGTCATTTGCAAACAAGATACAAACTCATTGTAATCATCCTGACAAAATAATGATGAATTGAAAATGGGGGACCCTGATGTAAACAAGACTAAATTCTTTCTCTGGTCTGCATCCCCTTAACAATTGTGTGTATTGAGCCGTACTGTATTGTACCCATTCTGCAATCTGTTAATACAATTTCCAATCAATCAATCAATAATGGGAATGGAACACTGGTGCATTAATGTTTTATTAATGTACGCTGTCCCCATGGTTCAAATAAATAAAGTTAGTAAACCTATACCCGTGTTCTAATGGTTTCTCTCTTTTTGGGTTTGTTTATTCTGCAGGTGGATGCAAATAAGCCATATCAGCCCAATCCAAGAGAAATACCAGGTCAAACACTGGCAAACAAAACGCTACGTTTCCAAGAGAAATGGTTTAAAGCATTTTCTTGGATTCACTACAGTCATACACACAGTGGAGTCCTGTGCTTTTATTGTGCAAAAGCATTTCAACGTGAGAAGTCTACCCTGGCGAAATACACTGATCCAGCATTTGTTTCTGCTGGATTCAGAAACTGGAAAAAGGCTGTGGAGAGATTTACTGATCATACAAACAGCAAGTCTCATAAGCTTGCAGTTATGCAACATTATCAGAAACCAAATCCTATTAATGCTCAGCTTTCTAGTGCTTTGGCAGCATCACAGCAAAAAGCCATGTCATGCTTGAAGAAGATCATGAGCAGTGTGCAATTCCTGGGCAGACAAGGTCTGGCTCTCAGAGGCCATGAATCAGATCAAGGAAATCTGTCTCAGTTACTCAGGATGAGATCAGCTGATGACTCCAAGTTGTTTGAGTGGCTTAATTCACGTGTCGATTACACAAGCCCCCAAATCCAAAATGAAATGTTGAACATAATGGCAAAATCCATCATTAGAGATATAGCCACTGAAATCAGATCACAACCACAGTTGCAATACTCCATCATTATTGATGGAACACAGGACATCACTGGGACCGAACAGGAATCAATCTGTCTTCGCTATGTTGACCACAACCTTATTCCCCATGAAGAATTTGTTGGTTTATATGAAGTGTCGCTCACAACTGGACAAAACCTAGCAAATGTAGCCAAAGATGTGCTGCTTCGTCTTGGTTTGTCTCTTGATGGGCTCCGGGGACAGACATATGATGGAGCAGCAAACATGTCCGGAAAATATTCTGGTGCACAAGCCTATATTTCACAAGCACAGCCACTGGCTCTGTATGTACACTGTGGTCCTCACTGTGTTAATTTGATAACACAGGCAACTTGCACAGCTTCATCTGTAGTCCGTGATGCTCTGCAATGGGTCCATGAATTGGGGCGTCTGTTTGGACTTTCAGGCAAGTTCAAGAACATCTTCAGCAACATTGCCACATCTTCACATGGATCCTTCACCACACTGAAGCCGATGTGTCCTACACGGTGGACTGTGCGAGTCGCAGCAGTGCATGCAGTCCTCAATCAGTATGCGGCAGTGTTACTCAGCTTGGAAGAGATGGCTTCAACTGGCTCTGAATCAGCTACAAAGGCAAATGGTCTGCTTGACAGATTCCAGAAAGGAAACACAGTTCTGGGACTCCATCTTGCTTTGGAGGTTCTTGAGGCAATGGAATGCCTCAACAAATCCTTGCAAAGGCGAACCACCACAATCACAGGGATGCAGGCTGCAGTAGAGTGTGTCAAGACAGCTCTCCACAAGAAACGAACAGAGGAAAGATTCCAACAGGTATATGTCACAAATATAACAGTACTATATATGTATGTCCCTATCCTATGTCATAAATGTCATTAAGAATTGAAAATCCTGACTAATAATGATGAATTGAAAATGGGGGACCCTAATGTAAACAAGACTAAATTCTTTCTCTGGTCTGCATCCCCTTAACAATTGTGTGTATTGAGCTGTACTGTATTGTACCCATTCTGCAATCTGTTAAATAAAAATTTTCATTCATTCACAGATATTTGACAACACCGCAAAGCTGGTCACCTCACTAAACATCGATCCGATGGAAATGCCTCGTATCCGCAACCCTCCAAAACGTCTAACTGGTGACGCTGCAGCACATGTCCCAGCAACTTCTGTGGACTTCTTCAGAGGGGAGTTCTTCAAAATACTGGACACAGCAGATCTGCAATTCCGAGAGCGGTTTAATCAAAGAAGCTTTGAAGTGCTTCAGAAGTTGGAGGGTGTGCTTATTAGGGGAGAAAGTGATGACATTGTGGACAAGTATCCAGAGATGAACAGGAGGATGCTGGATGTTCAGCTAGCCATGTTCAAAGCAACTAACACCTATGCATCAAGCACAGAAGCTGCAGACATCCTGAGAGGCATGTTGCCTGAAGTCAGAGGTCTTTTTGATCAGGTGGAGGTCCTTGTGAGGCTGTTGCTGGTTGTTCCCTCATCCTCTGCTGAAGCTGAGAGGAGTTTCAGCGGACTCCGGAGGTTGAAGACCTGGCTTCGCAACTCCATGAAGCAGAAAAGGTTGAACAGTGTGGCAGTTTGTCATATACATCAAGAAAGAGTTGATGCCTTTGACATTAGAGAACTCTGTGAGGAATTCATCTCTGCCCATGATCGGAGACAACATGTCTTTGGAAGCATTGGATGAGTTTAAATGTGAAAATGTCAATTTAAATAATGGAGAAGTCACTTTAAAGGAATGAGGTATATAAAGTCACTTTAAGGAAAGAACAGATGTGGCTCTTGTATAATATAGTTTAGATACATTAAGTATAATAATGACAAAGTTAAAATTGTATAGTAGTCTACATAGAAACAGGTTTGTTATATAACTTATGTACCAGTGCATAAGAGTGATTTATGTTAATGTTTTGTACCTGTAATTAAATTTGATTAAAAGTGATTGGTGATAGATAAAGGTGATAGATACATTAAGAGCTAAAATTGTATATTGTATAGTAGTGTTTCTCAGGAACCTAGCATGTCTTTTTTTTTTATCATGCATATCTTGTATTACTGTGTTCATAATTGCTAATTGAAGCACCATATAATAAATGTTCTTTCACCATAAACCTTTCAAATTTGTTTATTATTTGTCACAACAATACTTGTTTCTGTATGAGCTCAAAAAAAGTCAACCAACGAACTAGATTCTTGTACCGGATCTCCTCTCTGGTAAACAAGAATACCCTGAAGACTCTGGCAGGAGCACTCATTCAAGGGTACTATGACTATGCTTACCTCATGGTACCAAAGCACCTCAAAGGCGCTTAAAACGTTTATGTCACAAATGTAATGGTAAATGGTAAATGGCTGCTTTTTTATATAGCGCTTTTATCCAAAGCGCTTTACAATTTGTTACTCACATTTTTACCCATTCACTCACACATTCACACACCAACGGCGGAGGCAACCATGCAAGGTGCCAACCTGCTCATCGGGAGCAATTAGGGGTTAAGTGTCTTGCTCAAGGACACATCAACACGCTGCCCGGGAGGAGCGGGAATCGAACCGGGAACCTCCGGATTGCCAGACGACTGCTCTACCTCCCGAGCCACTGTCGCCCCAGTGTATCAGTACTATAAATACCTATATGTCCCTATGCCATAAATGTCATGTATGTTGTGTATTTCATAAATGTCTATATGAATTGAAAATGGGGGATCCTGATGGAAACAAGACAAACGTCTTTCTCAGGTCTGCATCCCCTTAACAATTGTATGTATTGAGCCGTACTGTATTGTACCCATTCTGCAATCTGTTAAATAAAGTTTTCATTCATTCATTCACTCAGTGTGTCGTTTACATGGAGAAATGGTGCCACCGCTTGGAAAAATGCGGTATTGCACCCCTGGTATTAAAAAAAACAAACTAGGTAGACGCCCCCCCCCCCCCCCCCCATCGCCGTCACTCGCCACGCCCCCAAATCTGTCCCCCCCACACATTGAGAGAGAGTTACGCCAGTGACACACACACACAACACACACACACACTCTCTCATTCAGTTCTGTTGTGTTAATATAAACCCGCCGTGGTCTCTCTCTGTCTCTCTCTCTCATTCAGTTCTGTTGTGTTAATATAAACCCGCCGTGGTCTCTCTCTGTCTCTCTCTCTCATTCAGTTCTGTTGTGTTAATATAAACCCGCCGTGGTCTCTCTCTGTCGCTCTCTCTCATTCATTCATTCATTCATTGTCCTTGTGTTACATAAAACCCATCTGTGGCCTCGTGCAGAGGAAGGTGGTAAATACATGTTAGATATTCCAATGTACAGTTTTGCATACCATTGACTCAGAATGGTCTGTGTTATTGAAATCGTCACAGCAGTATAGTTTGTGTATACTTCAGAAGTATGATATTTAAACATGGTCCCCAAAATGAATGGAAGCGAATGAGGAGCCTGACACCTGGGAGGAATGGGGGTGTTGCAGCGTTGGGGATGTTTAAAAAATATAATTTAATATATAATATAATATAATAATTTGTGCTTCACCTAAAAATGTGGTCAGCAGCCTCCACTGGTGTGCACTGGAGGCTTCAAGTAGCCTACATGCCTTTTTCATGTTTATATGTTACTACTTTTTAAAAACGGAGCTCACTTTTGCTGGTTGGTTGTCCCCAAAACTAAGATGGCGGCGGTCTCGTGACGTCAGAGTGTCTTGTGTGTGCATGCGTGTGTGTGTGTGTTAGAAAGAGAGTAGTTGAGCCTTGTGTGATCTAATCTCCTCCATACTCATGTGTATAAAGTGATGCCAGCCTCCTCAGTCTCTCTGGTCATGTTAGTACAGTAATTGATTGATTGAAAACTTTATTAACAGATTGCAGAATGGGTACAATACAGTACAGCTCAACAATACACACAATTGTTAAGGGGATGCAGATCAGAGAAAGACTTTCGTCTTGTTTACATCAGGGTCCCCCATTTAACTAGGCTGCACTAGTCTCTCTGATCATGTTAGTACAGTAACTAGGCTGCACTAGTCTCTCTGATCATGTTAGTACAGTAACTAGGCTGCACTAGTCTCTCTGATCATGTTAGTACAGTAACTAGGCTGCACTAGTCTATCTGATCATGTTAGTACAGTAACTAGGCTGCACAGTCTCTCTGATCATGTTAGTACAGTAACTAGGCTGCACTAGTCTCTCTGATCATGTTAGTACAGTAACTAGGCTGCACTAGTCTCTCTGATCATGTTAGTACAGTAACTAGGCTGCACAGCCGACAAACATAGTTGCTGCCTAAACAATATCCAGGTAAGATGGCGGACAGTTATCCCATGATTTATGGCGTAATGTCGCATCTAATGTTTTATTTATGGCAGCACCGCTGGTCTAACTGTTGGGTACTGTACATTATTATTAAGGGTTAGGCAATTGTGAAATACTGTAATCACAAACGGGAACATATTGATCAAAGAATAATGTCCAAAGGACCTTCTGATTAAACAAACCTGCTTTGTGTTTCTTCATCTCACTTTCACAACACTCTGAAGTTTACGGCCAGTCTCGACTCCTCCTTAGTTCAAATCTGTCTCCAGCAGCTGCAGTTAGTCCGTTCTTTACACGATCACTGCATCTAGATCTGTTCAGAGAGTTAACGTTAGAGATTAGCAGCATTAGCTCGTTATAGCAACAGACAACGAGGTGAAGCATGGAGTGTGGTGCCCCTGGTGGCTAGGACGAGACATTGCATGGCATTTCCGTATTTCCTGGTGACGTCAGGGAGGGCTGGACCAATCAGCTACGTCTGCGTCACGCGGCCCCTTTGGAAATAAACAGCCAATAGCTGCCTCACACGGGGAAATCTGTAGCCGCGACAGACCGCGCGCTTATTGGCGGAGAGGGGACGTCACTCAACATTGGTCCTAGCCCCTCCCCCCTGACCAGGCTCGGTTGAGACGTGCGGTTGGAGAGAGTGCGAGAGAGAGGGAATCAGGGATGATGAATGAATGAATGATTGATTGATTGATTGAATGAATGGATGAATGAATGAATGAATGAATGAATGAATGAATGAATGAATGAATGAATGAATGAATGAATGAATGAATGAATGAATGAAAACTTTATTTAACAGATTGCAGAATGGGTACAATACAGTACGGCCCAATACACACAATTGTTAAGGGGATGCAGACCAGATAAAGACGTTTGTCTTGTTTACATCAGGGTCCCCCATTTTCATTCATAGTGACATTTATGACATACACAACATACATGACATTTATGGCATAGGGAAATACATGACATACAGGTATTTAGTACTGTTACATTTGTGACATACGATATGCAAATATACAGTACTGTTACCCATAGATCCTGACAGAGTATATGATGGGGAGGGGACTGTACATTAGGAGGGGGTGGGGGGGTTTGGACATTTACGGTGACCAGTTTCGAATTGCAGCCTCCCGTAGGTTTTGAATGTGGGTAGGGATTCACATTCCTTTACAGCTTTGGGTAGGGCGTTCCACATTGATGTGGCATAATTGCGAAACGTGTTTAGTCCCTTGTTTGAGCCGAATCTGGGTTTAACATGATTTGTTAACATGATGGTGTTTTGGTTGTGGTATTCACTGACCTTGATTTGATTGATTGTATGTCATAAATGTCCTGATGAATTGAAAATGGGGGACCCCGATGTAAACAAAACGAAAGTATTTTTCTGGTCTGCATCCTCTTAGTATTGTACCCATTCTGCAATCTGTTAATACGTTTTCAATCAATCAATCAATAAGAAGGACAACCATAAGCATCCTTCCTCCAGAAATCAACCAATCCTGGGCACTCCCATACCATATGGAAAAAGGTACACAAGGCGTTTTTGTGTGCACAAAGCGCTTTTAGGTGATGGTATGGCTTTCTTTATGTAATATGCATGGAGTAAAGTATGTCCTATGTATAAAATCAAAATGGATGACTTGGTGGTTGGGAATTCTGGAGGACAGCTACATGTTTTGCCAGATTAATAGCCCATTTAGACTGCTGCTATTGAATGGTATATCCACACTGGCACACTCTATCAATGGGTAGAGGCTTTGAAGAAGTCTTTGCCAACATGGCGTAAACCGCTGAGACCAGACCCCTGGGTCTGGTAAATATTGTGTGAAATGGTTGGGTACCTAATTGACTATCCCAAGGTACACCATTGCTGTGCGCAATAGAAGCTAGAAGAAAGTGCCAGGTGAATTAAAGTGTTTCTGAATGTCTTGGAATGAGCAGAGACCCTCTACCCCAAACAAATCAGCAAGTGTAAGAACTCCCTTATTACACCACTGGGGGGCAGTATTGGACGCCTCCCAACTGGAGACCAGTGTTATCATGGGCGATTGAAGGTACAAATTTGGTGTCATTTTCCTGAGATTTTCTGCAAGACTGCGAACTGAGATTAGCTCAATAATGATGGAGCCAAATTAGTTTTTTGATTGTTTGATAGATATATTGGAATAGATTACATATTGTAATTGTAACCTATGAGGGCCGTACAGAATTTCCCTCTATATAGGGTGCCAGGACACCAATAGTACCATTGGAAGGTTGGTAGTCCCGATCCACCTTCACCTTTTTCCCTCTGGAGGGTTGAAAGTTTGAGTCTGCCAGAGGGAGCATGGAGCTGAAAACGCTAATTTGTAGAAGAATATTAATTTTAATATATGAAAAAGAGAATGGAATTAGAGGGGATAACCCTGCATCATGGACTATAACGCATATTATGACCATCCTCTGCACCTTACGGTTTACTTTGTCATATTTTATATTGCTTATAGGATTGTAACTTATATTATGACCAATAGGGTATACAGACCATCATCTGCACCTCTGTGTATATGGTTTATTTTATTAAAATTGTATATTTAGATTTAATTTGTTTATTGCCTATATATATTACTCTCCTATTACCGTGAGCATTATCTGTACCCCTCCTGCTGCTATGACGACTGAATCTCCCAAAGGGGATCACTAAAGGAATATCCTGTCCAGTCCAGAGGATAGAATGTTTTCCCCTCTGCATGGGTGAGACCTGTTTGCTGCCATCTCCACAGTGACCTCTTTGAAGTGTAAGAGAAGGGGAGCCATGTTTTTATTTACTTGAAATAGTGCATGTATGGCTGTGTATGACAGTATACTAAAGTAACTATATCAGACATTACAAGTTCTGCAATAAGGTCAACCTAAGGTCAGTCTGTCTACTTCAAAGACACGAAACAGCAAACACACACACTTTCTATGCCTATAATGGGGAAATGCAGATTTGAGTGGTGAACAGTAAAAATGACAAACTTTACTATTTTTCTCAAAGATGAAACCCTAACATTACAGAATGCATGATTATTATTTGTAATGGCTATGAGATTAAAACATGTGGTTTTAATGGGAGATAATGGGACATTTCTGTCCTCAAATTACAGTACTTAAGAATTATTACAGAATTGTAAATCTGCTACACAAAAACGAATAATGCATCAAAGTCAATATTTTGTCTAATCTTTGACATATCCAAGACTGATGAGACCGGTGGTTGCTCTCTAGTGGTTAATGTAGCGCAGTACTGGAGGCAAGCACTACCGGAGTCTCATGGCCAGTACAGAGAGACTCAGAAGGAGCTTCTATGCCCAGGGCCCAGGAGTTCAAAACTTTTAATCCCTATCTGATCCGATCCGATTTTTAAATCCCATTTTTTGTGATCCAGGATCAGACAACTCGGCCAGATTTTGTCCCGGTATTTCAAAGCAATCCAGGATAGGATCACCCTGATCCAGATTGAGACTTTTCAAGATTACTAGATCCGAATATCAGTGCTTTAATCCTACCGATCTCCCATGGGAAAAAAGGAAGACAAGGACCACATTGCAGAGACATCTATAATGTCTAATTATATTGTTAAATACATAAAGGACATCAAATCATAATGGAATTGTAATTCTTTTTTAAAAAGACTCCCACTAGGGTAACATAAAAAAAAACTTGATTCAAAGGCAGCTGGATCATCCAGACGTGCTTTGAGGAGCTGAATTCTAAGTGAGATTTCTGTTTGCTGAAGGTGATGACAGATGGACTTTTTTTTTGTTGAAGATATTTTTTCTTTAACCTAAATTACATTTGTGATTGACAATCTTTGTTGTGATACTTTTATGAGCATAAACATTTTATGTCATCAGTATTTGGTTGAAAACAAAATAGGCCACCATTAACGTGACCAAAAAATTAAATAAAAAATAAAAGATTGATTTGCCATGAAGGCTAAGAATTGTGTATTATTTCAGTTAACAAACTTTGCCATCTTATTTATATTGAAACATATTTCTTTGGAAATCCACCCCTCTGATGGGATCAAGAGAATCCAGTTTTTTGGGATCAAATTGATCCCAATCCTGTGTTGTCGGTTTGAAATACCCGTTTTGAAGATTTGATCCAGATTAAAGCTTGGATTTGATTTCCTGATCTGATCGGATATCAAAGTGATCCTGATCCTGTTTTTTGGTTTAGAACTACCCACAATCCAAATCTGATAGGGATTAAAAGTTTTGAACTCCTGGGCCCAGGCCATCAGGATGCTCAATGACTCCATGTAACAACCCATCATCTACACTCACTGCACACACATCCACATGTACACACTCACTTTAAACAAACACTCACCTTACCATTCACTTTATATTTATCTATTATTAAAGAGATTTGCACCACTTTCATACCTCATTTGCACCCTACCCCAAGTTTTCTCTCTGCATTCTACCTCACTGGTACTAATTTTACTCTGTATTGTATATATGTATATTGACTTTACCTACTTTTTACTTCTTAATTATTTTGTACTTACTTTCTCTTTACTGTATGTAGCACACTCTCAGGGGCCAATACAGAAACAAGCATTTCATCATAAAGTATCCTGTATTTTGTTCTGACAAACTTGAACTTGAACTTAACCAGGATCCCCAGTACAGAACTGAAAGGGTCTATAGCTGTCAATACATTGGCCATAAATATAACTGATCAGGAGAATAACCAGACACTTCTGTGATCTATTGTCTATATGAGGGGTCAGCGGACAAGTGGTCGGGGCTCTTTTCCACAACCACTGACTCTGTGGGAGTGTGAGGAAGAGAACACATGATGTGATTGAATAAAGTACCGGAGAAACGCACTCTCTGGCTGTTCGAGTTCTTTTAATCTCCAATTCCCACTACACCAACCAGTTGCTGGGATTAGATCAGCCCAACCAGTTGCTTTTTTTAAATGGTTGTTTAACCCATTCCGTTTTAATTTGACTGCTTTTGCTGTGCTGCATCAGTCTGTCTCACCATGCTCCTTTTATTAGCTTTTATCTAATTCATTACTTCATTACCACTATTGTTGTTTTATTCTTATTTCAATTATTGTGTTGTATTTATTTTACATGATTTCTACGTTAAGCACTTTGTATTTCAATCTTGCACAAAAGGCTCTATATAAATAAAGTTTGATTTGAATTTTAAAAACAACCAACAGGCATTTTTCTTAATGTGTAAAATCCAGTTTTTTTTATTTGTGTTTCTTTGTTACTTAACTGTATTGAAAGGTCCTTTATAAATACAGTAACATTTACTTTAGAGGGCATAATAAATAATCATGATTAAGCACCTATTGAGGAATTTGATGTTAAACTATTGATTATTGTTACTCAAGTCTCAGACCTGATTACCTGAAATCCTTCCAGAATGGCTTCTACTTCCCTTCCTAATGACACATTCAGTAAAGACCTATCCATCTGTTTACCTCAAATAAAAATCAGGTGAATAATATTTGTTCTATATACTTTGTTAACATTTAGTTCCTCATCAGGTCCAAGGTACTTTATTATTTATAAAAGTAAGGCGTTAAATGCTCCGCTCAATAGGAGTTCACTCCACCTGGAATATGACCTCTCCTGGATATCTCTATACATCACTGGTATTGGCCTTCCCCCATATCTCAATATTGATAATTGAAAACAGGAAGAATGGCTTCTCGTTTACCTGGGCACACAATTAAATATTAGTACCTGGCTCTACTTTTCAATCAATGACATAATTTTTTAGATTAGATTAGATTCACTTTATTGTCATTACACCTGTTCTGGCGGTAGGCAAACTGGTAGGGGTCAAGTGAGGGTGGTAGGCAAACTGGTAGGGGTCAAGTGAAGGTGGTAGGCAAACTGGTAGGGGTCAAGTGAGGGTGGTAGGCAAACTGGTAGGGGTCAAGTGAGGGTGGTAGGCAAACTGGTAGGGGTCAAGTGAGGGTGGTAGGCAAACTGGTAGGGGTCAAATGAGGGCGGTAGGCAAACTGGTAGGGGTCAAGTGAGGGCGGTAGGCAAACTGGTAGGGGTCAAGTGAGGGTGGTAGGCAAACTGGTAGGGGTCAAGTGAGGGCGGTAGGCAAACTGGTAGGGGTCATGTGAGGGCGGTAGGCAAACTGGTAGGGGTCAAGTGAGGGCGGTAGGCAGGATTTAAGGTGAGCCAGGACTAGCCTCTCGAAGCACTTCATGATGATGGAGGTGAGTGCTACGGGTCGGTAGTCATTGAGGCTCTCTGGGGAGGCGTGTTTAGGGACAGGAATGATGGAGGTGACTTTGAAGCATGTGGGAACTTTTGCCTGGGCCAGGGACAGATTGAAAATCTCAGTCAGGGGCGGCCGGGTAGCGCAGCGGACTAAGCGTCTGCCTACCACCGCGGAGACAGTGGGATCGAATCCAACTGCCAGCGGTACCTCCGGCCTGTCGGTCGTCCGTGCTGACACAATTGGCAGTGTCAGTGGGTGGGAAGCCGGCGTGGGTGGGTCCTGGTCGTTGTAAACAGCGACTCCTACAGTTCGGTCGGGGCGCCTGCACAGCGAGGGAAGGATCTGGAGAGAGGTAGTGTGACCTTCCACACGTTACACTCTCCCAGTGAGAGTCCGCGCTGCCAGGCTGCGTCTATACTTTCTACAACGGAGCTCGGTTTCCGGGTTCCTCCGATTGGCCACGACGCACACGTGACCTCCGCTAGCACGCCCCCTTCCTGCCGCGCGCCGCGCTCCCAGCTTCCTCAATGAAATGGAAATCGCTACTTTACATCAGGGTGAACGCTGGCTGTTGGTAACACCACCCACTTCAATGACAGGCTCTCATATTTGCGAATGCATACACTTTAAAAAAAATATACCGTTAACTGGAATATGTTGTTTCTTTACACATATGTTGGATTATGTAATTGGTTTGTCATGACAAACCAATAAAATCGCTACTTTACATCAGGCTGAATGCTGTTATGCTGCCACCACCCACTTCAATGACAGAGCTCGGCGCATTACATCAGGCTGAACGCTGTTATGCTGCCACCACCCACTTCAATGACAGAGCTCGGCGCGGCAGGAGCTTGGCGCTTGAGGAAGCTGGCGAGCGCGGCGCGCGGCAGGAAGGGGGCGTGCTAGCGGAGGTCACGTGGGCGTCGTGGCCAATCGGAGGAACCCGGAAACCGAGCTCCGTTGTAGAAAGTATAGACGCTGCCAGGTTGGCTGCCGGCTGGCTGCACATGTGTCGGAGGAAAGCATGTGATAGTCTCCGGCCTCCCGGACCAACAGTAGGGGGGGGGGGGGGGGGGGGGGGGGGGTGCGCAACGACCAGGAAGGGGATTGGCATAACGACTAACAGTGGGATGGGAGAAAAATCGGAAAAAGGAGGGGGGAAAAGATAAAAAAATATATATATATATATATATCTCAGTCAGGACCCCTGTCAGCTGCCCAGCACAGACACTGAGTACCCGCCCGGGGATCCCATCGGGTCCGGCAGCTTTTCGTGTGTTGGTTTTGCACAGTTCCGGAAACACGTCAGTGGGGGAGAGTGTGAGGGTCAGGTGGTTGGCCGGGGGTGGGGGTCGTGATGGCCCTCTCGTGGTTGTCCCTGTCAAAATGGGCGTAAAAGTAGTTTAGGTCGTCTGGGAGGGAGGGAGGGGTCAGTGGTCGGGGGGGGGTGGCGTGTTTGGGTTTGTAGTCTGTAATGTCCTGCAAGCCCTGCCACAGGCGCCGGGGGTCAGAGCCATTTAGATGCCCCTCGACCTTGTGTTTGTCGCTAAAGATTAGGGACAAACGCAATTGGCACAAGTGTAAATCATGGATTAGTCACTCAGTTTTAATGTCTGACTTAGCTGTATTTTTCACCCATCCCAAAGTTTTTTTTTTTTTTTTACGTTTAATTAATTTATCCACTCTGGTTGGATGGTGTGTATGTATCATATTGTGCTGTATAATGACAATACATTTGAATTGAATCTCATTTTGAAATCGCTACCTGTTGAGTGGATCACCATGGTGCAATGCAATCACCTCCGAAGCTGTCTGCCACTGTCGTGTCCATAGGCAGCGTAGCGATTTCAAAATGAGATTTGATTAAAATGTATTGTCATTATACAGCACAATACATACATACATACATACACACCATCCAACCAGAGTGGATAAATTAATTAAACGTTAAAAAAAAAAAAAAACTTTGGGATGGGTGAAAAATACAGAAAGCCCAAAAATAAATAGAATAAAAAAATTAAAATAATGATGGCATTCCAAGGATTGATTGATTGAAAATTGTATTAACAGATTGCAGAATGGGTACAGTACAGTTCAATACACACAATTGTTAAGGGGATGCAGACCAGAGAAAGACTTTAGTCTTGTTTACATCAGGGTCCCCCATTTTCAATTCATCATATGACATACATGACATATAGATAGACAGTACTGCTACATCTATACATTTATGACATACCAGATTTACAGATACAGTACTGTTTGTGATACAAAAAGAGTTTAAAAAAGAGTATATACATTTGACGAAGAAACTGTACATTGGAGGAGGTGGGGTGGGGGGTAACTGTACATAGGAGGGGTAATTGGGTAGGTGGGGTGGGGGGACTGTACATAGGAGGTGGTTGGGTGGGTGGGGGGTGGGTAGGCGGGGTAGAGCAGATAGCTTTAGATAAAGGATCAAATGTCTCCTCTTATCAATGTCTTGCACTGCCTCAATAACACTAGGAGAGGAAGGCTGTAGTTTATAGAGAAATATCACTTAGTGGGTGACTAGCACACTATCATTAATAAGAAGGGACCCTGTTTTCATTTTGAAATACATGACCAGCAGCAGCAACATGTGTATTAAAGGCGAATCTCTTTCATCTCAGATATTAAACAGTCAACCTCATACCAGCAATAACGACCAGTTCTGACTGGAATAGTTTCAATACTGGCTACTGACTGTAGATCTGAAATAAAGGATCAACCACAAGGGGGAGCCAGTTTACCTGACATATTCTGCTCTTGTGTAGGAGAATGCTGTTATGCATCAAGTCATGGGCTTTTAACCCAATACTTCCGTTATAAACTAGAAGACTAAGAATATAATAATTGGCGTGACCAATGTGAAACTAGTTACAAGCTGGGTTTATCACCCAAAAAGTTATTTTATAGGTAGTAGTAGTAGTTTTATTCAGTCATCACACCCAATACAACACAATCATTCCACAATCTTTGATTTGGCAGTGACTGAAAAGGTACACACTGAAGCATAATGCTTATACATGCCTGTCCTATATTCTTAACAAAATTAAGACTCCAAAACAGTATTCTAAAAGAAAATAACAAAAAAAGAATGATTCACATTTGTAATCTTAAAAAATAGCTATACAAACCATTGTCTTAAAAACCAAAAGCGAATGACTCATTCTTATGTATATCAGCATTGTTCCACAAGTTAACCCCAACAATAGAAATACATCTCCTTTTAATCCCTTTCTTAGCTTTTTGAACAGTAAATTTACAAATGTCTCTCAAATCATATTTTCTTTCATGTATTGAAAAAAAAACCTTTGCACACCGTCCGGGAGTAACTTTGCTTTAGCTCTGTACATTATTTGCATAATTTTATAATAAACCAAAACATTAAATGTCATAACATGAGACTTTATAAACAGTGGATTTGTGTGGTCATAGTAACCAGCCTTATGAAGGCTCCGGATGGAGCGCTTTTGCAGTAAGACTATCGGATTTACAGTATTTTATGTCGACCCCCATACTTACATATCCCCCATAGTAAGATATGTAAGGTGAGCAGTAGATAATGTACAAGGCTTTATAGTTTAATATATCCTTACATTTATACAAGATTTCTACAGACTTAGATATTTCCCCTTGAATATAGTTAACATGTTGTTTCCATGTTAATTCCCTTTCTGAATAAATATTTTGCCACAAACTGGACAGCTAAATGGTCTACAATGACTTATTGTGCATTTTCACATTCCCTTTATCTCTGAACCTCTGAACCTGTTACAACAAATTAAACAACTAGAGTTTCTCTCCAGTATGACTTCCCATGTGTCTTCTCAGAACCCCATTATCACTGAACCATTCCACAAACTTCAGGATTTCTCTCCTGTATGACTTGTCGTGTGTTTGTTCAAATTTCCTTTCAGAGTGAACCCTTTTCCACAAACTGAACAATTAAAGGGTTTCTCTCCTGTATGAGTTCTCATGTGGATCTTCAAACTTCCTTTCTCACTGAACCCTTTCCCACAAACTGAACAACTAAATGGTTTCTCTCCTGTATGAGTTCTCATGTGGATCTTCAAATGTCCTTTATCCCTGAACCCTTTTGAACAAACTGAACAACTAAATGGTTTCTCTCCTGTATGAGTTGACATGTGTCTGTT
The DNA here is from genome assembly GCF_963971535.1 of Notolepis coatsorum. NCBI lineage: Eukaryota > Metazoa > Chordata > Actinopteri > Aulopiformes > Paralepididae > Notolepis > Notolepis coatsorum. Next base: position 2,292,040 of record NC_140176.1, on the reverse strand, counting down.
CAAAGTTCCTTTCTCACTGAACCCTTTTCCACAAACTGAACAACTAAATGGTTTCTCTCCTGTATGGGTTGACATGTGTCTGTTCAAAGTTCCTTTCTCACTGAACCCTTTCCCACAAACTGAACAACTAAATGGTTTCTCTCCTGTATGAGTTCTCATGTGGATATTCAAATGTCCTTTCTCACTGAACCCTTTTGAACAAACTGAACAACTAAATGGTGTCTCTCCTGTATGAGTTCTCATGTGGATATTCAAATGTCCTTTGTGAGTGAACCCTTTTCCACAAACTGAACAACTAAATTGTTTCTCTCCTGTATGAGTTCTCATGTGGATCTTCAAATGTCCTTTATCACTGAACCCTTTTGAACAAACTGAACAACTAAATGGTTTCTGTCCTGTATGAGACAAACTTAATGTTTTTTGTTTCTTGTTTAATATTAGCATCTTTAAACCTGACTGAGGTTCCCCACTCTCCTTCCAATCATCACTGTCATCAGTCTCAGGACAGTCTGAAGAGAGAAGCTGGCCATCTCTAGTTGGTTCTAAATCACCATCTGGATATAAGTTACTGGCTGGTTCTGATACTCCACAGTCCTCTCCACCAGGTTCTGTTTTCATCTGTCCAGTTGAGGTGCTGGGTAAAGAGTAAGCTTCTCTGTTTTTCTCCCTCTGGGTTTGAAGAGGCTGGAAGGACAGAGTGTTCTCTTGACCATCTTCACATTTCACTGGGTCTACTGTGATCTTGGAGAGATCAGCTTCTTCCAGCCCTTGATGTAGTTCCTCTTTGATCTGTAGGAGCTCTGGGTCCTGGGTTTGGCTGAGCAGTGAGGACAGAGTATTCTCTCCACCATGTTCATATTTCACAGGGTGTAAGGTCATCTTGGAGCCATCAGCCTCCTCTAGATCTTGAAATAGTTCCTCCTGTTCCTCTTTAATCTGTAGGGACTCTGGGTCCTGGGTTTTGTTAAACCATGAGGACTGAGGTTTCTCTTCATCATCTTCACTCTTCACAGGGACAGGGTTGAAAGTGAACTTGATAATATCAGCCTCCTCCAGACCTTGAAGCTGCTCTCCCTCCTGACTGATCCAGAGTTCCTCCTGTTCCTCTTTCATCTGTAGGGGCTCTGGCTCCTCCTGGCTCAGACTGGGGCTCCTCTCCTGCTGCTCAGGGGGAACCTCCTCTTCACAGACAGAGAGCTGTGGGGGGTCTGGAGGGAGGAATAATAATAATATGAATAACAAACATAAAGATGCAGTAGATAAGTTTTCATCATTAACACATGGCCCATTTGACATCGAGTATCTATCATTTAAGATGTGAAAAAAAAAAATCCATCCATACATTCCCATTTTATACCGTGGTGAATATAAGTATGGTTTTAGAGCGGTTTAGGGTAATTCCTGGGAGGCTAGTAGGGCTGTCCCCGACTAAGGATGTGGATGGTCGACTATGATTGGCCAAGATTTGCCGTTAGTCGCCTATTGGTAATTTTTTTTTTTAAAGTATCATATTTTTAATATTAAAAAACAAATGTATATATATATATATTTTTTATCATTCCATTTGGGCTGTGGGGGGTGCTTAATGTCTGAAGGAGTCGACTGAAGGCTTCTTGTCCTCTGCAAAAGCATGCAATTGGTCCACTGATGGATACATCTTGATATTTGTCTAGTCTAGTGTGTTCATTAGATGGGTGAAATCCTCTTTCAGTGCCTGTGCCTGTTTTCGTAGGCAGTTAGCCTCTGGTAAGTGTGCCATTAGCGTTAACCATGCTGCTAGGCCTCTTTTCTTTTGGAAAGAATGAAAAAATAATAATAAATTAATTAAAAAGAATTATAAATATATATATTTTTTTGTATTCGACTAAGAGGTTGGCTAGTCGACTATGGCTCCTTTCGACCGATTAGTCGACTAATCTACTAATAGGGGTCAGCCCTAGAGGCTAGTAATAGGCTGCTGTGGCGATAAGAAAGTAGCGAGCCAGAGACGTGGTTCGAGTTGAGGTACTTTACTTCTCACTGCACATAGCATTTACAATAACAACCAACTTAACCCGGAACCGGAAGTGGTATTTCCCCTTTCCCCTAAACAGTAAAACCCCCGCCCTTAAAGGCACAAGCCCACCTTGGTGAATGTCTCTTAATATAGGTCACCACACAGGCCCCCCCAGAATTCACCAATACAAAGACTGCAACTAATTAATAGCCAGTGAACAGTCCATCAGTGAACAGATCACAGCATGAAATAGTCAACGTGGAGGGGGACGGATCAAGCGGCCGAACCGACTGTGCTTAACAAGAGGGGGATTAAGGGAGAGAAGTGGGACCAGCGGCCGGGCCATGGAAGGGGCCAAGGCCGGAAATAGAGGACGAGGAAGGGGTCTGAGCCGAAAGCGGGGGGCGCCCCCGCCGCGGGGGTAGGGCCGACTGAACTGGTTCGTCCTTGTCCAAGTGAGCAGGCTTAAGACGGCCTATAGTGACCCGCTCTGGCCTGCCCCCCATGTCCACAACAAAGTTTTTAGTGCCTGCCTCCAGGACACGGAAAGGCTCGTCATAAGGGGGCTGCAGCGGGGTCCGATGGCTGTCGTGCCGGATGAACACATATTTGGACAATGGCAGGTCCCTGGGGACGTAGGACTGGGGAAGGCAGTGGCGGGATGTTGGAATGGGAATAAGGGCATCGGCAACACCCCGGGACACTGTTCGATGGGAGGCGACGGACCAGGAAGCTGTGGCCTCCGGAAAAAACTCCCCAGGGACCCGCAGCGGCTGGCCGTACACCAGCTCAGCGGACGTGGCCTGGAGGTCCTCTTTGGGGGCAGAACGAAGACCAAGCAAGACCCACGGGAGGCGGTCAACCCAGTCGCCATCCGTAAGGGCAGCCCGAAGAGCGGCCTTCATGTCCCTATGGAACCGCTCACAAAGTCCGTTGCCCTGCGGGTTGTACGCCGTAGTGTGGTGGATCTTCACCCCCAGGTGCTCCGCAACTGCAGTCCAGAGCTCCGAAGTGAACTGGGGGCCCCTGTCGCTTGTGATGTCCCCCGGTGTGCCAAAACGGGCCACCCAGCAGCCGATGAACGCCTGGGCCACCTCCGCTGCCGTAGTGGAGGACAGTGGAACAGCCTCCAGCCACCTGGTGGTCCTGTCCACCATGGTGAGGAGGTGAGTATATCCGTGGGAGGGGGGGCAGGGGGCCCACCAGGTCCACATTCACGTGGTCGAACCGCCTCTCTGGCACTATAAACGGTGCCAAAGGGGCTTTGGTATGGCGGTGCACCTTGGCACGCTGGCACGCCACACATGAGCTAGCCCAGGTCCTAACATCCTTCTGGAGGCCAACTTGACCCCCACCAGCTTAGTCGAGGCCTTCACACCTGGGTGGGAAAGGCTGTGGATCATGTTAAAAACCCGGCGCCGCCAGGCCGTAGGCACCATAGGGCGCGGTTGGCCAGTGGAGATGTCGCAGAGGAGAGTGGCGTTAGCTGTGTCGAACACCACATCCTCCAGCTGCAGTGCAGTAGGGCTGGTCCGATAGGCCTGAATGTCTGAGTATGTGGCTTGGTCTGCCGCCATGGCGGCATAATCGAGTCCCAAGTGGACGGACTCGATGACCACCAGAGAGAGGCAGTCGGAAGTGGCAAGTTGTCCTTGCCCGCCACATGCTCAATGTCCGTGGTTAACTCGGAGATCGCCGAGAGCTGCCGCTGCTGACGTCCCGACCACGGCTCCAAGGTCTTGGCCATGGAGAACGTTAGCGGCTTGTGGTCCACAAAGGCAGTGAACTGGCGGCCTTCCAACAGGCATCTAAAGTGCCTAGTGGCGAGGAACAGACCCAGCAGTTCCCTGTCGAAAGTACTGTACTTACGCTCGTTGTCGCGGAGCCGTTTGCTAAAAAAGGCCAGTGGCTGCCAGGAACCGCCCACCCACTGCTCGCACACCGCTCCCACTGCATAGTCAGAGGTGTCTGTCGTGAGGGCGACCGGGGCAGTGGGAGAGGGGTGCGCCAGCAGAGCAGCGTTGGCTAGCGCGGTCTTGGCAGCCCCAAAAGCGCTGTCCATCCCCGAGGACCAATCTAACTCGTCCTTGGGCACTTTGCCCCGCAGGGCCTCGTACAAGGGGCGCATGATGTGGGCAGCATGGGGAAGGAACCGGTTGTAAAAGTTCACCATGCCCGGGAACTCGTGTAGAGACCGTACGGTGCGGGGACGAGGAAAACTGGCAATGGCCTCCACCCTAGCGTGGAGTGGGGTGGCTCCCTGTGGAGTGACATGGTGTCCGAGGAAGGTGCTGCTGGAGGTGTGTCATGTGCTCCTCTATGGACGTACTGGCTACAAGAATGTCATCCAAGTACACAAACAAAAACGGCATGTCCTGGAGCACAGAGTCCATCAGGCGCTGAAACGTCTGCGCCGCCCACATGAGCCCGAAAGGCATTCTTAGGAATTCAAAAAGTCCAAAGGGTGTAATGACAGCTGTTTTTGGCACATCCCGTGGATGGACCGGCACCTGGTGGTACACGCGCACCAGGTCCACCTTGGAGAAAATGATGGCCCCCGCTAGGTGGGTAGAGAAGTCCTGTATGTGTGGGACAGGGCCAGTTACGCCCAGCTCGCGCCTGCATTATTCTATTCATCTTTGAAATGAATCATTCCAGCAAAGCAGGCTTCTATTATTCGAATTACTGTTTTAATGGGTCACAGTAGTAAGTCCTACTGTAGAACATGACATTAGCATGACATCTGATTTATTAATGCCAATACTAAAGATTAGGGACAAACGCAATTGGCACGAGTGTAAATTGTAGATTAGTCAATCAGTTTTAACATCCGACTTAGCTCACCTCGTTAGTCTGCTGGCTGTGGATCCTATGGTCACAAGTTCAAATAACTCTTGGTTCAATTATTATTATTTTTTTTTACGTTTAATTAATTTATCCACTCTGGTTGGATGGTGTGTATGTATTGTATATGTATGTATTGTGCTGTATAATGACAATACATTTGAATCGAATCTCATTTTGAAATCGCTACCTGTTGAGTGGATCACCTGCAATCACCTCCGAAGCTGTCTGCCACTGTCGTGTCCATAGGCAGCGTAGCGATTTCAAAATGAGATTCGATTCAAATGTATTGTCATTATACAGCACAATACATACATATACATACACACCATCCAACCAGAGTGGATAAATTAATTAAACAGAGAGACGAGAAATCTCATCGCTGGCACTCAAAGTGTTAAGGCAGAGGGACTGGACAACAGGGTGACATTCACAGGTGTGCAGACTTGAGCATGTGAGGTAAAACTTGCACTGGAGAAGGAGCCGCGCCCACAGGAAGCAGAGATTGAGGGTGTGACAAAAATAATCGTTAGATTAGTCGACTAATCGAATGACAAAAATAATCGTTAGTTTAGTCGACTAATCGAAAAAAGAATCGACAGATTAGTCGACTACCAAAATAATCGTTAGTTGCAGCCCTACTATGCTGCCCTGTCAAGGCAGACCGCAGTAACTCAAAAAAAGTCAGAATTGAGTTATGAGTGAAATTGAACTTGTCAATAAATGTTTTATCTTGTGACCAAGTTTCAGATGTTAATGTCGCTCAGTTTTGGAGATATGGGGTTTTAAAAACTGCAGTAACTACAAAATCACACTCAAAAACCAGGCAGACCGCAGTAACTTCCAAACAGTGAAAAATGGCTTTAAAGTGTTTTGACTTGCCATCCAAAATGTGTTATAGGTAGATAGATGATAGTACCCAGATTTAACATGTATTAATGAAGTAATCTTTAGGCATACAAAAATATGACACTTATTTTAATTAACCCCCAAAAAGCAGATACTGCACTCTGCTGCACAGTTCCCCTAAATAATTATACAGGTAATGTACAGGCAAAGTGCAGTAACTTCAAATACAATGTTGTTTTCCCTCCAGCTTTCATAACTTAACCTAGCCATTTTGAAAATGAAATTTAACACCTGAATATATTGGAATGATGATGATCCAAATAAAATGGCTAGGTTAAGTTATGAAAGCTGGAGGGAAAACAACATTGTATTTGAAGTTACTGCACTTTGCCTGTACATTACCTGTATAATTATTTAAGGGAACTGTGCAGCAGAGTGCAATATCTGCTTTTTGGGGGTTAATTAAAATAATTATGTCATATTTTTGTATGCCTAAAGATTACTTCATTAATACATGTTAAATCTGGGTACTATCATCTATCTACCTATAACGATAGGTTATGTAGATAACCTAGTTATATTAGTATTGGCTAAGCGTCCCGCTCTGAGCCTTACGAGATACTCCTATCTCCTGTGATACCTAATGTATCTCCCACGAACAAAAACACATGCACCCCACCTGTATGGGGCCCCGCCCCTTATGGTGGCACCGCCCATATAACCATGACCCTGGTCATGAAACACCCTTCCTCGCCAAAACCCGTCCCAGGAAAAGATCCCACAAGAGGGAACTCAGGGCGCGCAGAGCGGGACGCTTAGCCAATACTAATATAACTAGGTTATCTACATAACCTATCGTTATATTTCGTATTGCATCGCGTCCCGCTCTGAGCCTTACGAGATAATGGGGAAGAGCGGGCGCGAGACCCGACAGATGTACCCCCTGAGGACCCGTAAGCCCACATCAAGGGGTGCGGGGAGCCCTGTCACCCCATCCTTCCTAACGAAGGGGGAGCGCAGTCAACTCCACCTGAATGCGAACAAGAGGGAGCCAGAACCCCTTGAACACACCGTACAGGCGGAACCACGTGTGACTCAACACACTGCGGCCCATACCCATACACTCCTGCTACCCGACCAAAGGACGGGAAGCAGGAAAGGCCACAGACCCCAGAACCGCCTGGGAGACAGAACCCCCGGTCATGTCCATGAGGAAAAACCTTACAAAGGAGCCCGGGGAGGACCATGAAGCTGCAGCACAGATGGCCTCCACCGAGGCCCCACCCAGGAGAGCGGCAGAGGCAGCCACCCCACGAGTGGAGTGCGCCCTGACGCCCCCAGGGGGATCCTGCCCAGCCAGCGTGTAGCAGAGGGTAACACCCTCGCACAACCAATGGGACAGGCGCTGCTCCGACAGTGCCTTACCAGCACGAGCCCCACCGTAACAGACAAAAAGCTGGTCGGTAACCCTGAAATCCTGAGTACGGCTGAGGTAAATCCCCAAGCACGGACTGGACATGACAGGTGAAGGCCCGCATCTAACTCACCAGTGTGAGGAGGAGGACGAAACGCCTGAACCACAATATCCCGGGAGCGGAAGGAACTCCGGATATTCTTAGGCACGAAAGCAGGATTAGGTCGCAGAGTGACACCGCAATCGGTCCGAAAAGACAGGCACTCTGGATGTACCGAGAGAGCACAGAGCTCACCTACGCGTTTAGCGGAAGTGACAGCCAGAAGGAACGCGGTCCTGAAGGACAGCTGTCCCAACGGCGCCCGCTCGAGCGGCTCAAACGGGGCCAAGGACAACCGACCGAGGACCAATTGAAGATCCCAAGTCGGAGCCAAGGAGCGTTGCACCGGCTTAACGCGTCGAGCGCCAAGCAGGAAACGCTTCACAAGAGGGTGGCTGAACAAGACATCCCCTCAAACCCCTCATGATAGGAGGATATAGCTGCTGCATATACCCTCACCGTCGAAGCCGACAGTCTATCAAGGAGAGACTGGAGGTAACTAAGGACAGCAACCAGGGGGCAGGAGACTGAGTCCTGGCCCCCCGCCTTACACCACACTTGGAACATACGTCATCTGCCCGCGTAAGCGCGACAGTGGAGGGAGCATGCGCATTCCAGATGGTAACACCATCAGGATCAAGAACCTGCGCCCCTCAACGTACCCGTCCCAACAACTGACCTAACAGATGTATGGGGAAGAATCCCTGGCGGCACGGCATCGGTCCCAGACCTGCCTGGCCATGTCCAGACGCAATCCTCACCCGTCAGGATGAGGGCCGCCCCGCGACAGTACACCTGCACCCACATTCTCCCTGCCGGGGATGTGGGGAGCCCTTAGGCCGCGCAGATGGAGGACGCCCATAGCCAGCCGCCCGCCGCCTGGTGCAGACAGGGGGAGCGTACTCCTCCCTGTCTGTCGATACACGACACTGACGTCGTATCGTCCGTCCTGATCAACACCATTTGTGGACCAGGAGGACCGCTTTCAACACCAACACATTGAACGTAGCGCAGACCGGGCAGCATGGTTTGCCAGCTGCCCCCTACTGCGTTGGCCCGACGCATCACCAGCGAGGGAGGCGTCGGTGAAAACGCGACGTGAGACAGCGCCGTAACCGTCCTAGGACGGAACCTCCCGAGCGTGTTGACAACACGCTCTGAGATGGATGCCCATAGCCCTCCAACCGTTGACTGGGAAGAGGAATACTCTACATCCAGTCTACAGCAACCCCAGGCTGGTAGAGACCTGCCTGGTACGAGACCTGACGATCCACCTTGACCGCGAAGGACCAGAACGTCATCAGGGCAGAACACTCCATAACCCCGGATGACGCAGAGGCCCCAGTGCGGCCTCCAGGCACTTGGTGAAGATGCGGGGAGCCAGAGAAAACCGAACGGCAGCCTCTGGTACTCATACGCTAACCCTGCAAAGGAAGCGTAGGTAAGCCCTAGGATGGAAGATCGGGGATGCGCATCCTACAGGTCTATGGAGGAGAACCAGACCCCCACCTGACAGTGTTCAACAGGTAGGAGACGATCCAAAAAATGCTGAACCTTCCCATGGGACAGGTCCAGCCTGGGTCTTACACCCCTCCCTCCCGACTTCTCGGGCAGAGAACACCGGGAGGAGAACGCCACGACGATGGCTTGCTTCGTCCACAGAGATTGGATCTCGTCGACCAGAGCTGTCCCTGCTGGAGACCCCGACAACAGGGTCTGTACCAAACCTGAAAACGGGTGGGGTTGTGTAAACACAAGTCCCCGCCTCACCATTCTCTCCATCTACCTCGACATATGGTACTGCCGTAGTCATATGTGACGACACTCCCAACGCACCCGCCGTCACGTGGCGCAGGTCCGCCAGGAACTGTAGATAGTTGGCCCGGTCCCCCCCGCTGTGCGAAGACAACCCTGGAATCGTGCGAGGAGCGAGTTCCGTGTCGGAACACCTGACCCTGACACCACCCACGAGGCAATCGCACGCAAGGGGGAACCCCGACAGAAAAGGGCCTGTCTGATACGGGGGGCTTCCGATCAAAAAAGCCCCCCCACTGAACACCCCTCCAGAACATGCTGAAGGAGTTGTTCTGCAGCCGGACATGCAAGGTGTAAGGCCCCCATGGGTTCCTACACACCGTAGCCCTGCAGTGATATCACTACCACCCCAAACCATGTGAGCTGCGACCACTTGCCAATATTCCAGGAGTGGGAGCACCAACATGATACCTGGCCTGGCGAAGGCGAGGCCGGGGAAGCCCGCACTGTGTGCCTCAAAAGGTTTCGAGCCCCCCTGCTGACAACACTTAAGTTGACAGACGTAACACCAGGCTCAACCAACACAGTTCAAGGTGTGGGAGCCGCTTGACAGCACAACATTCTCACGGACAGACCCAGGCTCAGCCATCAACTGGGTGTCAGCCCCTGTCTCCATGAGAAGCGAAGAATGGGGCCGCATACGCTTCAAGAAGGTTCGCGGCCCGCAGCCAAAGGAACACACCCAGAGCCCCGCTTCTGAGGGTAACAGAAAGCGGACTGAGCGGGGAGCGGGCTGCTCGCGGCAAAATGACGACGGAGTGGTTTACCAACACCGAAATCACCCAAAATGGCCGATCCCTCGGCCGCCAAGACTGTCGGCCCGCTGACGAGGCCGTGCTCTCTCTTCTTCTGGCTGCGCGGTGTGAGGCGGTGTAGGGCCTAGGACAATACCGCCCGCGCTCCAGCAGAAGACCAAAATCCCCTGCGGAGAGGGGAACCCTGAGCGGTTATAGCTTGCGGCTGGGTCAAAGCTAATAACGTCAACAACCTTGCGCGATGTGTCGACGTCGGCCGGCCCTCAAGGCCCCTCCACCAGACACCATTTCTTTAATAGAAAAAACACCAATTCGAACAGTTCTAATCGTTGCCAATTCCATACCGTGGCGGTACAAGCCTTAACAGCCCACCAGCCACTCGCCAGGCCGACCCATGGTGTCGGCCGGGCGGGGCATTGTTTCAATATATCAAAAACAAAGGACTGACGTTAACATGGAGCACCAGTGGTGATTGCAAACAGCACCCTCCACTGTGGTGTGGACCATGAAAAGGTTAAATGAATAAAAGAGCTAAACCACAAAAACTGTAGAATGAGCAAACCCATACACACAAAGTTTAAGGGGAGACGGACCAGACCCGTCTTCATTCAAAATATTCACAACAGAACACCAGCCCTAGTTTAGCCCATTTACCAAAAAAGGTAAACAAAGCCCCCCCCCCGCACTACTCCCCCAGTATACCGATTGACCGTCAGTATGAATGGTTTGAGAGGAGAGAAAGCTGTAGCAAGACAGACCTTCTCATAGCAGAGTGACAAAATGAAACAATAGCCCCCTACACAGGGCCGCCCCAGGAGATGGGGGGCCTCGCGTCTAAAAACGCACAGGGCCTCACATTTCTCCCAAGCGGCCCTGCCCTTATACTACTGCAGCCTAACGCCAGGCAATGTGGAACCCAAGACAACAATTGCCTGTGCACAGACACGCAACATGTTTACCATGTCGGCTGGACCCATAGCCCCACTACCCGACGCCAACCCAGATGGGAACACCGTTCAACAAACCCCGCCGGAACACAAGGTAATACCTGGCTAGAACCTAGCCACGACCTACCCCGTTGTCAACCCATTTACCCGAAAAAGGTAAATAGAACTCAAAACCCCACAACAGCTACCGACTGACCTTCATTGATGAACCGGGCAAGAGGCGGGAGAGTGACAACATCTCACGGCGGAGACATTAAAACAGCATAGCAATTAGCAGTAGTGATAGCATGCGGCAGTAGCGATAGCATGTTAGCATAGCTTTAGATGTTTTAGCAGCACGCCCAAGACAGCTTGGAAAACCGTTCCCTGCAGAGAACGTTCACCAAACCATCTTGCCCCTGGCGCCAACACACAACAAGGTTGTGTTAACAACACAAACCAGCATTACTAACACTAATACCCATGCCTGAAGACACAGGGCCTACCTGAGTACAAGCTGGCCCGACAGCCAGCCTTGTACAGCTGAACCTCGATGTGCAGTCATCAAACGAGGAACATCACAGGCCCGTCGTGTCGCCGAAAACATGCGTCGAAGATGCCAGGGGCCAGCAACCTCCGGTAAGCTTCCAACATTATTAATCTTCCTTAATCTTTTCATTCCGCTAGCTCGTATGGTGCACGCATCCAATACGCTGGGACGAAAATAGAGGAAGGGTGTTTCATGACCAGGGTCATGGTTATATGGGCGGTGCCACCATAAGGGGCGGGGCCCCATACAGGTGGGGTGCATGCAGGGCTGTACGTTAACTTTTTTTGCACATAGCACTGGTGCTACAGAGGTTGATAGTTTTGTAGCACAGGCCAAAATCTTGTAGCACAAGTATAAAACGTGTTATATTTGTAACAGTCACAAATGTGCCTATTGTATTTGTGTTATTTAGTTGCAGTGCCATGTTTGGCTGTCATTTAGTATATCGCCATGTGTTATTATTACTATGATACTCTCATATGCTATTTTAAATTAATATCATAAACAACATAAGGAACATTAGCATAATTTTGAGTGGACTGAAGGAATGAGTCAGTGTTAATAGTTTTAAATGCAAATAATTTATTGAAACATAGAAGTGGGGTCGGTTGGGACACACACACACACACACAATGGGGGACCCTGATGTAAACAAGACAAACGTCTTTCTCTGGTCTGCATCCCCTTAACAATTGTGTGTATTGAGCCGTACTGTACCCATTCTGCAATCTGTTAAATAAAGTTTTCATTCATTCACACACACTGTTTCAACTCACCACCCCCGCATCATATTGTAGTCTAGTCTGTCTTCAAACTTCCACTCCTCTCGAAACTTGTATTTGAATATCATCATTATCTGTCCATCCTCAGTTTACTATAATATACTCCTGTCCTGAGTCTTGACTAGTGACTTCATCGTCTTTCCAAACGCACGCACGCACACACACACAGGGAAGGGGAGAGAGTGCCCCCCCATTTCCCTTTCCACACTGTGTCTGCTGGCTCTGCCTGTGATCAGGATTAGCTTGTTAGCTTGCTAACGTTGTAGTGATTGTAATGGTACATAAACGTTAATTTCGGGCGATGTGCGCATAAAGGAATGGCGACGGTGCAAAGCATGTAGATGCATTTGACCCGTTGCGAGAAAGAAAAAACACCACGGACTTATTTCGGGACGTGTAGGCGCACTGCTGTGTTAACGTGCACCAACCGACCAACGCGCTGCTCTGCTTGCAGAAGCAGTGGCACGGATAGGGCGGATACGACTCGTCGAGTTGTCACAAGAGTTTTTTCAAAATAAGAGTATCATATGCACCTGAACGTTGCTAGCTTTCGGAGCCTAGCTGGAGCTGCGCGTGGGCAGAAATGAGACCCGCTACAGGATTCTCAAAATAAGAGTATCTATATGAACCGAATCCCTATCGCACCAGTGCTACTGAAGTAAATCCATCCATCGCACAGACAGCTGTTGCTGTAGCACGTGCGAGATATATGTCGCACTGTACACCCCTGGCATGTGTTTTTGTTCGTGGGAGATACATTAGGTATCACAGGAGATAGGAGTATCTCGTAAGGCTCAGAGCGGGACGCGATGCAATACGAAATATAACACATTTTGGATGGCAAGTCAAAACACTTTAAAGCCATTTTTCTCAGTTTCACTTTTTTGAAGTTACTGCGGTCTGCCTTGACAGGGCAGTATGGGGGGTGAGTTAAGTTGCAGGAACCCTTAATGTCCACAGCCACTTCACACTGTCCATCGTGACTGTGGATAGACACGCGGTACCTCCGTTACACTCACCCCCCTAAACTCACTCCACCCAGGGCATCCGGGTCACTGGGCACCACTGAAACCGGTCTCATTTGACATGCCCTGAGTGGGAGTTGAACCCCGGTCTCCCGCGCTGCGGGCAACATCGCAGACCGCTATACCAAGAGGTGAACTCTGGATGCCTCTGGGGAGTGAGTTTACTACACTGTCCATCGTGACTGTGGATAGACACGCGGTACCTCCGTTACATGTGTGTCAGAAAGGGAGATCATAGACATGAGAAGGCTGTATTTTGTGCATATGTGTACAAGTTGCAAGGGGGGTGGGGTAGTGTGTGTAGAGATATATTAGAGCCATATGGAATCCGCGTTCACGGAATCGCGGACGGAATCGCGGAATTGAGCAATACAAATTTAATCAACTGTAAAATAAATAAAAATAATAATATTTTTTTATTTTTTATTTCTTTTATGTTGTGGGACATGTACAGCACTTTGTTCAACTTTGTCAGTGCTGTAAAGTTTAAACCTTTTTAAATCTTAGACAAACAAAACACTTTGCTTTCATGAAATATTGTAAGCCGTCATTTGAGGCTTTATAAAAGCAGCACAATGAACACAAATCTGTCGGTGCCGAGTCCGACCTCATCTTAAATAACAAACAGCATTGCTTGTTGTAGTTAACAGAGAGGCAGAGTTGATTTTGAAAAAAAAATATATATATATATGTTTTTTTTTTTTTTTTTTTTTTTATAATAATCGAATTTTATTTTCATATTCGAATCCCATGCCCATCGAACGAAGCTTCGAAGTATTTCAGACAGCCCTATTAAATGGACTGTTATATCTTATTAAATTGTGGACATTTATTCATTCCCACTTATTAGACACTATTTCTGATGGTAAAATGAGCGTACAAAGCAAAATACAGAATTCTGAAATATTAAAACGGAAAAAACGGAATTTGGAAAAAAATTAAATGGAATTTGGGAAAAAATAAAACGGATTTCATATGGCTCTAAGAGATATGTCTGGGACTGAAGGCTGATATGTGTATGCAATTATGCATGTGTGTGTGTTTGTGCATGTGGGATAGTAAGAGAGACCGGGAGAGAGTGTGTGCATGTGGGATAGTAAGAGAGACCGGGAGAGAGTGTGTGCATGTGGGATAGTAAGAGAGACCGGGAGAGAGTGTGTGCATGTGGGATAGTAAGAGAGACCGGGAGAGAGTGTGTGCATGTGGGATAGTAAGAGAGACCGGGAGAGAGTGTGTGCATGTGGGATAGTAAGAGAGACCGGGAGAGAGTGTGTGCATGTGGGATAGTAAGAGAGACCGGGAGAGAGTGTGTGCATGTGGGATAGTAAGAGAGACCGGGAGATATTCTCGAAGTCAACGTCCTGTCTGTTGTTGCTAGGCAACTATGGCTTGGGGGGAAACATGCACCACGAGTACATTGTGAACGCTTCATTTAGTGCAGAAAACGGATCGGAAAAGCGGCAAAGTAAACACAATCAAGGGTAATTTTCTTCAGTGCATCACAATGCCAAAGAGCTGCTGTGTTACGTTTTGTACTAATAACTCAATCAAAATCGCAAGTTTTATATATTTATTATATAGTTTTATAGAGTTGTGCCCTTCCTGATGGCTTGTCGTACAGAACTTGTAAGTCGCTTTGGATAAAAGCGTCAGCTAAATGACTAAATGTAAATGTATATAATTTACCAGCTGAGGCATCACAGAGGAAAAGTGGCTGGTGGCCATCAAGAGGGCACACGTAGATGCAGACGGGAGAGTCGATCAAAGCAGACACTGGTCCCCCAAGTCAAATCATACGTGTATCTGCTCTACCCATTTCATAACAGGTGAGAATAAGGAACAAATATTATAACGTAAATGTATTATTGGCTGTGAGGCTGTAAACAGCAGATGAATGTTAGCTGCTAGCTGTGGTATCCTGGAATAATAGCCCATATGTTGGTTTAGCCCAGACTCATGTTAATGACGTCAGATACGGTGCCCGCCAGTTGGATGTATGCAAGTTAACCCAAAGTGTGGAAGTAAAGAACCTTCAGCTATATTGTCATCGTGTGGACATTCAATTCTTTCTGCTAGACACTAAGAGTGACAGCCAGAACAGAAACATTACACTAGCTACTTCGCCATATAGTCCATTCTCAGTGTACGTGTGCACCAGTGGAGGTTTCTCTATGACAACATGTGAAATACAAATTCACTCATAATTCATAATTATTATTAATTATATATATATATATATATATATATATATATATATATATATATATATATATATATATATATTTTATTATTATTATTTAATTTCTTTTATTAGAAAAGTTTTCCTCTGTAAAAAAAATGCCAGTGAATTTTTTTTTCTTCAAAAATGGCCAAAATGTACAGCTCTGAGCAGGCCTGCACTGCAGTAATGACTGCAGTAATATTCGTGCAGAATATCTGCACAGGTTTATTTAAATAAATAATAGCCAATCAAAATAGGCTATTAATGTCATCTAAGCACGGTCTGTGCAGTTTAACTCTTGCCATTGAATGGGGGATTGAATGATTGACAGCCTTGTTATCCAATCAGCTAATGGTTTCTCTTTTGCTGCGCTGCGGCTCTGCAGCTAGCATGATTGACAGCCTTGTGGCCCAATCAGATAATGGTTTCTCTTGTGCCATACTGCGGCTCTGCAGCTTGTTTACAAAATAATCTTTATCTCAGGAAGATAACTTGTTGGAGCTAACGTAGCTAAAGGGCTACCACCGCAGCTATCAGGCCCAGGGTGGAGTGTTTTGTTATTGTTCATGAACTTATTGTGCATCGTTTGATGATATATATATACACCTGCGATAAAAGCTAAATGTGACAACAACAACAACAACGTCATCGCCTCGCGGGCACTTTGAATTCTCTAGTACTGTAGATAGCGTTGCAATGGAGGAAGGAGATATTGTCGACTAGCTTGCTTGCTAGCTAACGTTACGCAAGTCTTGTGAATGTCTAAACTAGAGCCATATGAAATCCGCGTTCACGGAATCGCGGACGGAATCGCGGAATTAACCAATAAAAATGGAATCAACTGCAAAACGTGGAATATTGCAGAATTTGGCCTAATCTGGACTGAAATTTCGTTTTTGGGTGGAACGTTTGGTGCACACGCGACCGGGGAGGCGGGGACTCTACAGCGTGTTACACACAACACAGCCGCGGTGCTCAAGCGTCTGGCTGCTTCAGTGTTCACATCGTCAATAAGCTAAACAATTCCACAATAAGCCCTCAATTCAGAGCAGAACAGTATCCTAATGACTTTTATGCCTCCGGTGATAAGGTGTTTTGCTAATTCTGTCAACGTTCCGTGGACTGGACCCGCAAAAACACTTGCGACACTATTGTGATTAAATAGCTATAACGTTAGGACGTTTAGCTTCTAGCTAAATCTAGTGCACCCATCAATTTGTTTAATGCAAACGATTGTCATTATACACTGCCCTTTATAAACTAAATACACGTAAATAGCTATGTAACGTTATAGGACTATCTATGGAAATGATAGCTTCTAGAAGTTCTAGCTAAATCTGGTGCACCCATCCATTTGTTTATTGCAAACTATTGTCATTATACACTGCCCTTTATAATCTAAATAAACTTAAATAGCTATGAAACGTTACAGTACATAGGACTATAGATGGAAATGATAGCTTCTTGCTAAATCTAGTGCACCCATCCATTTGTTTAATGCAAACGATTGCCATTATACACTGTCCTTTATAAACGAAATAAACTAAACTAAAGGTGCCTAAATTATGCATTACTATATTTCATCACAATATAATAGATATAGCTAGGTTACTGACATTGTCATTGTGATAATGTCAGTAGTAGCTAGCTGTATCTATTGTTTACACTTGAAATATGTATTTTTATTTTGTCACAATATTAATTGAAAAATATTGTGTAAAATTGAACTGTATTTCTGAGTTGCAGCACTTAAAAACATTAAATGGACTGTTATATCTTATTCAATTGTGGACATTTATTCATTCCCACTTATTAGACACTATTTCTGATGGTAAAATGAGCATAAAAAGGCAAAATACAGAATTCTGAAATATTAAAACGGAAAAAATTGAATTTGGTAAAAAATAAAATGGAATTTGGAAAATAATAAAACGGATTTCATATGGCTCTAGTCTAAACAGGGCTGATGGCATTGATGAAGATGATATCAATAACAACAATGCCTCTCCATTGTGCATCGTTTGATGATATATATATATATTTTTTTATCTCAGTCGTTGTAAAACGAAAGCCTGCAGTGCTTAGCCTCAGCCGAAGTGTAGTAGTTCTAACTTCACTCGGGAGACAAAAGCCAAACATCAATTTGATGCAACAAGCTGGCTCGCGATGCACTATTGTTTACATTTTCCATGGGATTAATGCACGCGGCTCGAGTCGGACTCGTCACATGGAGAAGTTGCACTATTCAACGATAGATGAGATCGATCGAGATACCGTCTTTATGGGTAAGTCGTGTCTTCTTGGCTTTAGAATGTCAGTTTGTGTAACGTTACTGTAACCGAATTGAAACAGCATCATAACTCCTACATCGACCATGTCACTTTTCAAAAGGCATGAATGAATGAAAACTTTATTTAACAGATTGCAGAATGGGTACAATATACAGTACGGCTCAATACACATAATTATTAAGGAGATGCAGACCAGATAAAGACTTTCGTCTTGTTTACTTCAGGGTCCCCCATTTTCAATTCATAGTGAAATGTATCTTGTGTTATTAGGAGCCCTGCTAAAGTTGGTAGCTAACGTTATATTGATAATGTTTCAATATTATCAGGTTGATATTATTAGGTTGATAATGGTGTCAGTGTTTCAGATAGCAAGGTGGAGATCTTTGTTAACTAGTAGAGCTTTGGTTGAGACAGATTATTTACAGTGCTGTCTCTTAAAACTCATAAACAAGTATTGAGCAAGACGAGTTAGTCTGTTGTGTTGTGCGTATTGTATGGGAGGGATAATGATGACTGTGTGTAACTAGGAGGGATATGAGGACTGTGTGTATGTGGCACTGAATTGATGTAAACAAGACGAAAGTCTTTCTCTGGTCTGCATCCCCTTAACAATTGTGTGTATTGAGCCGTACTGTATTGTACCCATTCTGCAATCTGTTAAATAAAGTTTTCATTCATTCATTCATGTGTAGAAAGAAGAACTATAACATTCTCATTCTCAAAGACCACAGTCTTAAACACACGCACACACAAAAGATACATGGACTATTGTTATTGGACACAAGCCACACACATGGACCCTGCACTGCACCATAATACACCTGTGATTATAGTATACTTGTTATCACACACACACACACAACACACACACACGCACTCTCTCATTCAGTTCTGTTGTGTTAATATAAACCCGCCGTGGTCTCTCTCTGTCTCTCTCTCTCATTCAGTTCTGTTGTGTTAATATAAACCCGCCGTGGTCTCTCTCTGTCTCTCTCTCTCATTCATTAATTCATTGTCCTTGTGTTACATAAAACCCATCTGTGGCCTCGTGCAGAGGAAGGTGGTAAATACATGTTAGATATTCCAATGTACAGTTTTGCATACCATTGACTCAGAATGGTCTCTGTGTTATTGAAATCGTCACAGCAGTATAGTTTGTGTATACTTCAGAAGTATGATATTTAAACATGGTCCCCAAAATGAATGGAAGCGAATGAGGAGCCTGACACCTGGGAGGAATGGGGGTGTTGCAGCGTTGGGGATGTTTAAAAAATATAATTTAATATATAATATAATATAATAATTTGTGCTTCACCTAAAAATTTGGTCAGCAGCCTCCACTGGTGTGCACTGGAGGCTTCAAGTAGCCTATGCCTTTTTCATGTTTATATGTTACTACTTTTTAAAAACGGAGCTCACTTTTGCTGGTTGGTTGTCCCCAAAACTAAGATGGCGGCGGTCTCGTGACGTCAGAGTGTCTTGTGTGTGCATGTGTGTTAGAAAGAGAGTAGTTGAGCCTTGTGTGATCTAATCTCCTCCATACTCATGTGTATAAAGTGATGCCAGCCTCCTCAGATTGTCTTTTAATATACTTGTGCTGTTCAAGTTGGTCATGAGCAGTAAGACTCCTGTTTTTATACATAATCAGATTGTTTTTAGTAATACTGTGCACGAGCATTACACTAGAGGTTCCAGTAGTGGGCAGCTTGAATTGCCAGGTCCTAGAACCAGCGCTCTGGGGAGATCTTTTATTTTTAGAGCATTAACTCTGTGGAATGGCCTGCCTCGGAACCTCTGCTGCATTTACAGTAGATTCACTTTTAAAAAGAATCTTAAATTGTTTTTAACACTGTAAAGTGGTTTTTTGTTTTTGTTTTACACTAATGTAATTTTAGCTGTTAATTGTTACAGTAGGTTCATTATGCATTGTGTGTACTGACTTTTAATAATTTTGTTTTTTTGCAATGGTGATTGTTTTTGTGTTTTTTTGTGCGTGGACCCCAGGAAGACTAGCTGGTTGCTATCGCACCAGCTAATGGGGATCCCTAAAAAAATCAAATCAAATCAGTCTCTCTGGTCATGTTAGTACAGTAATTGATTGATTGAAAACTTTATTAACAGATTGCAGAATGGGTACAATACAGTACAGCTCAACAATACACACAATTGTTAAGGGGATGCAGACCAGAGAAAGACTTTCGTCTTGTTTACATCAGGGTCCCCCATTTAACTAGGCTGCACTAGTCTCTCTGATCATGTTAGTACAGTAACTAGGCTGCACTAGTCTCTCTGATCATGTTAGTACAGTAACTAGGCTGCACTAGTCTCTCTGATCATGTTAGTACAATAACTAGGCTGCACTAGTCTCTCTGATCATGTTAGTACAGTAACTAGGCTGCACAGCCGACAAACATAGTTGCTGCCTAAACAATATCCAGGTAAGATGGCGGACGGTTATCCCATGATTTATAGCGTAATGTCGCATCTAATGTTTTATTTATGGCAGCACCGCTGGTCTAACTGTTGGGTACATTATTATTAAGGGTTAGGCAATTGTGAAATACTGTAATCACAAACGGGAACATATTGATCAAAGAATAATGTCCAAAGGACCTTCTGATTAAACAAACCTGCTTTGTGTTTCTTCATCTCACGTTCACAACACTCTGAAGTTTACGGCCAGTCTCGACTCCTCCTTAGTTCAAATCTGTCTCCAGCAGCTGCAGTTAGTCCGTTCTTTACACGATCACTGCATCTAGATCTGTTCAGAGAGTTAACGTTAGAGATTAGCAGCATTAGCTCGTTATAGCAACAGACAACGAGGTGAAGCATGGAGTTCAGTGTGGTGCCCCTGGTGGCTAGGACGAGACATTGCATGGCATTTCCGTATGTCCTGGTGACGTCAGGGAGGGCTGGACCAATTAGCTACGTCTGAGTCACGCGGCATCCCACGCCCCGCCCCTTTGGAAATAAACAGCCAATAGCTGCCTCACACGGGGATATCTGTAGCCGCGACAGACCACGCGCTTATTGGCGGAGAGGGGACGTCACTCCACATTGGTCCTAGCCCCTCCCCCCTGACCAGGCTCGGTTGAGACGTGCGGTTGGAGAGAGTGCGAGTGAGGGAATTAGGGATGATGAATGAATGAATGAATGAATGAATGAATGAATGAATGAATGAATGAATGGATGAATGAATGAATGAATGAATGAATGAATGAATGAATGCATGCATGAATGAATGAATGAATGAATGAATGAATGAATGAATGAATGAATGAATGAATGAAAACTTTATTTAACAGATTGCAGAATGGGTACAATACAGTACGGCCCAATACACACAATTGTTAAGGGGATGCAGACCAGATAAAGACGTTTGTCTTGTTTACATCAGGGTCCCCCATTTTCATTCATAGTGACATTTATGACAAACACAACATACATGACATTTATGGCATAGGGAGTGGGACATACATGACATACAGGTATTTAGTACTGTTACATTTGTGACATACGATATGCAAATATACAGTACTGTTACCCATAGATCCTGACAGAGTATATGATGGGGAGGGGACTGTACATTAGGAGGGGGTGGGTGGGTGGGAGAGAAATATACATGCGGTGGGGAGGAGACTGTCTATTAGGAGGGGGTGGGGGGGTTTGGACATTTACGGTGGCCAGTTTCGAATTGCAGCCTCCCGTAGGTTTTGAATGTGGGTAGGGATTCACTTCCTTTACAGCTTTGGGTAGGGCGTTCCACATTGATGTGGCATAATTGCGAAACGTGTTTAGTCCCTTGTTTGAGCCGAATCTGGGTTTAACATGATTTGTTGAGCTTCCTCTGGTGTTTTGGTCGTGGTATTCACTGACCTTGATTTGATTGATTGTATGTCATAAATGTCCTGATGAATTGAAAATGGGGGACCCCGATGTAAACAAAACGAAAGTATTTTTCTGGTCTGCATCCTCTTCGTATTGTACCCATTCTGCAACCTGTTAATACGTTTTCAATCAATCAATCAATAAGAAGGACAACCATAAGCATCCTTCCTCCAGAAATCAACCAATCCTGGGCACTCCCATACCATATGGAAAAAGGTACACAAGGCGTTTTTGTGTGCACAAAGCGCTTTTAGGTGATGGTATGGCTTTCTTTATGTAATATGCATGGAGTAAAGTATGTCCTATGTATAAAATCAAAATGGATGACTTGGTGGTTGGGAATTCTGGAGGACAGCTAAATGTTTTGCCAGATTAATAGCCCATTTAGACTGCTGCTATTGAATGGTATATCCACACTGGCACACTCTATCAATGGGTAGAGGCTTTGAAGAAGTCTTTGCCAACATGGCGTAAACCGCTGAGACCAGACCCCTGGGTCTGGTAAATATTGTGTGAAATGGTTGGGTACCTAATTGACTATCCCAAGGTACACCATTGCTGTGCGCAATAGAAGCTAGAAGAAAGTGCCAGGTGAATTAAAGTGTTTCTGAATGTCTTGGAATGAGCAGAGACCC
Source organism: Notolepis coatsorum (assembly GCF_963971535.1). Taxonomy (NCBI): domain Eukaryota; kingdom Metazoa; phylum Chordata; class Actinopteri; order Aulopiformes; family Paralepididae; genus Notolepis; species Notolepis coatsorum. The sequence continues at coordinate 2,269,949 of NC_140176.1, read as the reverse complement.
TCTACCCCAAACAAATCAGCAAGTGTAAGAACTCCCTTATTACACCACTGGGGGGCAGTATTGGACGCCTCCCAACTGGAGACCAGTGTTATCATGGGCGATTGAAGGTACAAATTTGGTGTCATTTTCCTGAGATTTTCTGCAAGACTGCGAACTGAGATTAGCTCAATAATGATGGAGCCAAATTAGTTTTTTGATTGTTTGATAGATATATTGGAATAGATTACATATTGTAATTGTAACCTATGAGGGCCGTACAGAATTTTCCTCTATATAGGGTGCCAGGACACCAATAGTACCATTGGAAGGTTGGTAGTCCCGATCCACCTTCACCTTTTTCCCTCTGGAGGGTTGAAAGTTTGAGTCTGCCAGAGGGAGCATGGAGCTGAAAACGCTAATTTGTGGAAGAATATTAATTTTAATATATGAAAAAGAGAATGGAATTAGAGGGGATAACCCTGCATCATGGACTATAACGCATATTATGACCATCCTCTGCACCTTACGGTTTACTTTGTCATATTTTATATTGCTTATAGGATTGTAACTTATATTATGACCAATAGGGTATACAGACCATCATCTGCACCTCTGTGTATATGGTTTATTTTATGAAAATTGTATATTTAGATATAATTCGTTTATTGCCTATATATATTACTCTCCTATTACCGTGAGCATTATCTGTACCCCTCCTGCTGCTATGACGACTGAATCTCCCAAAGGGGATCACTAAAGGAATATCCTGTCCAGTCCAGAGGATAGAATGTTTTCCCCTCTGCATGGGTGAGACCTGTTTGCTGCCATCTCCACAGTGACCTCTTTGAAGTGTAAGAGAAGGGGAGCCATGTTTTTATTTACTTGAAATAGTGCATGTATGGCTGTGTATGACAGTATACTAAAGTAACTATATCAGACATTACAAGTTCTGCAATAAGGTCAACCTAAGGTCAGTCTGTCTACTTCAAAGACACGAAACAGCAAACACACACACTTTCTATGCCTATAATGGGGAAATGGCAGATTTGAGTGGTGAACAGTAAAAATGACAAACTTTACTATTTTTCTCAAAGATGAAACCCTAACATTACAGAATGCATGATTATTATTTGTAATGGCTATGAGATTAAAACATGTGGTTTTAATGGGAGTTAATGGGACATTTCTGTCCTCAAATTACTTAAGAATTATTACAGAATTGTAAATCTGCTACACAAAAACGAATAATGCATCAAAGTCAATATTTTGTCTAATCTTTGACATATCCAAGACTGATGAGACCGGTGGTTGCTCTCTAGTGGTTAATGTAGCGCAGTACTGGAGGCAAGCGCTACCGGAGTCTCATGGCCAGTACAGAGAGACTCAGAAGGAGCTTCTATGCCCAGGGCCCAGGAGTTCAAAACCTTTAATCCATATCTGATCCGATCCCATTTTTAAATCCCATTTTTTGTGATTCAGGATCAGACAACTCGGCCAGATTTTGTCCCGGTATTTCAAAGCAATCCAGGATAGGATCACCCTGATCCAGATTGAGACTTTTCAAGATTACTAGATCCGAATATCAGTGCTTTAATCCTACCGATCTCCGATGGGAAAAAAGGAAGACAAGGACCACATTGCAGAGACATCTATAATGTCTAATTATATTGTTAAATACACAAAGGACATCAAATCATAATGGAATTGTAATTCTTTTTTAAAAAGACTCCCACTAGGGTAACATAAAAAAAAACTTGATTCAAAGGCAGCTGGATCATCCAGACGTGCTTTGAGGAGCTGAATTCTAAGTGAGATTTCTGTTTGCTGAAGGTGATGACAGATGGACTTTTTTTTTTTGAAGATATTTTTTCTTTAACCTAAATTACATTTGTGATTGACAATCTTTGTTGTGATACTTTTATGAGCATAAACATTTATGTCATCAGCATTTGGTTGAAAACAAAATAGGCCACCATTAACGTGACCAAAAAATAAAAAATATATAAAAGATTGATTTGCCATGAAGGCTAAGAATTGTGTATTATTTCAGTTAACAAACTTTGCCATCTTATTTATATTGAAACATATTTTTTTGGAAATCCACCCCTCTGATGGGATCAAGAAAATCCAGTTTTTTGGGATCAAATTGATCCCAATCCTGTGTTGTCGGTTTGAAATACCCGTTTTGAAGATTTGATCCAGATTAAAGCTTGGATTTGATTTCCTGATCTGATCGGATATCAAAGTGATCCTGATCCTGTTTTTTGGTTTGGGGTGCCTAACCTTTTTTGAACCAAGATCTACTTTTTAATTTACCAACTAGCCGAGATCTACCAGCCAAAATTGTATATTGTAAACAGTCATTTGAGGCTTTATAAAAGCAGCATAATGAACACAAATCTGTCAGTGCCGAGTCCGACCTCATCTTAAATAACAAACAGCATTGCTTGTTGTAGTTAACAAGGAGAGGCAGAGTTGATTTTGCAAAAATATATATATATATAAATATTTTATTATTTGCTTTAATAATCGAATTTTATTTTCATATTCGAATCCCATGCCCATCGAACGAAGCTTCGAAGTATTTAAGACAGCCCTATTAAATGGACTGTTATATCTTATTAAATTGTGGACATTTATTCATTCCCACTTATTAGACACTATTTCTGTTGGTAAAATTAGCGTACAAAGCAAAATACAGAATTCTGAAATATTAAAACGGAATTTGGAAAAAAATAAAATGGAATTTGGAAAAAAATAAAACGGATTTCATATGGCTCTATATTATATAGGCACCCACATATAGTTGTTGTTATTGTTGCCGTTATTACTGTCCTGTAATTGTCTCAGTATTGGCATTTGTGTATGTTTTGAATAATGGAAAATCTAAATAAAATATAAAAAAAGAAGAAGGGGGATGTGGTATCCTGGAATAATGGTTTCACCCATATGTTGGTTTAGCCCAGACTCATGTTAATGACGTCAGATACGGTGCCCGCCAGTTGGATGTATGCAAGTTAACAAGTGTGGAAGTAAAGAATCTTCAGCTATATTGTCATCGTGTGGACATTCAATTCTTTCTGCTAGACACTAAGAGTGACAGCCAGAACAGAAACATTACACTAGCTACTTCGCCATATAGTCCATTCTCAGTGTATACATGTGCACTGGAGGCTTCAAGTAGCCTACATGCCTTTTTCATGTTTATATGTTACTACTTTTTAAAAACGGAGCTCACTTTTGCTGGTTGGTTGTCCCCAAAACTAAGATGGCGGCGGTCTTGTGACGTCAGAGTGTCTTGTTTGTGCATGTGTGCAGTGGCGGTTGGAATGCCCCACGGGCCCTGAGGCGAGATTGACAGCTCTTGACAGCTCGGGCCAGCTCGGGCCCCCCCCCCCCCCCCCACCACCACCTGACCCGGCACCGGGACATCCCTCCCTCCTCCCACGTGTGCGCAACACGGACATTAATAAGAACGCTTCAATAAGGAAAGTCACGGAGCATGGAGGGTCATAAAAAAATAAAGTGATCAAATCGCTTTTGTCTTCTCTCTTCTACTGTGAAGCCAAGCTTGGTCATGCAGGTCTCTCTCCCATCTCTCTCTCCTATGATCCCAATATCTCTCACACACAATTCTGGAAATTCCTGGAATAGTGGAATAAAACAGGAAAAACGTTTCAGCACCACGGAGAGTGTTCTCTGCACTGCCGCCACGGTATATAAAGCAGGCCCAGGCTCGCCACAACAGTGGATTTAAAAGCCTTTTATAGATAATTCATTTGTATCGCAACGGAGTCACGGATCTAGTCTTGCCACGTAGCATTATGTAGACAAAATTCATATAGACAAGTCTAAAACAAAGACTTTTAAACGAAGTTTAGCCTATTAAATCATTTTATAAGCATTCGTTTATTTGCGGTCTGTGTGAGAACTGAAGCAACCACCATCTGCAGAACACCAGCCCAGCTCTCTCTGTCCCCACGCTGGCCGTGAGGCCGCGGTGGTATATAAAGTCACTGTGACTGAACTGCTTGGCTGTTCTGAATCTGACTGGTGGTTATGCCTGTAAAGTGCAAACAAAGGCCGATAAATGATCTCTAAAAACCAAGTATGTTATTTACATTAATAAGCGCCATGGCTGCTGGGCCGCCGCCGCCCTAATAGATGTATAAATATAAGTTTATGGTAAACTGTAATCTCATTATCTGTCCAACAGTCCAAGGTTACCTGCTGCTGCATGGTAGTTGACACACCGCGGCTGAAGGCAGTGTCCGTGCCGGGCATGTTGTCGGGTGATCAGGTGAAGGGCTTGTTGTTGTTGGGGATGGGAGGTCAGGAGGAGGAGGAACGTCGGCACGAGGCCCTGTTACTTTTATAACAAATGCGTCTAATTTAGGTAGCTTTGCGTTCTTCTCGTCCCGTTCTTTTTTGTCTGTTCTTTTTTGACGGCCACATTTATGTTTGTAAGGCTTATGGTTGCGGAATATAATGGATCATTCACTTTCACTCACTGATGATTTCACTCGCTGTAAGAGACAGACGTCTGCTGTTCGTTTTAATTTCCGCACCAGGTAAATTGTCTCATGACGCAATGATGCATTGATTGCTGGGTAATGTTGTTGTCCTCCAGTAACAAGTCAGATTTTGCACTGGAGGCACAACAGGAGAGACAACATTTCCCAGCAATCATCATTCTTTAATTTATTTTAGGCTACAATCGGGAAGAATAGGAGGGCCTATTAGTTTCTATGTCAAATGTATATACTCCCTTTTCTTGACTCCTTCTGTATCACAAACAGTACTGTATTTGCAAATCTGGTATGTCATAAATGTATAGATGTAGCAGTACTGACTATCTGTATGTCATAAATGTCCTGATGAATTGAAAATGGGGGACCCTGATGTAAACAAGACGAAAGTCTTTCTCTGGTCTGCATCCCCTTAACAATTGTGTGTATTGAGCTGTACTGTATTGTACCCATTCTGCAATCTGTTAATAAAGTTTTCAATCAATCAATCAAGCCTGACAGCGTGGGGACAGAGAGAGGAGAGGAGAGGAGAGGAGAGGAGAGGAGAGGAGAGGAGAGGAGAGGAGAGGAGAGGAGAGGAGAGGAGAGGAGAGGAGAGGAGAGGAGAGGAGAGGAGAGGGGAGGGCTGGGCTGGGCTGGTGTTCTGCAGATGGTTGCTTCAGTGTTCTCACGCAGACCACAAATAAACGAACGCTTATAAAATGATTTAATAGGCTAAACTTCGTTTAAAAGTCTTTGTTTTAGACTTGTTTATTCTATTTGAATTTATTCGACATAATGCTACGTGGCACGACTAGATCCATGACTCCGTTGCGATACAAATAAATTATCTATAAAAGTGCCCTATCTTTTAAATCCATCCACTGCTGTGGCGAGCCTTTATCGCTACCGGGAAAACATAGGGAGAACATAGGGGGCCCGGGGAACATAGAACCCTTTTGGAACATGGGAAACATAGGGGGCCCGGGGAACATAGGACCCGGGCCCCGGGGCATGGCGCAATGCAGTCTGTCATCCAGTCCCACGAACGAACGGCAACTCCATTCAGTCCCGGGCCGGGCCCGGGCCCTAGACCCCCCGCGGGCCCTAAGGCGGCTGCCTCAGCCGCCTCGCCTATATATCCGCGGCTGCATGTGTGTTAGAAAGAGAGTAGTTGAGCCTTGTGTGATCTAATCTCCTCCATACTCATGTGTATAAAGTGATGCCAGCCTCCTCAGTCTCTCTGGTCATGTTAGTACAAGTACAGTAACTAGGCTGCACTAGTCTCTCTGATCATGTTAGTACAGTAACTAGGCTGCACTAGTATCTGTGATCATGTTAGTACAGTAACTAGGCTGCACTAGTCTCTCTGATCATGTTAGTACAGTAACTAGGCTGCATTACACATGGGCAAAACAGAGTCCATTCTCTTCGGTTCAAATAACAAACTCAGCAAGACCGACGGCTTCTCAGTTACAGTGGGTGACAATATTGTCACAAGGAAAGAAGATATTACCTACCTGGGTTCCATCCTAGAGGCAAATCTTTCCTGTGACAAAATGGCATCCAATGTAATAAAAAAAGTCAACCAACGAACACGATTCTTGTACCGGATCTCCTCACTGGTAAACAAGAATACCCTGAAGACTCTAGCAGGAGCACTCATTCAAGGGTACTACGACTATGCTTGCACCTCATGGTACCAAAGCACCTCAAAGGCGCTAAAAACAAAATTACAAACATCTCAAAACAAACTGGTCAGACTACTGCTTGACCTTACTCCTAGAACCCACCTCACCCCTGCCCACTTTGACAACCTAGGATGGCTTAGAGTAGACGACAGAGTACAGCAACTTGCAATGGGCCTGGTCTACAAGATACACTACACGACCAAGGTACCCATGTACATGACAAAATACTTCCCAAAGGTCAGTGAATACCACGATCACAACACCAGAGGGAGCTCCACAAATCATGTTAAACCCAGATTCGGCTCAAACAAGGGACTAAACACGTTTCGCAATTATGCCACATCTATGTGGAACGCCCTACCCAAAGCTGTAAAGGAATGTGAATCACTACCCACTTTCAAAAACACTCTCAAAAAACACCTAAGGGAGACTGCAACTCGAAACTGGCCCCTGTAAATGTCCGAACACAACCCCCTCCAATGTACAGTAAATTACCAAGTATGGTCTTGTCAATAATCCAATGTACAGTGTTGTTTGTACAGTTGTACAGTGTCCCCCACCCACCCCTCCTACCCAACCCCCCCCCCCCCCCCCACCCAACCCCCCCCCCCCCCACTCCTACCCAACCCCCCCCCCCCCCCACCCACCCAACCACCTCCAATGTACAGTCCCCCCCCACCCCCACCTACCCAATCCAATGTACAGTTTCTACGCCTAATGTATATACTCTTTTCTTTCTGGACTCTTTTTGTATCACAAACAGTACTGTAATTGCAAATCTGGTATGTCATAAATGTATAGATGTAGCAGTACTGTCTATCTGTATGTCATGTATGTCATATATGTTACGATGAATTGAAAATGGGGGACCCTGATGTAAACAAGACGAAAGTCTTTCTCTGGTCTGCATCCCCTTAACAATTGTATGTATTGAGCTGTACTGTACTGTACCCATTCTGCAATCTGTTAATAAAGTTTTCATTCATTCACTAGTCTCTCTGATCATGTTAGTACAGTAACTAGGCTGCACTAGTCTCTCTGATCATGTTAGTACAGTAACTAGGCCGCACTAGTCTCTCTGATCATGTTAGTACAGTAACTAGGCTGCACTAGTCTCTCTGATCATGTTAGTACAGTAACTAGGCTGCACTAGTCTCTCTGATCATGTTAGTACAGTAACTAAGCTGCACTAGTCTCTCTGATCATGTTTGATTGATTGATTGAAAAGTTTATTAACAGATTGCAGAATGGGTACAGTACAGTACAGCTCAATACATACAATTGTTAAGGGGATGCAGACCAGAGAAAGACTTTCGTCTTGTTTACATCAGGGTCCCCCATTTTCAATTCATCATAACATATATGACATACATGACATACAGATAGACAGTACTGCTACGTCTATACATTTATGACATATCAGATTTGCAAATACAGTACTGTTTGTGATACAAAAGTGTCCAGAAAAGGAGTGTATATACATTTAGCGTAGAAACTGTACATTGGAGGAGGTTGGATGGGTGGGGTGGGGTTGGGTGAGGGCTGTACATTGGAGGTGGGGGGGGGGGTTGGGTTGCACTAGTCTCTGATCATGTTAGTACAGTAACTAGGCTGCACTAGTCTCTCTGATCATGTTAGTACAGTAACTAGGTTGCACTAGTCTCTGATCATGTTAGTACAGTAACTAGGCTGCACAGCCGACAAACATAGTTGCTGCCTAAACAATATCCAGGTAAGATGGCGGACGGTTATCCCATGATTTATGGCGTAATGTCGCATCTAATGTTTTATATATGGCAGCACCGCTGGTCTAACTGTTGGGTACATTATTTAAGGTTAGGCAATTGTGAAATACCGTAATCACAAACGGGAACATATTGATCAAAGAATAATGTCCAAAGGACCTTCTGATTAAACAAACCTGCTTTGTGTTTCTTCATCTCACTTTCACAACACTCTGAAGTTTACGGCCAGTCTCGACTCCTCCTTAGTTCAGATCTGTCATTTAGCTGACGCTTTTATCCAAAGCGACTTATAGGTACATAGACAGTAATGTTACATCTAGACATTTATGACATACCAGATCTAGTAATAATAGAGTATATACATTTGAGGGGGAATACATTTACATTTAGTCATTTAGCTGACGCTTTTATCCAAAGCGACTTACAAGTTCGGTACGACAAGCCATCAGGAAGGGCACAACTCTATCTGTCTTGAGTCGTACTTGTATTGAAAAACTGATTTTATATGTCTGAGGAGAAGACTGGTACTCATCATCTTCGTCTCCACAAAAAGAAAAATTACATGTGAAGTATGTTGTGTGCCAGGTTCAAACAGTGCTGTATATGTACAGTTCATTCCTACTCCTATCCAAGCTCCGGGAGGGTCATCAAAGAGAAGTCGCCTATTCTCAGTCCTTGCCCCACAATGGTGGAATGAACTACCCACCCCAGTAAGGACAGCCGAAACCCCACCAATCTTTCGCCGTCGACTAAAGACGCACTTCTTCAACCATTCCGAATAAAAAAAGAAATAGAAAAAAAAATCTAACCCTAACTAACCGTACTGTCATGCACTTGTCCTAATAAACTAACCTACACTGTAGCACTCAACACTTTATGAACATTGTTGCTCAGCTGATAGAGTTGTGCCCTTCCTGATGGCTTGTCGTACAGAACTTGTAAGTCGCTTTGGATAAAAGCGTCAGCTAAATGACTAAATGTAAATGTATTCCCCCTCAAATGTATATACTCTATTATTACTAGATCTGGTATGTCATAAATGTCTAGATGTAACATTACTGTCTATGTACCTATGTAAACGAGACGAAAGTTAAGTTGAAAATGGGGGATCTATGTAAACGAGACGAAAGTGAAGTTGAAAATGGGGGACCCTGATGTAAACGAGACGAAAGTTAAGTTGTGTATGTGTCTTAAACGAGAGAGGGAGCGAGCGAGCGAGAGAGCCCCCCCCCCCCCCTCATCCACGCAGTAGTGCAAATACTTGTCCAGGCCACTAATACTTGTCTACGCCACGAAGCCCCGCCTCAAACCCGTCCACGCCTGGCTCTGCAGATGTAACCAGGTCAATTGGACATTGTTTATTATTTTATTAAGGATTGAAATGTCACCAAATCCTTTTACAAATGTCTCCAAGTGGTTATTATTATTTATTATTTCTTTATACCAAAGGCACTTTTATTTGAATGTAACTTGGGAAGTTCACGTTCGAGAGTGTAGCACTTCCGGGTCAGATATTCGCGCGTGTCAGGCGCAACCTTCCGGTTTGAGTTCAGTTTACGACACGAACTCAACGTGGAGGTACGTGTATCACTGTGGCGCGCCGCACTATTGTGTTTCATACTGTTGTATATATTTTGTATAAGAATTGAATGTCGATAATAATTACTTGCTAGTTGTGACGAACGGTGTGGTTATATGGTATGCACAGTTGAAGGTCTTGGCAATGTAGTTAACTAGTGTTCTCTGTCCACAGACGTATTGAGAGCACACATGTGTTGACGCTGCTTCCTTTTTGTGTATTCTATTCGCCATTCGTTTTACACAGGTATGTGCCTTGATATGTTTATTGTGCCTTAAATATGTGTTTATTGTGCAATATATTGTTTATGGAAAGTTTACGACACGAACTCAACGTGGAGACGTATTGAGAGCACACATGTGTTGACGCTGCTTCCTTTTTGTGTATTCTATTCGCCATTCGTTTTACACAGGTGGCCTCCATTGAAGACCATCAAATAAATGATTGAACAGTGTCCATGTGTGCCGACTCATCCCTAAGCCTCTCACACAAAGAACACAACGTAGGAGCCACGTGTGTTAGGCAGGCCTACACACAGAGAACATCCGTTACACAGATACCCCCTATTGCATGGGGGAGAGAGCAGCTTGTGGAGAAGCAGTGGCTCTGAGCAGCAACCTGTGTCGTATCGCCATCTTGTGTTCAAAAGGTGGAACTTCATAATGTATCTATTCAATGCACGATAATGGAAATTAATTCAAATAAAATGCTCGTCATTGACAGATTTGAAAAATATTCTGGAATTCAGGATTTTGGCCTGGGCGATGTTTCATCCAAATCAGACCAGAACCTTAGAAGTTATGGCTAATGCAGACAGACAGACAGACTGACCACAGGAGTGATTGCCATACCCTCCAGGTATCACCGTAATCCAAAACTGCCAAGAAACTGGCTTCAATGATCCTCCTCCAGGTTTTCATAGGGAACTCTCTAACCCCTGTCCTCGTCTCCCTGTCTGTCTGTGAGTGGATGTCTCGTGGTGATGGCCAAGGTGGTGGATGTCTCATGGTGATGATCAAGGTGGTGGATGTCTCGTGGTGATGGCCAAGGTGGTGGATGTCTCCTGGTGATGATCAAGGTGGTGGATGTCTCGTGGTGATGGCCAAGGTGGTGGATGTCTCATGGTGATGATCAAGGTGGTGGATGTCTCATGGTGATGGTCAAGGTGGTGGATGTCTCGTGGTGATGATCAAGGTGGTGGATGTCTCATGGTGATGGTCAAGGTGGTGGATGTCTCGTGGTGATGATCAAGGTGGTGGATGTCTCGTGGTGATGATCAAGGTGGTGGATGTCTCCTGGTGATGATCAAGGTGGTGGATGTCTCCTGGTGATGACCAAGGTGGTGGATGTCTCATGGTGATGATCAAGGTGGTGGATGTCTCCTGGTGATGATCAAGGTGGTGGATGTCTCATGGTGATGATCAAGGTGGTGGATGTCTCGTGGTGATGATCAAGGTGGTGGATGTCTCCTGGTGATGATCAAGGGGGTGTGATCTTCTCTACGTCGCCCCCCTACTTTAAATGGATCAGAGTGGAATTACATACATTCATCCAAATGGTATATGACTGATATTTTGAGCTCCGAGCCTTGACATTTAGCCTTTATCTTATTTTCATACTAGTGCTCATTCCTCTATGTTAAATACTTTGTACATTTTCTTGTCACAGCTATGCTCCTAGTCCTAATGCTCCTAATAGCTGTGCTATGCTTTCTAATATCAATAATAGAAATAAACAGGACAGGACCCAACATTGATCCCTCTGGAACACATTTAGTTACCGGTAAGAACTCGGATAGGGTTCAATTGATCCCTGTTGAATCAAAACCAATCCTACGTATTCTCTCAAAAAGCAGTGAATTATATCAATGCAATCCAGATTGATGAAAAGAACAGCACAATGTTTTCTGTTGCCCATAGCAGATACACTATTTAAGACCTAATAACATAACTTAACTCTGGAACTAACTGTTGAGAGCTCAATACAGAATACACTGGGTTAATTATTCATTACCAATGATTACAGGATTTGTGTTACAGAATAGTTTGGAAATTAGTCTGTAATTATTGAGATAACTTATATCTTCACCCTATTTAACGGAATGAGTCATGACTTTCAAAAACCTACAAACTATGCCAGATTAAATATTATTAAAATAGGTGTTATTTACTCTGTAATAAATGGAGCAGATAGCTTTAGATAAATGATCAAATGTCTCCTCTTATCAATGTCTTGCACTGCCTCAATAACACTAGGAGAGGAAGGCTGTAGTTTACAGAGAAATATCACTTAGTGGGTGACTTATTGCACACTATCATTAATAAGAAGGGACCCTGTTTTCATTTTGAAATACATGACCAGCAGCAGCAACATGTGTATTAAAGGCGAATCTTTCATCTCAGATATTAAACAGTCAACCTCATACCAGCAATAACGACCAGTTCTGACTGGAATAGTTTCAATACTGGCTACTGACTGTAGATCTGAAATAAAGGATCAACCACAAGGGGGAGCCAGTTTACCTGACATATTCTGCTCTTGTGTAGGAGAATGCTGTTATGCATCAAGTCATGGGCTTTTAACACAATACTTCTGTTATAAACTAGAAGACTAAGAATATAATAATTGGTGTGACCAATGTGAAAATAGTTACAAGCTGGGTTTATCACTCAAAATGTTATTTTATAGGTAGTAGTAGTAGTTGTATTCAGTCATCACACCCAATACAACACAATCATTCCACAATATTTGATTTGGCAGTGACTGAAAAGGTACACACTGAAGCATAATGCTTATACATGCCTGTCCTATATTCTTAACAAAATTAAGACTCCAAAACAGTATTCTAAAAGAAAATAACAAAAAAAGAATTATTCACATTTGTAATCTTAAAAAATAGCTATACAAACCATTGTCTTAAAAACCAAAAGCGAATGACTCATTCTTATGTATATCAGCATTGTTCCACAAGTTAACCCCAACAATAGAAATACATCTCCTTTTAATCCCTTTATTAGCTTTTTGAACAGTAAATTTACAAATGTCTCTCAAATCATATTTTCTTTCATGTATTGAAAAAAAACCTTTGCACACCGTCCGGGAGTTTGCTTTAGCTCTGTACATTATTTGCATAATTTTATAATAAACCAAATCATTAAATTTCATAACATGAGACTTTATAAACAGTGGATTTGTGTGGTCATAGTAACCAGCCTTATGAAGGCTCTGGATGGCACGCTTTTGCAGTAAGACTATCGGATTTACAGTATTTTATGTCGACCCCCATACTTACATATCCCCCATAGTAAGATGGTGAGCAGTAGATAATGTACAAGGCTTTATAGTTTAATATATCCTTACATTTATACAAGATTTCTACTGACTCAGATATTTCCCCTTGAATATAGTTAACACGTTGTTTCCATGTTAATTACCTTTCTGAATAAATATTTTGCCACAAACTGGACAGCTAAATGGTCTACAATGACTTATTGTGCATTTTCACAATCCTTTTATCTCTGAACCTCTGAACCTGTTCCAACAAATTAAACAACTAGAGTTTCTCTCCAGTATGACTTCCCATGTGTCTTTTCAGAACCCTATTATCACTGAACCATTCCACAAACGTCAGGATTTCTCTCCTGTATGATTTGTCGTGTGTTGGTTCAAACTTCCTTTTTGAGTGAACCCTTTTCCACAAACTGAACAACTAAATGGTTACTCTCCTGTATGAGTTCTCATGTGTCTGTTCAAAGTTACTTTGTGACTGAAGCCTTTTCCACAAACTGAACAACTAAATGGTTACTCTCCTGTATGAGTTCTCATGTGTCTGTTCAAAGTTACTTTGTGACTGAAGCCTTTTCCACAAACTGAACAACTAAATGGTTTCTCTCCTGTATGAGTTGACATGTGTCTGTTCAAAGTTCCTTTGACACTGAAGCCTTTTCCACAAACTGAACAACTAAATGAGTTCTCTCCTGTATGAGTTCTCATGTGGATCTTCAAATATCCTTTCTGACTGAACCCTTTTCCACAAACTGAACAACTAGATGGTTTCTCTCCTGTATGAGTTCTCATGTGGATCTTCAAAGTTCCTTTCTCACTGAACCCTTTCCCACAAACTGAACAACTAAATGGTTTCTCTCCTGTATGAGATCTCATGTGGATCTTCAAATGTCCTTTATCCCTGAACCCTTTTGAACAAACTGAACAACTAAATGGTTTCTCTCCTGTATGACTTGTCAAGTGGATCTTCAAAAGTCCTTTCCGATTGAACCCTTTTGAACAAACTGAACAACTAAATGGTTTCTCTCCTGTATGAGTTGACATGTGTCTGTTCAAACTTCTTTTCTCACTGAAGCCTTTTCCACAAACTGAACAACTAAATGGTTTCTCTCCTGTATGAGTTGACATGTGGATCTTCAAAGTTCCTTTGTGACTGAACCCTTTTCCACAAACTGAACAACTAAATGGTTTCTCTCCTGTATGAGTTCTCATGTGGATCTTCAAACGTCCTTTCTCACTGAAGCCTTTTCCACAAACTGAACAACTAAATGGTTTCTCTCCTGTATGAGTTGACATGTGTCTGTTCAAATGTCCTTTCCGATTGAACCCTTTTGAACAAACTGAACAACTAAATGGTTTCTCTCCTGTATGAGTTGACATGTGTCTGTTCAAAGTTCCTTCGTCCCTGAACCCTTTTCCACAAACTGAACAACTAAATGGTTTCTGTCCTGTATGAGACAAACTTAATGTTTTTTGCTTCTTGTCTGATATTAGCATCTTTAAACCTGACTGAGGTTCCCCACTCTCCTTCCAATCATCACTGTCATCAGTCTCAGGACAGTCTGAAGAGAGAAGCTGGCCATCTCTAGTTGGTTCTAAATCACCATCTGGATATAAGTTACTGGCTGGTTCTGATACTCCACAGTACTCTCCACCAGGTTCTGTTTTCATCTGTCCAGTTGAGGTGCTGGGTAAAGAGTAAGCTTCTCTGTTTTTCTCCCTCTGGGTTTGAAGAGGCTGGAAGGACAGAGCGTTCTCTTGACCATCTTCACATTTCACTGGGTCTACTGTGATCTTGGAGACATCAGCTTCTTCCAGCCCTTGATGTAGTTCCTCTTTGATCTGTAGGAGCTCTGGGTCCTGGGTTTGGCTGAGCAGTGAGGACAGAGTATTCTCTCCACCATGTTCATATTTCACAGGGTGTAAGGTCATCTTGGAGCCATCAGCCCCCTCTAGATCTTGAAATAGTTCCTCCTGTTCCTCTTTAATCTGTAGGGACTCTGGGTCCTGGGTTTGGTTAAACCATGAGGACTGAGGTTTCTCTTCATCATCTTCACTCTTCACAGGGACAGGATTGTATGTCAACTTGATTATATCAGCCTCCTCCAGACCTTGAAGCTGCTCTCCCTCCTGACTGATCCAGAGTTCCTCCTGTTCCTCTTTCATCTGTAGGCGCTCTGGCTCCTCCTGGCTCAGACTGGGGCTCCTCTCCTGCTGCTCAGGGGGAACCTCCTCTTCACAGACAGAGAGCTGTGGGGTGTCTGGAGGGAGGAATAATAATAATATGAATAACAAACATAAAGATGCAGTAGATAACTTTTCATCATTAACACATGGCCCATTTGACATCGAGTATCTATCATTCAAGATGTGAAAAAGGAATAATTTTTCAAGTTCAAGTTTCTTCAAGTTTCTTTAATAGTTTTACAGAAGTACAGAATACTTTTATACAAAATGCTTCTTACTGTTACGCTCCAGAGACTGTGCTAGACAAGATAAGTATGAAATAAAATAAAATAGTATAGCATGTAAAATAGAAGTAAAAATAGAAGTCAGTGTTCAGTATAGACATATGTACAATGTTCGATGCAGAATAGAAGTAACTGAGTTACCATACAATATACAATATACTATGCAATGTACTAATATACAATACTATATAGTGCAAAGCAGAAATGGGATGAGGTACAATTTAGGTACAATTTACAGTAAGGTGTACGAGTTGTAGTGCAAATCCTTTACCAATAAATATAAAGTGTGTTTAGGTGATCTAAAGTGTGGAGAGTGGGTGCTGCAGTGTGTTGTTTGTTTAAAGTGAGTGTGTGCGTGTGGATGTGTGTGCTGTGTGCATTTGATGGTTGTTGCATAGTGTTCATTGTTCGTTGAGCAGCCTGATGGCCTGGGGATAGAAGCTTCTTCTGAGTCTTTCTGTGCTCGCCATGAGACTCCGGTATCACTTGCCTGACCGCAGCAGTTCAAAGAGGCAGTTGTTTGGGTGGCTGGAGTCCTTGATGATTCTTTTAGCCTTACCCCTGCACCGCTTGTTGTAAATGTTCTGGAGGGTGGGAAGCCCCCCTCCATCCATACATTCCCGTTTTATACCGTGGTGAATATAAGTATGGTTTTAGAGCGGTTTAGGGTAATTCCTGGGAGGCTAGTAGGGCTGTCCCCGACTAAGGATTTGGATGGTCGACTATGATTGGCCAAAATGTGCTGTTAGTCGCCTATTGGTAAAAAAAATTATCATATTTTTTATATTAAAAAAAATATATATTTTATCATTCCATTTGGGCTGTGGGGGGTGCTTAATGTCTGAAGGAGTCGACTGAAGGCTTCTTGTCCTCTGCAAAAGCATGCAATTGGTCCACTGATGGATACATCTTGATATTTGTCTAGTCTAGTGTGTTCATTAGATGGGTGAAATCCTCTTTCAGTGCATCTGTGCCTGTTTTAGTAGGCAGTTAGCCTCTGGTATGCGTGGCATTAGCGTTAACCATGCTTCTAGGCCTCTTTTGTTTTGGAAAGAATGAAAAAAATAAAATAAAAAAATAAAATAATAAATATATATATATATATATATATATATATTTTATTTTTTTAATTTTTTTTGTATTCGACTAAGAGGTTGGCTAGTCGACTACGGCTCCTTTCGACCGATTAGTCGACTAATCTACTAATAGGGGTCAGCCCTAGAGGCTAGTAATAGGCTGCTGTAGCGAGCCAGAGATGTGGTTCGAGTTGAGGTACTTTACTTCTCACTGCACATAGCATTTACAATAACAACCAACTTAACCCGGAACCGGAAGTGGTATTTACCCTTTCCCCTAAACAGTAAAACCCCCGCCCTTAAAGTGGAGATGAAGCATAGCTATAAACACATAGTCATAGCATCAAATTAGTATTTAGATAAACCACAGAAAAAAATCACGTTATAAAAATAAGGCGTTTCTAAGAAAAAACTATTTGTAATGTCCATTTATGTAGCATTTATGAACATGTGCGCCACCATTTTGTTGCTGACGTCACGGTGTTGGTTTGGTTTGGGAGCTCCAACGTTAGCTTGCCGATGCTACCAGCACATCGACAAGCTGCTGGAGCCAGCTAACGTTAGCTTGCTGATGCTACCAGCACATCGACAAGCTGCTGGAGCTCCCAACGCTGGTTGAAGTGGAGCTAGGTAGCCAGCAGGCTAAATGCTCCGCGACGCTGAACTGCCTGCGCCGGTCTGTCTGTCGAAGACCGAGGGAACCGCATCGGGCTTCAGCTGATTAGTGGTCTTCTGGACAAACCTCCCACCCCAACAACATAATCCGAGGCAATGAAGTGTTCTCTGGAGATCTTCATTCCCTGTCCAACAGGCTGATCGCGCCGCCTGAGTGCAGCCAGCCTGAGCCAACGTGCCAACAACACTGTTTTTTTCACTGGTAGTTTGTTGAAATGAACCAACTTTCCTCTCTTTCACACGGTAAAATTAGTTTGAACAGCCAGGAGCAATACAAAAAGAACCACCGCAGTCCCGTTGTTTTGTAGGCAACATTTTATTTACTGACTGACCCAACAATCCATGTTTACTATGCAGCTACCCAGCAGTGTATACACCAAACCAACACCGTGACGTCAGCAACAAAATGGCGCCACCCATGGCGAAAACAGGGAAATTATATTTGATTTTTCAGACAAATAAGCAGGATTTCACATTTTATTATAGGACCCTGTCTTACACAAGGTACACAACAAACAAACTAGGATCACATTGTTCACTGCTTCATCTCCCCTTTAAAAGGCACAAGCCCACCTTGGTGAATGTCTCTTAATATAGGTCACCACACAGGCCCCCCCAGAATTCACCAATACAAAAACTGCAACTAATTAATAGCCAGTGAACAGTCCATCAGTGAACAGATCACAGCATGAAATAGTCAACGTGGAGGGGGACGGATCAAGCGGCCGAACCGACTGTGCTTAACAAGAGGGGGATTAAGGGAGAGAAGTGGGACCAGCGGCCGGGCCATGGAAGGGGCCAAGGCCGGAACAGAGGACGGGGAAGGGGTCTGAGCCGAAACCGGGGGGCGCCCCCGCCGCGGGGGTAGGGCCGACTGAACTGGTTCGTCCTTGTCCAAGTGAGCAGGCTTAAGACGGCCTATAGTGACCCGCTCTGGCCTGCCCCCCATGTCCACAACAAAGTTTTTAGTGCCTGCCTCCAGGACACGGAAAGGCTCCTGCAGCGGGGTCCGATGGCTGTCGTGCCAGATGAACACATATTTAGACAATGGCAGGTCCCTGGGGACGTAGGACTGGGGGAGGCAGTGGCGGGATGTTGGAATGGGAATAAGGGCATCGGCAACACCCCGGGACACTGTTCGAAGGGAGGCGACGGACCAGGAAGTTGTGGCCTCCGGAAAAAACTCCCCAGGGACCCGCAGCGGCTGGCCGTACACCAGCTCAGCGGACGAGGCCTGGAGGTCCTCTTTGGGGGCAGAACGAAGCCCAAGCAAGACCCACGGGAGGCGGTCAACCCAGTCGCCATCCGTAAGGGCAGCCCGAAGAGCGGCCTTCATGTCCCTATGGAACCGCTCACAAAGTCTGTTGCCCTGCGGGTTGTACGCCGTAGTGCGGTGGATCTTCACACCCAGGTGCTCCGCAACTGCAGTCCAGAGCTCCGAAGTGAACTGGGGGCCCCTGTCGCTTGTGATATCCCCCGGTGTGCCAAAACGGGCCACCCAGCAGCCGATGAACGCCTGGGCCACCTCCGCTGCCGTAGTGGAGGACAGTGGAACAGCCTCCAGCCACCTGGTGGTCCTGTCCACCATGGTGAGGAGGTGAGTATATCCGTGGGAGGGGGGCAGGGGGCCCACCAGGTCCACATTCACGTGGTCGAACCGCCTCTCTGGCACTATAAACGGTGCCAAAGGGGCTTTGGTATGGCGGTGCACCTTGGCACGCTGGCACGCCACACATGAGCTAGCCCAGGTCCTAACATCCTTCTGGAGGCCAACTTGACCCCCACCAGCTTAGTCGAGGCCTTCACACCTGGGTGGGAAAGGCTGTGGATCATGTTAAAAACCCGGCGCCGCCAGGCCGTAGGCACCATAGGGCGCGGTTGGCCAGTGGAGAGTCGCAGAGGAGAGTGGCGTTAGCTGTGTCGAACACCACATCCTCCAGCTGCAGTGCAGTAGGGCCCGTCCGATAGGCCTGAATGTCTGAGTCTGTGGCTTGGTCTGCCGCCATGGCGGCATAATCGAGTCCCAAGTGGACGGACTCGATGACCGCCAGAGAGAAGCAGTCGGAAGTGGCAAGTTGTCCTTGCCCGCCACATGCTCAATGTCTGTGGTTAACTCGGAGATCGCCGAGAGCTGCCGCTGCTGACGTCCCGACCACGGCTCCAAGGTCTTGGCCATGAAGAACGTTAGCGGCTTGTGGAGGCAGTGAACTGGCGGCCTTCCAACAGGCATCTAAAGTGCCTAGTGGCGAGGAACAGACCCAGCAGTTCCCTGTCGAAAGTACTGTACTTACGCTCGTTGTCGCGGAGCCGTTTTCTAAAAAAGGCCAGTGGCTGCCAGGAACCGCCCACCCACTGCTCGCACACCGCTCCCACTGCATAGTCAGAGGTGTCGGTCGTGAGGGCGACCGGGGCAGTGGGAGAGGGGTGCGCCAGCAGAGCAGCGTTGGCTAGCGCGGTCTTGGCAGCCCCAAAAGCGCTGTCCATCCCCGAGGACTAATCTAACTCGTCCTTGGGCACTTTGCCCCGCAGGGCCTCGTACAAGGGGCGCATGAGGTGGGCAGCATGGGGAAGGAACCGGTTGTAAAAGTTCACCATGCCAGGGAACTCCTGTAGAGACCGTACAGTGCGGGGACGAGGAAAACTGGCAATGGCCTCCACCCTGGCGGGGAGTGGGGTGGCTCCCTGTGGAGTGACATGGTGTCCGAGGAAGGTGATGGAGGACTGCCCAAACTGGCACTTGGTCGGGTTGACGATGAGGCCGTGTTTACTGAGCTGCTCAAACAGCTGCTGGAGGTGTGTCATGTGCTCCTCTATGGACGTACTGGCTACAATAATGTCATCCAAGTACACAAACAAAAACGGCATGTCCTGGAGCACAGAGTCCATCAGGCGCTGAAATGTATGCGCCGCCCACATGAGCCCGAAAGGCATTCTTAGGAATTCAAAAAGTCCAAAGGGTGTAATGACAGCTGTTTTTGGCACATCCCGTGGATGGACCGGCACCTGGTGGTACACGCGCACCAGGTCCACCTTGGAGAAGATGATGGCCCCCGCTAGGTGGGTAGAGAAGTCCTGTATGTGTGGGACAGGGTACCGGTCGCGTGAATACTTTCCCTAAGGGGATTGCACTTCCGTGTTCGGTTTGCACGGCCTGATTGGCCACTGACGTACACTAGTTTTGCCCCCGGTAAGTTATCTACGCCAGTTACGCCCAGCTCGCGCCTGCATTATGCAATTCATCTTTGAAATGAATCATTCCAGCAAAGCAGGCTTCTATTATTCGAATTACTGTTTTAATGGGTATCACAGTAGTAAGTCCTACTGTAGAACATGACATATTAGCATGACATCTGATTTATTAATGCCAATACTAAAGATTAGGGACAAACGCAATTGGCACTAGTGTAAATCATGGATTAGTCACTCAGTTTTAACATCCGACTTAGCTCACCTTGTTAGTCTGCTGGCTGTGGATCCTATGGTCACAAGTTCAAATCACTCTTGGTTCAAGTTTTTTTTTTGTGTGTTTAATGTTTAATTAATTTATCCACTCTGGTTGGATGGTGTGTATGTATGTATGTATTGTGCTGTATAATGACAATACATTTGAATCGAATGTCATTTTGAAATCGCTACCTGTTGAGTGGATCACCTGCAATCACCTCCGAAGCTGTCTGCCACTGTCGTGTCCATAGGCAGCGTAGCGATTTCAAAATGAGATTCGATTAAAATGTATCGTCATTATACAGCACAATACATACATATACACACCATCCAACCAGAGTGGATAAATTAATTAAACAGAGAGACGAGAAATCTCATCGCTGGCACTCAAGTGTTAAGGCAGAGGGACTGGACAACAGGGTGACATTCACAGGTGTGCAGACTTGAGCATGTGAGGTAAAACATGCACTGGAGAAGGAGCCGCGCCCACAGGAAGCAGAGATTGAGGGTGTGACAAAAATAATCGTTAGATTAGTCGACTAATCGAAAAAAGAATCGACAGATTAGTCGACTACCAAAATAATCGTTAGTTGCAGCCCTACTATGGGGGGTGAGTTTAGTTGCAGGAACCCTTAACGTCCACAGCCACTTCACACTGTCCATCGTGACTGTGGATAGACATGCGGTACCTCCGGTACACTCACCCCCCTAAACTCACTCCACCCAGGGCATCCGGGTCACTGGGCACCACTGAAACCGGTCTCATTTGACATGCCCTGAGTGGGAGTTGAACCCTGGTCTCCCGCGCCGCGGGCAACATCGCAGACCGCTATACCAAGAGGTGAACTCTGGATGCCTCTGGAGAGTGAGTTTACTACACTGTCCATCGTGACTGTGGATAGACACGCGGTACCTCCGTTACATGTGTGTCAGAAAGGGAGATCATAGACATGAGAAGGCTGTATTTTGTGCATATGTGTACAAGTTGCAAGGGGGGTGGGGTAGTGTGTGTAGAGAGATATTAGAGCCATATGGAATCCGTGTTCACGGAATCGAGCAATAAAAATTGAATCAACTGTTGTGGGACTTGTACAGCACTTTGTTCAACTTTGTCAGTGCTGTAAAGTTTAAACCTTTTTAAATCTTAGACAAACAAAACACTTTGCTTTCGTGAAATATTGTAAGCAGTCATTTGAGGCTTCATAAAAGCAGCACAATGAACACAAATCTGTCAGTGCCGAGTCCGACCTCATCTTAAATAACAAACAGCATTGCTTGTTGTAGTTAACAAAGAGAGGCAGAGTTGATTTTGCAAAAAAAAAATATATATATATATATATCTATATATATGATTTATTTTTTTATTTTTTCTTAATCGAATTTTATTTTCATATTCGAATCCCATGCCCATCGAACGAAGCTTCGAAGTATTTAAGACAGCCCTATTAAATGGACTGTTATATCTTATTAAATTGTGGACATTTATTCATTCCCACTTATTAGACACTATTTCTGATAGTAAAATGAGCGTACAAAGCAAAATACAGAATTCTGAAATATTAAAACGGAAAAAACGGAATTTGGAAAAAGAATTAATGGAATTTGGAAAAAAATAAAACGGATTTCATATGGCTCTAAGAGATATGTCTGGGATTGAAGGCTGATATGTGTATGCAATTATGCATGTGTGTGTGTTTGTGCATGTGGGATAGTAAGAGAGACTGGGAGAGAGTGTGTGCATGTGGGATAGTAAGAGAGACCGGGAGAGAGTGTGTGCATGTGGGATAGTAAGAGAGACCGGGAGAGAGTGTGTGCATGTGGGATAGTAAGAGAGACCGGGAGAGAGTGTGTGCATGTGGGATAGTAAGAGAGACCGGGAGAGAGTGTGTGCATGTGGGATTGTAAGAGAGACAGAGAGATATTCTCGAAGTCAACGTCCTGTCTGTTGTTGCTACGCAACTATGGCTTGGGGGAAAACATGCACCACGAGTACATTGTGAACGCTTCATTTAGTGCAGAAAACGGATCGGAAAAGCGGCAAAGTAAACACAATCAAGGGTAATTTTCTTCAGTGCATCACAATGCCAAAGAGCTGCTGTGTTACGTTTTGTACTAATAAGTAATAACTAAATCAAAATCGCAAGTTTTATATAATTTACCAGCTGAGGCATCACAGAGGAAAGGTGGCTGGTGGCCATCAAGAGGGCACACGTAGATGCAGACGGGAGAGTCGATCAAAGCAGACACTGGTCCCCCAAGTCAAATCATACGTGTATCTGCTCTACCCATTTCATAACAGGTGAGAATAAGGAACAAATATTATAACGTACATTTATTATTGGCTGTGAGGCTGTAAACAGCAGATAAATGTTAGCTGCTAGCTG
Source organism: Notolepis coatsorum (assembly GCF_963971535.1). Lineage (NCBI taxonomy): Eukaryota > Metazoa > Chordata > Actinopteri > Aulopiformes > Paralepididae > Notolepis > Notolepis coatsorum. The sequence goes on along the minus strand of NC_140176.1, from coordinate 2,247,112 downwards.
TGGTATCCTGGAATAATAGTTTCACCCATATGTTGGTTTAGCCCAGACTCATGTTAATGACGTCAGATACGGTGCCCGCCAGTTGGATGTATGCAAGTTAACCCAAAGTGTGGAAGTAAAGAACCTTCAGCTATATTGTCATCGTGTGGACATTCAATTATTTCTGCTAGAAACTAAGAGTGACAGCCAGAACAGAAACAGTACATGGTGTCAGAAGTGGGATCAGAATTTCGGGGCGGTCAGGTGGCGTAGCGGAGATTGCGCTTGTCACCAATGCAAGAGGCTGCGGTCTCGACTCCCGGAGTCAGCATTGCTTGCGACTTGGGCTGATCGTCATACTAACTCGTTTGGCTGGGTTAGGGGCAGGGTGCCAAGCGCCAATGGCGGGCAGATTTAAGGTTTGGCGAGTAACAATGAGAGGTCTGCCCGCCACCTGGCCGGTAACAAAATAGTTCATATCGATACTCTTATTTTGAAAATCACACACGATTGGTGCGACCAGAAACAGCAGTGGCCAATCAGAGCGCAAAACGCGAACGCGGAAGCATGAACCGGTTGCATTTCGAATAGACGCCTCCCGGGCGTCGCCGCCATTGTCGATGACATCATTGTGTATGGCCGCACGAAAGAGGAGCACGGTGCCAACCCGCGTGCCATGCTAGAGAGAACCAGACAGAGAGGAATAAAGCTGAACAAGGACGAGACTGTCTGAACAGTTGATACGTTTTTGTGCTTTGATTTTCAGCTATGCGTCATGCTTCTCCTTTAAAAGAAGGGGGGGACTTCCGGTTATGTCGGCGTAGGAGAAGGACGTGGTCGAGAACGCTCTCCTGCCTCACGCTAATAATTTACATTTCTAACATCTAAAAAAACTTCCAACCACAGAAAATCGAAACGCCTACTTAACAAACACCCTACCGAGGTAAAAATGAACAACGACAGGACCAGACATCTTAAACAAGCGACCTTACAACCGACATGGACAACTCCAATCAATAGAGCTAACGCTACTAGCAAGACAATGGCCGCACAAGACGTCGCAGTCAATACGGAGCACAGAGAAGACGGTCAAGACGCCCTATCCATGACTATTCTACTCGAAGTTCTAGCTAAACAAAGATCCAGCCTCAGAGAAGACTTTTCAACTTTGTAACAGAGCTCTCTCTCGCCCCTACAAACATCGGTGGATGCACTTCACGAAACGGTTAATTCCTTTCAAGCACACCTCGCCAGAGTTGAAACCACCACGGGAGATAACTTTGATGGTCTCGTCAGAGCGGAGAAAACCATACGCAAATTGGAAACAAGACAACACCACCCTCCTAGACCGGGTCGACGAGCTGGAAAATCGTTCAAGGCGAGTCAACCTCCGTATTGTAAACGTACCCGAAGACAGCGAAAAGGGACAAGACCCTATTCAATTTGTCGCAAATCTACTGATGGAAGTCATGGGTCCCGACGTATTCAACAAGCCACCAGAGCTGGAGAGAGCACACCGATCTCTACTCCCCAAACCCAAAACGGGTACCCCGCCACGATCCATCAAAGTATGCTTCCACCGGTTCCAGGAGAAGGAACGAGCATTACGCTGGGCCAGAGAAAACGAACCCCGCTATCAGAATAAAACTCTGAGATTCTACCCGGATTACAACACAGCCCTTTCTAAAAAACGTGCAGCGTTTAATGAGGTCAAAACTATCCTGTACGTAAAGGCATACGCTTCGGGCTCCTTCACCCCGCCCGCCTCCGGGTGACACTGGCGGAGGGAGAAGTCTACACTTTCACCACACCGGAGGAAGCCAAGACATTTTGCAAGGAAAGATTTGGCCAAGCTGAAAACCCTGTTAAATGAATGACTGGGACACCAGGCTATAAAGACGTTCCACATCGACCGTGAAAGAAAACAAGCAGAGTCGACCGGTCATAGTTGGTATGGGTACGTGATCGCTTCCCCAGGTTTAGAATTTAAGGTGGATCTTCCTGTGGTAATGTCACTTCTTGAATGACAGTAGTTACATATAATTATTGACATGTTGCAAAGTTGACCTGCCACATTTTGTATAGATATGTGATCACTTCTTGTCGTTTCTCAGAATCTAAGGTGGAACTTTTCATTTCACCGTCACTTTTTGAATGATAATGGTTTTATATAATTACTGACATACTGCAAAGTAGACCTGCCATAGTTTGTCTGATTAACCCGTTCAAAGACCGGGACACCAGACTACAATAGACGTTCCACATCAACCGTGAAAGAATTTACGGGTGTATACACTTTTTCTGGTTCTTAGAGATTAAGGTGGAATTTCCCATTTCACTGTCACTTCTTGAATGAAAATGGCTTTATATAAATATGGACATGTTACAAAGTCGACCTACCATAGTTTGCAATCTTAATTTTTTTCTTCTCTGTTTGCTCTTTGTTTCTTAGAATTTAAAGTGACATTTTTATTTTATTTCAATTTTTTTCTCATACCACTGCAAAATCGACCTGCCATAGTTAATTTGGATATGGGATTGCTTTTTCTGTTTCCTAGAACTTAAGGTGGAACTTTTCATATTACTGTCACTTTGCGAATGACAACGGTTTTATATAAATAAGGACATGTTGACCAACTATATATATATATACGTATCTTTTGAATATCCATCTATTATTTTTTCTCCCTTCAAATGGATGTCGCTTTCGAACATGAAACAAGGGTTGGGTCTTCTTAGAATCAAAAGGTGGAACTTTTATTTTTATTTTTTTTCTCATACCACTACCACTTCCTGAAGGACAAGTTTTACATAATAATTGACATATTGCAAAATCGACCTGCCAGAGTTCATTTGGATATGGGATCGCTTTTTCTGTTTCCTAGAACTTAAGGTGGAACTTTTCATATCACTGTCACTTCGCGAATGACAATGGTTTTATATAAGTAAGGACAGTTTGACCTACTATATATACATATATCTTTTAAATATCCATCTATTATTTTTTCTCCCTTTAAATTGATGTCACTTTTAAACATGAAACAAGGGTTGGGTACAATTCTACACATGCCCATCTCCAGTTCTCCAAGTTATTGTTTGTTCATGTAAATAACAATGTTCATTTGCTCCTCAGCAATAGTTTCGGTTAAAGCACAAATAAGATGTGTATAACATAATGAGAGACAGGAGCCTCTCTACATAGGCTAAGAGTGAAGCTGCACAATTGGAAGACACTCTGTCAACAGGGGATTTATCAGCCTGTCTCAATTGGGGAGACAGGCATAGGGGTAAATGTTTTTATGTTCTATTTGTATTCTATGTATGTTTCCGTCTGTACTACATGTATATTTTTTCATATAGAGAGATATCGGTACCCTTTAGAGATGTTCCGATACCATTTTTTCCTTCCCGATCCGATTCCGATACCTAAGCTTTGGGTATCGGCCGATACAGATACTGATCCGATACCAGTGCATACCGGTACATTACAAAAAAAAACGTATATAAATTATACTTAAAAAAAAAAATTACAGATACTGTTTTATATATACTGTTTTTTTTAGTAATAACTAGAAAGTAATGGTATTTATTCAACAACAGGTGATTGTATAGATTAGTATTAGTATCATTAATCAATGAGTATGGGGCTGCAGCACTGCAGATATACCCTACTCCAATGATCCGCACGGACGTTAGACAGTGTTGCACTCGCTACCCAGTCTGTTAGTAGCAGAGGCTCTGGCTAGTAGTAACGTTCATGTTGTGATTTTCGATGCAAAATAAATATTCAACATTCTCTTTTGAGACTCCGCCTCAGACTCTTATCCTTTGGCACTTGGAACTTGCTGTACTTTGCTTACAGGTCTGCAGCCATTATTGCTGGATTATGAATAGCACCAACTTTAGCCACGGTACCGTTATCAAGCTAAGCTAGCTGACCTAGCTCGTCTTCCCCGCATTGACATTTGATAACGTTAGTCAGCTAACGCTAGTCAGTAGCTACTTGACTTTAATACGATTCACCATGGGTGCATTATTGTTGATAGACGGACAGTGTCAGGTCCTGGAGAAAGGACAGGCGATCATCTGATTTGATGTAACGTTAAAGCGGATGTTGTTCCAACTAGCTAGCTTTTCAGCTAATGCTATCATAACACCAGCAAGCAAAACACATCCCGTCCGAGCTCCCCGTCACACGCTCTGTCGGGGACAATGGAATTTAAGAAAGTGCTGCTGTTAAAATGACAAACAGCATCACACTTTAAAACACATTCATTTTATAATCCTCACTCTCCGCAGGAGATAAATGACGTCATGGGATCGGAGGCTAGAATTTACGTGTACTCGCCGATACCAGCATTTTAGGCAGTATCGGCGGCATTTCCGATACTGGTATCGGTACAACTCTAGTACCCTTATACTCTAATAGAGAATAATCCAGACATGGAGTGGTGGGGAGATGGAGACTACTTTACAACACAACCACACAGATCAAATGATGGAGCCAGTTAAATTCATAACATTCAATATCAAAGGCCTAAACAACCCAATCAAAAGGAAAAAGGTCTATTCATCCTAAAGAAACTCAAAGCAGACATTGTACACCTACAGCATCTCTCTGATGAGGAGCATAAGAAACTCAAGAGAGAATGGGTTGGACAGGTGTTTGCTTCCTCCTTTAATACCAAATCAAGAGGAACCGCAATCCTTATTAACAAAAACATCCCTTTCGTTGCCACCAAAACCACCTCTGACCCTAGAGGCATATTTGTACTTGTTGAGGGACAAATGTACTCGGAACGTTGGACACTATTGAACATTTATGCACCTAACTTCGACGACCCCGCCTTCATCCAAAATATTTTCCTTCTTATAGCTCAGGCAACTGGCATAATTTTAGTGGGAGGGGACTTCAACTTCTGCCTGGATACAGTACTAGATAGGTCCTCAACCAACCCGGCTTCCCCTACCAAGGCAGCAAAAACAACAATTTCTTTTATGAAGGACTATAACTTGACAGACGCCTGGAGGGGAATCCACCCAGGCCCAGGGGTTAGAGATTACTCCTTCTATTCTCACCCCCACGGCACCCACACGCGTATAGATAACTTCCTGCTATCCACTCACCAATGCCATAGAGATATATATTTTTTTGAACAAATGTTTTTTATTTTCCCCTTTTTTTACATAAAACCAGACACACAATACATAAACAGTAGGAATCCTCAATAAATCACAGGACTATGATTGACATAATAATAACAATAATGACAGTCCAGTACTTAAATCAAAATTAAATGTAGATTAAAATATTTACCCATAATAAATACAATACAATACCTATGCTCTTGCTCGCTCTCCCCCCCCCCCCCCCCCCCTCAGGACCCCCCCTTGGACAATCCATCCATTACTCCGCCAACACCAGGAATTACAAATTCATATGCTAACCTTTATCCTCACCACCACCTCTAACCAGATTGCTATGCTGGCTTCATTGACACCTAAAATTCTTGCGGTAGATATCTCTAGATAAATCACATCGAGATAGGTAAGAACCCATACCTTCCGGCACATTTTATCCGGTTGAATCCAGCGTGATGCTATCAGCTTTTTAGCAGCCGTAAGACCGGACAAAATTTGTCTCTTTACCTGTATAGAGGCTGCTAACTGAGAAACATCATTCAACAACAATACAGAAGGCAGTACAGGTATGGTCAGAAATAAAAGTTCTGATAATTGCGTGGTTACTTCCTCCCAGAATATCTTAACCGGAGGGCATTCCCAATACATATGCATAAATGTACCAATATCACCGTTTAAACATAAGGAGCATCGAGAGTCTTGTTTAAGCCCCATTAGGTACAAACGTCTAGGAGTTAAGTAAGTCCTATGAATAAAATTAAGATGAATCTGTTGATGATCCGGGTTGCGTGATGAAAGCCGTACGTTTGCCCGAACTTCATCCCAATCAAAATCTACTTCCAAGTTTGGTATATCCTTCCTCCAGACTAAGTCTAGAGGAAGGACCTCGTATGAGGATGTAAGTAAGTGACGATAAAAATCAGAAACGAAGCCTCTCGATGTCTCCTTTCCATAAAAGAATTTGTGATATCTGTGGTGTTCAAGTGGCTCCTTTAATGGAACTCCATGAGCCCTTAAAGCTGCTCTTAATTGTAGATAGAAATAAAACGTGGATTTGGTGAGGTTAAATTTGTTAGATATGTCTTTAAAGCTGCAAAAACCCTGGTAGTTGAAAACATCCCCCAATGTATGTATGCCCTTCTTTTCCCATTTGGTAAATCTGGTTGTTGTGCAATAAGGAGTGAATTGTTATTAAATAGGGGGGAATGACTATGCCATTTATGTTGGTTAGTAAATTTTTTCTGTGTGTCACGCCATATCCGAATCACATGTGTAATAAGAGGGCCAAATTTCAAGTTGCATTGCTTAATTGATAAGTTGGTGTATACTATATCCTGCAGTCTATGTGGTGCCACTATGTTCTCCTCTAATGGTCTTCAGGATACAGATGCTTGAGAATCAAACCAGGTGATCAGTGGTCTTAAAGAGAACGCTTTAAAATAGTAGCTGAAGTCTGGGAATGCTAAACCCCCGACGGCTTTATTTCTCTGTGCAGTGGATCTTTTTATTCGTGGAGGTTTATTGTTCCAAATAAATTTATATGCGGCGGACTGTAATTTTTGCCAGTAACCAACAGGGGGGGGGGTAACGGCAACATTGAACTGAAAAAGTTGATTCTAGGCAAAACATCCATCTTAACTATTGATGCTCGGGCCTTTACTGAATTTTTTTGTTTTGACCACCTGTCAAAGTCGTTTGTGATCCTATCTAGGAATCCGGTATAATTATACTTCACCGTTTGGCAAATTGTGGGAAATCTCTCAACTCCAACTTAAGACATCTAAAATGTTCTACCATTGGTATATTTACTGGGAGTGAGGTAGCCTTCGCAATCACATTGAGTGGAAGGAAGGCGGATTTTGACCAGTTTATCTTAAATCCCGATAGATTGCCAAAATCATCTATTGCCTTGAGAAGATGAGGTAGTGAGGTGGTAGGGTTTTGCATGAACATTATTACATCGTCCGCATATAAACTGATATGATGCTGTGTGCCCTTAATTGAGATCGGCTCTATGGATTGGGACTGTCTTATATACTGTGCCAGAAGTTCTAGAGATAGAGCAAACAGTCCGGGACTAAGAGGATAACCCTGTCTGGACGAGCGCGACACAGGGATGTTTGGGGAGGTGAATTTCCCTGTTATAATCATGGCCGACGGATCTGTGTATTGTGAAGTGCCACAGAACAACAGTGACCCTTTTGGAAATTGACATCCTGTTCGTTCCTTTATAACCAGTATATTCTTTATAGACCTATTTTTCACATGTAATTATATGCTTCATTATTCAATTATATGCTTCTGCGTAGAGAAGAAGGAATTGACGATGGACAATGACCTACCAGGATGACAGAGAGGGTGTGAAGTGCCACAGAACAACAGTGACCCTTTTGGAAATTGACATCCTGATTCGTTCCTTTATAACCAGTATATTCTTTATAGACTTTAAAACTGAACTCTGGTTGGAAGATAGTGAAATGATTGTTCTGCTTAAAGGAGGGTTGCCTGGCCTGCATAGGAGGTGTCTGTGAGAGCAGGCCTGCAGTGGGGAGTTAACCCTAAGGAATGTGGCCCTGAGATGCAGCAGGAGAGGAGAGTGAACTGTAATGTTAACCCTTACAGGGAGGAAGCAGGACAGACATGCATTTATGTTCTGAGGTGATGGGGCCCCCGGGGAGAGTAAAGGCTGAGGTTGTGAAATTTTAGAGTAAAGGGGAGTCTTGAAACGACAGAGAGAATCTTAAAAACTATATAACAATTAAATGTTAAATGTTTACAGTAAAGTTTTCATAATGTCATGCTTATAATTAACTGTCAGTAAAGAATAATACTAAATGATGTGTAAACTGTTTTTCTGGAGGAGGGCATCTCTGAAGATTCTCTGCTATAACCTCTAAGGAGTCTTGATAAGAAATCTTATGGATGGCCTCGCCCGGTACTGCCTGGTACCACATGGTTACCACAGGCAAACCCTTTGTTTGTTCTGAAAAATGGAGGGACTTTCTCTTACTTAAAAAACACTAGGTAACTCAAGGTAACGCTAGTAAAAGGAGGAGGAGAGTCCATACTGACTACGTATTGTATTTTGGTTTGCTAAGCAAAATTACATCCCTGTGACATCACTGTTTTTAGACCAATCGGAATATGATACAGGATCAATATAAAAATGAATGTTGCCCATTCAAGAGACAGACCTTTTTGAGAGATTTGAAGATGTTGCTTGCAGACACCAGGCACAAGCCGTGCCAGATGAGATGTTTTTGTTTTATACTTCTTTTAACTAAATTGGAAATTTCCAATTAAGTCTCATTTGTAACTTGCCTTTTCTAATTAAAAATACTTCTTTATAATATATCTTTTTGTATCCATTCTTCTGACCAGACGGACGGGTAAGCATTGAAATGTTGTTTGCATTGTAACTTCACCCTTTGCTTTCTGATTTATGATGTAAAGACTTTAGAAACCAGCCGACAACCACGCGGTCCCGTAATGTTCCTGATTAATGATGTAAAAACTTTAGAAGTGTGGCTTTATCCATACGGAGGCCTAAGGAGAAAAATGTATATGTATATGGAAGGTGGGTTCCTAACTTTTGATTGCAAGGTCTGACATTGACCCCCTTTTCAGGAGTTGACCTAGCGCCCACCAAGGTCATGCATATCAAGTTTGGTCAATGTCAGACCTTGCAATACACTGTAAGGCACTGTAAGGCTACTGTCCTGCCTCACTTCCAGTGATGAAGCTAAGCTATGCTAACGGAGCGTCTATTCCCAAAGCTAAAATGCACGCACAGAGACAAAAAAGGTATGCATCTTCTTGTCTAACTCCAGGGAAGATGTTAAATAAGCTAATTTCCAAAAAAAGTGGAGTTCCCCTTTAAACATCACCACCTAATACACACAGAAGAGAAACCTTACTGCTGTGACCAGTGTGGGAAGACCTTCAAGACGAAGGCAGAACTTAAACAACACCACACGGTACACACAGAAGAGAAACCTTACTGCTGTGACCAGTGTGGGAAGAGCTTCAAGACGAAGCGTAACCTTACACTACACCACATGGTACACACACGAGAGAAACCATACTACTGTGACCAGTGTTACATGAGCTTCCGGAACCTGCAAGGGCTTAAGAGACACAGACGGCGGAGGCAGCCATGCAAGGTGCCAACCTGCTTAACGGGGGCAGTAAGGGGTTATGTGTCTCGCTCAAGAACGCTGCGACACACTATCATGGACGAGTGTGGAAATGGAAAAAACCAAGAGGACGATGTAGTCATTCTTCCTCTTTATGAGGCGCCAGGCTCCACCTCAAAACGAGTATCTCCCTCCACTGACATAGAGGCGTTCAACTCTCTAGACGAGTACCTAAAGGCCAAAAACATCAATTATGAGCACTGTTCCATTTTCTATGGCCCAGAAGAGGAGGATGGCGACATTCAGATGAAGGATCAGAACCCGAGGCCACAGATGACACCTTCAGGTGAAACTGAGTCTGAGCAGGATGGGGAGCTAAATACCTCTGAAACTGAACACAGTTCTGATTACTCAACATATTGAGTAATAGCTCAAGGGAAGCTAGCACAAGGAGACGCTAGCTCACCAAAGGGGCTTCAATGGCCCAAATGATGGAAAGAGAAATAAGAACCGCCGGTCAAGATCCAGGGGAAAACATGGGGGAGAAACTAACCCCAGAGCAGCAAGCAGAGATGAGGGCAACAAAGGGAGAAATTACCTTCTGGGGCCCTGACACATGACACTCAAGCAAGTGCAACCTGCACTTGACGGGAAAAACATGGGGGAGAAACTAACCCCAGAGCAGCAAGCAGAGATGAGGGCAACAAAGGGAGAAATTACCTTCTGGGGCCCTGACACATGACACTCAAGCAAGTGCAACCTGCACTTGACGGGAAAAACATGGGGGAGAAACTAACCCCAGAGCAGCAAGCAGAGATAAGGGCAACAAAGGGAGAAATTACCTTCTGGGGCCCTGACACATGACACTCAAGCAAGTGCAAACTGCAGCTGACATACCGCTCATCTGTCAAGAGGAATAATATATAGTGTTATTGTCATTTAGGAAGAAACATGACATAGAATACTACATGCATTTTGTATATATTTTAAGTATAATATGTAAAGATGTCCGTCCTTGCTCTAAACCCAGAGTAAAGTAAAGTGAATTTGTAATCTATTTCATTCAGAAGGGATTTCCTGACAGCAACCATTTGGTAGGTTAGCACCCTACCAACCATATCAGCTGCATGAGATGTACACTCACCAGCGCCTATGGGTAACAAATTGAGACTCTGCAAACTCTCATCAAGCTTAGCACCTTGACGCGGGGGGACAGAGCGAGCATCAGGGTCTCTGTATCCGACGGGCCTATCAGATTTGTGGAGACTTGGAAGCCTCAGCATACAGGACGCTGTGGTGCTTAGGCGGCCAAGTCACTGGTTTATAGGTCTGTCAAAACGGATTGGAGGTTCCGGGGCTTAGAACATGAGTTCAAGTGAGTTGGGCTGTATACTAATTAAATAGGTATCAACAGCCGAAAGAATATTAACTGAAATAACTGCTGTCAGGTGCCTCTGGAGTAGAATTAGTTACAGATTTGAGTCAACCTTACTCAAGATTGATCTTATCGGCAGAACCTCTCCAACCAAGACTCTTCCTAATGTTCGAGATCTGGAACAATGGTGACGTAGATGGTCTGCAGAGCGCAGCAGACAGCCAAAAGTAAATTGGTAAAAAAATCTATCAGGAACAAGAGAGGGTTGATAAGTAACAGCTTGAAGTAGCGTTTACTCACGACTAAAGGGTAACGTAATGTTTACTTACAGTCGAAAACGTAGAAGGTTCTACTCAAAGAAAGAATCACACTTAAAGTATATTTTTGTGATTGCAGTGAAAGTTCACTCACGACTAAAAAGTTACGTAATGTTTACTTACAGTCAAAAACGTAGCTCTACAGTAAGCTCTACACGCGACTAGAGACCTAAAATAAAAGGCTTAAAGTCATACTCGAGTAGAAATCTCTACTCGGGAAATATCACATTTCAATAGAAAGCTCTATTTGTGTGATTACAGTAGCGTTTACTCACGACCAAAGGGTAACGTAATGTACAGGTAGCAGGTCACCTGAACTAGAAGTAACCTAATGTTTACTTAAAGTCAGAATAAGTCCTGCATAGGTCCTGCTACTGTGACGGAAGTGGAACCAGCGTAATCATACAGGCTGGTGTTATCAGCAGGAGCTGAGTCTACAAGAGGCTACATAGCCTGGATCTACAAGCGGGCTAACTAGCCGGAGCTAATACCAGACATAACCGTAACTAACTACCCAGTCTGGACCGAGACAAGCACAACACAGGGTAGACCCCCTGTGCAAGAAGGAAGTGGACGGAAACAACAGTCCGAAAGGTCTGTGAACAATGTGCGCTGGTAAGGGGGACAAAACCTGAACCAGTGCCATCGAGACGAATAGCAGTATCTGAGAGCAGGACTGAAACTACTGGAGGAAGCGGGTGTAATGGCCCAATACTCTGTACCCTACCAGCCCGATACGAACGGGGTGGCAGAGAGAGCCGTACGCAATATGAAGGATCAGATGATCAAAGTGAATATGTTGCGATCCTGGAATGAACCGACCTCCCTCCTTAGGATACACCAAGGAGACCGACAGTACAGTTCGGACCGGAAGGATCAGAACCTGCCCTATTTCGGGCCAGGAGCATTCTTAGACGGGGGGGGGGGGGGGGGTCCCCCGGAGTCAGCGGACGACGCAGCGAATGGCAAGAAGGAACATACTGACTCAGGTCAGAATTCGGAAATGGAGGAAGACCGGGATAGGTCAAGCTCCAGAGCATCCTCAAGGTCCTCATCTAGACCTCCCAGACCTCCTAGACCTCCCAGACCTCCTAGACCTCCTAGACCGGACAGAGAGACATCGGCCTGGACCCAGGTTACAGGGCGACGAGAGCCCTGAATGGACCTGAAAGAGAGAAAAGAAATGAGTCCTCTGTGGACTGCATCTGTGATGTCCTGCGAGGCCTACGGACAGGGTCACACGACCAGGCCAACCACCCTTCAATAAAGGACTGCTGCTACAATTCTCGGGGACCCGTGGGGTCGCCCGAGAAGTAACAATTCAACCTACCTCAAACTATGGGAGAGATCCAAGAGGTCAGAAAGGGTGACCCCAAGATGACCAAGATGACCAAGATTAGGGAGGGGATTAGGCCCCCCGAACCTTAGTCTTGAACAGGCGGCGGTGGGACTGCAAAGTTTCGAGGGCACGTTAAATACGTTATATAGTGCTGGGGAGTTACTGAATGGCCCTCGTGTCTGATGAGGTATGAATCAACATACCACCGTGGTACCGTCTAGTCGGCGTGTGTGTCGCACGTAATTGTGGGGGCAACACGTGGTACGTGGATGACAGTCCACACCTAGCAGAAGTGCACGGGCACCTCTGTGAACAGGCAAGGCGGGTGAAAACGGTCAAAGTTTCCATACCCAAAGCAAAGTGGGGTGGGGATCAGACCGTCGGTTCTTACCTGGGTGGCCAACCACCACTACGGGGTCTAGGATCGCTATCGACTGGGTCACCTGCCGGTCGGATCGCATATGGCAGTAAGACCATAGGAATGGCCGCCGCGTTCGGCTCAATGTACAGTCAGGCCACTATAAGCTGAAACCGAATGAGTTAGTAAGCGAGTAGTGTTTCTGTGATCGGTGTTTTTGAAAAGAAAATGTCGGGAAGCAGAAAGCTAAGGCTTGTCGGTCCAGAGGAGTCTGGATTGTAAAGCCTAGGGGTGGAAAGGGACCCAGCCTAGAACTGCGCCCGTAAGGGAGGTTCAAAGGGTCTAAGTGGACCAAGATGACCAAGACGACAACAACCTGGGTGCATCGGCCGGGAACAACAGATGCAAGTCTTCCCGCCGGATACCAAGCCACGACGTGGCCCCTATCCTGTCGGGCCGTCCAGCCAGGGAACAACAGATGCAAGTCTTCCCGCCGGCTACCAGGGTACCGAGGTACCAAGATGGCAGAGGGGGTGTGGAGAGTCACGGCCACGTGACCCCGCAATCGCCATCTCGTCCCTCCAGTACATACGCTAATTGACGATGGACAATGACCTACCAGGATGACAGAGAGGGTGTGAAGTGCCACAGAACAACAGTGACCCTTTTGGAAATTGACATCCTGTTCGTTCCTTTATAACCAGTATATTCTTTATAGACCTATTTTTCACATGTAATTATATGCTTCATTATTCAATTATATGCTTCTGCGTAGAGAAGAAGGAATTGACGATGGACAATGACCTACCAGGATGACAGAGAGGGTGTGAAGTGCCACAGAACAACAGTGACCCTTTTGGAAATTGACATCCTGATTCGTTCCTTTATAACCAGTATATTCTTTATAGACTTTAAAACTGAACTCTGGTTGGAAGATAGTGAAATGATTGTTCTGCTTAAAGGAGGGTTGCCTGGCCTGCATAGGAGGTGTCTGTGAGAGCAGGCCTGCAGTGGGGAGTTAACCCTAAGGAATGTGGCCCTGAGATGCAGCAGGAGAGGAGAGTGAACTGTAATGTTAACCCTTACACGGAGGAAGCAGGACAGACATGCATTTATGTTCTGAGGTGATGGGGCCCCCGGGGAGAGTAAAGGCTGAGGTTGTGATTGACATTGACATTTTAGAGTAAAGGGGAGTCTTGAAACGATAGAGAATCTTAAAAACTATATAACAATTAAATGTTAAATGTTTACAGTAAAGTTTTCATAATGTCATGCTTATAATTAACTGTCAGTAAAGAATAATACTAAATGATGTGTAAACTGTTTTTCTGGAGGAGGGCATCTCTGAAGATTCTCTGCTATAACCTCTAAGGAGTCTTGATAAGAAATCTTATGGATGGCCTCGCCCGGTACTGCCTGGTACCACATGGTTACCACAGGCAAACCCTTTGTTTGTTCTGAAAAATGGAGGGACTTTCTCTTACTTAAAAAACACTAGGTAACTCAAGGTAACGCTAGTAAAAGGAGGAGGAGAGTCCATACTGACTACGTATTGTATTTTGGTTTGCTAAGCAAAATTACATCCCTGTGACATCACTGTTTTTAGACCAATCGGAATATGATACAGGATCAATATAAAAATGAATGTTGCCCATTCAAGAGACAGACCTTTTTGAGAGATTTGAAGATGTTGCTTGCAGACACCAGGCACAAGCCGTGCCAGATGAGATGTTTTTGTTTTATACTTCTTTTAACTAAATTGGAAATTTCCAATGAAGTCTCATTTGTAACTTGCCTTTTCTAATTAAAAATACTTCTTTATAATATATCTTTTTGTATCCATTCTTCTGACCAGACGGACGGGTAAGCATTGAAATGTTGTTTGCATTGTAACTTCACCCTTTGCTTTCTGATTTATGATGTAAAGACTTTAGAAACCAGCCGACAACCACGCGGTCCCGTAATGTTCCTGATTAATGATGTAAAAACTTTAGAAGTGTGGCTTTATCCATACGGAGGCCTAAGGAGAAAAATGTATATGTATATGGACTAAAGGTGGGTTCTGTATAAATGTGATTATCAAGTAAAGCCATACAGTGGTAATACGTGTAACCGAATAAGTGAAATGGATATCCTATGAATAGGAAAAGTCCTTCTCAGTGCAAAATAGAATAAGAATACTCCGCAACTCCAATCAATCAACCGCATGACTGGAGGGGACGGAGGGGTGCATGTGTGGGCTTGGGTCGATTGGGTTTAACCCCTGCAGTTTGTAGACGCATTGAGTCCTGGACATCACAGACGTCGCAGGACGCTGCTTGAAGTTGAGATGCGGACCAATGAGTTATGGGGTTATCAATCTGACCTAGGCTTATGCCAGCACTTATCAGTATAGTACTTTGATCATATTAATAAATCCATCACCTAACCCCATCCTTCCAAGTACTGCCCATAAATAAGACCATTCCAACCGATCAAAGGCCTTCATCGCATCCAAGGATAATACAGCTACAGGAGGTACAACTTCTTTGCTGGCGTCTATCACATGCAGTAACCATCTAATATTATCCGTGATGAGGCGGCCTCTTATGAAGCCTGTCTGATCAGGATGAACTAAAGATGTCATATGCTTTTGAAGTCTGATGGCTAGTACCTTAGCGTACAGCTAATATCGGTTCCGAGGAGGCTTAAGGGTCTATAACTACCACAGTCGGTGGGGTCTTTGTCTTTTTTAAGGAGGACAGTTATAAGCGCCATATTAACGTCCCTGGAGAAGTTCCCCTCTTTGATTGAGTATAAAATCATGTCAAGTAATAGGGGTCCAATTACATCCCAACATGAGAGGTACAGTTCTGGTGGGATACCATCCCATCCAGGGGCCTTACCACTTTGCAATTCAGATATCGCCTCCCTAAGAAATTTTAGGTAGGTTAATTTGATCAAGAAATTAATCCAGTTTATTATGATCGAATACCACTTCTGACTTGTATAGGTTAGAGTAAAACGCACTAAACGTCTCGTTGATTTTCTTGGGGTCAGTAACAAGTCCCTGTTGGTCCTTAATAGCGGGTATATCAGCAAATTGTGCATTGGATCGTATCTTCATAGCTAGTAGGTGACTCGGTTTAGAGCCATGAAAGTAATAATGTTGTCTTGTACTGCGTATTTGAAATTCAGATTGTTGTCTTAAAATGGAATTAATCTCTTTTTTTAACACTTTGATTTGATACTCCACTTGACATGAGTAGTTGCGTTGTAAGGAGGAGAATAACGATGAGTGTAGCATTTCCAGTTCTACCAATTTGGATTGACGTTTCTTGCAGAGGTTGGAGGCAAATACAGTAGTGTTTTCCTTAATAAAACCCTTTACCGATCTCCATAACATTCTGGGGTCTTGTACCGAACCCGTATTACTCTTTAGGAAATAATTTAGTTTAATGTTGAATTGTAAATTGAATTCAGTGTTTTTCAACAGTGTTAAAATGCCATCTTGGTGCTCGGGAGGTCATTCTACTAAAAGAGCCCTTTAGGAGTAAATAGCTGTGATCTGATAGTGCACTGGTTACCAATTCCACGTCAAAGCTATCAAATAGTCTAGGGGAAGCAAAAACATAATCTATTCTAGAAAAAGTCTTGTGTCTTCCTGAGAAAAAAAATAGTACTCTCGGGCCATAGAGTATTGAACGCTCAATACCTTACTCGACTACTGAGCGATCATTACCCCCTGATTATATCCTTATTTATGCCAGATAAGATAAAAACAATAGATGGCGATTTAATCCAATGCTTCTCAAACAACCAGAATTTTGCTCCTTTATTAGAGAACAAATTGCATTCTTTACACTAACAAATAAACAATCTGCCCCTCATCTTTTGGGATACACTCAAGGCTTACATAAGGGGCCACATTATCTCCTATACAAAGGGACTGAAAAAGAAATACTGTGCTGAACTTGATTCTATTGAGGCTGAAATTCAAACACTTGAGAAAGACTATCAGAGAACATCAAATAAAGATACATATAGGACCCTGGTGAACAAAAAAATACAATATAATAACTTAAATACATACAAAACTGAGAAATCCATTATGCGTTCTAGACAAAAATACTATGAGTTGGGGGAGAAACCTAGCAAAGTACTGGCATGGCAACTAAAAACGAAAGAAAGCAAGAGGGCAGTTAACGGAATTGAAGTAGCCCCGGGCAAAATCTCCAATAAACCCACAGAAATTAGCGATGCTTTTAGAAACTATTACAGTGACTTATACACTGCACAGCCTAGCGGGGACAGCACAGCAATAGACTCCTTTCTTTCCAAACTTGATCTCCCAAGCTTGTCTGTCGAGGATAGTGAGTTTATGAGCAAACCATTTTCAATTTGCGAAGTAACAGCGACCATTAAACGTCTAGCGTCAAATAAATCTCCTGGGGACGATGTTCTACAAGGAATTTCAAGACCTCTTAATCCCTCCCTTAATGGAAGTCCTTCAATTAGCTAGAGAAGAAAAACAATTTCCTGAGACGTTCTCTCTGGCCATTATATCGGTTATTCACAAGACGGGGAAGGACCCTTTAAAGTGCGCCTCCTACAGGCCAATCTCGCTCCTAAATACAGACTATAAACTTGTAACTAAGATGACATCCAAAAGATTAGAAACATTCCTTCCCAGCCTTGTTAATTCCGATCAGACTGGCTTTATAATTAACAGAGATTCCTCTAACAATCTTAGACGCTTTTTTAATATTATCCATTTCGCACATAAAAACAAGATTCTCAGCATTGCTCTCTCCCTCGATGCCGAAAAGGCCTTTGACCGGTTGGAATGGCCCTATCTCTTCAAAGTCCTTAAAAAATTCGGTTTTGACGCTCAATTTGTCGACTTGATCAAATCACTCTATGGCTCCCCCAAAGCTAGGATTGCGGTCAATGAGACTACCTCATATTATTTCTCCATACATAGAGGTAACCGACAGGCAGGGCTCGAGACTAACGATGTCCCGTCGTCCCGGGGACGATCAAATATTGATTTGGGACGAACAGAAATCTTTTTTGGGACGTAAACGGGACGGAGAGGATTTTATTTTTTTCACAGGAAATGTCAATTAGCTGACTGTCAGTGCGCGCATATATATATATGAATTATTCTACGTTAATAAAACATACCTGGTGATCAACTACAGTTTGCTGTGAACATTATGATATGTGTGTAGTGTTCTGATAACGACGGCTGGGCAGCGGAAGCTGGACGCTGGATTTTGCGAGAAGCATGTAGCTGCAGAGCCGCAGAGTGGGGCCGCTTTGCCTGCACAGTGCAATACTCCAATTCAGCCATTGGCAATTCAGCCGTTGGGTGGGGGGTGCTGTTGAGCGGACCTGTGACCGGACCTGAAAGCGCCCCTGCTCTGCGGCTCTGCAGTTGCATACTATTGGGATTCGTTGGGAGCAGCACGGAGTCGCGACTCGGGACTTATTTTATTTTAGCAGCTGTTATCAATATCGACCAGGAGGACAGCGCGATCTAAGGGACATGTTTCATTACTAGTCAAGTGTCATTACTTTAGTTATCAAAGGTGGAATCTCTGGACGCAATGACATTATATAGTTTAAAGCTAAACTACGTTTTTCTTTCTAGTTAGAAGAGGGATAACTTATTCAGTTAGATTTGATTTGATCTTTATTTATCTCTAACATTTTCAACCATAAACACACATTTGTAATAACAAAAAAAACTAAAACGAAATAAAATACAAATACATTTAAATATATTTTCCTATGGAAGGAATAATCAACATGGCTCCAATTGGTTGACTATAACGGCACCGTGACCAAATATCCCTATACTAGCACCTTGTTAAACACTTTTTATATATATATATATATAATATATATATATATATATATATATATATACATATATATTTATAATCATAATTATTCTTGTGAAATCTTTCCACCTGGGAGCCTTTTGACAACTGTCCTGTAATTGTCTCAGTATTGGCATTTGTGTATGTTTTGAATAATGGAAAATCTAAATAAAATATTAAAAATAAAAAGAAGAAGGGGGATGTGGTATCCTGGAATAATGGTTTCACCCATATGTTGGTTTAGCCCAGACTCATGTTAATGACGTCAGATACGGTGCCCGCCAGTTGGATGTATGCAAGTTAACCCAAAGTGTGGAAGTAAAGAATCTTCAGCTATATTGTCATCGTGTGGACATTCAATTCTTTCTGCTAGACACTAATATAAGAGTGACAGCCAGAACAGAAACATTACACTAGCTACTTCGCCATATAGTCCATTCTCAGTGTATACATGTGCACTGGAGGCTTCAAGTAGCCTACATGCCTTTTTCATGTTTATATGTTACTACTTTTTAAAAAAGGAGCTCACTTTTGCTGGTTGGTTGTCCCCAAAACTAAGATGGCGGCGGTCTCGTGACGTCAGAGTGTCTTGTGTGTGTTAGAAAGAGAGTAGTTGAGCCTTGTGTGATCTAATCTCCTCCATACTCATGTGTATAAAGTGATGCCAGCCTCCTCAGTCTCTCTGATCATGTTAGTACAGTAATTGATTGAAAATGTTATTAACAGATTGCAGAATGGGTACAATACAGTACAGCTCCATACACACAATTGTTAAGGGGATGCAGACCAGAGAAATACTTTAGTCTTGTTTACATCAGGGTCCCCCATTTAACTAGGCTGCACTAGTCTCTCTGATCATGTTAGTACAGTAACTAGGCTGCACTAGTCTCTCTGATCATGTTAGTACAGTAACTAGGCTGCACTAGTCTCTCTGATCATGTTAGTACAGTAACTAGGCTGCACAATGGCATCCAATGTAATAAAAAAAGTCAACCAACGAACTCGATTCTTGTACCGGATCTCCTCTCTGGTAAACAAGAATACCCTGAAGACTCTGGCAGGAGCACTCATTCAAGGGTACTACGACTATGCTTGCACCTCATGGTACCAAAGCACCTCAAAGGTGCTAAAAACAAAATTACAAACATCACAAAACAAACTGGTCAGACTACATATGTGCATATTTAATGGGGAAGTGCGTCATTTGTAGGGGTGGGACGATACATCGATCCAGATCGATATATCGATCTATTATCAATGATCAAATAGGATCGATGCAACGTAAAAAGATCGATTCATATTGCGATACTCTTATCTTATTTTGAAAATCCCCTGTTGAGCATATCCGCCGGGCCGCAACAACAACATTAGCTCAGCGCAGCTCAGCGTGTGTAGAAGTTAGACGGCATTGCTTCAGAGTCCGCCTATTTTGAGACCCGAAATAAGTGCCTGTTGTTTTTTTTCCCACAAGGGGTCAAATGCATCTAACATGCTTTCCATCCTCGCCATTCTTTTATGCCCACGTCGCGTTAAATACCTAAATGAATGTTGCGTTAGCGTAAGCTAACTAAGCTAAGAGAACAGCAGAGGTCCACTAGGGACTGGGAAGGAGGGGGGGTTACTGCATTCTCGAGATAGCCCCACTAACAGGATCTGGCCGGTACTGCACCTTCTGACTCCCAATATGCCTTTTCCAGCCAAAATACAGCGCTGTGACAGTGAATAGGATATTAATATCAAAAAAAAAAAAAAAAACGAACCAAAAACAGTGAACAGGAGGTCTATTTGTATTAAAAACAATAGATTGTTTTTCATTTAAATGTCTGGAAGAGATCAAAAATAAAAATGTCAAATGATATTTCCATTGCCTTTTTTTGTTGTTGATTTAAATGTTACCGATTGTGTTAAATGGGCATATAATATAGTCTCATATCGATCGCAGGCACCTGAATCGAATCGTATCGTGGCAGACTTTGTGATTATCGGAAAATATCGTATCGTTGTCCAAAGAATCGATATCGTATCATATCGTGATGAAACTGGTGATTCCCACCCCTAGTCATTTGCATATATAAACATAAAATCCAGAAAACTTGTAATATATTTTTTCTTAGTTTATATGTACATAACAAACTGGGAAAGTTTCATAGTGATATCTATTCAAGTATTTTTTTTCCCCCTATTAGGGGGTGCTGTCTCACCTTAAGTTAGTATCCGACGCCTTCGCTCCGTGAATTGCACCGGAAATGCGAGGACAGGAAGCCGTCATGAAATCGTTGTAGTCATATTGTAGTCTTTTAGTCTTATTAACTAAAAGATTTTAACAAAATAAAAAGCAGCAGCAGTGCTATTGCATAACTGATTCATGTTTGCTATGTATTTCTTTCTTTAGGAGAGTAGGACATTTGTTTCACAGTTTTAGCATGATGTTTTATAGATGGCTAGGTTGAACACAGGTTTTTGTTTTTAAGAGGGGGGGGGGGTTTGATTTGATTGAAGTTTATTTCAAATATGCAACACAACAAACAAACATCAAGTACAGATATAGCCTTAAGCCGTTCAAATAATAAATGTATACATTAAAAAATAATTATAATAATAAGAATCTAAAAGAACCGATAAGAGTATCGATAAAGTACCGAACCGTTAAGCAGTATCGATAAGAGTAGTAGTATCGATAAAATCCTAACGATACCCATCCCTAGGTCTGACACTACCTAATCTTTTTTTTTTTTTTTTTTTTTTGGTCTTTTTCCCCCTCCATTTTCCTCCGATTTTCTCCCATCCCAATGTTAGTCGTATGCCAATTCCCAGTCCCTTCCTGGTCGCTGCGCTTTACCCCCCACAGTCAGATCATCTGGGAGAGTGGAGGCTACCACGTGCTTCCTCCGACACACGTCCAGCCAATCACCGCTTCTTTTCACCTGGCAGCGCGGATTCTCATTGAGAGGGCGTAGCGTGTGGGAGGACCACACTATCCCCCTCACGTCCAATCCGCGCTTAGCAGGCGCCCCGACCGAACTGTAGGAGTCGCTGTTTACAACGACCCGGACCCACCCCGCCAGCTTCTCCCACCCTCTGATACAGCCAATTGTATCAGTGCAGACGGCCAGCCAAGCTGGTGACAACCCCGGAGCTGTGAGCTGGATTCGAACAGGCGAACCAAGCTCACAGCTCCGGGGCTGGTGACGAACGCAATCTCCGCTCGACCACCTAACCGCCTTGACACTACCTAATCTAAAGGAATGCAAGGCGGAGTCTCCAGTGTAGTTCACCGGCGGCCATCTTGTCACAGGCAGCACACCCACTCATAACATGAATGCCTATGGTGCATACACTATTGTATGGTTATTTCAATAGTACATGCACCATAGACATTCATGTTATCATTCATGTTGCCTGTGGCAAGATGGCCGCCATGTGGCAACGTCTGTCTCCATTGGCCAACAGCGCGGGTGAGTCATCTAGCCTTTATATAGGTCTCTGGGGATAACGGCATGAGACAGTGCTGCTCCACTTATGAAAATAGTTGTGGTTATGAACTTACCTGCAAGATACATTAAGGACTATAATCCACACATATCACAACGTCACACCCCTGTCCCACAATGCTGGATAGTCCCATTCACACAGACACTGGGATGAACCCCCCCTGGGCAATTTTACTATACCTGCTGAGGGCATAATGCCGCGTCAACTCTGACCCCCCCATTCCGTGTTCGTACCCTTCTCACAGAAGGGCATGGAGGAATAATGGGGTAAGAGTCTCACCTTGAACAGGCAGTGTGAAAGGGGCTATAGACACATGCAGAGAGAGAGGTACACTGAAATCCAATTCTTCTCACTTGTATCCTTATAGCAAAGCACAATTGAACCATTGCACTTAAAGGAAAACTCCAACATTTTGGGAAATTAGCTTATTTAACATCTTCCCTGGAGTTAGACAAGAAGATACATACCTTTTTTGACTCTGTGCATGCATTAGGCTTAGGGAACGCCGGCTCCGTTAGCGTAGCTTAGCTTCATCACTGAAAGTGGGGCAGTCCTTTACCCTGAAGTCTCCTACAGTCACGAAATACACTCCAAATAAAACTCCAAAACGTTCCTGTAAACATGTTATGACCTGTGTATTTACCACATGGAGAAATAAAAAAAATTTGAATTCGACATTTACGTTTTCTAAGCAAATATACTCGGAACTATTTTTTGCATAACCATTCCACTCTGGGCGCAGTGATTTCATGCAACGCAGTGCTACTTTCTAACGTGACGCCAGTGTTTGTTTACATTTTCATTTCATTCAAAGGATCCGAACCGATTGAAGTTTATGGATACCATGACTGTGGTAAGTTTTAATTTATGTTTTTAGATGGAAGGCTGTATTCCATCTGTCTAACGTTAGCGAATATTGTGAGATTGATGAATAGGACCTAACGTTGCTGGACTATCGACCTAGTTAGCCCCACGGCTACAGGGTTTGGGCGAGTGAATCCACACTTGTGGTATTATTATAACTAATTTATTGTGTAACGCTAGCTAGCCCCTTAAAACGTACCACAGTCATGGTATCCATAAACTTCAATCGGTTCGGATCCTTTGAATGAAATGAAAACGTAAACAAACACTGGCGTCACGTTAGAAAGTAGCACTGCGTTGCGTGAAATCACTGCGCCCAGAGAGGAATGGTTAGGCAAAAAAATAGTTCCGAGGGGCGGTCAGGTGGCGTAGCGGAGATTGTGCTCGTCACCAATGCAAGAGGCTGCGGCCTCGACTCCCGGAGAGTCAGCATTGCCTTGGCTCGGGCTGATCGCTATACTAACTCGTTTGGCTGAGTTAGGGGGAGGGGAGCCGTGGGTGGGTCCTGGGCGTTGTGGACAGCGACCCCTACAGTTCGGTCGGGGCGCCTGCTCAGCAAGGGTAGGATCTGGAGAGAGGTAGTGCGACCTTCCACACGTTACACTCTCCCGGTGAGAATCTGCATGGCCAGGCTGGCTGCCGGCTGGCTGCACATACGTCGGAGGAAAGCATGTGACAGTCTCCGGCCTCTCGGACCAACAGTAGGGGAAAGTGTGCAACAAACCAGGAAGGGGGTTGGGAATTGGCATAACCACTAACAGTGGGATGGGAGAAAAATCGGAAAAAGAAGGAGGGGGAAAAAGATAATAAAAGAAATAAAATAATAATAGTTCCGAGTATATTTGCTTAGAAAACGTAAATGTCGAATTCAATTATTTTTTATTTCTCCACGTGGTAAATACACAGGTCATAACATGTTTACAGGAACGTTTTGGAGTTGTATTTGGAGTGTATTTCGTGACTGTAGGGGACTTCAGGGTAAAGGACTGCCCCACTTCCAGTGATGAAGCTAAGCTACGCTAACGGTGCGAGCGTTCCCTAAGCCTAATGCATGCACAGAGACAAAAAAGGTATGTATCTTCTTGTCTAACTCCAGGGAAGATGTTAAATAAGCTAATTTCCCAAAATGTTGGAGTTTTCCTTTAATTAACAAAGAGAGGCAGAGTTGATTTTGCAACAAAAAAAATTAAAAATTATAAAATGTTTCTTTAATATATTCAAATTTTATTTTCATATTCGAATTCCATGCCCATCGAACGAAGCTTCGAAGTATTTAAGACAGCCCTAATTTCCACTATAATAAAGTTTACATGAGAATAAAATACGGGCCACCCATTTTGAGATGTACAACATGTATGCAAACCCCAGTACTCACTCTTCTCATTCAGCCTTTGAGGGCTCTCCTCTTCTTCCATTGACACCCGAAGGCTGAGAGGGCACACAAGGTCAGGAGGAAGTCCACTGCTGGGGTCTAGATCCTGGGGTGGAGAGACCGCTGGCTTGGGTGTTGGAGTTATTGGCTGCGGTGGAGGGGCTGAAAACAGAGAGGTCAAGCTTTCACTGACCAACTTCAAAGCAAGAGAGGAAACAGTCCAAGCAGGTAAAACTGGAGTCTTCACACTAACAGATAGGAGGGTCTTACTACCTGTGCCCGAAGCCGGTAAGGCTGAAGTCTTGACAGCCGCGGATGCGGGGGTCTTGGTAGAAGTGTCTGATGCTTTTCCCGCCAGATTCTTGGTGATCAGAGGGGCAGGAGCAGGGGTTTTGTAAGCCGTGACTGACGATGCTTCAGCTGGACTCTCGTGATCGGTACCAGGCAGAGGACAGGAGGCTGGTTTCATCTGGACGGTGGCCACGTGGAACGAAGTGATGCCCAGGTAAGTCTGAGGACCCGAACAGGGGGTCAATCTCAGCGGTTGTGGGTTCAATTTTCTGCCGGTCCGACTCATAATGGTGAATGTGCTCTGGCTGGCGGGACCGTAAGATGCAGAGGCGAGTGGCTGGTGATCGATGGCACTGCCATCAGTCAAAAATGGAGGAACAAGTGAAGCATTTTTTTACGTCATTCATGGCTTGATGAAGTGGGCAGCTATCTCCAGTTGTAACTGACTGAAGGTGGAGGCTGGAGGTCTGGACCAGTCAGGTTAATTTGTACTGTGATCACTGACTTTCCGTCTGTGGGGAGCAGTCCTGGACAGCAGGTGTCTGGCTTGGTCGGGTTGCACTAGCAGGGTTCTCTCCTCTCGGTGGTCATGGGTACAAGGAGTCCTGTGGGACTGACAGAATCAGGCTGTGCTGTGGTGGGTGACTTTGTGGATAATAGGCTTAGATATGAAGGTGTTTGGCTCATCCCACTGATATCCTCCTGAAGTCCTCAGACCCTATGAAAAGCAAAGGGGTGATATTGAATATTATCTTTGTAGCATTTCTGCTTGTTACTGTACAAAGTTTTAAGTGGAGAGTGGCGGGAAAATGAGAGGGAGAGAGAGATAGAGAATGAATGAAAGTGAACCCCTAACCCTGGCAGTGTTAGTGCCATGCTCTACTCATTGAGCTACACAGGGAATAGAACCCCAACAAACTCAACAAATAAATAATCAATTCTCCCTAAAAAAAAATCATTCAGCCATTATCTTTAGATTGTATTTATGGATTCTGAACCCTAGACTAGTGAACATTGCATCAGAACGTCTCTTTCCATACTCTCTCACACTGTAGTGCCTCCTAGTAAACCATCTGGGACCCTCCACCCCTGGCGGTAATTTATGTTATCTTGTAAAAATGAGCGATACGGTAAATGTCAGAAAGTTGCCATCCAGCATATCATCTGTGAAGTGTGCACTTCAACTTGCACCAGCTGATGATGTCATGTTAGATAGCTAGTACTGTTAGCCGGTGGGTACTAATAGCTGTCTCTGCATGATGGCTGCACACCGTTAACAGCGCATTAGATAGCTACCACCTTGATACTTACCATGGTATATAGATGAATGGACGCGCGTATGCACAAACTAGGTTATTCTACATCAGCGGTTCCCAAACTGTGGTGCGCGAGAGCACTCTAGGGGGTGCGTGACATGAAAAGGCTAATGGCGGTGCTATGGTGTTATTTTACTAATAACCACAAGTGGCTTTCGTTTGAACCGCATCAGCTAGGTCGGGAGGTGACAGGGGGTGCATGGCCAAAAAACCAGGTTACGGACTTTCGGGGACAGAGCCTTCAGCGTGACGTCCCCTACCCTCTGGAACTCTCTCCCCTCCGAAATTCGCAACGCCCCAACCCTGGACACCTTCAAAACTGCTCTTAAAACACACCTTTTCACCAAGGCTTTCCCCCATCAGTTAGTTTAGATTAGGTCCATTATCCCTTACCTGCCCTCATGCCCCCCCCCCCCCCCCCCTACTTCCCTAGCCCTATTTTTTGTCCTGATTGTGAAGCGACCTTGGGTTCTATGAAAGGCGCTATAGAAATTTGATCTATTATTATTATTATTATTATTAATGACGTCAGATACGGATGTATGCAAGTTAACCCAAAGTGTGGAAGTAAAGAACCTTCAGCTATATTGTCATCGTGTGGACATTCAATTCTTTCTGCTAGACACTAAGAGTGACAGCCAGAACAGAAACATTACACTAGCTACTTCGCCATATAGTCCATTCTCAGTGTATACATGTGCACTGGAGGCTTCAAGTAGCCTACATGCCTTTTTCATGTTTATATGTTACTACTTTTTAAAAACGGAACTCACTTTTGCTGGTTGGTTGTCCCCAATACTAAGATGGCGGCGGTCTCGTGACGTCAGAGTGTCTTGTTTGTGCATGTGTGTGTGTGTGTGTTAAAAAGAGAGTAGTTGAGCCTTATGTGATCTAATCTCCTCCATACTCATGTGTATAAAGTGATGCCAGCCTCCTCAGTCTCTCTGGTCATGTTAGTACAGTAACTAGGCTGCACTAGTCTCTCTGATCATGTTAGTATGTACAGTAACTAGGCTGCACTAGTCTCTCTGATCATATTAGTACAGTAACTAGGCTGCACTAGTCTCTCTGATCATGTTAGTACAGTAACTAGGCTGCACTAGTCTCTCTGATCATGTTAGTACAGTAACTAGGCTGCACTAGTCTCTCTGATCATGTTAGTACAGTAACTAGGCTGCACTAGTCTCTTTGATCATGTTAGTACAGTAACTAGGCTGCACTAGTCTCTCTGATCATGCTAGTACAGTAACTAGGCTGCACTAGTCTCTCTGATCATGTTAGTACAGTAACTAGGCTGCACAGCCGACAAACATGTTGCTGCCTAAACAATATCCAGGTAAGATGGCGGACGGTTGTCCCATGATTTATGGCGTAATGTCGCATCTAATGTTTTATATATGGCAGCACCGCTGGTCTAACTATTGGGTACATTATTATTAAGGGTTAGGCAATTGTGAAATACCGTAATCACAAACGGGAACATATTGATCAAAGAATAATGTCCAAAGGACCTTCTGATTAAACAAACCTGCTTTGTGTTTCTTCATCTCACTTTCACAACACTCTGAAGTTTACGGCCAGTCTCGACTCCTCCTTAGTTCAAATCTGTCTCCAGCAGCTGCAGTTAGTCCGTTCTTTACACGATCACTGCATCTAGATCTGTTCAGAGAGTTAACGTTAGAGATTAGCAGCGTTAGCTCGTTATAGCAACAGACAACGAGGTGAAGCATGGAGTGTGGTGCCCCTGGTGGCTAGGACGAGACATTGCATGGCATTTCCGTATTTCCTGGTGACGTCAGGGAGGGCTGGACCAATCAGCTACGTCTGCGTCACGCGGCACCCCACGCCCCGCCCCTTTGGAAATAAACAGCCAATAGCTGCCTCACACGGGGAAAGCCCGTGGCCGCGACAGACCGCGCGCTGATTGGCGGAGAGGGGACGTCACTCCACATTGGGCCTAGCCCCTCCCCCCTGACCAGGCTCGGTTGAGAGTGCGGTTGGAGAGAGTGCGAGAGAGAGGGATGAATGAATGAATGAATGAATGAATGAATGAATGAATGAATGAATGAATGAATGAATGAATGAATGAATAAATGAATGAATGAATGAATGAATGAATGAATGAAAACTTTATTTAACAGATTGCAGAATGGGTACAATACAGTACGGCCCAATACACACAATCAAGTCAAGTCAAGTCAAGTCAAGAGTTTTAATTGTCACGGCATACAGGTATACAATGAAATGCGGGTGGTCTTGCAATTGTTAAGGGGATGCAGACCAGATAAAGACGTTTGTCTTGTTTACATCAGGGTCCCCCATTTTCATTCATAGTGACATTTATGACATACACAACATACATGACATTTATGGCATAGGGACATACATGACATACAGGTATTTAGTACTGTTACATTTGTGACATACGATATGCAAATATACAGTACTGTTACCCATAGATCCTGACAGAATATATGATGGGGAGGGGACTGTACATTAGGAGGGGGTGGGTGGGTGGGAGAGAAATATACATGCGGTGGGGAGGAGACTGTCTATTAGGAGGGGGTGGGGGGGTTTGGACATTTACGGTGGCCAGTTTCGAATTGCAGCCTCCCGTAGGTGCTCTTTAAGAGCGGTTTTGAATGTGGGTAGGGATTCACATTCCTTTACAGCTTTGGGTAGGGCGTTCCACATTGATGTGGCATAATTGCGAAACGTGTTTAGTCCCTTGTTTGAGCCGAATCTGGGTTTAACATGATTTGTTGAGCTTCCTCTGGTGTTGTGGTCGTGGTATTCACTGACCTTGATTTGATTGATTGTATGTCATAAATGTCCTGATGAATTGAAAATGGGGGACCCCGATGTAAACAAAACGAAAGTATTTTTCTGGTCTGCATCCTCTTATCATTGTACCCATTCTGCAATCTGTTAATACGTTTTCAATCAATCAATCAATCAATAAGAAGGACAACCATAAGCATCCTTCCAATCCTGGGCACCCCATACCATATGGAAAAAGGTACACAAGGCGTTTTTGTGTGCACAAAGCGCTTTTAGGTGATGGTATGGCTTTCTTTATGTAATATGCATGGAGTAAAGTATGTCCTATGTATAAAATCAAAATGGATGACTTGGTGGTTGGGAATTCTGGAGGATAGCAAAATGTTTTGCAACATGGCGTAAACCGTTGAGACCAGACCCCTGGGTCTGGTAAATATTGTGTGAAATGGTTTTGATTGATTGATTGATTGAAAACTTTATTAACAGATTGCAGAATGGGTACAATACAGTACAGCTCAATACACACAATTGTTAAGGGGATGCAGACCAGAGAAAGACTTTCGTCTTGTTTACACCAGGGTCCCCCATTTTCAATTCATCAGGACATATATGAGTTGGGTACCTAATTGACTATCCCAAGGTACACCATTGCTGTGCGCAATAGAAGCTAGAAGAAAGTGCCAGGTGAATTAAAGTGTTTCTGAATGTCTTGGAATGAGCAGAGACCCTCTACCCCAAACAAATCAGCAAGTGTAAGAACTCCCTTATTACACCACTGGGGGGCAGTATGGGACGCCTCCCAACTGGAGACCAGTGTTATCACTCGACTCAGGTAGCTGTGCCATGCTCCTCCTCCTGGACCTCTCTGCCGCGTTCGACACGGTCGACCACTCCACCCTGGTCGATCGTCTCGAACACAGGCTAGGTATTGGGGGCCGGGGGGTCTGCCCTAAACTGGTTCGCATCCTACTTGAGCGGCCGCTCCTTTTCGGTCAGTTTGGGTGGACACTCCTCCCCCACAGCTAGTCTACCGTATGTGGTCCCCCAAGGTTCCATCCTGGCCCCCATACTCTTCTCCATCTACATGCTCCCCCTGGCCGAAATCATCCAGAAACACAACATTTCATATCACTTTTATGCCGATGACTCCCAAATCTACCTTCCCCTCAACCCCTCTGACACAGCTAACCTAGACTCTCTTAAAAACTGTCTCAGGGACATAAAAAGCTGGATGGCCCTTAACTTCTTACAGCTAAATGAAAATAAAACGGAGATCATTTTGTTTGGCCCCCCCTCTTCCACCAAAACACTCTCCAACAGCCTAGGACAACTCTCCACCCACCTCAAACCCCACGTCAAGAGCCTGGGTGTAATCTTTGACCCAGAGCTCAAATTCGACCGGCAGGTAAATGCCGTAGTCAAATCATGCTTCTTTCAACTCCGCAACATCAGTAAAATAAAACCAATCCTTTCACCCGTTGACCTGGAAACGGTAGTCAATGCATTCATAACCTCACACCTTGACTACTGCAATGCCCTCTACACCGGCATCAGTCAGACAGCCATGTCCCGCCTCAAAATGGTCCAGCACTCTGCAGCTAGGTTCCTTACCGGTACCAGAAAGAGAGAGCACATCACACCAGTCCTAGCCTCCCTACACTGGCTCCCAGTCCCATTTAGAATAGACTTTAAAATCCTCCTCCTCACCTTTAAAGCACTATCGGGTGCAGCACCCTTATACATCACCGAACTCATCACCCCCTACGCAGCACCCAGGTCACTAAGATCCTCCAACCAGGCTCGGCTGGTCCCCCCCCGCACCAGACTCAAAAAGAGAGGCGATCGCTCCTTCAAGGCCGTGGCCCCCAAGCTATGGAACCAGCTTCCCCTGGAGATCCGATCTGCCCCCTCACTGGAGACATTTAAGGCCCGTCTAAAAACCCACTTCTATTCCCTGGCCTTCAATAAACCCTGATTCTCCCACACCCTAACTCACACACTCCCATGTAATTTTATCCTGCCCCCTCCCTCTTGTATCTCTTATTATGCTCCTCTGTCCCCTGTGTGCTACTGTACTTTGTGTTCCCCTATTCGTGTGTTGTCCTACTGTCCTACTCTCTGAATGTACTGTCTTGTCCTGCTGTGCCTTTTTGTATTTTTGTATTTGTG
The DNA here is from genome assembly GCF_963971535.1 of Notolepis coatsorum. NCBI lineage: Eukaryota > Metazoa > Chordata > Actinopteri > Aulopiformes > Paralepididae > Notolepis > Notolepis coatsorum. Next base: position 2,216,314 of record NC_140176.1, on the reverse strand, counting down.
TATTTTATATTAGGACATTGATTTTAAGATTTGATTGTACAGCACTTTGGTTGGCTCTTGGGCTTTTAAACGTGCTTTATAAATAAATTACTTGACTTGACTTGATCATGGGCGATTGAAGGTACAAATTTGGTGTCATTTTCCTGAGATTTTCTGCAAGACTGCGAACTGAGATTAGCTCAATAATGATGGAACCAAATTAGTTTTTTGATTGTTTGATAGATATATTGGAATAGATTACATATTGTAATTGTAACCTATGAGGGCCGTACAGAATTTCCCTCTATATAGGGTGCCAGGACACCAATAGTACCATTGGAAGGTTGGTAGTCCCGATCCACCTTCACCTTTTTCCCTCTGGAGGGTTGAAAGTTTGAGTCTGCCAGAGGGAGCATGGAGCTGAAAACGCTAATTTAGGAAGAATATTAATTTTAATATATGAAAAAGAGAATGAAATTAGAGGGGATAACCCTGCATGGACTATAACGCATATTATTTGATTTGTGTTATTATTCTAATTTGTGACCTGTCCTGTCTAAATGTTTAAATGTTGAGCGATTTGCAGTGTCAAATTTCCCACGGGATAATAAACGTATTTCTATTCTATTCTATTCTATTATGACCATCCTCTGCACCTTTGTGTACACGGTTTACTTTGTCATATTTTATATTGCTTATATTGATTGTAACTTATATTATGACCAATAGGGTATACAGACCATCATCTGCACCTCTGTGTATATGGTTTATTTTATTAAAATTGTATATTTAGATTTAATTCGTTTATTGCCTATATATATTACTCTCCTATTACCGTGAGCATTATCTGTACGTACCCCTCCTGCTGCTATGACGACTGAATGTCCCAAAGGGGATCACTAAAGGAATATCCTGTCCAGTCCAGAGGATAGAATGTTTTCCCCTCTGCATGGGTGAGACCTGTTTGCTGCCATCTCCACAGTGACCTCTTTGAAGTGTAAGAGAAGGGGAGCCATGTTTTTATTTACTTGAAATAGTGCATGTATGGCTGTGTATGACAGTATACTAAAGTAACTATATCAGACATTACAAGTTCTGCAATAAGGTCAACCTAAGGTCAGTCTGTCTACTTCAAAGACACAAAACAGCAAACACACACACTTTCTATGGGCCTATAATGGGGAAATGGCAGATTTGAGTGGTGAACAGTAAAAATGACAAACTTTACTATTTTTCTCAAAGATGAAACCCTAACATTACAGAATGCATGATTATTATTTGTAATGGCTATGAGATTAAAACATGTGGTTTTAATGGGAGTTAATGGGACATTTATGTCCTCAAATTACTTAAGAATTATTACAGAATTGTAAATCTGCTACACAAAAACGAATAATGCATCAAAGTCAATATTTTGTCTAATCTTTGACATATCCAAGACTGATGAGACCGGTGGTTGCTCTCTAGTGGTTAATGTAGCGCAGTACTGGAGGCAAGCGCTACCGGAGTCTCATGGCCAGTACAGAGAGACTCAAAAGGAGCTTCTATGCCCAGGGCCCAGGAGTTCAAAACTTTTAATCCCTATCTGATCCGATCCGATTTTTAAATCCCATTTTTTGTGATCCAGGATCAGACAACTCGGCCAGATTTTGTCCCGGTATTTCAAAGCAATCCAGGATAGGATCACCCTGATCCAGATTGAGACTTTTCAAGATTACTAGATCCGAATATCAGTGCTTTAATCCTACCGATCTCCGATGGGAAAAAAAGAAGACAAGGACCACATTGCAGAGACATCTATAATGTCTAATTATATTGTTAAATACATAAAGGACATCAAATCATAATGGAATTGTAATTCTTTTTTTAAAAAGACTCCCACTAGGGTAACATAAAAAAAAACTTGATTCAAAGGCAGCTGGATCATCCAGACGTGCTTTGAGGAGCTGAATTCTAAGTGAGATTTCTGTTTGCTGAAGGTGATGACAGATGGACTTTTTTTTTGTTGAAGATATTTTTTCTTTAACCTAAATTACATTTGTGATTGACAATCTTTGTTGTGATACTTTTATGAGCATAAACATTTATGTCATCAGCATTTGGTTGAAAACAAAATAGGCCACCATTAACGTGACCAAAAAAATAAATAAAAATAAAAGATTGATTTGCCATGAAGGCTAAGAATTGTGTATTATTTCAGTTAACAAACTTTGCCATCTTATTTATATTGAAACATATTCTTTTGGAAATCCACCCCTCTGATGGGATCAAGAGAATCCAGTTTTTTGGGATCAAATTGATCACAATCCTGTGTTGTCGGTTTGAAATACCCGTTTTGAAGATTTTATCCAGATTAAAGCTTGGATTTGATTTCCTGATCTGATCGGATATCAAAGTGATCCTGATCCTGTTTTTTGGTTTAGAACTACCCACAATCCAAATCTGATAGGGATTAAAAGTGTTGAACTCCTGGGCCCAGGCCATCAGGATGCTCAATGACTCCATGTAACAACCCATCATCTACACTCACTGCACACACATCCACATGTACACACTCACTTTAAACAAACACTCACCTTACCACTCACTTTATATTTATCTATTATTAAAGAGATCTGCACCACTTTCATACCTCATTTGCACCCTACCCCAAGTTTTCTCTCTGCATTCTACCTCACTGGTACTCATTTGACCCTGTATTGTATATATGTATATTGACTTTACCTACTTTTTACTTCTTAATTATTTTGTACTTACTTTCTCTTTACTGTATGTAGCACACTCTCAGGGGCCAATACAGAAACAAGCAGTTCATCATAAAGTATCCTGTATTTTGTTCTGACAAACTTGAACTTGAACTTAACCAGGATCCCCAGTACAGAACTGAAAGGGTCTATAGCTGTCAATACATTGGCCATAAATATAACTGATCAGGAGAATAACCAGACACTTCTGTGATCTATTGTCTATATGAGGGGTCAGCGGACAAGTGGTCGGGGCTCTTTTCCACAACCACTGACTCTGTGGGAGTGTGAGGAAGAGAACACATGATGTGATTGAATAAAGTACCGGAGAAACGCACTCTCTGGCTGTTCGAGTTCTTTTAATCTCCAATTCCCACTACACCAACCAGTTGCTGGGATTAGATCAGCCCAACCAGTTGCTTTTTTTAAATGGTTGTTTAACCCATTCCGTTTTAATTTGACTGCTTTTGCTGTGCTGCATCAGTCTGTCTCACCATGCTCCTTTTATTAGCTTTTATCTAATTCATTACTTCATTACCACTATTGTTGTTTTATTCCTATTTCAATTATTGTGTTGTATTTATTTTACATGATTTCTACGTTAAGCACTTTGTATTTCAATCTTGCACAAAAGGCTCTATATAAATAAAGTTTGATTTGAATTTGAAAAACAACCAACAGGCATTATTCTTAATGTGTAAAATCCTTTTTTTTTTTATTTGTGTTTCTTTGTTACTTAACTGTATTGAAAGGTCCTTTATAAATACAGTAACATTTACTTTAGAGGGCATAATAATCATGATTACGCACCTATTGAGGAATTTGATGTTAAACTATTGATTATTGTTACTCAAGTCTCAGACCCGATTACCTGAAATCCTTCCAGAATGGCTTCTACTTCCCTTCCTAATGACACATTCAGTAAAGACCTATCCATCTGTTTACCTCAAATAAAAATCAGGTGAATAATATTTGTTCTACATACTTTGTTAACATTTAGTTCCTCACCAGGTCCAAGGTACTTTATTATTTATAAAAGTAAGGCGTTAAATGCTCCGCTCAATAGGAGTTCACTCCACCTGGAATATGACCTCTCCTGGATATCTCTATACATCACTGGTATTGGCCTTCCCCCATATCTCAATATTGATAATTGAAAACAGGAAGAATGGCTTCTCGTTTACCTGGGCACACAATTAAATATTAGTACCTGGCTCTACTTTTCAATCAATGACATCATTTTTTAGATTAGATTAGATTCACTTTATTGTCATTACACCTGTTCTGGCGGTAGGCAAACTGGTAGGGGTCAAGTGAGGGTGGTAGGCAAACTGGTAGGGGTCAAGTGAGGGCGGTAGGCAAACTGGTAGGGGTCAAGTGAGGGTGGTAGGCAAACTGGTAGGGGTCAAGTGAGGGTGGTAGACAAACTGGTAGGGGTCAAGTGAGGGCGGTAGGCAAACTGGTAGGGGTCATGTGAGGGCGGTAGGCAAACTGGTAGGGGTCAAGTGAGGGTGGTAGGCAAACTGGTAGGGGTCAAGTGAGGGTGGTAGGCAGGATTTAAGGTGAGCCAGGACTAGCCTCTCGAAGCACTTCATGATGATGGAGGTGAGTGCTACGGGTCGGTAGTCATTGAGGCTCTCTGGGGAGGCGTGTTTAGGGACAGGAATGATGGAGGTGACTTTGAAGCATGTGGGAACTTTTGCCTGGGCCAGGGACAGATTGAAAATCTCAGTCAGGGGCGGCCGGGTAGCGCAGCGGACTAAGCGTCTGCCTACCACCGCGGAGACAGTGGGATCGAATCCAACTGCCAGCGGTACCTCCGGCTTGTCGGTCGTCCATACTAACACAATTGGCAGTGTCAGTGGGTGGGAAGCCGGCGTGGGTGGGTCCTGGTCGTTGTAAACAGCGACTCCTACAGTTCGGTCGGGGCGCCTGCACAGCGAGGGAAGGATCTGGAGAGAGGTAGTGTGACCTTCCACACGTTACACTCTCCCAGTGAGAGTCCGCGCTGCCAGGCTGCGTCTATACTTTCTACAACGGAGCTCGGTTTCCGGGTTCCTCCGATTGGCCACGACGCACACGTGACCTCCGCTAGCACGCCCCCTTCCTGCCGCGCACCAAGCTCCTGCCGCACCGCGCTCCCAGCTTCCTCAATGAAATGGAAATCGCTACTTTACATCAGGGTGAACGCTGGCTGTTGGTAACACCACCCACTTCAATGACAGGCTCTCATATTTGCGAATGCATACACTTTAAAAAATATATACCGTTAACTGGAATATGTTGTTTCTTTACACATATGTTGGATTATGTAATTGGTTTGTCATGACAAACCAATAAAATCGCTACTTTACATCAGGCTGAATGCTGTTATGCTGCCACCACCCACTTCAATGACAGAGCTTGGCGCATTACATCAGGCTGAACGCTGTTATGCTGCCACCACCCACTTCAATGACAGAGCTCGGCGCATTACATCAGGCTGAATGCTGTTATGCTGCCACCACCCACTTCAATGACAGAGCTCGGCGCATTACATCAGGCTGAACGCTGTTATGCTGCCACCACCCACTTCAATGACAGAGCTCGGCGCGGCAGGAGCTTGGCGCTTGAGGAAGCTGGCAAGCATGGCGCGCGGCAGGAAGGGGGCGTGCTAGCGGAGGTCACGTGGGCGTTGTGGCCAATCGGAGGAACCCGGAAACCGAGCTCCGTTGTAGAAAGTATAGACGCTGCCAGGCTGGCTGCCGGCTGGCTGCACATGTGTCGGAGGAAAGCATGTGATAGTCTCCGGCCTCCCGGACCAACAGTAGGGGGGGGGGGGGGGGGGGGGGGGTGCGCAACAACCAGGAAGGGGATTGGCATAACGACTAACAGTGGGATGGGAGAAAAATCGGAAAAAGGAGGGGGGAAAAGAAAAAAAAAAAATATATATATATCTCAGTCAGGACCCCTGTCAGCTGCCCAGCACAGACACTGAGTACCCGCCCGGGGATCCCATCGGGTCCGGCAGCTTTTCGTGTGTTGGTTTTGCACAGTTCCGGAAACACGTCAGTGGGGGAGAGTGTGAGGGTCAGGTGGTTGGCCGGGGGTGGGGGTCGTGATGGCCCTCTCGTGGTTGTCCCTGTCAAAATGGGCGTAAAAGTAGTTTAGGTCGTCTGGGAGGGAGGGAGGGGTCAGTGGTGGGGGGGGGTGGCGTGTTTGGGTTTGTAGTCTGTAATGTCCTGCAAGCCCTGCCACATGCGCCGGGGGTCAGAGCCATTTAGATGCCCCTCGACCTTGCGTTTGTCGCTAAAGATTAGGGACAAACGCAATTGGCACAAGTGTAAATCATGGATTAGTCACTCAGTTTTAATGTCGGACTTAGCTCACCTCGTTTGTCTGCTGTCTGTGGATCCTATGGTCACAAGTTCAAAGCACTCTTGGTTAATTTTTTTTTTTTTTTTTACGTTTAATTAATTTATCCACTCTGGTTGGATGGTGTGTATGTATGTATGTATTGTGCTGTATAATGACAATACATTTGAATCGAATCTCATTTTGAAATCGCTACCTGTTGAGTGGATCACCTGCAATCACCTCCGAAGCTGTCTGCCACTGTCGTGTCCATAGGCAGCGTAGCGATTTCAAAATGAGATTTGATTAAAATGTATTGTCATTATACAGCACAATACATACATATACACCATCCAACCAGAGTGGATAAATTAATTAAACGTTAAGAAAAAAAAAAAAAACTTTGGGATGGGTGAAAAATACAGAAAGCCCAAAAATAAATAGAATAAAAAAATTTAAATAATTATGGCATTCCAAGGATTGATTGAAAATTGTATTACCAGATTGCAGAATGGGTACAATACAGTACAGCTCAATACACACAATTGTTAAGGGGATGCAGACCAGAGAAAGACTTTAGTCTTGTTTACATCAGGGTCCCCCATTTTCAATTCATCATAACATATATGACATACATGACATATAGATAGACAGTACTGCTACATCTATACATTTATGACATACCAGATTTACAGATACAGTACTGTTTGTGATACAAAAAGAGTTTAAAAAAGAGAGTATATACATTTGACGAAGAAACTGTACATTGGAGGAGGTGGGGTGGGGGGTAACTGTACATAGGAGGGGTAATTGGGTAGGTGGGTTGGGGTGGGGGGACTGTACATAGGAGGTGGTTGGGTGGGTGGGGGGTGGGTAGGCGGGGTAGAGCAGATAGCTTTAGATAAAGGATCAAATGTCTCCTCTTATCAATGTCTTGCACTGTCTCAATAACACTAGGAGAGGAAGGCTGTAGTTTATAGAGAAATATCACTTAGTGGGTGACTTATTGCACACTATCATTAATAAGAAGGGACCCTGTTTTCATTTTGAAATACATGACCAGCAGCAGCAACATGTGTATTAAAGGCGAATCTCTTTCATCTCAGATATTAAACAGTCAACCTCATACCAGCAATAACGACCAGTTCTGACTGGAATAGTTTCAATACTGGCTACTGACTGTAGATCTGAAATAAAGGATCAACCACAAGGGGGAGCCAGTTTACCTGACATATTCTGCTCTTGTGTAGGAGAATGCTGTTATGCATCAAGTCATGGGCTTTTAACCCAATACTTCTGTTATAAACTAGAAGACTAAGAATATAATAATTGGTGTGACCAATGTGAAACTAGTTACAAGCTGGGTTTATCACTCAAAAAGTTATTTTATAGGTAGTAGTAGCATAATTTTATAATAAACCAAATCATTAAATGTCATAACATGAGACTTTATAAACAGTGGATTATGAAGGCTCCGGATGGAGCGCTTTTGCAGTAAGACTATCGGATTTACAGTATTTTATGTCGACCCCCACACTTACATATCCCCCATAGTAAGATATGTAAGGTGAGCAGTAGATAATGTACAAGGCTTTATAGTTTAATATATCCTTACATTTATACAAGATTTCTACAGACTTAGATATTTCCCCTTGAATATAGTTTAAGTGTTAATTACCTTTCTGAATAAATATTTTGCCACAAACTGGACAGCTAAATGGTCTACAATGACTTGTGCATTTTCACATTCCCTTTATCTCTGAACCTCTGAACCTGTTCCAACAAATTAAACAACTAGAGTGTCTCTCCAGTATGACTTCCCATGTGTCTTTTCAGAACCCCATTATCACTGAACCATTCCACAAACTTCAGGATTTCTCTCCTGTATGAGTTCTCATGTGTATTTTCAGAGTTCCTTTGTGACTGAAGCCTTTTTCACAAACTGAACAACTAAAGGGTTTCTCTCCTGTATGAGTTCTCATGTGTCTCTTCAAACTTCCTTTCTCACTGAACCCTTTTGAACAAACTGAACAACTAAATGGTTTCTCTCCTGTATGAGTTCTCATGTGGATCTTCAAACTTCCTTTCTCACTGAAGCCTTTTCCACAAACTGAACAACTAAATGGTTTCTCTCCTGTATGAGTTGACATGTGTCTGTTCAAAGTTCCTTTGTCACCGAAGCCTTTTCCACAAACTGAACAACTAAATGATTTCTCTACTGTATGAGTTGACATGTGTCTGTTCAAACGTCCTTTCTCACTGAAGCCTTTTCCACAAACTGAACAACTAAATGGTTTCTCTCCTGTATGAGTTGACATGTGTCTGTTCAAAGTTCCTTTGTCACCGAAGCCTTTTCCACAAACTGAACAACTAAATGATTTCTCTACTGTATGAGTTCTCATGTGGATATTCAAATGTCCTTTGTGAGTGCACCCTTTTCCACAAACTAAACAACTAAATGGTTTCTCTCCTGTATGAGTTCTCATGTGGATATTCAACTGTCCTTTGTAACTGAACCCTTTTCCACAAACTGAACAACTAAATGGTTTCTCTCCTGTATGAGTTGACATGTGTCTGTTCAAAGTTCCTTTGTCACTGAAACCTTTTCCACAAACTGAACAACTAAATAGTTTCTCTCCTGTATGAGTTCTCATGTGGATTTTCAAATGTCCTTTCTCACTGAACCCTTTTCCACAAACTGAACAACTAAATGGTTTCTCTCCTGTATGAGTTCTCATGTGGATATTCAACTGTCCTTTGTAACTGAACCCTTTTCCACAAACTGAACAACTAAATGGTTTCTCTCCTGTATGAGACAAACTTAATGTTTTTGGCTTCTTGTCTGATATTAGCATCTTTAAACCTGACTGAGGTTCCCCACTCTCCTTCCAATCATCACTGTCATCAGTCTCAGGACAGTCTGAAGAGAGAAGCTGGCCATCTCTAGTTGGTTCTAAATCACCATCTGGATATAAGTTACTGGCTGGTTCTGATACTCCACAGTACTCTCCACCAGGTTCTGTTTTCATCTGTCCAGTTGAGGTGCTGGGTAAAGAGTAAGCTTCTCTGTTTTTCTCCCCCTGGGTTTGAAGAGGCTGGAAGGACAGAGCGTTCTCTTGACCATCTTCACATTTCACTGGGTCTACTGTGATCTTGGAGAGATCAGCTTCTTCCAGCCCTTGATGTAGTTCCTCTTTGATCTGTAGGAGCTCTGGGTCCTGGGTTTGGCTGAGCAGTGAGGACAGAGTATTCTTTCCACCATGTTCATATTTCAAAGGGTGTAAGGTCATCTTGGAGCCATCAGCCTCCTCTAGATCTTGAAATAGTTCCTCCTGTTCCTCTTTAATCTGTAGGGACTCTGGGTCCTGGGTTTTGTTAAACCATGAGGACTGAGGTTTCTCTTCATCATCTTCACTCTTCACAGGGACAGGGTTGAAAGTGAACTTGATGATATCAGCCTCCTCCAGACCTTGAAGCTGCTCTCCCTCCTGACTGATCCAGAGTTCCTCCTGTTCCTCTTTCATCTGTAGGGGCTCTGGCTCCTCCTGGCTCAGACTGGGGCTCCTCTCCTGCTGCTCAGGGGGAACCTCCTCTTCACAGACAGAGAGCTGTGGGGGGTCTGGAGGGAGGAATAATAATAATATGAATAACAAACATAAAGATGCAGTAGATAAGTTTTCATCATTAACACATGGCCCATTTGACATCGAGTATCTATCATTTAAGATGTGAAAAAAAAAATCCATCCATACATTCCCATTTTATACCGTGGTGAATATAAGTATGGTTTTAGAGCGGTTTAGGGTAATTCCTGGGAGGCTAGTAGGGCTGTCCCCGACTAAGGATTTGGATGGTCGACTATGATTGGCCAAAATTTGCCGTTAGTCGCCTATTGGTCAATTTTTTTTTAAAAGTATCATATTTTTAATATTAAAAAACAAATGTATATATATATATATATATTTTATCATTCCATTTGGGCTGTGGGGGGTGCTTAATGTCTGAAGGAGTCGACTGAAGGCTTCTTGTCCTCTGCAAAAGCATGCAATTGGTCCACTGATGGATACATCTTGATATTTGTCTAGTCTAGTGTGTTCATTAGATGGGTGAAATCCTCTTTCAGTGCCTGTGCCTGTTTTCGTAGGCAGTTAGCCTCTGGTGTGCGTGCCTTTAGCGTTAACCATGCTTCTAGGCCTCTTTTCTTTTGGAAAGAATGAAAAAATAATAATAAAAAAAAAAAAAAAATATATAAATGTGTCACTTGGCAGCGCTTGCGACCACAACTCGGCCCGCCCCTTTTTCGTATACACGTGAAAACGTTTTTTTTTTTTTTTTTGTGTGTCTTTTTTTTTTTTATATATTATTATAAATTGAATGTATAAGCACATATATACTATAAAAACGAACAGTTAGAATATTTAAAAATAGTAACAACCTTTGTTTAAAAGTAGGCTGTTCACGACATGATTTCAGTGGAACGGGAGGCGTAATAACAATTTGCATTTGAATCGAATCTAAACCTTGGGGGGGTAGCCAGCCCGGAGCGCAACGCCCCCACAATACCTATACATACACCTGTTGGCATCTGGTGACACTTTTAATGTGTCTTGCGTTGAGATTGAGAGATGGATGCGAAGACGATCGCTGCTGAACTCAACAAGATATCTGCTGCGGGGAGAGCCATAGATGGATCGCATTTAATGAGTGGGTACTTAACGGACTATTTTCACCCAGGTGTCCCCGAACCACCGCCCAAACCGGACTCTTCAGATGAAGAAGAAGATTCGGAAAACGAAGTAGTGCCTGATATCGATCCGATACCGCAGCGCGCTGATGATTTTGAAGAGGAAGATGAGCGCGCGGATCAATCAGATTTAGAGGATGATTCTATTCACAGCGGGACCGTCACACCGGGCTATTCAACGGAATTAACGATGAGACATGTCGCAGATATGGTGTCTGTTGTAACCGTAGACAGTGACACCAAAGAAGAATTGAAAAAAATAAGAACGTTTGATTGCAAATGCTATAAAGAGCGGAAAGAGAATTCCGAACGGCAGGCGTTGTCGTGTACAACAAAACTGTCGGAAGAATTGATATACAATAGCAGACTGGACATGGCCTCATTGACGCCGAAAGAGAGGGACATGTGTCTGCTCTCGGCTATACAAACAGGCATCAATGATTCTGAAGTCACACAGAGCACGAAGAGAGTAAACACCATTCGCAAAGCTTCACGGACAGTGTACAGATTCCATAACGTCGTGGTCTGCCGGGCAACATTCTGCTTTCTTCATGGGTAAGTGTGCCATTATTATTCTGTGTGCATGTGTAACTATGACCGGTTAGTACAGGCTAGTATACATTCTGGAACATTCTGAATTGTGTTGTCATAGTAGTGATGTCATAGCAGACCCTTGATTGATTAAGTTTATTAACAGATTGCAGAATGGGTACAGTACAGTACAGCTCAATACATACAATTGTTAAGAGGATGCAGACCTGAGAAAGACTTTTGTCTTGTTTCCATCAGGGTCCCCCATTTTCAATTCATCATATGACACACATGACATACAGATAGACAGTACTGCTACATCTATACATTTATGACATACCAGATTTTCAAATACAGTACTGTTTGTGATACTAAAAAATATACATTTGACATAGAAACATGTGCATTGGGGAGGTTGGGTAGGTGGGGTGGGGCTGTACATTGGAGGTGGGGGGGGGGGTTGGGTAGGGGGGGGGGCACTGTACATTGGAATACTCACATACATTTGACATAGAAACTGTACATTGGAGGAGGTTGGGTAGGTGGGTTGGGTGGGGCTGTACATTGGAATACTGACATTTGTAGGGGCCAGTTTTGAATTGCAGTCTCCCGTAGGTGTTCTTTGAGAACTATAGAGAACTACAGTACTATACAATAATATTCTATATAGTGCAAAGCACGTGACTGTATTGAAGACATTATCATTGGCTCTAGCTAGCAGGGACTGTGTATGTGTGTATAATAATGATTTCACATTTTTTTTTGTTTAGGATAAGCTGTGGACTTCTCAAAGCTATTATCAAGCACTACAAGACAAATGGAATGACCCCACGTGATAGGAAAAAACAACCGAGAACTCACAAAAAGTTTCTCTGTAAAGACGACTGTCAACGTGTTGTGGATTTTCTCACCAATTATGCAGAGGTCCATTCTATTGTCTTGCCTGGTAGACATCCTGGCCACAGAGACTACACTGCCAAGTTACTTCCAAGCAATCTGACAAAAGCGGCACTCTGGCGTCAATACAAACCGGCTGGGGAGGAAGCAGGTATGTGTGTTTGTTATTTATTAATTTATTTCATGACATGAGGTACAGCCGCCTGGACTGCAACATTCCATAATGTTGATAATTTTCTACTGTTCTATAATAAGCATGATCTGTTCAACTGTGAAATGCAATGTTGAAGGAGCCAAGCTGCTTTCATCAAATATCCTTCTCACAATACAATATCTCCAATGTACTTATTGACATCACTTAAGTTCAAGCCCCCCTCCATAAACCACTTGTGTTTACACATCAATTGTGTAAATTTGCAGCATAGACCAGTCCTCCTGAGTAGCCATCCTCTGGCATTGTGTATAATGTAATGTGTACTATTACCAAGACAAAGACATTAACGATCTAACATTCCATAAACCACTTGTGTTTACACATCAATTGTGTAAATTTGCAGCATAGACCAGTCCTCCTGAGTAGCCATCCTCTGGCATTGTGTATAATGTAATGTGTACTATTACCAAGACAAAGACATTAACGATCTAACATTCCATAAACCACTTGTGTTTACACATCAATTGTGTAAATTTGCAGCATAGACCAGTCCTCCTGAGTAGCCATCCTCTGGCATTGTGTATAATGTAATGTGTACTATTACCAAGACAAAGACATTAACGATCTGTACTATTACTATTTTATTCTAGGACATCGCGTTGTTGGTCAGGGGAGCTTTCTTCAGCTGTGGAAAACCCTTCTGCCCCAGATAACAATCATCAAACCGAGGACAGATTTGTGTTGGGAATGCTACAAAAACAACTACCAGTTGAGTCAAGCGGCTGGCAAGCCGGATAAATTGCAGACAGAAAAATTGCAGGTGCAATTACAACATCTGGCCCGTGTTAAGAGAGAGCGCAAGCTGTTGCAGGCTATGACTGCTTCCACCCAAAAGACCTGTGCGGAATTGCAGCTGAGTCTAGGCCCTGCCACACCGGCAAGCAAAGACATCACAATGCACTACAGCTTTGATTATGCACAGCAGGTGAGAATCCGATCCTATTACAATGTAGCTTTTTGTTGTTAACTTACTTGACAAAAATCGTTTGTTTGCTGTATTACAGCATTACATCATGTTGTGTAATATTTAAAATGACAATCACCATCACAATTACTACAGCACTACTGTACTACTACACTACAACATTATTTCAATGTATCATTTTTCTTCCGCCAGGTACACTACCCCTCTCACCCTCTTCAAGTTGGGCCGATGTATTTTGCAACACCGCGCAAGTGTGGCCTGTTTGGCGTACATTGTGAAGGGCTGACAAAGCAGGTGAATTACCTTATTGACGAAGGGATGGCCACGAGTAAGGGTAAGAGACTCCAAGATACCAACATCTTCCCAGCCATAGCAGAGCTCTTGGTCACTTTATCTGTCTGTAAACTGTCCTTTCATTGTGTCCTTTAATATTTCCCATTACAGGTAGCAATGCTGTGATCAGCTATCTGCATCATTACTTCAACAATTACGGCGTTGGAGAAACGAAAGTCGACCTGCACTGCGACAATTGCTCGGGCCAAAACAAGAACAACTACGTCTTGTGGTATTGTGCCTGGCGTACACTCCACCGACAGCACCTGCAGCTTGGTCTCCACTTCCTAATTACAGGCCACACTAAGTTTGGTCCCGACTGGTGCTTTGGTTTGATAAAGCAGGTATACAGGAAAACTGCAGTCGATACCCTGGCAGGCATCGCCGACATCGTGAGGAAAAGCTCTGAGGTAACCTAGTAAGGTTTAGTCGATAAACCAATGTACAGTTCCCCCCCCCACAATGTACAGTTTCTGCATCAAATACTCTTTTTTAACTCTTTTTGTATCACAAACCGTACTGTATTTGTAAATCACACACACACACACACAGATGGACCCTGCATCCATACACTCTGTAGACATTGACTTTTATTTTATCTTCCTAAAATTGTTTATTCTATTAGTCCCCTATACTGTCCAGATAGATGGACCATAGAAATGGACTATTTTATTGTATCTTCCTAATAATAATTATTGTTTATTAATTGTGCACTGTTGACAGCACTGTAAATCACACACACACACACACACACACACACACACACACACACACACACACACACACACACAGATGGACCCTGCATCCATACACTCTGTAGACATTGACTTTTATTTTATCTTCCTAAAATTGTTTATTCTATTAGTCCCCTATACTGTCCAGATAGATGGACCATAGAAATGGACTATTTTATTGTATCTTCCTAATAATAATTATTGTTTATTAATTGTGCACTGTTGACAGCACTGTAAATCACACACACACACACACACACACACACACACACACACACACACACACACACACACACACACACACACACACACACACACACACACACACACACACACACACACACACACACACACACACACACACACGGACCCTGCATCCATACACTCTGTAGACATTGACTTTTATTTTATCTTCCTAAAATTGTTTATTCTATTAGTCCCCTATACTGTCCAGATAGATGGACCATAGAAATGGACTATTTTATTGTATCTTCCTAATAATAATTAGAAGAAGAAAGAGGGGGAAGGGATACCACTTATTTTGCTTGATTACAGACAGATTACAGACTTCTGAATGATTGTATTGTACCCATTCTGCAATCTGTTAATAACATTTTCAATCAATCAATCAGGTGAAAGGAGTCAATATCCCCCAACTTGTGGGAAGCGAAGATGGGACAGTGTTTGTCCGAAGCTACGACTGGCAGACACATTTGGGTGGCTTCTTCAAAAGGTTCCCACAGATAAAGAAATACCAGCACTTCAGGTAATTGTCTATATTTTATTGTATATTGTATATATATTTTATCATAATAAAATAAGTAGAAGAAAGCAGGAAGCCGGACCAGCACACTCAGGTTTTCGCAGCCGAATACAGACATGTTTCGGAACAGGTGTTCCTTCTTCAGTGTATTATTATTATTATTATTATTATTATTATTATTATTATTATTATTATTATTATTATTATTATTATTATTATTATTATTATTATTATTATTATTATTATTATTATTATTATTATTATTATTATTATTATTATTATTATTATTATTATTATTGTTATTATTGTTTTTATTTTTTTTTTTTTTTTTTTACGAATGAGGAAATGTTTTCCTCCTGTTTTTTCTGTTCTTATCTTAGAGAATTTTGGTTTGCAAATATTGCAATAGGCTAATTTACTTAGCCCTATTAGCTATGATGAAGAAGGTTTATTTTGTTTCTGGTAATCAATGTACGAAATGTGTTGACATGGATGCTTGACTCACAGTGTCCTGGAGGCTGGGACCAGTGTTTTCTTTACGAAATAGACAATATTTTAAATGTGTTCTTTATTCTATTACAGCTTCGATGCCAGCAGACCTGGCATGGTGACGGCGAAATTACACCGTGATGATGCTGAACCATTCGAGTTTCAACTGCTGAAAGACCCAAAACGCTACCCGACCATCTCCAATTTTCCAGTGATACCCCCACCCGGTCTGGACAATGACAGGCAGAATTATCTTTTTAAGGAGATAAGACAATACTGTTCTGATGCGGGAAAAGACATCACATGCCCGCGACCAACGTCTACAGCACCTCAGAACAAGACTGTACGATGTTAGATACCCTCAAGACCAACGTCTACAGCACCTCAGAACAAGACTGTACGATGTTAGAAGACCCAACACACACAAAGATACAGATAAGTGCTGAGATCACACACACACACACACACACACACAGATGGACCCTGCATCCATACACTGTAGACATTGACTTTTATTTTATCTTCCTAAAATTGTTTATTTTTTATTGTGATGTTACCTACTAAGATAAGATGATCCTTTATTAATCCCCTTGGGGAAATTCTGGTGTCAAAGCAGCATGGGGGGGGGGGGGTACATAGAAATGGACTATTTTATTGTATCTTCCTAATAATAATTATTGTTTATTAATTGTGCACTGTTGAGCTATATAACGCTGTCTGTATAATGACAATAAAGACTCTAGAAATATTCTATTCTATTTAATTTTATTAAAGCACTTTGGTTTGTGCTTAAGCTCCTGTCTGTACAAGCTGGCAGAAGACGAGCCAAATTAACTTCAATTAATATCTGAAACTACTAACCTTCATACCATCTTTTACTAGTATCCATCTTACTACTACTACCTACTATGCTAATAATGTCTATAGCTCAATACAAACAAGAGAATGAAGATCGGGTCCTGAGGAGAGATAACTGCCATGGCAGCACTTAATTATGTTAATGCTATTCAGGTGAGGGGCGTTGCTGGAGGGGGTTTGTTGACGCCCAGTTGAAACTGTCTGAAGTGTGAAAAGTTGCCTTCCTTTGAGACACCTTTTCACCTCTTAGGCAATCTAGAACACAGCCAGTTTTAGAAGTTATAATTGGGCACATCGTGTTCAAAACATTCTCAGATGTCAACATATGACACATCATTTGAAAGCTTAGATTCTGTACTTTAGCAATCTGGAATAATCTGAAAAATGAAAATGTAGAGATCTGGCATAAAGCGCTGTGAGGTGACACAAATATATATATATATTTTTTTTTGTATTCGACTAAGAGGTTGGCTAGTCGACTACGGCTCCTTTCGACCGATTAGTCGACTAATCTACTAATAGGGGTCAGCCCTAGAGGCTAGTAATAGGTAGGGGTGGGAATCACCAGTTTCATCATGATACGATACGATATCGATTCTTTGGACAACGATACGATATTTGCCGATATCACAAAGTCTCTCACGATACAATACGATACGATTAGATTCAGGTGCCTGTGATCGATATGAGATGATATCATATGCCCATTTAACACAATCAGTTATGAGACTCGCCACAGGATTTTCAAAATAAGAGTATCGATATGAATCGATCTTATTACATCGCATCGATCCGATTCGATCGTTGATAATTACATCGATGTATCGATCTGGATCGATGTATCGTCCCACCCCTAGTAATAGGCTGCTGTGGCGATAAGAAAGTAGCGAGCCAGAGACGTGGTTCGAGTTGAGGTACTTTACTTCTCACTGCACATAGCATTTACAATAACAACCAACTTAACCCGGAACCGGAAGTGGTATTTCCCCTTTCCCCTAAACAGTAAAACCCCCGCCCTTAAAGGCACAAGCCCACCTTGGTGAATGTCTCTTAATAAAGGTCACCACACAGGCCCCCCAAGAATTCACCAATACAAAAACTGCAACTAATTAATATCCAGTGAACAGTCCATCAGTGAACAGATCACAGCATGAAATAGTCAACATGGAGGGGGACGGATCAAGCGGCCGAACCGACTGTGCTTAACAAGAGGGGGATTAAGGGAGAGAAGTGGGACCAGCGGCCGGGCCATGGAAGGGGCCAAGGCCGGAAATAGAGGACGGGGAAGGGGTCTGAGCCGAAACCGGGGGGCGCCCCCGCCGCGGGGGTAGGGCCAACTGAACTGGTACGTCCTTGTTCAAGTGAGCAGGCTTAAGACGGCCTATAGTGACCCGCTCTGGCCTGCCCCCCATGTCCACAACAAAGTTTTTAGTGCCTGCCTCCAGGACACGGAAAGGCTCGTCATAAGGGGGCTGCAGCGGGGTCCGATGGCTGTCGTGCCGGATGAACACATATTTGGACAATGGCAGGTCCCTGGGGACGTAGGACTGGGGAAGGCAGTGGCGGGATGTTGGAATGGGAATAAGGGCATCAGCAACACCCCGGGACACTGTTCGATGGGAGGCGACGGACCAGGAAGCTGTGGCCTCCGGAAAAAACTCCCCAGGGACCCGCAGCGGCTGGCCGTACACCAGCTCAGCGGACGAGGCCTGGAGGTCCTCTTTGGGGGCAGAACGAAGACCAAGCAAGACCCACAGGAGGCGGTCAACCCAGTCGCCATCCGTAAGGGCAGCCCGAAGAGCGGCCTTCATGTCCCTATGGAACCGCTCACAAAGTCCGTTGCCCTGCGGGTTGTACGCCATAGTGCGGTGGATCTTCACCCCCAGGTGCTCCGCAACTGCAGTCCAGAGCTCCGAAGTGAACTGGGGGCCCCTGTCGCTTGTGATGTCCCCCGGTGTGCCAAAACGGGCCACCCAGCAGCCGATGAACGCCTGGGCCACCTCCGCTGCCGTAGTGGAGGACAGTGGAACAGCCTCCAGCCACCTGGTGGTCCTGTCCACCATGGTGAGGAGGTGAGTATATCCGTGGGAGGGGGGCAGGGGGCCCACCAGGTCCACATTCACGTGGTCGAACCGCCTCTCTGGCACTATAAACGGTGCCAAAGGGGCTTTGGTATGGCGGTGCACCTTGGCACGCCACACATGAGCTAGCCCAGGTACTAACATCCTTCTGGAGGCCAACTTGACCCCCCAGGGCTGTACGCTAAGCTTTTTCACAAGGGGCACACTTGCCCCTAAATGAGATTTAGGGGCAAAACATATTTTTTAGGGGCAAATTTTTAAATAACAATTTTACCATTATTTATATCGATTGTTTTTGATTTAAAAAAAAGAAAAAAAAGAATTTTATATAATTTTTTTAATAAAATATATATATTATATAATCATACTTGTAGTTGTATTATCTGCGAGACATCGCCACCACGCAACAAGTCAAAATGCTCGCTATATGCAACCAGCTCCACTGTCTGTGTGTACTCGAGTAGCCTCCAGCTACGGCCAGGATTCTCCGGAGCTGCAGCTGGACCCTATACTGTAGCCTCCAGCTACGGCCAGGTTTATCCGGCGCTGCAGCTGGACCCTATTGACTATATTCAGCGTGCCCTCAGCTCGAATACGCATCGACTCATAAGACATTGATATCAGGAGCTATCTGTAGCTACTGCTATATAAGACAACTCCTCAGTGAACTATTTAGTTTAATGGGACGTTTAGTTTTGAACAGTGAGCTAACGCGAGCTATCATGCACTACTAGACTTGCTGGAGATATCAGGAGCTATCAGTAGCTAGCCTGCTGGCAGGCTCACCGAGGTCCCAGTGTCCCACTAGAGACTAGTGTTTACAACAGCCACGGGTGCGGGAGGGCTGGAGGAGGAGGAGCAGCAGACGCTGCAGCTCTCTCCGTGTGTCTGAGTTCAGTTCAGTTCGGCTCACTATAGGAGGTCGAACGCGTCGAAAATATGAAGCAATACTAACTTTACTTTTCTTCATAGCTAAATCAGACAGTCAGCCAGTCTATCAGAGTGAGTGCTCAGTCGATTGTTCCCGCTGATCATACCTGCTGAGTGCTCACTGCTCAGCTCGCATGAGTGACGTCATCGCGTCATCACACGCCTTGGATAATTTAGGAGTGAAATGCGAATGCAAGGCTTGAAAGCACTACTCGCAAGCCCGCCCCCAGATAATATTTACCAATCGCAACAGCCAATTAAAGGGGCAATTCGCGACCATCTCGTCACAGTGTACAGCCCTGCCCCACCAGCTTAGTCGAGGCCTTCACACCTGGGTGGGAAAGGCTGTGGATCATGTTAAAAACCCGGCGCCGCCAGGCCGTAGGCACCATAGGGCGCGGTTGGCCAGTGGAGATGTCGCAGAGGAGAGTGGCGTTAGCTGTGTCGAACACCACATCCTCCAGCTGCAGTGCAGTAGGGCCCGTCCGATAGGCCTGAATGTCTGAGTCTGTGGCTTGGTCTGCCGCCATGGTGGCATAATTGAGTCCCAAGTGGACGGACCCGATGACCGCCAGAGAGAGGCAGTCGGAAGTGGCAAGTTGTCCTTGCCCGCCACGTGCTCAATGTCCGTGGTTAACTCGGAGATCGCCGAGAGCTGCCGCTGCTGACGTCCCGACCACGGCTCCAAGGTCTTGGCCATGGAGAACGTTAGCGGCTTGTGGTCCACAAAGGCAGTGAACTGGCGGCCTTCCAACAGGCATCTAAAGTGCCTAGTGGCGAGGAACAGACCCAGCAGTTCCCTGTCGAAAGTACTGTACTTACGCTCGTTGTCGCGGAGCTGTTTGCTAAAAAAGGCCAGTGGCTGCCAGGAACCGCCCACCCACTGCTCGCACACCGCTCCCACTGCATAGTCAGAGGCGTCTGTCGTGAGGGCGACCGGGGCAGTGGGAGAGGGGTGCGCCAGCAGAGCAGCGTTGGCTAGCGCGGTCTTGGCAGCCCCAAAAGCGCTGTCCATCCCCGAGGACCAATCTAACTCGTCCTTGGGCACTTTGCCCCGCAGGGCCTCGTACAAGGGCCGCTTGAGGTGGGCAGCATGGGGAAGGAACCGGTTGTAAAAGTTCACCATGCCCAGGAACTCCTGTAGAGACCATACGGTGTGGGGACGAGGAAAACTGGCAATGGCCTCCACCCTGGCGGGGAGTGGGGTGGCTCCCTGTGGAGTGACATGGTGTCCGAGGAAGGTGATGGAGGACTGCCCAAACTGGCACTTGGTCGGGTTGACGATGAGGCCGTGTTTACTGAGCTGCTCAAACAGCTGCTGGAGGTGTGTCATGTGCTCCTCTAATGTCTGGGACTGAAGGCTGATATGTGTATGCAATTATGCATGTGTGTGTGTTTGTGCATGTGGGATAGTAAGAGAGACCGGGAGAGAGTGTGTGCATGTGGGATAGTAAGAGAGACCGGGAGAGAGTGTGTGCATGTGGGATAGTAAGAGAGACCGGGAGAGAGTGTGTGCATGTGGGATAGTAAGAGAGACCGGGAGAGAGTGTGTGCATGTGGGATAGTAAGAGAGACAGAGAGATATTCTCGAAGTCAACGTCCTGTCTGTTGTTGCTAGGCAACTATGGCTTGGGGGGAAACATGCACCACGAGTACATTGTGAACGCTTCATTTAGTGCAGAAAACGGATCGGAAAAGCGGCAAAGTAAACACAATCAAGGGTAATTTTCTTCAGTGCATCACAATGCCAAAAAGCAGCTGTGTTAAATTTTTTACTAATAACTAAATCAAAATCGCAAGTTTTATATAATTTACCAGCTGAGGCATCACAGAGGAAAAGTGGCTGGTGGCCATCAAGAGGGCACACGTAGATGCAGACGGGAGAGTCGATCAAAGCAGACACTGGTCCCCCAAGTCAAATCATACGTGTATCTGCTCTACACATTTCATAACAGGTGAGAATAAGGAACAAATATTATAACGTAAATTTATTATTGGCTGTGAGGCTGTAAACAGCAGATGAATGTTAGCTGCTAGCTGTGGTATCCTGGAATAATAGTTTCACCCATATGTTGGTTTAGCCCAGACTCATGTTAATGACGTCAGATACGGTGCCCGCCAGTTGGATGTATGCAAGTTAACCCAAAGTGTGGAAGTAAAGAACCTTCAGCTACATTGTCATCGTGTGGACATTCAGTTCTTTCTGCTAGACACTAAGAGTGACAGCCAGAACAGAAACATTACACTAGCTACTTCGCCATATTGTCCATTCTCAGTGTACGTGTGCACCAGTGGAGGTTTCTCTATGACAACACGTGAAATACAAATTCACTCATAATTCATAATTATTATTAATTTACATATATATATATATATATATATAATTTTTTTTAAAATTATTATTTAATTTCTCTTTTTATTCGAAAAGTTTTCCTCTGTAAAAAAATTCCAGTGAATTTTTTTTTTCTTCAAAAATTGCCAAAATGTACAGCTCTGAGCAGGCCTGCACTGCAGTAATGACTGCAGTAATATTCGTGCAGAATATCTGCACAGGTTGACCCAATTTAAATAAATAATAGCCAATCAAAATAGGCTATTAATGTCATCTAAGCACGGTCTGTGCAGTTTAACTCTCGCCATTGAATGGGGGATTGAATGATTGACAGCCTTGTTATCCAATCAGCGAATGGTTTCTCTTTTGCTGCTCTGCGGCTCTGCAGCTAGCATGATTGACAGCCTTGTGGCCCAATCAGATAATGGTTTCTCTTGTGCCATACTCTGCAGCTTGTTTACAAAATAATTTTTATCTCAGGAAGATAACTTGTTGGAGCTAACGTAGCTAAAGGGCTACCACCGCAGCTATCAGGCCCAGGGTGGAGTGTTTTGTTATTGTTCATGAACTTATTGTGCATCGTTTGATGATATATATATACACCTGCGATAAAAGCTAAATAATAATAATTTAGGACCTGCTCCGAGGTCATCAATTAATTTGGCACACATGCGATGCATGCATGTAGGCCTGCCACGATAACACATTTTGCTGGGCGATTAATTGCCCCCGAAAATATCGCGATAAGCGATATTATTGCGACCGGTTAGAGAATTTTTTTTTAGAAATTTATTTCCCAAAACTTTTATTTTGAAGCCCACCGCTCCGTCTTTTCCGGTGTTTAGACTTTTATTTTGAAGCCCACCGACCGGACCGGAAGTATTGTTGCGATTATCCTAAGCAGAAACTATGAGCCGACAACTTGGGCTAATGATATGATGTTTTTGAGCTAATGATAAAACAAATTGTTGGTGAACAACTAACTTTAGGTTAGTTTTAACGTTAGCTACTAACGTTAGATGCAGCTACTACAGGCAATCAACGATGAGGAGGAAGCGTCAAAGCAGTATATAATATAATAGCTGTGGTGCGTAAGCACTGCAGCACGACTCGAAACTACCGGAGTGTTATAATAAATTCATTCATGTTTAACTTGTCCCTGTGTCCAGTCCTTTGACTAGCCCCACCCGTTAATTGTAAACAATGATGCATGTAATTGTATTAACGTTATTCTGTGTTGTACTTGTAGCTATGCTATACGTTGTATTTCGTTTGTAGCTAATGTTGTTAGCATTGAATGAGCATCAACGAACGCTAGATCTTTAATCTTTATTTAGCAGTCCAGTTTCTCCGGGCAGTAGCGAGTAACTACTTGGGTCTAAAAATAGCTAACGTTACACTACAAATAATGCTACTTGGTTAAAAGGAGCAACACTATTGAGAAATGTCTATGTGGCGTTGCCCCACGGAGCTCCCGTGCTGTACTCTAGTAACGTCAGCGGCCCGCCTCCCAACACGGACAGTGACTGAGGGGCACTGGTTCCGCCTCATTAAAACAAACGCGCAAATAGCAATTAATCGCGCCCGTCAAAATCATTGCATTCATTTTAATTATCGCAGCAATTAATCGATTTATTGCTTATCGCGGCAGGCCTACATGCAAGTTCAAGTTCTTTAATAGTTGTCATACAGAAGTACAGAATACTTTCATACAAAATGCTTCTTACTGTTACGCTCCAGAGACTGTGCTAGACAAGATAGTATCAAATAACATAATAACATAATATAGCATGAATTTAGAAGAAGAAAATGAGGTCACAGTTGTTCGGTATAGACATATGTACAATGTTCTGAGTTACCATATAATATACAATACACAATACTATGCAGTGTACTAATGTACAGTACTATCTAGTGCAAAGCAGAAATGGGATGAGGTACAATTTTAGGTACAATTTACAGTAAGGTGTACGAGTTGTAGTGCAATCCTTCATCCATAAATATAAAGTGTGGGGAGTGGGTGCTACAGTGTGTTTGTTTAAAGTGGGTGTGTGCTATAAAGTGTGTGTAGTGGGTGCTACAGTGTGTTTGTTTAAAGTGAGTGTGTGCGTGTGGATGTGTGTGCTATGTGTGTTTGGTGGTTGTTGTTGTGTAGTGTTCATTCATTGTTCGTTTAGCAGCCTGATGGCCTGGGGATAGAAGCTACTTCTGAGTCTTTCTGTGCTCGCCTTGAGACTCCTGTATCGCTTGCCTGACGGCAGCAGTTCAAAGAGGCAGTTGTTCGGGTGGCTCGAGTCCTTAATAATTCTCTTAGCCTTCCCCTTGCAACGCTTGTAGTAAATGTTCTGGAGGGTGGGGAGCCCCCCTCCAATTGTGCGTTCGGCTGAACGTGTCACTCTTTGTAGTCTGCTTTGGTCTTTTGCAGTGCTATTCCCAAACCAGGAGGTGATGTTGCCGGTCAAGATGCTCTCTATTGTACATGAGTAGAAGTTCTTAAGGATCTTCTGGCTGACTTGGAACTTCCTTAGGCGCCTGAGGAAGTAGAGGCGTTGTCGTGCCTTCTTCACCACACTGTTAATGTGTGTGGTCCATGTCAAGTCCTCGGATATGTGGGCTCCGAGGTACTTGAAGCTGTTGACTCTCTCAACCGGTGCCCCGTCGATGCTGAGGGGGCTGTAGTCCTTGACCCCCGACCTCCTGAAGTCCACAATCATCTCCTTTGTTTTGCTGACGTTCAGGGAGAGGCTGTTTTCCTGGCACCATCCCGCCAGGACCTTGACCTCTTCCAGGTAGGCCCTCTCGTCGTTGGCAGAGATCAGGCCCACCACCACTGTGTCGTCAGCAAATTTGACGATTGTATTGCTACTCCGCTGAGCCACACAGTCGTGTGTGTACAGGGAGTAGAGGAGGGGACTCAGAACACAGCCCTGGGGGGCCCCTATGTTGAGGGTGATGGATGAGGAGGTGCAGTTGCCTGCTCTCACCACCTGGGGTCTGCCAGTCAGGAAGTCCAAGACCCACTGGCAGAGGTCATAGCCCAAGCCCAGGTCCCTGAGCTTGGCTATGAGTATGGAGGGGACTATGGTATTGAATGCCGAGCTGTAGTCGATGAATAGCATTCTCACATAGTTCCCCTGCCTCTTGTCCAGGCTCTTGTGCATGCAATTCGTATCTGCGATTAACCCATCCCGTCGTCCTTCCCCCCCAAGGGCAGCCGGGAGCAGACAGGCGTCAACGTGAGCCGCGCCAGGGGACCAATCCAAGTGCTCCTGTCCGTCTTCGTCAAGGACGCCACAGCGTTAGCAATCTTGTTGTTGTGCATGTTTTTCCATTGGGTTTATCTTATCGGGGGGAAACCCTTGCGAGCACGGGGAGAACATGCAAACTCCACACAGAAAGGCCTGGGAGATACCCCACCTGGGTAACTGGCATCATGGAAACCTGGTCCCCAAGCGGGAATCGAACCCTGGACCTTCTTGCTGTGAGGCGACAGTGTTAACCACTACACCACCGTGTGACAACAACAACAACGTCATCGCCTCGCGGGCACTTTGAATTCTCTAGTACTGTAGATAGCGTTGCAATGGAGGAAGGAGATATTGTCGACTAGCTTGCTTGCTAGCTAACGTTACGCAAGTCTTGTGAATGTCTAAACAGGGCTGATGGCATTGATGAAGATGATATCAATAACAACAATGCATCTCCATTGTGCATCGTTTGATGATATATATATTTTTTCTTTATCTCAGTCGTTGTAAAACGAAAGCCTGCAGTGCTTAGCCTCAGCCGAAGTGTAGTAGTTCTAACTTCACTCGGGAGACAAAAGCCAAACATCAATTTGATGCAACAAGCTGGCTCGCGATGCACTATTGTTTACATTTTCCATGGGATTAATGCACACGGCTCGAGTCGGACTCGTCACATGGAGAAGCTGCACTATTCAACGATAGATGAGATAGATCGAGATACCGTCTTTATGGGTAAGTCGTGTCTTCTTGGCTTTAGAATGTCAGTTTGTGTAACGTTACTGTAACCGAATTGAAACCGCATCATAACTCCTACATCGACCATGTCACTTTTCAAAAGGCATGAATGAATGAAAACTTTATTTAACAGATTGCAGAATGGGTACAATATACAGTACGGCTCAATACACATAATTATTAAGGAGATGCAGACCAGATAAAGACTTTCATCTCGTTTACATCAGGGTCCCCCATTTTCAATTCATAGTGAAATGTATCTTGTGTTATTAGGAGCCCTGCTAAAGTTGGTAGCTAACGTTATATTGATAATGTTTCAATATTATCAGGTTGATATTATTAGGTTGATAATGGTGTCAGTGTTTCAGATAGCAAGGTGGAGATCTTTGTTAACTAGTAGAGCTTTGGTTGAGACAGATTACAGTGCTGTCTCTTAAAACTCATAAACAAGTATTGAGCAAGACGAGTTAGTCTGTTGTGTTGTGCGTATTGTATGGGAGGGATAATGATGACTGTGTGTAACTAGGAGGGATATGAGGACTGTGTGTATGTGGCACTGAATTGATGTAAACAAGACGAAAGTCTTTCTCTGGTCTGCATCCCCTTAACAATTGTGTGTATTGAGCCGTACTGTAATGTACCCATTCTGCAATCTGTTAAATAAAGTTCTCATTCATCATTCATTCATTCATGTGTAGAAAGAAGAACTATAACATTCTCATTCTCAAAGACCACAGTCTTAAACACACGCACACACAAAAGATACATGGACTATTGTTATTGGACACAAGCCACACACATGGACCCTGCACTGCACCATAATACACCTGTGATTATAGTATACTTGTCATCACACACACACTCTCTCTCTCTCTCTCATTCAGTTCTGTTGTGTTAATATAAACCCGCCGTGGTCTCTCTCTGTCTCTCTCTCTCATTCAGTTCTGTTGTGTTAATATAAACCCGCCGTGGTCTCTCTCTGTCTCTCTCTCTCTCTCTCATTCATTCATTCTCCTTGTGTTACATAAAACCCATCTGTGGCCTCGTGCAGAGGAAGGTGGTAAATACATGTTAGATATTCCAATGTACAGTTTTGCATACCATTGACTCAGAATGGTCTGTGTTATTGAAATCGTCACAGCAGTATAGTTTGTGTATACTTCAGAAGTATGATATTTAAACATGGTCCCCAAAATGAATGGAAGCGAATGAGGAGCCCGACACCTGGGAGGAATGGGGGTGTTGCAGCGTTGGGGATGTTTAAAAAATATAATTGAATATATAATATGATATAATAATTTGTGCTTCACCTAAAAATTTGGTCAGCAGCCTCCACTGGTGTGCACTGGAGGCTTCAAGTAGCCTATGCCTTTTTCATGTTTATATGTTACTACTTTCTAAAAACGGAGCTCACTTTTGCTGGTTGGTTGTCCCCAAAACTAAGATGGCGGCGGTCTCGTGACGTCAGAGTGTCTTGTGTGTGCATGTGTGTGTGTGTTAGAAAGAGAGTAGTTGAGCCTTGTGTGATCTAATCTCCTCCATACTCATGTGTATAAAGTGATGCCAGCCTCCCCAGTCTCTCTGGTCATGTTAGTACAGTAATTGATTGATTGAAAACTTTATTAACAGATTGCAGAATGGGTACAATACAGTACAGCTCAACAATACACACAATTGTTAAGGGGATGCAGATCAGAGAAAGACTTTCGTCTTGTTTACATCAGGGTCCCCCATTTAACTAGGCTGCACTAGTCTCTCTGATCATGTTAGTACAGTAACTAGGCTGCACTAGTCTCTAGATCATGTTAGTACAGTAACTAGGCTGCACTAGTCTATCTGATCATGTTAGTACAGTAACTAGGCTGCACTAGTCTCTCTGATCATGTTAGTACAGTAACTAGGCTGCACTAGTCTCTCTGATCATGTTAGTACAGTAACTAGGCTGCACTAGTCTCTCTGATCATGTTAGTACAGTAACTAGGCTGCACTAGTCTCTCTGATCATGTTAGTACAGTAACTAGGCTGCACTAGTCTCTCTGATCATGTTAGTACAGTAACTAGGCTGCACAGCCGACAAACATAGTTGCTGCCTAAACAATATCCAGGTAAGATGGCGGACGGTTATCACATGATTTATGGCGTAATGTCGCATCTAATGTTTTATTTATGGCAGCACCGCTGGTCTAACTGTTGGGTACATTATTATTAAGGGTTAGGCAATTGTGAAATACCGTAATCACAAACGGGAACATATTGATCAAAGAATAATGTCCAAAGGACCTTCTGATTAAACAAACCTGTTTTGTGTTTCTTCATCTCACTTTCACAACACTCTGAAGTTTACGGCCAGTCTCGACTCCTCCTTAGTTCAGATGTGTCTCCAGCAGCTGCAGTTAGTCCGTTCTTTACACGATCACTGCATCTAGATCTGTTCAGAGAGTTAACGTTAGAGATTAGCAGCATTAGCTCGTTATAGCAACAGACAACGACAACGAGGTGAAGCATGGAGTGTGGTGCCCCTGGTGGCTAGGACGAGACATTGCATGACATTTCCGTATTTCCTGGTGACGTCATGGAGGGCTGGACCAATCAGCTACATCTGCGTCACGCGGCACCCCACGCCCCGCCTCTTTGGAAATAAACAGCCAATAGCTGCCTCACACGGAGAAAGCCTGTGGCCGCGACAGACCGCGCGCTGATTGGCGGAGAGGGGACGTCACTCTACATTGGGCCTAGCCCCTCCCCCCTGACCAGGCTCGGTTGAGACGTGCGGTTGGAGAGAGTGCGATAGAGAGAGGGATGATGAATGAATGAATGAATGAATGAATGAATGAATGAATGAATGAATGATGAATGAATGAAAACTTTATTTAACAGATTGCAGAATGGGTACAATACAGTACGGCCCAATACACACAATTGTTAAGGGGATGCAGACCAGATAAAGACGTTTGTCTTGTTTACATCAGGGTCCCCCATTTTCATTCATATAGTGACATTTATGACATACACAACATACATGACATTTATGGCATAGGGACATACATGACATACAGGTATTTAGTACTGTTACAAATATACAGTACTGTTACCCATAGATCCTGACAGAGTATATGATGGGGAGGGGACTGTACATTAGGAGGGGGTGGGTGGGTGGGAGAGAAATATACATGCGGTGGGGAGGAGACTGTCTATTAGGAGGGGGTGGGGGGGTTTGGACATTTACGGTGGCCAGTTTCGAATTGCAGCCTCCCGTAGGTTTTGAATGTGGGTAGGGATTCACATTCCTTTACAGCTTTGGGTAGGGCGTTCCACATTGATGTGGCATAATTGCGAAACGTGTTTACTCCCTTGTTTGAGCCGAATCTGGGTTTAACATGATTTGTTGAGCTTCCTTCCTAATTTATGCAAATGACATGTCGTCAGCCTGTGACTGCAACTTGTTCCTGTTTGCGGACGACTCAGCCCTGCTGGTCTCTGACAAGAACAAGTTGCAGGTTGAAAAAACCCTCAGCTCGGAACTCGGCAAAATCTGCATATGGCTCGCTGATAACAAATTATCATTACACATGGGCAAAACAGAGTCCATTCTCTTCGGTTCAAATAACAAACTCAGCAAGACCGACGGCTTCTCAGTTGCAGTGGGTGACAATATTGTCACAAGGAAAGACGAAATTACCTGGGTTCCATCCTAGAGGCAAATCTTTCCTGTGACAAAATGGCATCCAATGTAATAAAAAAAGTCATGAATGAATGAATGAATGAATGAATGAATGAATGAAAACTTTATTTAACAGATTGCAGAATGGGTACAATACAGTACGGCTCAATACATACAATTGTTAAGGGGATGCAGACCTGAGAAAGACGTTTGTCTTGTTTCCATCAGGGTCCCCCATTTTCAATTCATATAGACATTTATGACATACACAACATACATGACATTTATGGCATAGGGACATATAGGTATTTAGTACTGATACATTTGTGACATAACGGTATTCAAATATACAGTACTGTTAACCCTAGATCCTGACAGAGTATATACATATGATGGGGAGGGGACTGTACATTAGGAGGGGGTGGGTGGGTGGGAGGGAAATATACATACGGCGGGGAGGGAATATATACATGCGGTGGTGAGGAGACTGTCTATTAGGAGGTGGTGGGGGTTTTGGGCATTTACGGTGGCCAGTTTCGAATTGCAGCCTCCCGTAGGTGCTCTTTAAGAGCGGTTTTGAATGTGGGCAGGGATTCACATTCCTTTACAGCTTTGGGTAGGGCGTTCCACATTGTTGTGGCATAATTGCGAAACGTGTTTAGTCCCTTGTTTGAGCCGAATCTGGGTTTAACATGATTTGTTGAGCTTCCTCTGGTGTTGTGATCGTGGTATTCACTGACCTTTGGGAAGTATTTTGACATGTACATGGGTACCTTGGTCGTGTAGTGTATCTTGTAGACCAGGCCCATTGCAAGTTGCTGTACTCTGTCGTCTACTCTAAGCCATCCTAGGTTGTCAAAGTGGGCAGGGGTGAGGTGGGTTCTAGGAGTAAGGTCAAGCAGTAGTCTGACCAGTTTGTTTTGAGATGTTTGTAATTTTGTTTTTAGCGCCTTTGAGGTGCTTTGGTACCATGAGGTGCAAGCATAGTCGTAGTACCCTTGAATGAGTGCTCCTGCCAGAGTCTTCAGGGTATTCCTGTTTACCAGAGAGGAGATCCGGTACAAGAATCGAGTTCTTTGGTTGACTTTTTTTATTACATTGGATGCCATTTTGTCACAGGAGAGATTAGCCTCTAGGATGGAACCCAGGTAGGTAATTTCATCTTTCCTTGTGACAATATTGTCACCCACTGTAACTGAGAAGCCGTCGGTCTTGCTGAGTTTGTTATTTGAACCGAAGAGAATGGACTCCGTTTTGCCCATGTGTAATGATAGTTTGTTATCAGCGAGCCATATGCAGATTCTGCCTAGTTCCGAGCTGAGGGTTTTTTCAACCTGTAACTTGTTCTTGTCAGAGACCAGCAGGGCTGAGTCGTCCGCAAACAGGAACAAGTTGCAGTCACAAGCTGACGACATGACGACATGTCAATTGCATAAATTAGGAACAGTAGCGGTCCTAGTATGCTTCCTTGTGGAACACCACAGCTCACGTGTGTGCATTATCTCGTGTGCTATATATATGTGTGTTCTACCTACTCATATGTGCGTGTGCTTTACCTATGTATATGTTTTATGTGTACATGCATATATGTGTGGTGTGAACGTGTGCATGTGACCGTGTATTCCCTAGTAGCCAAGAGTACATGTACAGCATCACTGTAGCCAAGAGGACATGTACAGTATTACATAGAAGATAGATATTTGTTTTTTGGGGATCTGCAAGGAGAGGGCTTTCTCCACCTGCGAGGTGGAGATGTCAGTTAAAAGTGAGGTGTCCTTGGTGATAAACTGCCTAATTTGTAGGTATCTAAAAAATTCCGCTTTCAGTAGGCCATATCGCTGCTGCAGCTGTGTAAAGGACATTAGGGTCTGGCCATCAGACAGGTGGCCAAGATCAGTTATGCCCTGCTTATACCAGGTCTTGAAGCCGCCGCCGATTTGGTCTGGCTTAAAATCAGGATTGCCTACAATCGGGGTAAGAGGAGAGGTCAGCTTGGCTCGGCCCTCCACCTTACGGACAGTCTTCCAGGCCTTGACGGAACATAGTGTGATGGGGTTGGAGCACATTTTCCTCACAGACTTAAAGTCTTTGATAAATAGTAGGTTCCACAGGGGGGACTTAGATTGCGAGGATTCAACGTCCAGCCATATTGACAGTGGGTCTGATCTGAACCAGCCAACCAGTACCCTAAGATGTGCCGCTAGCTGGTAGTGTCTAATATTAGGTAGGTCTAGACCCCCATCTTCCCTATCCATCTGTAATTTGGCCATTTTCAGACGCGGTTTCTTCCCATTCCAAATGAATGAGCTTAGCCAGCCTTCTAGCACCTTGATAACCTTGTTTGTCAGCAGCACTGGGATAATTTGGAGAGGGTACAACAGTCTGGGGAGTACGTTCATCTTGACGAGGGCTATCCTACCCAGCCAGGAGATCGGTAAAGGGGCCCATCTAACTAAGTCTGCCCTTATGGTGTCTAAAAGAGGGGGAAAATTGGCCTTAGACAACGTATCATAGGTGGGTGTCACAAATACTCCTAGGTAAACAAAGCCGGAGGGCGACCAGCGAAATGGAAAGGGCTCGGGCAGTATCGGAATAGATTTGAATGTCCCAAGTGGCATTGCTTCGGATTTGGAAAAGTTTATTTTGTACCCCGAGAAGGTTCCAAATGTGGAAATCATGCGGGTTAGACATGGAATTGAAGAGTCAGGCTTAGACACAAAGATCAGCACGTCGTCCGCGTAAAGAGTGATTTTGTGCTCCCTCCCGCCCACTCTAATAATAATAATAATAGATTGAATTTTAAGAGAGAAGCGCCTTTCTCAGACTCAAGGACACTGTACAAGGAAAGGATGGAAAAAAAATAAAAATAAGAAATAAAATTGAAAAAAAATATAATAAAATACATAAAAGATCTGTGTATAGTAACAACAAGAAAAAACAAATAAGATAAGAGATAAAAAATAAAAATAAAAAAGGAGGCAAGTTCTGTCCAATTGGATGAAGTGGTTGAAATTAACAAACAAACAAACAACAAAACAAAACAAAACAAAACAACGGAATCTGTGGCTTAGAAAAAAGTCAGGGGTGGGCTACTTGGGAGCGGGGCCGTGTTGCGTGAAGGCAAGTGTGAACAGGTGGGTTTTTAGCTTGGTTTTGAAGAGGTTGATGGTGTCAGAGCCTCGGATGAGGGGGGAGAGGGAGTTCCACAGTCTGGGGGCTGCTGCAGCGAAAGCTCGGTCTCCCAGTGTGGAACGCCTGGTGCGGGGGATGGTGAGGAGGTCGGAGTTGGAGGATCGGAGGCCTCGTGCTGGAGTGTAGGGGTGGAGTAGGTTGGTCAGGTAGGAAGGAGCCAACCCGTGCAGGGATTTGTAGGTGAGGAGGAGGATCTTGTAGGGGATTCGGTAGTTGATGGGGAGCCAGTGGAGTTTTTGCAGGGTGGGGGTGATGTGCTGCCAGGGTTTGGTGCGTGTGAGGACCCTCGCAGCAGAGTTTTGGACGTACTGTAAGCGATCCAGAACCTTCTTGGAGGCACCAAGAAGGATTCCGTTACAGTAGTCGAGGCGGGAAGTAATGAAGGCGTGAATGAGTGTTTCCGCTGAGGTGTCGGAGAGTGAGGGGCGGAGGCGGGAGATGGTTCTGAGGTGGAAGAAGGTGGATCTGGTGACAGACTTGACGTGAGGGTGAAATGAGAGGGTGGAGTCCAGTATTACGCCCAGGTTCCTTACCTCTGTGGAGGGGCAGATGGAGTAGCCATCCACGGAGAGAACAAGGTGGTCGATCTTTTGGAGGAGGGCTGGGGAGGCTACAACTATGAGTTCGGTCTTCTTACTATTGAGTTGAAGGAAATTGGTGGTCATCCATGTTTTTATGTCCTAGAGGCAGGCAGTGAGGGAGGGGGGAGGAAGGGGGGCCGAGGGTTTGGTGTGGAGGTAAAGCTGTGTGTCGTCTGCATAGAAGTGGAAGTGGAGGCTGACTGCCTGAGATCTCGGCTGACTGCCTTACGGCTTGTGCGAGTGGTTCTATGGCCATGTCGAATAGTAAAGGGCTAAGAGGATCCCCCTGGGGGTTCCCCCGTTGTAGAGGAAAGTTGCTAGACCTAAGTCCATTAGTCAGGACCGCCGACATCCGCGAGTTGTAAAGAACCTTGACCCAGTCAATAAAGGTGTCACCTAAGCCAAATTCAGCTAGGGTTAAAAATAGATACAGCCATTCTACACGGTCAAATGCCTTCTCCGCATCGAGAGACAGAACCACTGCGGGGCGGTCTGTCTCACGAGTCATTTGGATGATATTGAGGAGCCATCTCATGTTGTCGGTAGAGTTCCTACCCTTAAT
Source organism: Notolepis coatsorum (assembly GCF_963971535.1). NCBI lineage: Eukaryota > Metazoa > Chordata > Actinopteri > Aulopiformes > Paralepididae > Notolepis > Notolepis coatsorum. The sequence goes on along the minus strand of NC_140176.1, from coordinate 2,182,448 downwards.
AAAACCGGTCTGATCCTCGTTAATAATAAAAGGGAGTACTTTTTCCAGGCGCATGGACAGGATCTTGGAAAGCAACTTTTGGTCCGAATTGAGTAGGGCTATAGGCCTATAGGAGGCGCACTCCTCAGGGCATTTACCCTTCTTAAGGAGAAGGCCGATATTAGCTTCCCGTAGAGACTGGGGCAGTATCCCCACCTCAGCGGAGTGATTAAGCATTGCCAGCAGGGGATCCAATAGAATATGACCGAATTCCTTATAAAACTCGCATCCGAAACCGTCCGGGCCCGGAGCCTTACCAGATGGCATAGCCTTAAGGGCGCCCAGAGCTTCTTCCTTCGTAATTGGGGCGTTAAGGAGCAAGTTCTGATCTTTCGATACCTTAGGGAGGTGTAATTCAGCGAAGAAGGCCTGCATGTCAGAGAGAGCACCATCGGGTCGCTCGGTCCTATAGAGTTGGGCATAGAAAGAGGCAAACTCTTTGTTAATAGTTTTGGTGTCAAAGGACCTGACCCCGTTGGAGTCAGAGATTGAGGCTATTACTTGGGTGTCAGCCCTTTTTTTTGCCAAGTTAGCCAGGCACCTACCCGGCTTGTCACCGTGTTCGTACATTCTCTGTTTGGCAAATTTAAGAGAATATTCGGCGTCCTGGATCAGAAGAGTGTTTAGCGCCGCTCTGGTGGCCGTAAGCTCTATAAGCACAGCCGGGGCTGGGTTTGAAACATGTTGATTTTCAAGGTCGGCTAGTTTGGATTCAAGAAGTTTGCATTGTTCATTTTTCTTGCGCTTCTTGGATGATAGATAAGATATAATCAGTCCACGAGAAAAGATGTGGTGGATTTTCCCAAGCAAAATGTATAAATGTACAGGTCTGACGTCCGCTACAGAGTCGTTGCTAAATATGGTAACAGTGCATCACACATTTCTGATTCAAGCGGTGTCTCCAACCCCCCCTGGAGAGGAGGGGTGGAGGGGACACAGGTTGGATTAGCACAGAGTTGTAAAAGGACGATACTCAGGCAGTCTCTCTGCAATAGTAAACACAGCCTAGGCCGTGGGACAGAGTAATTTAGCATATCAAAGGTCCCAAGATCCTGCTGGCAAGTTAAAAATAGATTCTGAATAGATATGATGTTGATTTATAGCCGGCTATAGTGAAACAGTCTCAATAGAACAATCAGGAACAGGAAGTAACACCCGCCAGGCGGAGTGGAAATACCCCAAGATCACCACCTACCCCCCTCTCTCTATGGTGGGGGAGACAAACACCTCAAACAGACGGTGGCCAGGTGGCTTACAAACTAGTCTCACAAACACTTGGACCATAGGACTCTTATGCTAGAGATGTAGTAATCTTAAACTATCAATAAAGAAACCCTTGTTTAGACACATTTCTGCCTAGCGGGCAAACTAAACTTCAGAAATATATAGTTTAACTATGAGCAAAAACAGAAGAATCTTCTAACAGCAATACACAGTCAGGCTATTAAAAGCCAACATATGCCTTATACGATATGCCTTAATAAGGACATATCCGGGTAGATAAGCTACAAAGGCTGCTACCTAGTTTCACCCAATCAGAAGTGTAGGTGGGCTACAAACGGCCGCCTCACTGGTCCTCCAATAGGAAGCTCTCTCTCTCATAAAAAGGTCCGCCCTTCCTGACGTAATGCTGGGGGAGGAGTTAGTCTTTAAAGTGAGCGGTTCAGAGACAGAGAAAAACACAACAAGAAACAACACGACCAGAAGCTTGCTTTTCCCCTACTGGACGGAAGGACGACGACGCGTTGAGACGAGCACCAGCGAACCAACGGACAACGAGTAGGAGCCGAGAGAGATTCTTTTAATTTAAGTGAATTTTAGTCTGAAACCCACGGTCGATGGCACAGTATCGGGCATGATTGGGTTTCATTGCATTGTTTTTCATTCAAATCTTTTGTTATTAACGTTGGGATTCCATTAAAACCAGATTCTTACAATAACTTCCTCTCTGACTCCTCTTTTCAACCGCCGTCTCTTTGTCGTCGCTTTAAACCACTTAGCTGGTTTTTGAAAGTACATAGGGCTTTTAAGAGACACAATTCATAACGCAGAGTAGGTTTGTTCTGATCCATCAGAACAGAATATAGACCCTTTGTGACTTCAAAGACCTTAGATGTTTCCCAGAGTAGAGACAGGTTATCCGTAGAATGAAAGTTAATTGAGTAGAAAATTTTAAATTCCGATTCGAAATAGGAGACAAATACCTTTGGGAAGTATTTTGACATGCGTAGTGTATCTTGTAGACCAGGCCCATTGCAAGTTTCTGTACTCTGTCGTCTACTCTAAGCCATCCTAGGTTGTCAAAGTGGGCAGGGGTGAGGTGGGTTCTAGGAGTCAGGTCAAGCAGTAGTCTGACTAGCTTGTTTTGAGATGTTTGTAATTTGTTTTTAGTGCCTTTGAGGTGCTTTGGTACCATGAGGTGCAAGCATAGTCGTAGTACCCTTGAATGAGTGCTCCTGCTAGAGTCTTCAGGGTATTCTTGTTTACCAGAGAGGAGATCCGGTACAAGAATCGCGTTCGTTGGTTGACTTTTTTTATTACATTGGATGCCATTTTGTCACAGGAAAGATTAGCCTCTAGGATGGAACCCAGGTAGGTAATTTCATCTTTCCTTGTGATAATATTGTCACCCACTGTAACCGAGAAGCCGTCAGTCTTGCTGAGTTTGTTATTTGAACCGAAGAGAATGGACTCTGTTTTGCCCATGTGTAATGATAGTTTGTTGTCGGCGAGCCATATGCAGATTTTGCCTAGTTCCGAGCTGAGGGCTTTTTCAACCTGTAACTTGTTCTTGTCAGAGACCAGCAGGGCTGAGTCGTCCGCAAACATGCAGAGACATCTATAATGTCTAATTATATTGTTAAATACATAAAGGACATCAAATCATAATGGAATTGTAATTCTTTTTTAAAAAGACTCCCATGGGTAACTGATAAGTGCTGGCATAAGCCTAGGTCAGATTGATAACCCCATAACTCATTGGTCCGCATCTCAACTTCAAGCAGCGTCCTGCGACGTCTGTGATGTCCAGGACTCAATGCGTCTACAAACTGCAGGGGTTAAACCCAGCCGACCCAAGCCCACACTCGCACCCCTCCGTCCTCTCCAGTCATGCGGTTGATTGATTGGAGTTGCGGAGTATTTTTATTCTATTTTGCACTGAGAAGGACTTTTCCTATTCATAGGATATCCATTTCACTTATTCGGTTACACGTATTACCACTGTATGGCTTTACTTGATAATCACAGTTATACAGAACCCACCTTTAGTCCATATACATATACATATTTCTCCTTTTACTCCGTCTGGGGAAAGCCACACTTCTAAGGTTTTTTACATCATAAATCAGGCACATTACGGGTAAAGTTATAATGCAAAAAAACATCTCCATGCTTACCAGTCGTCTTTCAGTTTTGGGAAGAATGGAAGCAAGTGTTGTTCCAAAAGAAGATTGTTTTATTTTTTAACAGTATAAGATTACATTAAAGGCTCAGTTTCATTTTTATAAGTACACAGGTTTCAGCTTACAATGTATCAGGATTCAGTCATCTCCACAAAATCTCTCAAAAAAGTCTGCCTCTTGAATGGGCAACAGTAATTTTTATATTGATCCTGTATCATATTCCGATTGGTCTAAAAACAGTGATGTCACAGGGATGTCATTTAGCTTAGCAAACCAAAATACAATACGTAGTCAGTATGGACTCTCCTCCTCCTTTTACTAGCGTTACCTTTAGTTACCTAGTGTTTTTTAAGTAAGAGAAAGTCCCTCCATTTTTCAGAACAAACAAAGGGTTTGCCTGTGGTAACCATGTGGTACCAGGCAGTACCGGGCGAGGCCATCCATAAGATTTCTTATCAAGACTCCTTAGAGGTTATAGCAGAGAATCTTCAGAGATGCCCTCCTCCAGAAAAACAGTTTACACATCATTTAGTATTATTCTTTACTGACAGTTAATTATAAGCATGACATTATGAAAACTTTACTGTAAACATTTAACATTTAATTGTTATATAGTTTTTAAGATTCTCTCTATCGTTTCAAGACTCCCCTTTACTCTAAATTTCACAACCTCAGCCTTTACCTCCCCGGGGGCCCCATCACCTCAGAACATAAATGCATGTCTGTTCTGCTTCCTCCCTGTAAGGGTTAACATTACAGTTTACTCTCCTCTCCTGCTGCATCTCAGGGCCACATTCCTTAGGGTTAACTCCCCACTGCAGGCCTGCTCTCACAGACACCTCCTATGCAGACCAGGCAATTCTTTTTTAAGCAGAACAATCATTTCACTATCTTCCAACCAGAGTTCAGTTTTAAAGTCTATAAAGAATATACTGGTTATAAAGGAACGAACAGGATGTCAATTTCCAAAAGGATCACTGTTGTTCTGTGGCACTTCACACCCTCTCTGTCATCCTGGTAGGTCATTGTCCATCGTCAATTCCTTCTTCTCTACGCAGAAGCATATAATTGAATAATGTAGCATATAATTACATGTGAAAAATAGGTATATACGGCTATATTGTTACATAAACAACAACAAAAATTTAGAACAGAAATCACTGTTCACCCCCCTATATTTTCACTGTCCTTTTTTAGAGAACAGGGCTTTGCTTTTCTTGATTATATTTTTACCAACATTTATTTTATTGGTAAGGTGTGGTTGGATACTTGGCTGGCTTTCTAGTTTTCTTTGGCCTCTCATACTCCGCCCAGCCTCTGGTTGGTGGTGGTGAAGTACTTGTACTGGGGACCTCTTGTCGTGACCCCCCGGGTCGAGAGGTCATCGATCTTGGGTCTTGCAGGCTGTGACCCTTTTCACCTCCCCTGACCTCTTGACTGACCACACTCCTGTGCTCGGTGGAGGGCTGGACTGGATAAATCTTCGGATCCCTCCGCGCCTGACGGATTCCAGACCAAGCCTCGATGTGAGACGTGCTCATCTTAGGGTAAAAAATCAAATCAACCCTAAAATATTCACAGCTCCTTCCCCAGGTCTCCACGGTGGCCCATGTCTTGCCGAGATGTGGGTCACCCGCTCGGGTAACCGTGTAAATCTTCACCCAAGCCGGGAGAATTCCGGTCCAGTTGCCTCCTTCCAGAACATGGGCCCTACTGGCTCTCAATTCTGACGCCCAGTCCAAGAGGAAGAAATCCTCGAACGGCATCCTGGTGAAGGGGTCAGAGTAAGGTCTTCTCCCTGGTTTTATGCCCACTATGTCAGACCAACTGGCGGGCAACTTAAGCTCTTCATTCGTCATCATTCTTCCGTCTTCTGCATATAGCTGAGATCGTTGGCTGTCGTCTATTCCGTCCCATTTTCCTCTTTGGAGCGATATCCTCTTCAACCAGGTTGCTCCTAGGGTCAGAGACAGTGTATCCTCCGGTGATGTAATCGTAGTCGCTGGCTGGCCCTGGTCAGACATTATTGGTGAAACCAGGCTTGGTGATGATGACACGAGGGTCGCTCTCCTAGGAACGTGGGGGTCACGATCCAAAATACCCAGTACGCTATCACCATGTAGCATAAGTTTGTCTTGTAAGATGGTATATTCCTTAGCAGCCATCCTCCGTTAGTTGCTGTTGTGTCTATGTGTCTCAGTGTCTCTGACTAGTGTGCGAGAGAGAGCACTGATCCTTTTTATCATCATTTCAGAAGAGGCGCCGTCATAGTTGAAGGCCACAGTCTCTTTTTTACATAATTTACAGCCCTCCCTGACCGGGAGAAGAGGCCCATATGACGTAGTAGATTTATTGTGATAATGACCCCTATTATCAAAATGCAGGGAAGAGCCCAACGCATAATCCCCAGAATGATCGCCCTGGCTGTCTGTATCATGAAGGCTGCAAAATTCCAAACATCTCCCACTCCGTTCTTCACTGCCCCCCCCCCCCCCTATGTCTTCAGCTGCACGCCCGATAATGGTACCCAGTACTATCGCAAATTGAGTTATGTCCCTCTGTTTGCTCCATTCGTCCACATGCGGTGCTCGATCCTGTGAACAGGACCCGTTTGTCATGTTGTTAGCATGTGTAGCATCTGTCCATCCAAAATCTGGATTCAGCTTTCCTCCTGTTAATAGCGTATGTACTGAAGGGACGAGATGGCGATTGCGGGGTCACGTGGCCGTGACTCTCCACACACACCCCCTCTGCCATCTTGGTACCCCTTGGGGTCATCTTGGTCATCTTGGGGTCACCCCCTCTGACCTCTTGGATCTCTCCCATAGTTTGAGGTAGGTTGAATTGTCACTTCTCGGGCGACCCCACGGGTCCCCGAGAATTGTAGCAGCAGTCCTCTATTGAAGTGTGGTTGGCCTGGTCGTGTGACCCTGTCCGTAGGCCTCGCAGGACACCACAGATACGGTCCACAAAGGACTTATTTCTTTTCTCTCTTTCAGGTCCATTCAGGGCTCTCGTCCACTGACCCCGGGGGACCCCCCCCCCCCCCCGTCTAAGAATGCTCCTGGCCCGAAATAGGGCAGGTTCTGATCCTTCATAGAGCGTACAGCTCTCTCTGCCACCCCGTTAGTATTGGGCTGGTAGGGTACAGAGTATTGGGCCATTGAAGCCCCTTTGGTGAGCTAGCGTCTCCTTGTGCTAGCTTCTCTTGAGCTATTACTCAATATGTTGAGTAATCAGAACTGTGTTCAGTTTCAGAGGTATTTAGCTCCCCATCCTGTTCAGGCTCAGACTCAGTTTCACCTGAAGGTGTCATCTGTGGCCTCGGGTTCTGATCCTTGATCTGAATGTCGCCATCCTCCTCTTCTGGGCCATAGAAAATGGAACAGTGCTCATAATTGATGTTTTTGGCCTTTAGGTACTTGTCTAGAGAGTTGAACGCCTCTATGTCAGTGGAGGGAGATACTCGTTTTGAGGTGGAGCCTGGCGCCTCATAAAGAGGAAGAATGACTACATTGTCCTCTTGGTTTTTTCCATTTCCAAACTCGTCCATGATAGTGTGTCGCAGTGTTCTTGAGCGAGACACATAACCCCTCACTGCCCCCGTTAAGCAGGTTGGCACCTTGCATGGCTGCCTCCGCCGTCTGTGTCTCTTAAGCCCTTGCTGGTTCCGGAAGCTCATGTAACACTGGTCACAGTAGTATGGTTTCTCTCGTGTGTGTACCATGTGGTGTAGTGTAAGGTTACGCTTCGTCTTGAAGCTCTTCCCACACTGGTCACAGCAGTAAGGTTTCTCTTCTGTGTGTACCGGGTGGTGTTGTTTAAGTTCTGCCTTCGTCTTGAAGGTCTTCCCACACTGGTCACAGCAGTAAGGTTTCTCTCGTGTGTGTACCATGTGGTGTAGTGTAAGGGTACGCTTCGTCTTGAAGCTCTTCCCACACTGGTCACAGCAGTAAGGTTTCTCTTCTGTGTGTACCGGGTGGTGTTGTTTAAGTTCTGCCTTCGTCTTGAAGGTCTTTCCACACTGGTCACAGCAGTAAGGTTTCTCTTCTGTGTGTACCGGGTGGTGTTGTTTAAGTTCTGCCTTCGTCTTGAAGGTCTTCCCACACTGGTCACAGCAGTAAGGTTTCTCTTCTGTGTGTATTAGGTGGTGATGTTTAAGGTGAGCCTTCGTCTTGAAGCTCCTTCCACACTGGCCACAGCTGTAAGGTCTCTCTCGTGTGTGTACCGTACAGTGATTTCTAAGCTCTCCCTTCGTCTTGAAGGCCTTCTCACACTGGGCGCAACCGTAAGGTCTATGTTCTGTGTGTACCAGGTGGTGAACTTTAAGCGCTGTCTTTCTCTTGAAGCTCATGTCACACTGGTCACAGCCGTAGGGTCTCCCTCCTGTGTGTACCAGGTGGTGACGTTTAAGATCTCCCTTCGTCTTGAAGCTCCTTCCACACTGGTCACAGCAGTAAGGTTTCTCTTCTGTGTGTACCGGGTGGTGTTGTTTAAGTTCTGCCTTCGTCTTGAAGGTCTTCCCACACTGGTCACAGCAGTAAGGTTTCTCTTCTGTGTGTATTAGGTGGTGATGTTTAAGGTGAGCCTTCGTCTTGAAGCTCCTTCCACACTGGCCACAGCTGTAAGGTCTCTCTCGTGTGTGTACCGTACAGTGATTTCTAAGCTCTCCCTTCGTCTTGAAGGCCTTCTCACACTGGGCGCAACCGTAAGGTCTATGTTCTGTGTGTACCAGGTGGTGGCGTTTAAGTTATCCCTTCGTCTTGAAGCTCCTTCCACACTGGTCACAGCAGTAAGGTCTATGTTCTGTGTGTACCAGGTGGTGGCGTTTAAGTTCTCCCTTCGTCTTGAAGCTCCTTCCACACTGGTCACAGCAGTAAGGTTTCTCTCCTGTGCCAATTACTGCCTGCTGTACAGCCGGCAGCTCTGGGTATTGTGATTTGCTTGGTTCTGTGAATTCCTCACTTCCCGCAAACGTTTCAGGGGACTCTGGGTGTTCCTCCCGTTCTCTTAGGTAGTCCAGACCCCGGTCGGGTATGAAAACTCCCATTCCCTCATCCGAGGGTAATTCCTCGTCCTCTATGATGTGGGAATGATTGTGAGACATCGGGTTGTTACTGGCTCATTAGCCGATGGTGAGCTAGTTAGCTTCCGTCTGGCTAGGGCCAGCTCATGGGTGTTAGCACTGGCTTGTTAGCCGATGGTGAGCTAGTTAGCCTGCATTCCTGTGAACGGCCGTTTTGGCAGCGTGTCACGTAGCTTTGGGCTAGGTAGCTAATGGTGAGCTAGTTAGCTCTCGTCTGGCTAGGGCCAGTTCACATCCTGTGGGCAGAGCACAAAATTGCTTTTTGCATTGTAACTCCCCCCAGAGCCCTCCAGTGAAGTGTGATTTTTTTTCCCGTGAGTGAACTTTCACAGCAATCACAAAAATATACTTTAAGTGTGATTCTTTCTTTGAGTAGAACCTTCTACGTTTTTGACTGTAAGTAAACATTACGTAACTTTTTAGTCGTGAGTGAACTTTCACTGCAATCACAAAAATATACTTTAAGTGTGATTCTTTCTTTGAGTAGAACCTTCTACGTTTTTGACTGTAAGTTAACATTACGTAACTTTTTAGTCGTGAGTGAACTTTCACTGCAATCACAAAAATATACTTTAAGTGTGATTCTTTCTTTGAGTAGAACCTTCTACGTTTTTGACTGTAAGTTAACATTACGTAACTTTTTAGTCATGAGTAGACCTTTTTACTGCAATCACAAAAATATACTTTAAGTGTGATTCTTTCTTTGAGTAGAACCTTCTACGTTTTTGACTGTAAGTTAACATTACGTAACTTTTTAGTCATGAGTAAACCTTTTTACTGCAATCACAAAAATATACTTTAAGTGTGATTCTTTCTTTGAGTAGAACCTTCTACTTTAGGTTTTGCCAAATCTGTAATTTAATTTTACTCCAGAGGCTTTTGACAGTAGTCCTGTTTTCTTCTGCCGTTTAGCACCTATTTAGTTAGTATAAATGCCCATCGTAGGGACGCCATGATAAGTGCTGGCATAAGCCTAGGTCAGATTGATAACCCCATAACTCATTGGTCCGCATCTCAACTTCAAGCAGCGTCCTGCGACGTCTGTGATGTCCAGGACTCAATGCGTCTACAAACTGCAGGGGTTAAACCCAGCCGACCCAAGCCCACACTCGCACCACTCCGTCCTCTCCAGTCATGCGGTTGATTGATTGGAGTTGCGGAGTATTTTTATTCTATTTTGCACTGAGAAGGACTTTTCCTATTCATAGGATATCCATTTCACTTATTCGGTTACACGTATTACCACTGTATGGCTTTACTTGATAATCACAGTTATACAGAACCCACCTTTAGTCCATATACATATACATATTTCTCCTTTTACTCCGTCTGGGGAAAGCCACACTTCTAAGGTTTTTTACATCATAAATCAGGCACATTACGGGTAAAGTTATAATGCAAAAAAACATCTCCATGCTTACCAGTCGTCTTTCAGTTTTGGGAAGAATGGAAGCAAGTGTTGTTCCAAAAGAAGATTGTTTTATTTTTTAACAGTATAAGATTACATTAAAGGCTCAGTTTCATTTTTATAAGTACACAGGTTTCAGCTTACAATGTATCAGGATTCAGTCATCTCCACAAAATCTCTCAAAAAAGTCTGCCTCTTGAATGGGCAACAGTCATTTTTATATTGATCCTGTATCATATTCCGATTGGTCTAAAAACAGTGATGTCACAGGGATGTCATTTAGCTTAGCAAACCAAAATACAATACGTAGTCAGTATGGACTCTCCTCCTCCTTTTACTAGCGTTACCTTTAGTTACCTAGTGTTTTTTAAGTAAGAGAAAGTCCCTCCATTTTTCAGAACAAACAAAGGGTTTGCCTGTGGTAACCATGTGGTACCAGGCAGTACCGGGCGAGGCCATCCATAAGATTTCTTATCAAGACTCCTTAGAGGTTATAGCAGAGAATCTTCAGAGATGCCCTCCTCCAGAAAAACAGTTTACACATCATTTAGTATTATTCTTTACTGACAGTTAATTATAAGCATGACATTATGAAAACTTTACTGTAAACATTTAACATTTAATTGTTATATAGTTTTTAAGATTCTCTCTATCGTTTCAAGACTCCCCTTTACTCTAACATTTCACAACCTCAGCCTTTACCTCCCCGGGGGCCCCATCACCTCAGAACATAAATGCATGTCTGTTCTGCTTCCTCCCTGTAAGGGTTAACATTACAGTTTACTCTCCTCTCCTGCTGCATCTCAGGGCCACATTCCTTAGGGTTAACTCCCCACTGCAGGCCTGCTCTCACAGACACCTCCTATGCAGACCAGGCAATTCTTTTTTAAGCAGAACAATCGTTTCACTATCTTCCAACCAGAGTTCAGTTTTAAAGTCTATAAAGAATATACTGGTTATAAAGGAATGAACAGGATGTCAATTTCCAAAAGGGTCACTGTTGTTCTGTGGCACTTCACAGTAACATAAAAAAAAACTTGATTCAAAGGCAGCTGGATTATCCAGACGTGCTTTGAGGAGCTGAATTCTAAGTGAGATTTCTGTTTGCTGAAGGTGATGACAGATGGACTTTTTTTTTGTTGAAGATATTTTTTCTTTAACCTAAATTACATTTGTGATTGACAATCTTTGTTGTGATACTTTTATGAGCATAAATATTTATGTCATCAGCATTTGGTTGAAAACAAAATAGGCCACCATTAACGTGACCCAAAAAAAAATATTGATTTGCCATGAAGGCTAAGAATTGTGTATTATTTCAGTTAACAAACTTTGCCATCTTATTTATATTGAAACATATTTTTTTGGAAATCCACCCCTCTGATGGGATCAGGAGAATCCAGTTTTTTGGGATCAAATTGATCCCAATCCTGTGTTGTCGGTTTGAAATACCCGTTTTGAAGATTTGATCCAGATTAAAGCTTGGATTCGATTTCCTGATCTGATCGGATATCAAAGTGATCCTGATCCTGTTTTTTGGTTTAGAACTACCCACAATCCAAATCTGATAGGGATTAAAAGTTTTGAACTCCTGGGCCCAGGCCATCAGGATGCTCAATGACTCCATGTAACAACCCATGAGAGCATCTTGACTGGCAACATCACCTCCTGGTTTGGGAATAGCACTGCACAAGACCGAAGCAGACTACAAAGAGTGACACGTTCAGCCGAACGCACAATTGGAGGGGGGCTCCCCACCCTCCAGAACATTTACAACAAGCGTTGCAAGGGCAAGGCTAAGAGAATCATTAAAGACTCCAGTCACCCGAACAACTGCCTCTTTGAACTGCTGCGGTCAGGCAAGCGATACCGGAGTCTCAAGGCGAGCACAGAAAGACTCAGAAGAAGCTTCTATCCCCAGGCCATCAGACTACTAAACGAACAATGAACACTACACAACAACAACCACCAAACGCACATAGCACACACATCCACACGCACACACTCACTTTAAACAGACACACTGTAGCACCCACTCCACACACTTTATAGCACACACCCACTTTAAACAAACACACTGTAGCACCCACTCCCCACACTTTATATTTATTGATGAAGGATTGCACTACAACTCGTACACCTTACTGTAAATTGTACCTAAATTGTACCTCATCCCATTTCTGCTTTGCACTATATAGTACTGTACATTAGTACACTGCATAGTATTGTATATTATATGGTAACTCAGAACATTGTACATATGTCTATACCGAACACTGTGACCTCATTTTCTTCTTCTAAATTACATGCTATACTATGTTATTTGATACTATCTTGTCTAGCACAGTCTCTGGAGCGTAACAGTAAGAAGCATTTTGTATGAAAGTATTCTGTACTTCTGTATGACAACTATTAAAGAAACTTGAAACTTGAAACTTGAACCCATCACTCACTGCACACACATCCACATGTACACACTCACTTTAAACAAACACTCACCGTACCACTCACTTTATATTTATCTATTATTAAAGAGATTTGCACCACTTTCATACCTCATTTGCACCCTACCCCAAGTTTTCTCTCTGCATTCTACCTCACTGGTACTCATTTTACTCTGTATTGTATATATGTATATTGACTTTACCTACTTTTTACTTCTTAATTATTTTGTACTTACTTTCTCTTTACTGTATGTAGCACACTCTCAGGGGCCAATACAGAAACAAGCATTTCATCATAAAGTATCCTGTATTTTGTTCTGACAAACTTGAACTTGAACTTAACCAGGATCCCCAGTACAGAACTGAAAGGGTCTATAGCTGTCAATACATTGGCCATAAATATAACTGATCAGGAGAATAACCAGACACTTCTGTGATCTATTGTCTATATGAGGGGTCAGCGGACAAGTGGTCGGGGCTCTTTTCCACAACCACTGACTCTGTGGGAGTGTGAGGAAGAGAACACATGATGTGATTGAATAAAGTACCGGAGAAACGCACTCTCTGGCTGTTCGAGTTCTTTTAATCTCCAATTCCCACTACACCAACCAGTTGCTGGGATTAGATCAGCCCAACCAGTTGCTTTTTTTAAATGGTTGTTTAACCCATTCCGTTTTAATTTGACTGCTTTTGCTGTGCTGCATCAGTCTGTCTCACCATGCTCCTTTTATTAGCTTTTATCTAATTCATTACTTCATTACCACTATTGTTGTTTTATTCCTATTTCAATTATTGTGTTGTATTTATTTTACATGATTTCTACGTTAAGCACTTTGTATTTCAATCTTGCACAAAAGGCTCTATATAAATAAAGTTTGATTTGAATTTGAAAAACAACCAACAGGCATTTTTCTTAATGTGTAAAATCCTGTTTTGAAAGGTCCTTTATAAATACAGTAACATTTACTTTAGATGGCATACTAATCATGATTAAGCACCTATTGAGGAATTTGATGTTAAACTATTGATTATTGTTACTCAAGTCTCAGACCTGATTACCTGAAATCCTTCCAGAATGGCTTCTACTTCCCTTCCTAATGACACATTCAGTAAAGACCTATCCATCTGTGTACCTCAAATAAAAATCAGGTGAATAATATTTGTTCTATATACTTTGTTAACATTTAGTTCCTCATCAGGTCCAAGGTACTTTATTATTTATAAAAGTAAGGCATTAAATGCTCCGCTCAATAGGAGTTCACTCCACCTGGAATATGACCTCTCCTGGATATCTCTATACATCACTGGTATTGGCCTTCCCCCATATCTCAATATTGATAATTGAAAACAGGAAGAATGGCTTCTCGTTTACCTGGGCACACAATTAAATATTAGTACCTGGCTCTACTTTTCAATCAATGACATAATTTTTTAGATTAGATTAGATTAGATTCACTTTATTGTCATTACACCTGTTCTGGCGGTAGGCAAACTGGTAGGGGTCAAGTGAGGGCGGTAGGCAAACTGGTAGGGGTCAAGTGAGGGCGGTAGGCAAACTGGTAGGGGTCAAGTGAGGGCGGTAGGCAAACTGGTAGGGGTCAAGTGAGGGCGGTAGGCAGGATTTAAGGTGAGCCAGGACTAGCCTCTCGAAGCACTTCATGATGATGGAGGTGAGTGCTACGGGTCGGTAGTCATTGAGGCTCTCTGGGGAGGCGTGTTTAGGGACAGGAATGATGGAGGTGACTTTGAAGCATGTGGGAACTTTTGCCTGGGCCAGGGACAGATTGAAAATCTCAGTCAGGGGCGGCCGGCTAGCGAATCCAACTGCCAGCGGTACCTCCGGCTTGTCGGTCGTCCGTGCTGACACAATTGGCAGTATCAGTGGGTGGGAAGCCGGCGTGGGTGGGTCCTGGTCCTTGTAAAGCTGAGGGTTTTTTCAACCTGTAACTTGTTCTTGTCAGAGACCAGCAGGGCTGAGTCGTCCGCAAACAGGAACAAGTTGCAGTCACAAGCTGACGACATGTCATTTGCATAAATTAGGAACAGTAGCGGTCCTAGTATGCTTCCTTGTGGAACACCACAGTTCACTGTGAGGGGGGGGGGGATAGGGTACCGTTTACCTCGACCATCTGTTCTCTCCCCTCCAGGTAGGATTGCATCCAGCTCACTGATAGACTATCAAAACCAATTGCTTTTAGCTTGTCAATCAGAATAGAGTGATTGACAGTGTCGAAGGTCTTTTGTAGGTCCAGCATGACCATGCCGCAGTATCTGCCCACGTCCACCTCTTGTTTGATGTGATCGTTCAAATAGAGAAGGCATGTGTCAGTGGAGTGGGATGTTCTGAAGACAGATTGGAATTCGAAGATTAGATTTTTTTCCGCAAGGTACTTTTCGACTTGTTCGTATACTATTTTTTCCATGACTTTCGAGATGGAGGTAAGAATAGAAACAGGGCGGTAGTTGCCTGGGTCTAATTTGCTGCCCTTTTGTGCAGGGGGGTTACTCTTGCAATTTTGAAGTCTTTGGGTACGTATCCCTGTTTTATGGAGAGGTTTATTATGTGTGTGATGACTGGGGTGATGGCGGCTGCTGAGTCTCCAAGGAATTTGGAGGGGATATTGTCATGGCCAGTGACCTTGTTAGGTTGGAGGGCGCTCAGTTTTTTGAGTACCTCAGCTGTTGTTACCATTTCTAGTTTGAAATCGTCTTTGTGGACCCCTAGGTTATTGTAGTAGGCTATGATGTGTTCTACCCCAAAATGCCCTGAGTGGGTGGGTAGTTTATTTACCAGTGTTGTGGCTATGTTTGTGAAGAAAATGTTTAAGTAATTGGCCACATCCAGCTTGTCTGTGATGAGCGTGTTGTCCGGAATTGGCCATATAGCGAACATTAATAAATAATTAACCTACAAACATGAAATGGTTCTGACAGCACAATATTGATGTAACTATGAGAATCGCTGGGATCTGGTCTCTCTTTCGGCCAGTACGTGAAATATCCGAGCCCTTGCTCAGTGGTTGTCACGATACACTCAGGCGCTCCGTGGGAGAGGCGTGATTTTTTTCCCGTAGCCTCTGTTTGCGAAGACGCTCTCTGATTGGCTAGGCCGCGTACAGCGAAGAAGAAAAGACCCTCTCTGACTGTTTTAGCTCCGAAGGGTCTTTTCCGCCTTGTACATATATACTCTGCTTCGAAGTGGTTATGCTTAGGCATTCTTTCGAAGTGGTTATGCTTAGGCATTCTTTTGAAGTGGTTATGCTTAGGCATTCTTTCGAAGTGGTTATGCTTAGGCATTCTTTCGAAGTGGTTATGCTTAGGCATTCTTTTGAAGTGGTTATGCTTAGGCATTCTTTCGAAGTGGTTATGCTTAGGCCCTCTTTCGACGTGGTTATGCTTAGAGTTAGGGTTAGCCAATCGGAGAGCGTCTTTTTCTTCTTCGCTGCAATCAAAGAGCGTCTTCGCTCACAGAGGCTAGGGAAAAAAGCAAGCATGGGGGAGAGAGCAGCTTGTGGAGAAGCAGTGGCTCTGAGCAGCAACCTGTGTCGTATCGCCATCTTGTGTTCAAAAGGTGGAACTTCATACTGTATCTATTCAATGCACGATAATGGAAATTAATTCAAATAAAATGCTTGTCATTGACAGATTTGAAAAATATTCTGGAATTCAGGTCCTTGGCCTGGGCGATGTTTCATCCAAATCAGACCAGAACCTTAGAAGTTATGGCTAATGCAGACAGACAGACAGAATGACCACAGGAGTGATTGCCATACCCTCCAGGTATCACCGTAATCCAAAACTGCCAAGAAACTGGCTTCAATAATCCTCTTCCAGGTTTTCATAGGGAACTCTCTAACCCCTGTCCTCATCTCCCTGTCTGTCTGTGAGTGGATGTCTCGTGGTGATGGCCAAGGTGGTGGGTGTCTCGTGGTGATGGCCAAGGTGGTGGATGTCTCATGGTGATGATCAAGGTGGTGGATGTGTCATGGTGATGATCAAGGTGGTGGATGTGTCATGGTGATGATCAAGGTGGTGGATGTCTCATGGTGATGATCAAGGTGGTGGATGTCTCGTGGTGATGATCAAGGTGGTGGATGTCTCGTGGTGATGATCAAGGTGGTGGATGTCTCATGGTGATGACCAAGGTGGTGGATGTCTCGTGGTGATGGCCAAGGGGGTGTGATCTTCTCTACGTCGCCCCCCTACTTCAAATGGATCAGAGCGGAATACATGCATTCATCCAAATGGTATATGACTGATATTTTGAGCTCCGAGCCTTGACATTTAGCCTTTATCTTATTTTCATACTAGTGCTCATTCCTCTATGTTAAATACTTTGTACATTTTCTTGTTACAGCTATGCTCCTAATGCTCCTAATAGCTGTGCTATGCTTTCTAATATCAATAATAGAAATAAACAGGACAGGACCCAACATTGATCCCTCTGGAACACATTTAGTTACCGGTAAGAACTCGGATAGGGTTCAATTGATCCCTGTTGAATCAAAACCAATCCTACGTAATCTCTCAAAAAGCAGTGAATTATATCACTGCAATCCAGATTGATGAAAAGAACAGGACAATGTTTTCTGTTGCCCATAGCAGATACACAATTTAAGACCTAATAACATAACTTAACTCTGGAACTAACTGTTGAGAGCTCAATACAGAATACACTGGGTTAATTATTCATTACCAATGATTACAGGATTGTGTTACAGAATAGTTTGGAAATTGGTCTGTAATTATTGAGATAACTTCTATCTTCACTGTAACTGAGGGGTACAATTCCCTGACTGTATTACTAGATATGATACTTACTACCACTACCTTTGTACTTAATATTCGGCCACCCAGTACACGGCATAAATATATTATCATGAACACTCTCACGTAGATGAAACGGATCCAACACAAATGTACGAAGTCGAAGTATGCGTTTATTACTACACAGCAATGGTGTGTAGAGCAAGCACTTAATCACTTAATTACATTTATGAATTGAAATAGTATGCACTTTTATGGCAAAGAGTATTCGTCGGTATATCAATAGAGAATGTCCAATCTCTGATGGCGCAGGTGGTAAATATACGACCTGGAATAGTTAAGGAATAACAGCAATGATACTTTAATGATTATATACTAGATACACTAAGGGGGGGTTAATCCGGTCGCTTGTAAGCCGACAGGAGTAGGAGGGGGGGGGGGGGTAGAATCCGGCTGCCTCGTCCGGCCAAGGGTATCCCAGGTGAACCCACTGTAGTGCCGTTCAATGTGCCGGCGATCCTTGGACCACAGATGAAAGCAGGTGGACTCTTTGTGGGCCGGCTCTCTCCGGTCCACGGGGGAGAGACGTGAAGCGACCTCGTCTTGCAGAGCGTCTCCTCACCTTGCGTCCTCTCCAGGGGGGGGGGGTTCCAACACACGGCAGTGTCGGGGGTCTTTATCCATGGAATAATCAAAGTATACAAAGCATAATCCGTGCCTGGGAAGGCGGGCTGTCGACGGTAGAATAATCCGGTATACAGGTCCACTCGCTCGTCGGCTCTGGGGCTCCTCGGGTGCAGCTTCACATGGGGTCAACCACCCTGGGTAAGCAGCCAGTTCTCTGCCCGAAACGATGGGGTACTGACTACGGTAGTATTCTCACCGCACGAAGCACTATATATTAACAGACTATTATTAGCTTAATAGACTACGTCCAACTCGACAATATAGTGCCAAATATGACTATTCAAATATTAATATACACGATGTCTCAATACCGATGGTAGGCGAACTTGGCCTTACTCCCACACGTGGCGTCGCGGGGAGGCTTTTCGTCTGTGACTCTATTGGAGGGTAAGAAACTGGACTGAAAAGGAAGTCCTACTTTAGTAGCGCAGTATATATACGCACTATGAACAAATAGTCCCATTAGTGGTGCGGTAGCCAGATTCCTACGCGGAACTAGGACTTGTTCGTACATGTGGAGCGGTACGTTTGAACTGGGTCTGAGGGGTATGGCAGCCTGGCACCAAGGTCTCGACCAATAGTAGAATGGAGACTATTATGGGATGTTCAGTAGGCTAGAATGGATATTCAATGCATATTGTACAAGGAATATACAAGGGATATCAGGGAATATTAGAGAATATACAAATACAATTAAATATATATATATAAATAAATATATATATTCGGTTTAATCTGGCCCTTCACAACAGCCACCCCCTGATTGGTCCCAAACCTAATCAGTTAAACAGAGACAGATTAATCGCGTTGTCTATTTACACATAAGGGTTTGCTGTAGGGGTCAGTCAACTTCACAAAGTCATAGGGTTGTAGGGTCATGGTCATCATCGATTGTGTCTGGGAGTCGAGGCAGTTCAATGAGCCTCGCCACGGGACGGGTGTAAGTGCGACCCTGGACGAGCACTTCAGCTGCTCGGACCTTGCCGTCGGCACCGGTGATCACTTTGCTTACGCGGCCGGCCGGCCACATAGCTCTGGGCAGTGATTGATCAATAATCATGACGACTGTTCCTTCTGTCAAATTGTCTCTCTCCTTTACCCACTTCTGGCGGGTCTGTAGAGACGGTAGGTAGTGCAGTAGGAAACTGTTCCAAAACTTGTCGGCTAATACTTGGCTGTACCTCCACATTCGTCGGCCGTTCGCTTCTTCAGGCCGGTACATTGTCTGGGGTAATGCAGGATCTAGCCGCCCCATCAGGAGTGTGTTGGGGGTAACTGGGTCGATATCCGCCACATCACTGGAGACATATCCGAGGGGGTTCGAGTTAAGTACTCCCTCAATCTCCGTGAGGACTGTCATTAGGACTTCTTCCGCCACAGTCTGGGCCCCAAGTACTGCGTACAGGGCTGTCTTTATGGAGCGCACTTCTCGTTCCCAAGTGCCACCGAAGTGGGGTGCGTTTGGGGGGTTGAATTGGAAATCAACCTGTGCTGGAGCGAGGTGGGTCTTAAGTTCTGGGCCCATAGCTTGGAAGCTCTCTCTCAGCTCTCTTTCGCCGCCTTTGAAGTTTGTCCCATGATCGGACAATAGGGTAGACGGTCTTCCTTTCCGTGATGTGAATCTTCGGAAGGCCATAAGGAATGAGTCTGTGCTCATGGTCGGGAGAAGCTCGATGTGTATCGCTCTGGTGGTCATGCATTTGAATACAATACCCCACCGCTTCTCGGTTCCTCTTCCTTTCTTTATGTGCAGCGGGCCAAAGCAGTCCATACCCGTTGAGTGGAATGGCTTGTCACCGATTCGGAGGCGACATGGAGGAAGGTCAGCCATCCTTGGTATGCTGGGCTGCGCGCGCCACTTGCGGCAGTCTAGACATGTTCGCTGGAAGCGTCGTACCGCCTCTCTTCCTTGTAGGATCCAGTAACGACGTCTGATTTCCGCGAAGACTCTTTCTGCTCCTGCGTGATGTACATCCTCATCGTATTTCTTTATAATCAGCTCTGTGACCTTGTGTCGGCTGTTCAATACGATCGGGTATTTAATGTCATCCGGTAGATTGGGGGCTCTGCGTAGGCGACCACCCACTCTGATGAGGGTATGAGCGTCGCTCTCGGGGGCCAGATGAATTAATCTGCTGTCGGATGGGACGGGCTTTCCTCCCTGTAGACAGGCCAATTCATCGGGGAACGAGTCTCTCTGGGCTCGCTGCAGTAGAAGCAATTCTGCTTCCTCGTAGTTAGCTGCTGACATATCAGCGGGGGACTTGCACTCCGGGTGGTACCGCAGGAATGTTCTTTGTTGTGCACTCTCTATGGACGTGCAATCGTCTATGTTAGGGTCGGTGGAGGCTACGGTGCTCAATCCACAGAACACAGACTTCTTATTTTCCACCTCCTCTGGACTTGCTTCCCTCGGGATAGGCATGGGCCACTGTCCTTCCGGGAGTCTTAGGAATGCGGGGCCGTCACTGTAGACATTGCGACGGGTGAGGTCATCCAGGGGCATCCCCCGGGTGATGACGTCAGCTGGGTTCTGTTTCGTATCAACGTAGCGCCACTCTGTTTCTCCGGTTAACTCTTCGGTTAAGTCTTGAATCTCGGTGACTCTGACTCCCACGAAGACTTTGTACTTGCATGAGTCCGATTTGATCCAGGCGAGTACCGTCGTGGAATCTGACCACAGGATTGTTCTAGACACCGGTATGGTGAGCTCACGTTGGATGAGCGTGGCTAGGTGCGCTCCGGCTAGGGCTGCGCAGAGCTCTAGACGTGGGATAGATTGTTGCTTGCGTGGGGCTATTCTCGAGCGGGCGAGGACAAATGCTGTGTAGATCTCTCCCCCCTTCTCTTGGGCCCGCAAGTAGGCTACTGATCCGTATGCGACCTCTGAGGCGTCACTGAAGACGTGTAAGTCCATTTTACATGTCTCTGGCCTCACCGTGGGTGGGAAGTAGCTTCGGCGCATATTAACGCCTGGGAGTGAGTGGAGCTCCATCTCCCACTCTCTCCAGGTGGATGCAAGGTGTGCGGGAATGGGGTCGTCCCAGCCCTGGTCCTTGTCCCACAATGCTCGTACAATCATTTTTGCCCTGGTGGTGTACGGTAGAATACATCCTAGCGGGTCATATTGTCGGGCGAGTGTTGTGTACACACTCCGTCTGGTGGTCGGCGCCGCCGCCGGCCTTCCCTGCTCCGTAGTCAGGGGCTTGTGTCTGTAGTGAAGCGAATCTGTTTTGAATCGCCACACCAATCCCAGGGTCATCTCCTGGGCTTCTCCCGGGATTGTAGCCATCCAGGTCTCGCTGCTGGCTGCCTTGTCCTCGGAGGAGAGGCTGCGCAGTACTTGCGGATCGCTGCTGGCCCACTGCCTGAGATCAAGCCGCCTTTGATCAATGAGACGCGGAGTTTAGTCAGGAGAGCCTCGGCTTCTTCCTGGGTTGAAAGGCTTTGTAGACAGTTGTCTACGTAGAAGCTGTTCTTTACGCTGTGTCGGACCTCTTCGTCCGCTGCTGGGTCCTCTGCTACATGTTTCTGTAGTGCAAATGTAGCACAGCAGGGGCTGCACGTCGTTCCGAAGGGGAGGACTTCCCATTGGTAGATGGCTGGGTGCTCATCTCCTGGCTTCTCTCTCCATAGGAACCGTAACAGGGCCTTGTCCGCCTCTACTAATCTCACCTGCAGGAACATTCCTTTAATGTCCCCGCTGATGGCCACCTTTTCCTGGCGGAAGCGGAGTAGAACGCCGAGTAGGGAGGGGCCGAGTGTGGGACCGGGCAGTAACTCTTTATTCAGATTTTGGGATCCGATCTGGTAGCTGCAGTTAAATACTATGCGGTCTTTACCGTTGTGATGGACCTTGTGGTGAGGCACGTACCACGATTCAGTGGTCTGGTCAGCCTCTTTAATGTCCATCTTTGTGACGTGTCCCGCTGTGATGAGCTTCTCAATCTCAGCGCGGTATACACTCTCTTGGGCGGGGTTCTTGGCTAAGCGCCGCTCCGTGTTCAGCAGGTACCGTTCTGTGGCGTCTGTCTTGGCGTGGAAAGTAGGCATTCCTTCTCGCCGCAGGAGTGGCGTGGCGTATCTCAACACGCCGTTGACCGGGACTCTCTTGGTCCCTGTCTCGAGGAGGTGAATGGCGTAAATGTCATCTTTAGAGCGAATGTCTTTCTTTCCGTTCTTAAAGGGCATTTGTTCCAAGGTCCATAGCCGCTCTACGTGTTGCAGGAGTGCGGTTTCTCCCTCTGTGACTCGGGAGTGGAGACATCTAGTGGCTGTACTTCGGTTGAGAGATTTGGCGAGCGGGCCTTGGAGAGTCCATCCCAAACGGGTCTCGACTGCTGCAGGACAGCCTCGGGTCCGGTATGAACTCGGTCTATCGGGACAATGAGGTCTGCATGGTCGGAGCCTATCAACAGGGTCGGCATAGCATTGTCTATGAGCGGGATCGGTAACTTGCGCAGATGTGCATATTTCTCCATCAGCTTGGCGACGGGGTATGTGTACCGCGACAGCCCTATTTCTTGGCTGGTGAAAGCGTCTGCAATCTGGTACCGTCGCTCAGGCTGGCCGCTTGCTGCGATAGAGAATGAGACATTCTCGCCCTTTATCGTCTTCAAATCTCGTCTTATTGTCCGAATTGTCATTTGGGTTTCGCTTCCCCGCAGCCCTAGCTGGGCCGCAGCGGAGGCGAGCAGCAGGGTCTTCTCTGACCCGTCATCGAGGACGGCGTAAGTGTCCAGGACTTTATTCTGGTAGCTTAGTGTCACACGCACTACTTTTAGGAGTACTCGGGCTCCACTGCTGCTGGCGGGATCGATGTACATGACGCTCGCTTTGCGGCTGGATGGTGCGGGTGAAGGGCGCCGTCTGTTACTGTCGTGAAGTATGTCCAGATGGGCTCCATCGCACTTGGTGCACCTTTTCTTTAAGCGGCATTCGGCTGCCATGTGTGAGCGCGCACAGCGAAAACAGCGCTTGTTGGACTTTATCCATTGACCTGCTTCCTCCGCGTTCAGCTTGGGGAAGGAGTCACATTGCGCTAGCCAGTGTTCTTTCTCACAGTAGGGGCACACTATCTTCCACTTCTCCGTTCTGGAGGGGGTACTGTGGCTCCTGCTGCTCGGTACTGACTCCGATTGGTGCATCACAGTCACCGATCTTCTTCCATCATTTAGTCGTCTGGTTCCTTCTCTGGAGCCAGGGGTGCTCCGTCCGAATGTATCTAGCCGTAGGCTGCTGACTTCTCTCGCCAGGAAGTCTGCTAGATCGAGGAGGTTCGGTTCGGGGCCATTCGGGTCTCTGTGGTCCCTCTGTTGCCTAAAGCGCTCCTGACGAGCGGGCGGCAGCTTCTCCAGAATCCTTTCCACATTTGAGTTGGCGTAAAGTTCATGCCTCCCCTTCTCTCTTTGCGCTCCCAACATCCCTACCAGGGACTGCACTCTGATGGACAGGTCGTCCAGTGCTCGATTGTCTATTGCTGGGGGTAAGCGGTCGATGTGTCGGATCTCCTGGATCACGTAATCCCATATGCGCCCATACCTCTGGTCCAGTGCTACCAGCGCTGCTGTGTATGGGGTGGTGGAAGTCGCGAAGGCGAGCGCTATATTATGTGCGCGGGGCACCTTTAAGTGCTTCAGTAGGATGGCGTATTTGTGGCGTTCATCCAATACATCCACCAACATGGTCTCCAGACACATGCGGAGTTCTGTATACTGGGCCCGGTTCTCTTGGGTGAAGTCGGGTACCATAGGCGTGCCAATGTATGACGCTGACTGTGGATACATCGGCGAGCGTTGGGGGAGAGGCCTCCTAGGCGAGTCTCCTCCCGCTCCTTGGTATGGGCTGGTACCGGCAGTGTACCATGGCCCGCTTGTCCAGGTGCTGTTCCTCGGTGCGGGTCGTGCGTCGTGCTCACCCGTGTATAGAGTCGGGGGTCTGTAGCGCAGCTCCGCGGGAGTATAGCCTGGGCTGTACCGGACCTCCTGGTCCGGTAGAGTACTGTGCTGTCTTCGGGCGTGGTTCTCCTCCTCTTCCTCTTCGTCTTCAGTTAGGTCATCCAGTGCTTGTAGTCTCTGGTTTAGCCTCTCCACAGGATATGCTGCTCCTTCCCGGTTGCTAGGTCTCGCTTGGACCGGTGGGGGGAGGTGGTCTGTGGGGGGTATAGACCTCGTCTGTTGGTCAAGTTCAGGGTTGTTTACTCGGCTAGGGGATGCCGCCCTGGAGGTGTGTCTAGACGAGTTCCTGGAGCCTCTGGCGGAGGGAGAGGGTGTTGTCCGTCTGATCAGCTGTTCTATTAGTTGCGACTGCTGTCTGTCGCGCGCTGCGTCCCGTTGAGCACCGGCTCGTTCTCGGGCCACATTCTCTTCCATCTGAATGCGTCTTATTTCTAGACGTATCTGCTCGTGTTCGCTTCGCTGCTGGATCTGCAGTCGGTCGCGTTCAGCAGCGGCGTTCAGGCTGATGAGGAAGGCCTGCTGTAGGGTCCTCTCTGCCTCGCTGGGAGAAGGCGGTTGTATAGGGGAGCCTTCCCTCGGGGTACTCCTTGCGGAGCCTTGGAGCTCTATCTCCACGGTGCTCTCCCCGTCTTCTTCCGTGCCGAGTTCTCTCTCGGTAGCGTTGTATTCCTCCCGGGACTCATCGGGGACTACTTCTTCAGTACTGGCGGGGTGTGAAGTCATGTCTGGTTCCCACTGGTCCCCACCGTGAACTTGGTCAGTTACATTAGAGCCCGTAGGGGCCTCTGTGGTCGGGGTAGTCTGGGCGTTGGGGTTAGACATACTTTTACTTTCTAGTTTTACCGCGTTTACTGTTAGTAGAAGACTAGGTTGTTGACTGACAGCGTAAGCCTCTAAGTACTGAGGGAGCCGTCGTTCGCGCTGCGGGCGTTGGTTAGGAGGATCGTTTCGTGGAGTGTTCATCATAGGCCATTTCAATATTAATAACACTATATTAATATTACACTAATTACCATCCGGCTCGAAGGACCAATTGTAACTGAGGGGTACAATTCCCTGACTGTATTACTAGATATGATACTTACTACCACTACCTTTGTACTTAATATTCGGCCACCCAGTACACGGCAAAAATATATTATCATGAACACTCTCACGTAGATGAAACGGATCCAACACAAATGTACGAAGTCGAAGTATGCGTTTATTACTACACAGCAATGGTGTGTAGAGCAAGCACTTAATCACTTAATTACATTTATGAATTGAAATAGTATGCACTTTTATGGCAAAGAGTATTCGTCGGTATATCAATAGAGAATGTCCAATCTCTGATGGCGCAGGTGGTAAATATACGACCTGGAATAGTTAAGGAATAACAGCAATGATACTTTAATGATTATATACTAGATACACTAAGGGGGGGTTAATCCGGTCGCTTGTAAGCCGACAGGAGTAGGAGGGGGGGGGGGGGTAGAATCCGGCTGCCTCGTCCGGCCAAGGGTATCCCAGGTGAACCCACTGTAGTGCCGTTCAATGCGCCGGCGATCCTTGGACCACAGATGAAAGCAGGTGGACTCTTTGTGGGCCGGCTCTCTCCGGTCCACGGGGGAGAGACGTGAAGCGACCTCGTCTTGCAGAGCGTCTCCTCACCTTGCGTCCTCTCCAGGGGGGGGGGGTTCCAACACACGGCAGTGTCGGGGGTCTTTATCCATGGAATAATCAAAGTATACAAAGCATAATCCGTGCCTGGGAAGGCGGGCTGTCGTCGGTAGAATAATCCGGTATACAGGTCCACTCGCTCGTCGGCTCTGGGGCTCCTCGGGTGCAGCTTCACATGGGGTCAACCACCCTGGGTAAGCAGCCAGTTCTCTGCCCGAAACGATGGGGTACTGACTACGGTAGTATTCTCACCGCACGAAGCACTATATATTAACAGACTATTATTAGCTTAATAGACTACGTCCAACTCGACGATATAGTGCCAAATATGACTATTCAAATATTAATATACACGATGTCTCAATACCGATGGTAGGCGAACTTGGCCTTACTCCCACACGTGGCGTCGCGGGGAGGCTTTTCGTCTGTGACTCTATTGGAGGGTAAGAAACTGGACTGAAAAGGAAGTCCTACTTTAGTAGCGCAGTATATATACGCACTATGAACAAATAGTCCCATTAGTGGTGCGGTAGCCAGATTCCTACGCGGAACTAGGACTTGTTCGTACATGTGGAGCGGTACGTTTGAACTGGGTCTGAGGGGTATGGCAGCCTGGCACCAAGGTCTCGACCAATAGTAGAATGGAGACTATTATGGGATGTTCAGTAGGCTAGAATGGATATTCAATGCATATTGTACAAGGAATATACAAGGGATATCAGGGAATATTAGAGAATATACAAATACAATTAAATATATATATATAAATAAATATATATATTCGGTTTAATCTGGCCCTTCACAACATTCACCCTATTTAACGGAATGAGTCATGACTTTCAAAAACCTACAAACTATGCCAGATTAAATATTATTAATATAAGTGTTATTTACTCTGTAATCAATGGAGCAGATAGCTTTAGATAAAGGATCAAATGTCTCCTCTTATCAATGTCTTGCACTGCCTCAATAACACTAGGAGAGAAAGGCTGTAGTTTACAGAGAAATATCACTTAGTGGGTGACTTATTGCACACTATCATTAATAAGAAGGGACCCTGTTTTCATTTTGAAATACATGACCAGCAGCAGCAACATGTGTATTAAAGGCGAACCTCTTTCATCTCAGATATTAAACAGTCAACCTCATACCAGCAATAACGACCATCTCTGACTGGAATAGTTTCAATACTGGCTACTGACTGTAGATCTGAAATAAAGGATCAACCACAAGGGGGAGCCAGTTTACCTGACATATTCTGCTCTTGTGTAGGAGAATGCTGTTATGCATCAAGTCATGGGCTTTTAACACAATACTTCTGTTATAAACTAGAAGACTAAGAATATAATAATTGGTGTGACCAATGTGAAAATAGTTACAAGCTGGGTTTATCACTCAAAAAGTTATTTTATAGGTAGTAGTAGTAGTTTTATTCAGTCATCACACCCAATACAACACAATCATTCCACAATCTTTGATTTGGCAGTAACTGAAAAGGTACAGACTGAAGCATAATGCGTATACATGCCTGTCCTATATTCTTAACAAAATTAAGACTCCAAAACACTATTCTAAAAGAAAATAACAAAAAGAATTATTCACATTTGTAATCTTAAAAAATAGCTATACAAACCATTGTCTTAAAAACCAAAAGTGAATGATTCTTATGTATATCAGCATTGTTCCACAAGTTAACCCCAACAATAGAAATACATCTCCTTTTAATCCCTTTCTTAGCTTTTTGAACAGTAAATTTACAAATGTCTCTCAAATCATATTTTCTTTCATGTATTGAAAAAAAAACTTTGCACACCGTCCGGGAGTAACTTCGCTTTAGCTCTGTACATTATTTGCATAATTTTATAATAAACCAAATCATTAAATGTCATAACATGAGACTTTATAAACAGTGGATTTGTGTGGTCATAGTAACCAGCCTTATGAAGGCTCCGGATGGAGCGCTTTTGCAGTAAGACTATCGGATTTACAGTATTTTATGTCGACCCCCACACTTACATATCCCCCATAGTAAGATATGTAAGGTGAGCAGTAGATAATGTACAAGGCTTTATAGTTTAATATATCCTTACATTTATACAAGATTTCTACTGACTTAGATATTTCCCCTTGAATATAGTTAACATGTTGTTTCCATGTTAATTACCTTTCTGAATAAATATTTTGCCACAAACTGGACAGCTAAATGGTCTACAATGACTTATTGTGCATTTTCACATTCCCTTTATCTCTGAACCTCTGAACCTGTTACAACAAATTAAACAACTAGAGTTTCTCTCCAGTATGACTTCCCATGTGTCTTCTCAGAACCCCATTATCACTGAACCAAAAAATACAAACTTCAGGATTTCTCTCCTGTATGACTTGTCGTGTGTCTGTTCAAACTTCCTTTCTCACTGAACCCTTTTCCACAAACTGAACAATTAAAGGGTTTCTCTCCTGTATGAGTCCTCATGTGGATCTTCAAACTTCCTTTCTCACTGAACCCTTTTGAACAAACTGAACAACTAAATGGTTTCTCTCCTGTATGAGTTCTCATGTGGATATTCAAATGTCCTTTGTGAGTGAACCCTTTTCCACAAACTGAACAACTAAATTGTTTCTCTCCTGTATGAGTTGACATGTGTCTGTTCAAAGTTCCTTTGTCACTGAAGCCTTTTCCACAAACTGAACAACTAAATGATTTCTCTCCTGTATGAGTTCTCATGTGGATCTTCCAATGTGCTTTGTCAGTGAATCCTTTTCCACAAACTAAACAACTAAATGGTTTCTCTCCTGTATGAGTTATCATGTGGATCTTCAAATGTCGTTTCTCAATGAACCCTTTCCCACAAACTGAACAACTAAATGGTTTCTCTCCTGTATGAGTTCTTATGTGGATATTCAAATGTCCTTTATCACTGAACCCTTTTGAACAAACTGAACAACTAAATGGTTTCTCTCCTGTATGAGTTCTCATGTGGATATTAAAATGTCCTTTGCGAGTGAACCCTTTTCCACAAACTGAACAACTAAATGGTTTCTCTCCTGTATGAGTTCTTATGTGGATATTCAAATGTCCTTTATCACTGAACCCTTTTGAACAAACTGAACAACTAAATGGTTTCTCTCCTGTATGAGTTCTCATGTGGATATTAAAATGTCCTTTGCGAGTGAACCCTTTTCCACAAACTGAACAACTAAATGGTTTCTCTCCTGTATGACTTGTCGTGTGTTTGTTCAAATTTCCTTTCAGATTGAACCCTTTTCCACAAACTGAACACCTAAATGGTTTCTCTCCTGTATGACTTATCATGTGTGTCTTCAAATTTCCTTTCAGAGTGAACCCTTTCCCACAAACTGAACAACTAAATGGTTTCTGTCCTGTATGAGACAAACTTAATGTTTTTTGTTTCTTGTCTGATATTAGCATCTTTAAACCTGACTGAGGTTCCCCACTCTCCTTCCAATCATCACTGTCATCAGTCTCAGGACAGTCTGAAGAGAGAAGCTGGCCATCTCTAGTTGGTTCTAAATCACCATCTGGATATAAGTTACTGGCTGGTTCTGATACTCGACAGTCCTCTCCACCAGGTTCTGTTTTCATCTGTCCAGTCGAGGTGCTGGGTAAAGAGTAAGCTTCTCTGTTTTTCTCCCTCTGGGTTTGAAGAGGCTGGAAGGACAGAGCGTTCTCTTGACCATCTTCACATTTCACTGGGTGAACTGTGATCTTGGAGAGATCAGCTTCTTCCAGCCCTTGATGTAGTTCCTCTTTGATCTGTAGGAGCTCTGGGTCCTGGGTTTGGCTGAGCAGTGAGGACAGAGTATTCTCTCCACCATGTTCATATTTCACAGGGTGTAAGGTCATCTTGGAGCCATCAGCCTCCTCTAGATCTTGACACAGTTCCTCCTGTTCCTCTTTAATCTGTAGGGACTCTGGGTCCTGGGTTTGGTTAAACCATGAGGACTGAGGTTTCTCTTCATCATCTTCACTCTTCACAGAGACGGGGTTGAAAGTGAACTTGATGATATCAGCCTCCTCCAGACCTTGAAGCTGCTCTCCCTCCTGACTGCTCCAGAGTTCCTCCTGTTCCTCTTTCATCTGTAGGGGCTCTGGCTCCTCCTGGCTCAGACTGGGGCTCCTCTCCTGCTGCTCAGGGGGAACCTCCTCTTCACAGACAGAGAGCTGTGGGGGGTCTGGAGGGAGGAATAATAATAATATGAATAACAAACATAAAGATGCAGTAGATAACTTTTCATCATTAACACATGGCCCATTTGACATCGAGTATCTATCATTTAAGATGTGAAAAAGGAATAATTTTTCAAGTTCAAGTTTCTTCAAGTTTCTTTAATAGTTTTACAGAAGTACAGAATCCTTTTATACAAAATGCTTCTTACTGTTACGCTCCAGAGACTGTGCTAGACAAGATAAGTATGAAATAAAATAAAATAGTATAGCATATAAATAGAAGTAAAAATAGAAGTCACAGTGTTCAGTATAGACATATGTACAATGTTCGATGCAGAATAGAAGTAACTGAGTTACCATACAATATACTATGCAATGTACTAATATACAATACTATATAGTGCAAAGCAGAAATGGGATGAGGTACAATTTAGGTACAATTTACAGTAAGGTGTACGAGTTGTAGTGCAAATCCTTTACCAATAAATATAAAGTGTGTTTAGGTGATCTAAAGTGTGGAGAGTGGGTGCTGCAGTGTGTTTGTTTAAAGTGAGTGTGTGCGTGTGGATGTGTGTGCTGTGTGCATTTGATGGTTGTTGCATAGTGTTTATTGTTCGTTGAGCAGCCTGATGGCCTGGGGATAGAAGCTTCTTCTGAGTCTTTCTGTGCTCGCCATGAGACTCCGGTATCGCTTGCCTGACCGCAGCAGTTCAAAGAGGCAGTTGTTTGGGTGGCTGGAGTCCTTGATGATTCTCTTAGCCTTACCCCTGCACCGCTTGTTGTAAATGTTCTGGAGGGTGGGAAGCCCCCCTCCATCCATACATTCCCGTTTTATACCGTGGTGAATATAAGTATGGTTTTAGAGCGGTTTAGGGTAATTCCTGGGAGGCTAGTAGGGCTGTCCCCGACTAAGGATTTGGATGGTCGACTATGATTGGCCAAAATGTGCTGTTAGTCGCCTATCGGTAAAAAAAATTATCATATTTTTTATATTAAAAAATATATATATATATATATATATTTTATCATTCCATTTGGGCTGTGGGGGGTGCTTAATGTCTGAAGGAGTCGACTGAAGGCTTCTTGTCCTCTGCAAAAGCATGCAATTGGTCCACTGATGGATACATCTTGATATTTGTCTAGTCTAGTGTGTTCATTAGATGGGTGAAATCCTCTTTCAGTGCCTCTGTGCCTGTTTTCGTAGGCAGTTAGCCTCTGGTATGCGTGCCATTAGCGTTAACCATGCTTCTAGGCCTCTTTTGTTTTGGAAAGAATGAAAAAAATAATAATAATAATAAATATATATATATATATATATATATATATATATATATATATATATATATATATATATTTTTTTGTATTCGACTAAGAGGTTGGCTAGTTGACTACGGCTCCTTTCGACCGATTAGTCGACTAATCTACTAATAGGGGTCAGCCCTAGAGGCTAGTAATAGGCTGCTGTGGTGATAAGAAAGTAGCGAGCCAGAGACGTGGTTCGAGTTGAGGTACTTTACTTCTCACTGCACATAGCATTTACAATAACAACCAACTTAACCCGGAACCGGAAGTGGTATTTACCCTTTCCCCTAAACAGTAAAACCCCCGCCCTTAAAGTGGAGATGAAGCATAGCGATAAACACATAGTCATAGCATCAAATTAGTATTTAGATAAACCACAGAAAAAAATCACGTTATAAAAATAAGGCGTTTCTAAGAAAAAACTATTTGTAATGTCCATTTATGTAGCATTTATGAACATGTGCGCCGCCATTTTGTTGCTGACGTCACGGTGTTGGTTTGGTGTATACACTGCTGGGTAGCTGCATAGTAAACATGGACTGTCGGGTCAGTCAAATGTTGCCTACCAAACAACGGGACCGCAGTGGTTCTTTTTGTATTGCTCCTGGCTGTGCAAACTAATTTTACCGTGTGAAAGAGAGAGGAAAGTTGGTTCATTTCCACAAACTACCAGTGAAAAAAACAGTGTTGTTTGCACGTTGGCTCAGGCTGGCTGCACTCAGGCGGCGCGATCAGCCTGTTGGACAGGGAATGAAGATCTCCAGAGAACACTTCATTGCCTCGGATTATGTTGTTGGGGTGGGAGGTTTGTCCAGAAGACCACTAATCAGCTGAAGCCCGATGCGGTTCCCTCTGTCTTCGACAGACAGACGCAGGCAGTTCAGCGTCGGGATCATTTAGCCTGCAGGCTACCTAGCTCCACTTCAACCAGCGTTGGGAGCTCCAACATTAGCTTGCCGATGCTACCAGCACATCGACAAGCTGCTGGAGCCAGCTAACGTTAGCTTGCTGATGCTACCAGCACATCGACAAGCTGCTGGAGCTCCCAACGCTGGTTGAAGTGGAGCTAGGTAGCCAGCAGGCTAAATGCTCCGCGACGCTGAACTGCCTGCGCCGGTCTGTCTGTCGAAGACCGAGGGAACACATATTTAGACAATGGCAGGTCCCTGGGGACGTAGGACTGGGGAAGGCAGTGGCGGGATGTTGGAATGGGAATAAGGGCATCGGCAACACCCCGGGACACTGTTCGATGGGAGGCGACGGACCAGGAAGCTGTGGCCTCCGGAAAAAACTCCCCAGGGACCCGCAGCGGCTGGCCGTACACCAGCTCAGCGGACGAGGCCTGGAGGTCCTCTTTGGGGGCAGAACGAAGACGAAGCAAGACCCACGGGAGGCGGTCAACCCAGTCGCCATCCGTAAGGGCAGCCCAAAGAGCGGCCTTCATGTCCCTATGGAACCGCTCACAAAGTCTGTTGCCCTGCGGGTTGTACGCCGTAGTGCGGTGGATCTTCACCCCCAGGTGCTCCGCAACTGCAGTCCAGAGCTCCGAAGTGAACTGGGGGCCCCTGTCGCTTGTGATATCCCCCGGTGTGCCAAAACGGGCCACCCAGCAGCCGATGAACGCCTGGGCCACCTCCGCTGCCATAGTGGAGGACAGTGGAACAGCCTCCAGCCACCTGGTGGTCCTGTCCACCATGGTGAAGAGGTGAGTATATCCGTGGGAGGGGGGCAGGGGGCCCACCAGGTCCACATTCACGTGGTCGAACCGCCTCTCTGGCACTATAAACGGTGCCAAAGGGGCTTTGGTATGGCGGTGCACCTTGGCACGCTGGCACGCCACACATGAGCTAGCCCAGGTCCTAACATCCTTCTGGAGGCCAACTTGACCCCCCAGGGCTGTACGCTAAGCTTTTTCACTAGGGGCACACTTGCCCCTAAATGAGATTTAGGGGCAAAACATATTTTTTAGGGGCAAATTTTTAAATAACAATTTTACCATTATTTATATCGATTGTTTTTGATTTAAAAAGAAAAAGAAAAAAAAGAATTTTATATAATTTTTTTTAATAAAATATATATATTATATAATCATACTTGTAGTTGTATTATCTGCGAGACATCGCCACCACGCAACAAGTCAAAATGCTCGCTATATGCAACCAGCTCCACTGTCTGTGTGTACTCGAGTAGCCTCCAGCTACGGCCAGGATTCTCCGGAGCTGCAGCTGGACCCTATACTGTAGCCTCCAGCTACGGCCAGGTTTATCCGGCGCTGCAGCTGGACCCTATTGACTATATTCAGCGTGCCCTCAGCTCGAATACGCATCGACTCATAAGACATTGATATCAGGAGCTATCTGTAGCTACTGCTATATAAGACAACTCCTCAGTGAACTATTTAGTTTAATGGGACGTTTAGTTTTGAACAGTGAGCTAACGCGCGCTATCATGCACTACTAGACTTGCTGGAGATATCAGGAGCTATCAGTAGCTAGCCTGCTGGCAGGCTCACCGAGGTCCCAGTGTCCCACTAGAGACTAGTGTTTACAACAGCCACGGGTGCGGGAGGGCTGGAGGAGGAGGAGCAGCAGACGCTGCAGCTCTCTCCGTGTGTCTGAGTTCAGTTCAGTTCGGCTCACTATAGGAGGTCGAACGCGTCGAAAATATGAAGCAATACTAACTTTACTTTTCTTCATAGCTAAATCAGACAGTCAGCCAGTCTATCAGAGTGAGTGCTCAGTCGATTGTTCCCGCTGATCATACCTGCTGAGTGCTCACTGCTCAGCTCGCATGAGTGACGTCATCGCGTCATCACACGCCTTGGATAATTTAGGAGTGAAATGCGAATGCAAGGCTTGAAAGCACTACTCGCAAGCCCGCCCCCAGATAATATTTACCAATCGCAACGGCCAATTAAAGGGGCAATTCGCGACCATCTCGTCACAGTGTACAGCCCTGCCCCACCAGCTTAGTCGAGGCCTTCACACCTGGGTGGGAAAGGCTATGGATCATGTTAAAAACCCGGCGCCGCCAGGCCGTAGGCACCATAGGGCGCGGTTGGCCAGTGGAGATGTCGCAGAGGAGAGTGGCGTTAGCTGTGTCGAACACCACATCCTCCAGCTGCAGTGCAGTAGGGCCCGTCCGATAGGCCTGAATGTCTGAGTCTGTGGCTTGGTCTGCCGCCATGGTGGCATAATCGAGTCCCAAGTGGACGGACCCGATGACCGCCAGAGAGAGGCAGTCGGAAGTGGCAAGTTGTCCTTGCCCGCCACGTGCTCAATGTCCGCGATTAACTCGGAGATCGCCGAGAGCTGCCGCTGCTGACGTCCCGACCACGGCTCCGAGGTCTTGGCCATGGAGAACGTTAGCGGCTTGTGGTCCAAGTTGTACAAGTTGCAAGGGGGGGTGGGGTAGTGTGTGTAGAGATATATTAGAGCCATATGGAATCCGCGTTCACGGAATCGCGGACGGAATCGCGGAATTGAGCAATAAAAATGGAATCAACTGTAAAAAAAATTAAAATAATTTTTTTATGTTGTGGGACTTGTACAGCACTTTGTTCAACTTTGTCAGTGCTGTAAAGTTTAAACCTTTTTAAATCTTAGACAAACAAAACACTTTGCTTTCATGAAATATTGTAAGCCGTGAACACAAATCTGTCAGTGCCGAGTCCGACCTCATCTTAAATAACAAACAGCATTGCTTGTAGTTAACAAAGAGAGGCAGAGTTGATTTTGCAAAAAAAAAAATATATATATATATATATATATGTGTGATTTTTTTCTTTTTCTTTTTAATAATCGAATTTTATTTTCATATTCGAATCCCATGCCCATCGAACGAAGCTTCGAAGTATTTCAGACAGCCCTATTAAATGGACTGTTATATATCTTATTAAATTGTGGACATTTATTCATTCCCACTTATTAGACACCATTTCTGATGGTAAAATGAGCGTACAAAGCAAAATACAGAATTCTGAAATATTAAAACGGAAAA
Source organism: Notolepis coatsorum (assembly GCF_963971535.1). Taxonomy (NCBI): domain Eukaryota; kingdom Metazoa; phylum Chordata; class Actinopteri; order Aulopiformes; family Paralepididae; genus Notolepis; species Notolepis coatsorum. The sequence goes on along the minus strand of NC_140176.1, from coordinate 2,147,504 downwards.
AACGGAATTTGGAAAAAAATTTAATGGGATTTGGAAAAAACAGGGTAGGTGTGAACGCGCCCTAAGTGTGACAGCCAGAACAGAAACATTACACTAGCTACTTCGCCATATAGTCCATTCTCAGTGTACGTGTGCACCAGTGGAGGTTTCTCTATGACAACACGTGAAATACAAATTCATTCATAATTATTATTAATTTACATATATATATATATATATATATATATATATTTTTTTTTTTTTATTATTATTATTTAAAAAAAATTTATTACAAAAGTTTTCCTCTGTAAAAAATGCCAGTGAATTTTTTTTTCTTCAAAAATTGCCAAAATGTACAGCTCTGAGCAGGCCTGCACTGCAGTAATGACTGCAGTAATATTCGTGCAGAATATCTGCACAGGTTGACCCAATTTAAATAAATAATAGCCAATCAAAATAGGCTATTAATGTCATCTAAGCACGGTCTGTGCAGTTTAACTCTTGCCATTGAATGGGGGATTGAATGATTGACAGCCTTGTTATCCAATCAGCTAATGGTTTCTCTTTTGCTGCTCTGCGGCTCTGCAGCTAGCATGATTGACAGCCTTGTGGCCCAATCAGATAATGGTTTCTCTTGTGCCATACTGCGGCTCTGCAGCTTGTTTACAAAATAATTTTTATCTCAGGAAGATAACTTGTTGGAGCTAACGTAGCTAAAGGGCTACCACCGCAGCTATCAGGCCCAGGGTGGAGTGTTTTGTTATTGTTCATGAACTTATTGTGCATCGTTTGATGATATATATATATACACCTGCGATAAAAGCTAAATGTGACAACAACGTCATCGCCTCGCGGGCACTTTGAATTCTCTAGTACTGTAGATAGCGTTGCAATGGAGGAAGGAGATATTGTCGACTAGCTTGCTTGCTAGCTAATGTTACGCAAGTCTTGTGAATGTCTAAACAGGGCTGATGGCATTGATGAAGCTGATATCAATAACAACAATGCCTCTCCATTGTGCATCGTTTGATGATATATATATATTTTTTTTATCTCCGTCGTTGTAAAACGAAAGCCTGCAGTGCTTAGCCTCAGCCGAAGTGTAGTAGTTCTAACTTCACTCGGGAGACAAAAGCCAAACATCAATTTGATGCAACAAGCTGGCTCGCGATGCACTATTGTTTACATTTTCCATGGGATTAATGCACGTGGCTCGAGTCGGACTCGTCACATGGAGAAGCTGCACTATTCAACGATAGATGAGATCGATCGAGATACCGTCTTTATGGGTAAGTCGTGTCTTCTTGGCTTTAGAATGTCAGTTTGTGTAACGTTACTGTAACCGAATTGAAACCGCATCATAACTCCTACATCGACCATGTCACTTTTCAAAAGGCATGAATGAATGAAAACTTTATTTAACAGATTGGAGAATGGGTACAATATACAGTATGGCTCAATACACATAATTATTAAGGAGATGCAGACCAGATAAAGACTTTCGTCTTGTTTACATCAGGGTCCCCCATTTTCAATTCATAGTGAAATGTATCTTGTGTTATTAGGAGCCCTGCTAAAGTTGGTAGCTAACGTTATATTGATAATGTTTCAATATTATCAGGTTGATATTATTAGGTTGATAATGGTGTCAGTGTTTCAGATAGCAAGGTGGAGATCTTTGTTAACTAGTAGAGCTTTGGTTGAGACAGATTATAGTGCTGTCTCTTAAAACTCATAAACAAGTATTGAGCAAGACAAGTTAGTCTGTTGTGTTGTGCGTATTGTATGGGAGGGATATGAGGACTGTGTGTATGTGGCACTGAATTGATGTAAACAAGACGAAAGTCTTTCTCTGGTCTGCATCCCCCTTAACAATTGTGTGTATTGAGCCATACTGTATTGTACCCATTCTGCAATCTGTTAAATAAAGTTTTCATTCATCATTCATTCATTCATGTGTAGAAAGAAGAACTATAACATTCTCATTCTCAAAGACCACAGTCTTAAACACACGCACACACAAAAGATACATGGACTATTGTTATTGGACACAAGCCACACACATGGACCCTGCACTGCACCATAATACACCTGTGATTATAGTATACTTGTTATCACACACACACACACTCTATCTCTCTCTCATTCAGTTCTGTTGTGTTAATATAAACCCGCCGTGGTCTCTCTCTGTCTCTCTCTCTCATTCATTCATTTCATTGTCTGAATGAAGACTGTCTGAGCTTGTCCCAGTCTGCCAACCACTGCACATCCACAACACAAGAAATAAGCATCTTATATTTGGCAAGAGGAGAAGGCTCAATTGTGCTAGCCTAAGCATAGCTTGTAGGGGTCCACAGATCTGGAACAAGCTTGACGAAAATCTAAAAATGACTAAAACCTTTAAAACATTTAAAAAATCACTGAAAGAGGAACTGCTTAAATCATATCTCTAATTAAAAAATTATAACTTAGGAATACAATTGTCTGTATTATGTATCTCTGTTATATGTCAGTTAGTAGGTAGGTGTGTAAACCTACCCACGTTGTATTGTTTTGTTTTGTTTTTTGTTTATTGTTTTGTTGTTTATATTCTGTTTGTATCTGTGTTCAGGCTCCCTCCAAAAGCTTTAAATAGCTTCTTGGGAGACCTGGCACATGCACACAATTTGCGACATTGTTATATCACATGAGGATACTCACATGTAATGTATCGTGTGTGTGTGTGTGAATAAATTCATTCATTCATTCATTGTCCTTGTGTTACATAAAACCCATCTGTGGCCTCGTGCAGAGGAAGGTGGTAAATACATGTTAGATATTCCAATGTACAGTTTTGCATACCATTGACTCAGAATGGTCTGTGTTATTGAAATCGTCACAGCAGTATAGTTTGTGTATACTTCAGAAGTATGATATTTAAACATGGTCCCCAAAATGAATGGAAGCGAATGAGGAGCCTGACACCTGGGAGGAATGGGGGTGTTGCAGCGTTGGGGATGTTTAAAAAATATAATTTAATATATAATATAATATAATAATTTGTGCTTCACCTAAAAAATTGGTCAGCAGCCTCCACTGGTGTGCACTGGAGGCTTCAAGTAGCCTATGCCTTTTTTATGTTTATATGTTACTACTTTTTAAAAACGGAGCTCACTTTTGCTGGTTGTCCGCAAAACTAAGATGGCGGCGGTCTCGTGACGTCAGAGTGTCTTGTGTGTGCATGTGTGTGTGTGTTAGAAAGAGAGTAGTTGAGCCTTGTGTGATCTAATCTCCTCCATACTCATGTGTATAAAGTGATCCCAGCCTCCTCAGTCTCTCTGGTCATGTTAGTAAGTAATTGATTGATTGATTGAAAACTTTATTAACAGATTGCAGAATGGGTACAATACAGTACAGCTCAACAATACACACAATTGTTAAGGGGATGCAGACCAGAGAAAGACTTTCGTCTTGTTTACATCAGGGTCCCCCATTTAACTAGGCTGCACTAGTCTCTCTGATCATGTTAGTACAGTAACTAGGCTGCACTAGTCTCTCTGATCATGTTAGTACAGTAACTAGGCTGCACTAGTCTCTCTGATCATGTTAGTACAGTAACTAGGCTGCACTAGTCTCTCTGATCATGTTAGTACAGTAACTAGGCTGCACTAGTCTCTCTGATCATGTTAGTACAGTAACTAGGCTGCACTAGTCTCTCTGATCATGTTAGTACAGTAACTAGGCTGCACTAGTCTCTCTGATCATGTTAGTACAGTAACTAGGCTGCACTAGTCTCTCTGATCATGTTAGTACAGTAACTAGGCTGCACAGCCGACAAACATAGTTGCTGCATAAACAATATCCAGGTAAGATGGCGGACGGTTATCCCATGATTTATGGCGTAATGTCGCATCTAATGTTTTATTTATGGCAGCATCACTGGTCTAACTGTTGGGTACATTATTATTAATGGTTAGGCAATTGTGAAATACCGTAATCACAAACGGGAACATATTGATCAAAGAATAATGTCCAAAGGACCTTCTGATTAAACAAACCTGCTTTGTGTTTCTTCATCTCACTTTCACAACACTCTGAAGTTTACGGCCAGTCTCGACTCCTCCTTAGTTCAGATGTGTCTCCAGCAGCTGCAGTTAGTCCGTTCTTTACACGATCACTGCATCTAGATCTGTTCAGAGAGTTAACGTTAGAGATTAGCAGCGTTAGCTCGTTATAGCAACAGACAACGACAACGAGGTGAAGCATGGAGTGTGGTGCACCTGGTGGCTAGGACGAGACATTGCATGGCATTTCCGTATTTCCTGGTGACGTCAGGGAGGGCTGGACCAATCAGCTACATCTGCGTCACGCGGCACCCCACGCCCCGCCTATTTGGAAATAAACAGCCAATAGCTGCCTCACACGGGGAAAGCCCGTGGCCGCGACAGACCGCGCGCTGATTGGCGGAGAGGGGACGTCACTCCACATTGGGCCTAGCCCCTCCCCCCTGACCAGGCTCGGTTGAGACGTGCGGTTGGAGAGAGTGCGAGAGAGAGGGAATCAGGGATGATGAATGAATGAATGAATGAATGAATGAATGAATGAATGAATGAATGAATGAATGAATGAATGAATGAATGAATGAATGAATGAATGAATGAATGAATGAATGATGAATGAATGAAAACTTTATTTAACAGATTGCAGAATGGGTACAATACAGTACGGCCCAATACACACAATTGTTAAGGGGATGCAGACCAGATAAAGACGTTTGTCTTGTTTACATCAGGGTCCCCCATTTTCATTCATAGTGACATTTATGACATACACAACATACATGACATTTATGGCATAGGGACATACATGACATACAGGTATTTAGTACTGTTACATTTGTGACATACGATATGCAAATATACAGTACTGTTACCCATAGATCCTGACAGAGTATATGATGGGGAGGGGACTGTACATTAGGAGGGGGTGGGTGGGTGGGAGAGAAATATACATGCGGTGGGGAGGAGACTGTCTATTAGGAGGGGGTGGGGGGGTTTGGACATTTACGGTGGCCAGTTTCGAATTGCAGCCTCCCGTAGGTTTTGAATGTGGGTAGGGATTCACATTCCTTTACAGCTTTGGGTAGGGCGTTCCACATTGATGTGGCATAATTGCGAAACGTGTTTACTCCCTTGTTTGAGCCGAATCTGGGTTTAACATGATTTGTTGAGCTTCCTTCCTAATTTATGCAAATGACATGTCGTCAGCCTGTGACTGCAACTTGTTCCTGTTTGCGGACGACTCAGCCCTGCTGGTCTCTGACAAGAACAAGTTGCAGGTTGAAAAAACCCTCAGCTCGGAACTCGGCAAAATCTGCATATGGCTCGCTGATAACAAACTATCATTACACATGGGCAAAACAGAGTCCATTCTCTTCGGTTCAAATAACAAACTCAGCAAGACCGACGGCTTCTCAGTTGCAGTGGGTGACAATATTGTCACAAGGAAAGACGAAATTACCTGGGTTCCATCCTAGAGGCAAATCTTTCCTGTGACAAAATGGCATCCAATGTAATAAAAAAAGTCAACCAACGAACTAGATTCTTGTACCGGATCTCCTCTCTGGTAAACAAGAATACCCTGAAGACTCTGGCAGGAGCACTCATTCAAGGGTACTACGACTATGCGTGCACCTCATGGTACCAAAGCACCTCAAAGGCGCTTAAAACAAAATTACAAACATCACAAAACAAACTGGTCAGACTACTACTTGACCTTACCCCCAGAACCCACCTCACCCCTGCCCACTTTGACAACCTAGGATGGCTTAGAGTAGACGACAGAGTACAGCAACTTGCAATGGGCCTGGTCTACAAGATACACTATACGACTAAGGTACCCATGTACATGTCAAAATACTTCCCAAAGGTCAGTGAATACCACAACCACTACACCAGAGGAAGCTCAACAAATCATGTTAAACCCAGATTCGGCTCAAACAAGGGACTAAATACGTTTCGCAATTATGCCACATCAATGTGGAACGCCCTACCCAAAGCTGTAAAGGAATGTGAATCCCTACCCACATTCAAAACCGCTCTTAAAGAGCACCTACGGGAGGCTGCAATTCGAAACTGGCCACCGTAAATGCCCAAAACCCCCACCACCTCCTAATAGACAGCCTCCTCCCCACCGCATGTATATATTCCCTCCCCACCCACCCACCCCTTCCTAATGTACAGTCCCCTCCCCATCATATGTATATACTCTGTCAGGATCTAGGGGTAACAGTACTGTATATTTGAATACCGTTTATGTCACAAATGTATCAGTACTAAATACCTATATGTCCCTATGCCATAAATGTCATGTATGTTGTGTATGTCATAAATGTCTATATGAATTGAAAATGGGGGACCCTGATGGAAACAAGACAAACGTCTTTCTCAGGTCTGCATCCCCTTAACAATTGTGTATATTGAGCCGTACTGTATTGTACCCATTCTGCAATCTGTTAAATAAAGTTTTCATTCATTCATTCATTCATTCATTCATTGTGGTCGTGGTATTCACTGACCTTGATTTGATTGATTGTATGTCATAAATGTCCTGATGAATTGAAAATGGGGGACGCCGATGTAAACAAAACGAAAGTATTTTTCTGGTCTGCATCCTCTTAGCATTGTACCCATTCTGCAATCTGTTAATACGTTTTCAATCAATCAATCAATCAATAAGAAGGACAACCATAAGCATCCTTCCTCCAGAAATCAACCAATCCTGGGCACTCCCATACCATATGGAAAAAGGTACACAAGGCGTTTTTGTGTGCACAAAGCGCTTTTAGGTGATGGTATGGCTTTCTTTATGTAATATGCATGGAGTAAAGTATATGTCCTATATATAAAATCAAAATGGATGACTTGGTGGTTGGGAATTCTGGAGGATAGCAAAATGTTTTTCCAGATTAATAGCCCATTTAGACTGCTGTTATTGAATGGTATATCCACACTGGCGCACTCTATCAATGGGTAGAGGTTTTGAAGAAGTCTTTGCCAACATGGCGTAAACCGCTGAGACCAGACCCCTGGGTCTGGTAAATATTGTGTGAAATGGTTGGGTACCTAATTGACTATCCCAAGGTACAACATTGCTGTGCGCAATAGAAGCTAGAAGAAAGTGCCAGGTGAATTAAAGTGTTTCTGAATGTCTTGGAATGCTACCCCAAACAAATCAGCAAGTGTAAGAACTCCCTTATTACACCACTGGGGGGCAGTATTGGACGCCTCCCAACTGGAGACCAGTGTTATCATGGGCGATTGAAGGTACAAATTTGGTGTCATTTTCCTGAGATTTTCTGCAAGACTGCGAACTGAGATTAGCTCAATAATGATGGAGCCAAATTAGTTTTTTGATTGTTTGATAGATATATTGGAATAGATTACATATTGTAATTGTAACCTATGAGGGCCGTACAGAATTTTCCTCTATATAGGGTGCCAGGACACCAATAGTACCATTGGAAGGTTGGTAGTCCCGATCCACCTTCACCTTTTTCCCTCTGGAGGGTTGAAAGTTTGAGTCTGCCAGAGGGAGCAGCATGGAGCTGAAAACGCTAATTTGTGGAAGAATATTAATTTTAATATATGAAAAAGATAATGGAATTAGAGGGGATAACCCTGCATGGACTATAACGCATATTATTATGACCATCCTCTGCACCTTTGTATACGGTTTACTTTGTCATATTTTATATTGCTTATATTGATTGTAACTTATATTATGACCAATAGGGTATACAGACCATCATCTGCACCTCTGTGTATATGGTTTATTTGATTAAAATTGTATATTTAGATTTAATTCGTTTATTGCCTATATATATTACTCTCCTATTACCGTGAGCATTATCTGTACCCCTCCTGCTGCTATGACGACTGAATCTCCCAAAGGGGATCACTAAAGGAATATCCTGTCCAGTCCAGAGGATAGAATGTTTTCCCCTCTGCATGGGTGAGACCTGTTTGCTGCCATCTCCACATTGACCTCTTTGAAGTGTAAGAGAAGGGGAGCCATGTTTTTATTTACTTGAAATAGTGCATGTATGGCTGTGTATGACAGTATACTAAAGTAACTATATCAGACATTACAAGTTCTGCAATAAGGTCAACCTAAGGTCAGTCTGTCTACTTCAAAGACACGAAACAGCAAACACACACACTTTCTATGCCTATAATGGGGAAATGGCAGATTTGAGTGGTGAACAGTAAAAATTACAAACTTTACTATTTTTCTCAAAGATGAAACCCTAACATTACAGAATGCATGATTATTATTTGTAATGGCTATGAGATTAAAACATGTGGTTTTAATGGGAGTTAATGGGACATTTCTGTCCTCAAATTACTTAAGAATGATTACAGAATTGTAAATCTGCTACACAAAAACGAATAATGCATCAAAGTCAATATTTTGTCTAATCTTTGACATATCCAAGACTGATGAGACCGGTGGTTGCTCTCTAGTGGTTAATGTAGCGCAGTACTGGAGGCAAGCGCTACCGGAGTCTCATGGCCAGTACAGAGAGACTCAGAAGGAGCTTCTATGCCCAGGGCCCAGGAGTTCAAAACTTTTAATCCCTATCTGATCCGATCCCATTTTTAAATCGCATTTTTCGTGATCCAGGATCAGACAACTCTGCCAGATTTTGTCCCGGTATTTCAAAGCAATCCAGGATAGGATCACCCTGATCCAGATTGAGACTTTTCAAGATTACTAGATCCGAATATCAGTGCTTTAATCCTACCGATCTCCGATGGGAAAAAAGGAAGACAAGGACCACATTGCAGAGACATCTATAATGTCTAATTATATTGTTAAATACATAAAGGACATCAAATCATAATGGAATTGTAATTATTTTTTAAAAAGACTCCCACTAGGGTAACATAAAAAAAAACTTGATTCAAAGGCAGCTGGATCATCCAGACGTGCTTTGAGGAGCTGCATTCTAAGTGAGATTTCTGTTTGCTGAAGGTGATGACAGATGGACTTTTTTTTTGTTGAAGATATTTTTTCTTTAACCTAAATTACATTTGTGATTGACAATCTTTGTTGTGATACTTTTATGAGCATAAACATTTTACGTCATCAGCATTTGGTTGAAAACAAAATAGGCCACCATTAACGTGACCAAAAAATTAAATAAAAAATAAAAGATTGATTTGCCATGAAGGCTAAGAATTGTGTATTATTTCAGTTAACAAACTTTGCCATCGTATTTATATTGAAACATATTCTTTTGGAAATCCACCCCTCTGATGGGATCAAGAGAATCCAGTTTTTTGGGAACAAATTGATCCCAATCCTGTGTTGTCGGTTTGAAATACCCGTTTTGAAGATTTGATCCAGATTAAAGCTTGGATTTGATTTCCTGATCTGATCGGATATCAAAGTGATCCTGATCCTGTTTTTTGGTTTAGAACTACCCACAATCCAAATCTGATAGGGATTAAAAGTGTTGAACTCCTGGGCCCAGGCCATCAGGATGCTCAATGACTCCATGTAACAACCCATCATCTACACTCACTGCACACACATCCACATGTACACACTCACTTTAAACAAACACTCACCTTACCACTCACTTTATATTGATCTATTATTAAAGAGATTTGCACCACTTTCATACCTCATTTGCACCCTACCCCAAGTTTTCTCTCTGCATTCTACCTCACTGGTAGTCATTTTACTCTGTATTGTATATATGTATATTGACTTTACCTACTTTTTACTTCTTAATTATTTTGTACTTACTTTCTCTTTACTGTATGTAGCACACTCTCAGGGGCCAATACAGAAACAAGCATTTCATCATAAAGTATCCTGTATTTTGTTCTGACAAACTTGAACTTGAACTTAACCAGGATCCCCAGTACAGAACTGAAAGGGTCTATAGCTGTCAATACATTGGCCATAAATATAACTGATCAGGAGAATAACCAGACACTTCTGTGATCTATTGTCTATATGAGGGGTCAGCGGACAAGTGGTCGGGGCTCTTTTCCACAACCACTGACTCTGTGGGAGTGTGAGGAAGAGAACACATGATGTGATTGAATAAAGTACCAGAGAAACACACTCTCTGGCTGTTCGAGTTCTTTTAATCTCCAATTCCCACTACACCAACCAGTTGCTGGGATTAGATCAACCCAACCAGTTGCTTTTTTTAAATGGTTGTTTAACCCATTCCGTTTTAATTTGACTGCTTTTGCTGTGCTGCATCAGTCTGTCTCACCATGCTCCTTTTATTAGCTTTTATCTAATTCATTACTTCATTACCACTATAGTTGTTTTATTCCTATTTCAATTATTGTGTTGTATTTATTTTACATGATTTCTACGTTAAGCACTTTGTATTTCAATCTTGCACAAAAGGCTCTATATAAATAAAGTTTGATTTGAATTTTAAAAACAACCAACAGGCATTTTTCTTAATGTGTAAAATCTTGTTTTTTTTATTTGTGTTTCTTTGTTACTTAACTGTATTGAAAGGTCCTTTATAAATACAGTAACATTATAATCATGATTAAGCACCTATTGAGGAATTTGATGTTAAACTATTGATTATTGTTACTCAAGTCTCAGACCTGATTACCTGAAATCCTTCCAGAATGGCTTCTACTTCCCTTCCTAATGACACATTCAGTAATGACCTATCCATCTGTTTACCTCAAATAAAAATCAGGTGAATAATATTTGTTCTACATACTTTGTTAACATTTAGTTCCTCATCAGGTCCAAGGTACTTTATTATTTATAAAAGTAAGGCGTTAAATGCTCCGCTCAATAGGAGTTCACTCCACCTGGAATATGACCTCTCCTGGATATCTCTATAAATCACTGGTATTGGCCTTCCCCCATATCTCAATATTGATAATTGAAAACAGGAAGAATGGCTTCTCGTTTACCTGGGCACACAATTAAATATTAGTACCTGGCTCTACTTTTCAATCAATGACATAATTTTTTAGATTAGATTAGATTCACTTTATTGTCATTACACCTGTTCTGGCGGTAGGCAAACTGGTAGAGGTTAAGTGAGGGTGGTAGGCAAACTGGTAGGGGTCAAGTGAGGGTGGTAGGCAATCAATCAATCAATCAAATCCTTTATTTAACCAGATAAGCATCATTGAGATTAAAATCTCTTTTTCAAGAGCGATCTGGCCAAGCAAGGCAGCAGAAAGTTTCAACATAAAAAAGAACATCACAATAAAATACAGATAAAACATTTACATCAAGCTCCAATTTCAGGCAAGTTATCAAACAGGCAAATGATCAAACACAGTTGCACTGACCAAGGGAACTGAGTTCGTAGGATTTTAAAATGGCTTTGAATTCTCCGAGGGTGACCAGTCCTGGTAATTTTAGGTCCTCCTGTATCTTGTTCCAAGATGAAGGAGCAGCATATTTAAAAGCCCTGGTAGGGGTCAAGTGAGGGTGGTAGGCAAACTGGTAGGGGTCAAGTGAGGGTGGTAGGCAAACTGGTAGGGGTCAAGTGAGGGTGGTAGGCAAACTGGTAGGGGTCAAGTGAGGGTGGTAGGCAAACTGGTAGGGGTCAAGTGAGCGTGGTAGGCAGGATTTAAGGTGAGCCAGGACTAGCCTCTCGAAGCACTTCATGATGATGGAGGTGAGTGCTACGGGTCGGTAGTCATTGAGGCTCTCTGGGGAGGCGTGTTTAGGGACAGGGATGATGGAGGTGACTTTGAAGCATGTGGGAACTTTTGCCTGGGCCAGGGACAGATTGAAAATCTCAGTCAGGGGCGGCCGAGTAGCGCAGCGGACTAAGCGTCTGCCTACCACCGCGGAGACAGTGGGATCGAATCCAACTGCCAGCGGTACCTCCGGCTTGTCGGTCGTCCGTGCTGACACAATTGGCAGTGTCAGTGGGTGGGAAGCCGGCGTGGGTGGGTCCTGGTCGTTGTAAACAGCGACTCCTACAGTTCGGTCGGGGCGCCTGCACAGCGAGGGAAGGATCTGGAGAGAGGTAGTGTGACCTTCCACACGTTACACTCTCCCAGTGAGAGTCCACGCTGCCAGGCTGGCTGCCGGCTGGCTGCACATGTGTCGGAGGAAAGCATGTGATAGTCTCCGGCCTCCCGGACCAACAGTAGGGGGGGGGGGTGCGCAACGACCAGGAAGGGGATTGGCATAACGACTAACAGTGGGATGGGAGAAAAATCGGAAAAAGGAGGGGGGAAAGATTAAAATATGATATATATATATATATCTCAGTCAGGACCCCTGTCAGCTGCCCAGCACAGACACTGAGTACCCGCCCGGGGATCCCATCGGGTCCGGCAGCTTTTCGTGTGTTGGTTTTGCACAGTTCCGGAAACACGTCAGTGGGGGAGAGTGTGAGGGTCAGGTGGTTGGCCGGGGGTGGGGGTCGTGATGGCCCTCTCGTGGTTGTCCCTGTCAAAATGGGCGTAAAAGTAGTTTAGGTCGTCTGGGAGGGAGGGGTCAGTGGTCGGGGGGGGTGGCGTGTTTGGGTTTGTAGTCTGTAATGGCCTGCAAGCCCTGCCACATGCGCCGGGGGTCAGAGCCATTTAGATGCCCCTCGACCTTGCGTTTGTCGCTGAAGATTAGGGACAAACGCAATTGGCACAAGTGTAAATCATGGATTAGTCACTCAGTTTTAATGTCCGACTTAGCTCACCTCGTTTGTCTGCTGGCTGTGGATCCTATGGTCACAAGTTCAAAGCACTCTTGGTTAATTTTTTTTTTTTTTTAACGTTTATTTAATTTATCCACTCTGGTTGGATGGTGTGTATGTATGTATGTATTGTGCTGTATAATGACAATACATTTGAATCGAATCTCATTTTGAAATCGCTACCTGTTGAGTGGATCACCATGGTGCAATGCAATTGTAGGAGCCAAATCATATGATGATAAATAGTAACTTTATTGCCCCCTTAGAAGTGTAGTTTATTATGGTATTCGTGCTTTGTGTTTATTAATATTTGTCAATGAATTCCAAGATGGAGACTTACCTGGTCAACTCCCCAACTCACCTCCGAAGCTGTCTGCCACTGTCGTGTCCATAGGCAGCGTAGCGATTTCAAAATGAGATTTGATTAAAATTCGATTCGATTCGATTGTGTCATTATACAGCACAATACATACATTACATACACACCATCCAACCAGAGTGGATAAATTAATTAAACGTAAAAAAAAAAAAAAAAAAAGATTTAACCATTTGAACTTGTGACCATAGGATCCACAGCCAGCAGACAAACGAGGTGAGCTAAGTCAAAGGTTAAAACTGAATGACCAATCCATGATTTACACGTGTGCCAATTGCAATCTAATCTTCAGTATTGGCATTAATAAATCAGATGTCATGCTAATATGTCATGTTCTACAGTAGGACTTACTACTGTGATACCCATTTCAAAGTGCGTGTGTACGAGGCTCGCTCTCGACGCATTATTCCTACGCTCATACCGGGGGGGGGGGGGGGGGGGCAAAACTAGCGTACGTCAGTGGCCAATCAGAGCGCAAAACGCGAACGCGGAAGCAAACATGCGTTAGGATAAGAATAGACGCGACCAGGAAGGGAATTGGCATAACGACTAATTTGGGATTGGGTGAAAAATACAGAAAGCCCAAAAATAAATAGAATAAAAAAATAAAAATAATGATGGCATTCCAAGGATTGATTGATTGATTGAAAATTGTATTAACAGATTGCAGAATGGGTACAATACAGTACAGCTCAATACACACAATTGTTAAGGGGATGCAGACCAGAGAAAGACTTTCGTCTTGTTTACATCAGGGTCCCCCATTTTCAATTCATCATAACATATATGACATACATGACATATAGATAGACAGTACTGCTACATCTATACATTTATGACATACCAGATTTACAAATACAGTACTGTTTGTGATACAAAAAGAGTTTAAAAAAGAGAGTATATACATTTGACGAAGAAACTGTACATTGGAGGAGGTGGGGTGGGGGGGTAACTGTACATAGGAGGGGTAATTGGGTAGGTGGGGTGGGGTGGGGGGACTGTACATAGGAGGTGGTTGGGTGGGTGGGGTGGGTGGGGGGTGGGTAGGCGGGGTGGGGGGGGGGTAACTGTACATTGGATTATCGACGAAAACTTACTTGGTTCCAAGAAGAGGGTCTTGTGTATTATTGGGTTAGGACATTTACTGTACATTAGAGGGGGTTGGGTTAGGACATTTACAATGGCCAGTTTCGAATTGCAGTCTCCCGTAGGTGCTCTTTGAGAGTGGTTTTAAAAGTGGGTAGTGATTCACATTCCTTTACAGCTGTGGGTAGGGCGTTCCACATTGATGTGGCATAATTGCGAAACATGTTTAGTCCCTTGTTTGAGCCGAATCTGGGTTTAACATGATTTGTGGAGCTCCCTCTGGTGTTGTGGTCGTGGTATTCACTGACCTTTGGGAAGTATTTTGACATGTACATGGGTACCTTAGTCGTGTAGTGTATCTTGTAGACCAGGCCCATTGCAAGTTGCTGTACTCTGTCGTCTACTCTAAGCCATCCTAGGTTGTCAAAGTGGGCAGGGGTGAGGTGGGTTCTAGGAGTAAGGTCAAGCAGTAGTCTGACCAGTTTGTTTTGTGATGTTTGTCATTTTGTTTTTAGCGCCTTTGAGGTGCTTTGGTACCATGAGGTGCAAGCATAGTCGTAGTACCCTTGAATGAGTGCTCCTGCCAGAGTCTTCAGGGTATTCTTGTTTACCAGAGAGGAGATCCGGTACAAGAATCTAGTTCGTTGGTTGACTTTCTTTTATTACATTGGATGCCATTTTGTCACAGGAAAGATTAGCCTCTAGGATGGAACCTAGGTATGTAATTTCATCTTTCCTTGTGACAATATTGTCACCCACTGTAACTGAGAAGCCGTCGGCCTTGCTGAGTTTGTTATTTGAACCGAAGAGAATGGACTCTGTTTTACCCAGGTGTAATGATAGTTTGTTATCAGCGAGCCAGGTGCAGATTTTGTCTAGTTCCGAGCTGAGGGTTTTTTCAACCTGTAACTTGTTCTTGTCAGAGACCAGCAGGGCTGAGTCGTCCGCGAACAGGAACAAGTTGCAGTCACAAGCTGACGACATGTCATTTGCATAAATTAGGAACAGTAGCGGTCCTAGTATGCTTCCTTGTGGAACACCACAGCTCACTGGGAGGGGGGGCGGGGGGGATAGGGTACCGTTTACCTCCACCATCTGTTCTCTCCCCTCCAGGTAGGATTGCATCCAGCTCACTGATAGACTATCAAAACCAATTGCTTTTAGCTTGTCAATCAGAATAGAGTGATTGACAGTGTCGAAGGTCTTTTGTAGGTCCAGCATGACCATGCCGCAGTATTTGCCCACGTCCACCTCTTGTTTGATGTGGTCGTTCAAATAGAGAAGGCATGTGTCAGTGGAGTGGGATGTTCTGAAGCCAGATTGGAATTCGAAGATTAGATTTTTTTCCGCAAGGTACTTTTCGACCTGTTCGTATAAAAATGTTTCCATGACTTTCGAGATGGAGATAAGAATAGAAACAGGGCGGTAGTTGCCTGGGTCTAATTTGCTGCCCTTTTGTGCAGGGGGGTTACTCTCGCAATTTTGAAGTCTTTGGGTACGTATCCCTGTTTTATGGAGAGGTTTATTATGTGTGTGATGACTGGGGTGATGGCGGCTGCTGAGTCTCAGAGGAATTTGGAGGGGATATTGTCATGGCCAGTGGCCTTGTTAGGTTGGAGGGCGCTCAGTCTTTTGAGTACCTCAGCTGTTGTTACCATTTCTAGTTTGAAATCGTCTTTGTGGACCCCTAGGTTATTGTAGTAGGCTATGATGTGTTCTACCCCAAAATGCCCTGAGTGGGTGGGTAGTTTATTTACCAGTGTTGTGGCTATGTTTGTGAAGAAAATGTTTAAGTAATTGGCCACATCCAGCTTGTCTGTGATGAGCGTGTTGTCCGGAATTGGCCATATAGCGAACATTAATAAATAATTAACCTACAAACATGAAATGGTTCTGACAGCACAATATTGATGTAACTATGAGAATCACTGGGATCTGGTCTCTCTTTCGGTCAGTACGTGAAATATCCGAGCCCTTGCTCAGTGGTTGTCACGATACACTCAGGCGCTCCGTGGGAAAGGCGTGATTTTTTCCCGTAGCCTCTGTTTGCGAAGACGCTCTCTGATTGGCTAGGCCGCGTACAGCGAAGAAGAAAAGACCCTCTCTGACTGTTTTAGCTCCGAAGGGTCTTTTCCGCCTTGTACATATATACTCTGCTTCGAAGTGGTTATGCTTAGGCATTCTTTCGAAGTGGTTATGCTTAGGCATTCTTTCGAAGTGGTTATGCTTAGGCATTCTTTCGAAGTGGTTATGCTTAGGCCCTCTTTCGACGTGGTTATGCTTAGCCAATTGGAGAGCGTCTTTTTCTTCTTCGCTGCAATCAAAGAGCGTCTTCGCTCACAGAGGCTACGGAAAAAAGCAAGCATGGGGGAGAGAGCAGCTTGTGGAGAAGCAGTGGCTCTGAGCAGCAACCTGTGTCGTATCGCCATCTTGTGCTCAAAAGGTGGAACTTCATACTGTATCTATTCAATGCACGATAATGGAAATGGTGATGATCAAGGTGGTGGATGTCTCATGGTGATGATCAAGGTGGTGGATGTCTCATGGTGATGATCAAGGTGGTGGATGTCTCCTGGTGATGATCAAGGTGGTGGATGTCTCATGGTGATGACCAAGGTGGTGGATGTCTCGTGGTGATTGCCAAGGTGGTGTGATCTGTGGGGCGGCTTTGGCTCAGGGGTAGAGCGGGTCGTCCAATGATCAAAGGGTTGGTGGTTAGAATCCCGCTCAAGCCCATGTCCATCCCATTGCCGTTGTGTCCTTGGGCAAGACACTTAACCTACTTGCCTCGGATGAATGTGTATGCATGTGAATGAATGTTGGTGGTGGTCGGAGGGGCCGTAGGCGATGATTATTCGCCACGCTTCCGTGAGTCTGCCTCAGGGCAGCTCTGGCTGCAATTGTAGCTTACCACCACCGGTATGACTGTGTATGAACGAATAATGGACTCTGTGAAGCGATCTGGATGTCATGAAGAGCGCTATATAAATCCAAGCCATTATCTTCTCTACATCGCCCCCATACTTCAAATGGATCAGAGCGGAATACATACATTCATCCAAATGGTATATGACTGATATTTTGAGCTCCGAGCCTTGACATTTAGCCTTTATCTTATTTTCATACTAGTGCTCATTCCTCTATGCTTTTTCTTTTGTTGCTGTTGTCCTTAGCTTGTACCCCAGTTGCTATTGCATGTACATGTGTTTTATTACAGGTATATGTACATACACTATTCACCTGTTATATTCTCCACCCATCGATCATCCATAGCAACACTATATGATCACCGACATCCAAGTTGGGGGATCCCCCTTTGAACGGCCATTCTAAGGTTTCTCTCCCCCACATCGTCTGTAGTGCTTTTTCCCTATTGCTAGGTTTTTAGTGAGTTTTTCCTTACCTTCACTGGGGAATGTCTGGGAGTGTTGCATAAACGAAAGTTTTTTCATTTGTCATCTTTGTTTTCATTTGTCACTCCAAGCTTGTGTATTTGATTGTAAGTCTGACCAGACCTCGGTCTCACTTTCTGGTCAGACGCTTGTGTATACTTGTCTCTGATTGTTTGACTCGATCTGAATTTCTACAGTTCACCGTCTTGGCTCATTTTACATATTCCACAACACTCTCAATGTTAGATCCATTCACAGTGATCTAGAAAACAGCTGGAACTTTATTAATAATAATAATACATCCGACTTATATATCACTTTTCTGGGTACCCAAAGACGCTTAAAACTAATTTGTTTAATTTGCATTCAGTACCAGTTTAACATTAATACATGTCTTACTCAGCACTAAAGTGGCAGGTTCTCAACAGCTAATTCTAGAGTCTGTAAACAATACAGTACAGCATCATCTGCATGAAAATGAGATGAGACAATTATGCTTATGTTTATTTAGGATCCCCATTAGCTTTTGCACTTGACAAAAGCTACTCTTCCTGGGGTCCGACACTTAAAACAATACAACAATATTCAAGACATTACATCATTATCAACATCATTAACAATCTCATCCTCAGTTAAGGATGACAGTGTGTACAAGATAATTATCTGTATAAAGTATAAAAATAAAATAAAACAGTGCTACCTGAGCAGCACTCACTGCCATCAACATAAATACAATTAACAAAGTCAATTGGTTTTCACCGCTATGCCATAAGGGTTCAGTGCATGCTCGTTAGTAGATGGTATTTAAATTTCTTCTTGAAAGTAGTTTTGGATTCTATTTCAGCGAAGTAGCTTGACAATGAGTTTCATTCCATGATAGCTCTGTAAGTCACAGAAGATTTCAATAGATTTGTCCTGGGTTTAGGTGCCAGTAGATGGCCTGACGTAGCTTGTCTGGTCATATGGTCATGTTCTTCTCTTACGTGAACAATTCTATCATAAAAATACTGTGGTTTTTTGACAACTTGAACATTTCTGAGAAAAGTAATAAGACGAGATTGCAGATGTTTCTCAACCAGAAGCAATGATACATTTCTGTGCATAACTCCAATATTAGTGCGCTTTGAACAGTGGAGAGCTAGTCTGGCAGCCTTGTTTTGAGCTATTTGTAATTGCTATTTGTGTTTTTGCTGCTGATGACCATATGACCGGACAGTACTCAAGACAAAACCAGAGCCTGGATGACTTCTTTCAAAGTGGTTGGTGTTAAATACTTTGTACATTTTCTTGTCACAGCTATGCTCCTAATGCTCCTAATAGCTGTGCTATGCTTTCTAATATCAATAATAGAAATAAACAGGACAAGACCCAACATTGATCCCTCTGGAACACATTTAGTTACCGGTAAGAACTCGGATAGGGTTCAATTGATCCCTGTTGAATCAAAACAATCCTACGTAATCTCTCAAAAAGCAGTGAATTATATCAATGCAATCCAGATTGATGAAAAGAACAGCACAATGTTTTCTGTTGCCCATAGCAGATACACTATTTAAGACCTAATAACATAACTTAACTCTGGAACTAACTGTTGAGAGCTCAATACAGAATACACTGGCTTGATTATTCATTAGCAATGATTACAGGATTTGTGTTACAGAATAGTTCGGAAATTGGTCTGTAATTATTGAGATAACTTCTATCTTCACCCTATTTAACGGAATGAGTCATGACTTTCAAAAACCTACAAACTATGCCAGATTAAATATAATTAAAATAGGTGTTATTTACTCTGTAATCAATGGAGCAGATAGCTTTAGATAAAGGATCAAATGTCTCCTCTTATCAATGTCTTGCACTGCCTCAATAACACTAGGAGAGGAAGGCTGTAGTTTACAGAGAAATATCAGTTAGTGGGTGACTTATTGCACACTATCATTAATAAGAAGGGACCCTGTTTTCATTCAGAAATACATGACCAGCAGTAGCAACATGTGTATTAAAGGCGAACCTCTTTAATCTCAGATATTAAACAGTCAACCTCATACCAGCAATAACGACCATCTCTGACTGGAATAGTTTCAATACTGGCTACTGACTGTAGATCTGAAATAAAGGATTAACCACAAGGGGGAGCCAGTTTACCTGACATATTCTGCTCTTGTGTAGGAGAATGCTGTTATGCATCAAGTCATGGGCTTTTAACCCAATACTTCTGTTATAAACTAGAAGACTAAGAATATAGTAATTGGTGTGACCCATGTGAAAATAATTAAAGGCTGGGTTTATCACTCAAAAAGTTATTTTATAGGTAGTAGTAGTAGTTTTATTCAGTCATCACACACAATACAACACAATCATTCCACAATCTTTGATTTGGCAGTGACTGAAAAGGTACAGACTGAAGCATAATGCTTATACATGCCTGTCCTATATTCTTTTTTTTTTTTAAACTTTGACCAGTCAGCTGGTTCTTTTAGCGTTTATCGCTTTTTCTGGTCAAGTATGACCGACAGAAACAGGTTGAATGGGGTATGGATCGGGGGAAAGACACTGAGAAAATACGGCGAGTCCGGGAGTCGAACTCGTGTACCCCAGATCCGTGACGCGCAAGGTTGTCCCCGACGCCGAAATAGCGTTCGAGGTACGCGGTGAGCTACTGGAGCTCCCTCCTGTCCTATATTCTTAACAAAATTAAGACTCAAACAGTATTCTAAAAGAAAATAACAAAAAAAGAATTATTCACATTTTGTAATCTTAAAAAATAGCTATACAAACCATTGTCTTAAAAACCAAAAGCGAATGACTCATTCTTATGTATATCAGCATTGTTCCACAAGTTAACCCCAACAATAGAAATACATCTCCTTTTAATCCCTTTCTTAGCTTTTTGAACAGTAAATTTACAAATGTCTCTCAAATCATATTTTCTTTCATGTATTGAAAAAAAACCTTTGCACACCGTCCGGGAGTAACTTCGCTTTAGCTCTGTACATTATTTGCATAATTTTATAATAAACCAAATCATTAAATGTCATAACATGAGACTTTATAAACAGTGGATTTGTGTGGTCATAGTAACCAGCCTTATGAAGGCTCCGGATGGAGCGCTTTTGCAGTAAGACTATCGGATTTACAGTATTTTATGTCGACCCCCATACTTACATATCCCCCATAGTAAGATATGTAAGGTGAGCAGTAGATAATGTACAAGGCTTTATAGTTTAATATATCCTTACATTTATACAAGATTTCTACAGACTTAGATATTTCCCCTTGAATATAGTTAACATGTTGTTTCCATGTTAATTCCCTTTCTGAATAAATATTTTGCCACAAACTGGACAGCTAAATGGTCTACAATGACTTATTGTGCATTTTCACATTCCCTTTATCTCTGAACCTCTGAACCTGTTACAACAAATTAAACAACTAGAGTTTCTCTCCAGTATGACTTCCCATGTGTCTTCTCAGAACCCCATTATCACTGAACCATTCCACAAACTTCAGGATTTCTCTCCTGTATGACTTGTCGTGTGTTGGTTCAAACTTCCTTTCTCACTGAACCCTTTCCCACAAACTGAACAACTAAATGGTTTCTTTCCTGTATGAGTTCTCATGTGGATCTTCAAATGTCCTTTATCACTGAACCCTTTTCCACAAACTGAACAACTAAATGGTTTCTCTCCTGTATGAGTTCTCATGTGGATCTTCAAATGTCCTTTCTGACTGAACCCTTTCCCACAAACTGAACAACTAAATGGTTTCTCTCCTGTATGAGTTCTCATGTGGATCTTCAAATGTCCTTTCTGACTGAACCCTTTTCCACAAACTGAACAACTAAATGGTTTCTCTCCTGTATGAGTTCTCATGTGTCTGTTCAAAGTTCCTTTGTCACTGAAGCCTTTTCCACAAACTGAACAACTAAATGATTTCTCTCCTGTATGAGTTATCATGTGGATCTTCAAATGTCCTTTGTGAGTGAGCCCTTTTCCACAAACTGAACAACTAAATGGCTTCTCTCCTGTATGATTTGTCATGTGGATCTTCAAATGTCCTTTATAACTGAACCCTTTTGAACAAACTGAACAACTAAATGGTTTCTCTCCTGTATGATTTGTCATGTGGATCTTCAAATGTCCTTTCTGATTGAACCATTTTGAACAAACTGAACAACTAAATGGTTTCTCTCCTGTATGAGTTGACATGTGTCTGTTCAAAGTTCCTTTGTCTCTGAACCCTTTTCCACAAACTGAACAACTAAATTGTTTCTGTCCTGTATGAGACAAACTTAATGTTTTTTGTTTCTTGTTTGATATTAGCATCTTTAAACCTGACTGAGGTTCCCCACTCTCCTTCCAATCATCACTGTCATCAGTCTCAGGACAGTCTGAAGAGAGAGGCTGGCCATCTCTAGTTGGTTCTAAATCACCATCTGGATATAAGTTACTGGCTGGTTCTGATACCCCACAGTCCTCTCCACCAGGTTCTGTTTTCATCTGTCCAGTTGAGGTGCTGGGTAAAGAGTAAGCTTCTCTGTTTTTCTCCCTTTGGGTTTGAAGAGGTTGGAAGGACAGAGCGTTCTCTTGACCATCTTCACATTTCACTGAGTCTACTGTGATCTTGGAGAGATCAGCTTCTTCCAGCCCTTGATTTAGTTCCTCTTTGATCTGTAGGAGCTCTGAGTCCTGGGTTTGGCTGAGCAGTGAGGACAGAGTATTCTCTCCACCATGTTCATATTTCACAGGGTGTAAGGTCATCTTGGAGCCATCAGCCTCCTCTAGATCTTAACACAGTTCCTCCTGTTCCTCTTTAATCTGTAGGGACTCTGGGTCCTGGGTTTGGTTAAACCATGAGGACTGAGGTTTCTCTTCATCATCTTCACTCTTAACAGGGACAGGGTTGAAAGTGAACTTGATGATATCAGCCTCCTCCAGACCTTGAAGCTGCTCTCCCTCCCGACTGCTCCAGAGTTCCTCCTGTTCCTCTTTCATCTGTAGGGGCTCTGGCTCCTCCTGGCTCAGACTGGGGCTCCTCTCCTGCTGCTCAGGGGGAACCTCCTCTTCACAGACAGAGAGCTGTGGGGGGTCTGGAGGGAGGAATAATAATAATAATATGAATAACAAACATAAAGATGCAGTAGATAACTTTTCACCATTAACACATGGCCCATTTGACATCGAGTATCTATCATTCAAGATGTGAAAAAGGAATAATTTTTCCATCCATACATTCCCGTTTTATACCGTGGTGAATATAAGTATGGTTTTAGAGCGGTTTAGGGTAATTCCTGGGAGGCTAGTAGGGCTGTCCCCGACTAAGGATTTGGATGGTCGACTATGATTGGCCAAAATTTGCCGTTAGTCGCCTATTGGTCAAAAAAAATTAAAAGTATCATATTTTTAATATTAAAAAACAAGTGTATATATATATATTTTTTTTATCATTCCATTTGGGCTGTGGGGGGTGCTTAATGTCTGAAGGAGTCGACTGAAGGCTTCTTGTCCTCTGCAAAAGCATGCAATTGGTCCACTGATGGATACATCTTGATATTTGTCTAGTCTAGTGTGTTCATTAGATGGGTGAAATCCTCTTTCAGTGCCTCTGTGCCTGTTTTCGTAGGCAGTTAGCCTCTGGTATGCGTGCCATTAGCGTTAACCATGCTTCTAGGCCTCTTTTCTTTTGGAAAGAATGAAAAAATAATAAATAAATAAAAAAATTATAAATATATATATATATTTTCTTGTATTCGACTAAGAGGTTGGCTAGTCGACTACGGCTCCTTTCGACCGATTAGTCAACTGATCTACTAATAGGGGTCAGCCCTAGAGGCTAGTAATAGGCTGCTGTGGCGATAAGAAAGTAGCGAGCCAGAGACGTGGTTCGAGTTGAGGTACTTTACTTCTCACTGCACACATAGCATTTACAATAACAACCAACTTAACCCGGAACCGGAAGTGGTATTTACCCTTTCCCCTAAACAGTAAAACCCCCGCCCTTAAAGGCACAAGCCCACCTTGGTGAATGTCTCTTAATATAGGTCACCACACAGGCCCCCCCAGAATTCACCAATACCAAAACTGCAACTAATTAATAGCCAGTGAACAGTCCATCAGTGAACAGATCACAGCATGAAATAGTCAACGTGGAGGGGGACGGATCAAGCGGCCGAACCGACTGTGCTTAACAAGAGGGGGATTAAGGGAGAGAAGTGGGACCAGCGGCCGGGCCATGGAAGGGGCCAAGGCCGGAACAGAGGACGGGGAAGGTGTCTGAGCCGAAACCGGGGGGGGGGGGGCGACTGAACTGGTTCGTCCTTGTCCAAGTGAGCAGGCTTAAGACGGTCTATAGTGACCTGCTCTGGCCTGCCCCCCATGTCCACAACAAAGTTTTTAGTGCCTGCCTCCAGGACACGGAAAGGCTCGTCATAAGTGTTCGATGGGAGGCGACAGACCAGGAAGCTGTGGCCTCCGGAAAAAACTCCCCAGGGACCCGCAGCGGCTGGCCATACACCAGCTCAGCGGACGAGGCCTGGAGGTCCTCTTTGGGGGCAGAACGAAGACCAAGCAAGACCCACGGGAGGTGGTCAACCCAGTCGCCATCCGTAAGGGCAGCCCGAAGAGCGGCCTTCATGTCCCTATGGAACCGCTCACAAAGTCTGTTGCCCTGCGGGTTGTACGCCGTAGTGCGGTGGATCTTCACCCCCAGGTGCTCCGCAACTGCAGTCCAGAGCTCCGAAGTGAACTGGGGGCCCCTGTCGCTTGTGATGTCCCCCGGTGTGCCAAAACGGCCACCCAGCAGCCGATGAACGCCTGGGCCACCTCCGCTGCCATAGTGGAGGACAGTGGAACAGCCTCCAGCCACCTGGTGGTCCTGTCCACCATGGTGAGGAGGTGAGTATAGGGGGGCCCACCAGGTCCACATTCACGTGGTCAAACCGCCTCTCTGGCACTACTTGACCCCCACCAGCTTAGTCGAGGCCTTCACACCTGGGTGGGAAAGGCTGTGGATCATGTTAAAAACCCGGCGCCGCCAGGCCGTAGGCACCATAGGGCGCGGTTGGCCAGTGGAGATGTCGCAGAGGAGAGTGGCGTTAGCTGTGTCGAACACCACATCCTCCAGCTGCAGTGCAGTAGGGCCCGTCCGATAGGCCTGAATGTCTGAGTCTGTGGCTTGGTCTGCCGCCATGGTGGCATAATCGAGTCCCAAGTGGACGGACCCGATGACCGCCAGAGAGAGGCAGTCGGAAGTGGCAAGTTGTCCTTGCCCGCCACATGCTCAATGTCCGTGGTTAACTCGGAGATCGCCGAGAGCTGCCGCTGCTGACGTCCCGACCACGGCTCCAAGGTCTTGGCCATGGAGAACGTTTGCGGCTTGTGGTCCACAAAGGCAGTGAACTGGCGGCCTTCCAACAGGCATCTAAAGTGCCTAGTGGCGAGGAACAGACCCAGCAGTTCCCTGTCGAAAGTACTGTACTTACGCTCGTTGTCGCGGAGCCGTTTGCTAAAAAAGGCCAGTGGCTGCCAGGAACCGCCCACCCACCCACTGCTCGCACACCGCTCCCACTGCATAGTCAG
Source organism: Notolepis coatsorum (assembly GCF_963971535.1). Taxonomy (NCBI): domain Eukaryota; kingdom Metazoa; phylum Chordata; class Actinopteri; order Aulopiformes; family Paralepididae; genus Notolepis; species Notolepis coatsorum. Next base: position 2,122,400 of record NC_140176.1, on the reverse strand, counting down.
AGGCGTCTGTCGTGAGGGCGACCGGGGCAGTGGGAGAGGGGTGCGCCAGCAGAGCAGCGTTGGCTAGCGCGGTCTTGGCAGCCCCAAAAGCGTTGTCCATCCCCGAGGACCAATCTAACTCGTCCTTAGGCACTTTGCCCCGCAGGGCCTCGTACAAGGGGCGCATGATGTGGGCAGCATGGGGAAGGAACCGGTTGTAAAAGTTCACCATGCCCAGGAACTCCTGTAGAGACCATACGGTGCGGGGACGAGGAAAACTGGCAATGGCCTCCACCCTGGCGGGGAGTGGGGTGGCTCCCTGTGGAGTGACATGGTGTCCGAGGAAGGTGATGGAGGACTGCCCAAACTGGCACTTGGTCGGGTTGACGATGAGGCCGTGTTTACTGAGCTGCTCAAACAGCTGCTGGAGGTGTGTCATGTGCTCCTCTATGGACGTACTGGCTACAAGAATGTCATCCAAGTACACAAACAAAAACGGCATGTCCTGGAGCACAGAGTCCATCAGGCGCTGAAATGTCTGCGCCGCCCACATGAGCCCGAAAGGCATTCTTAGGAATTCAAAAAGTCCAAAGGGTGTAATGACAGCGGTTTTTGGCACATCCCGTGGATGGACCGGCACCTGGTGGTACACGCGCACCAGATCCACCTTGGAGAAGATGATGGCCCCCGCTAGGTGGGTAGAGAAGTCCTGTTTGTACGGGACAGGGTACCGGTCGCGTGAATACTTTCCCTAAGGGGATTGCACTTCCGTGTTCGGTTTGCGCTAGGGATGGGTACCTTTCACATTTGAACCGATACCGGTACCGGTACCTGTGAATCGATACCGGTACCCAATGGTACCTTTTTTCGGTACTTTAGTCTCAAGAAATTTAATTTACCTACCTCAGTCGTAAAAGAAAATCCAAACTTCAAATAACTAATTTTCGGCTTGTCATTGCTCAGACTGCTTTGTTGTTGAATCAAGTCAAATACTAGGTAAGCATATATTGTGCGTGTGAACGTTGACATGAAAAAAAAGGTAAAAAAAAAATCTATAATTTTTTTTTTTTTTTCACTTGATTCGATACTCGGTAGTACCGACGTGTTTCGGTTCGGTACCTCAAAAGTACCGAATTCGGTACCCATCCCTAGTTTGCGCGGCCTGATTGGCCACTGACGTACGCTAGTTTTGCCCGCGGTAAGTTATCTACACCAGTTACGCCCAGCTCGCGCCTGCATTATCCAATTCATCTTTGAAATGAATCATTCCAGCAAAGCAGGCTTCTATTATTCGAATTACTGTTTTAATGGGTCACAGTAGTAAGTCCTACTGTAGAACATGACATTAGCATGACATCTGATTTATTAATGCCAATACTAAAGATTAGGGACAAACGCAATTGGCACGAGTGTAAATCATAGATTAGTCAATCAGTTTTAACATCCGACTTAGCTCACCTTGTTAGTCTGCTGGCTGTGGATCCTATGGTCACAAGTTCAAATAACTCTTGGTTCAATTTTTTTTTTTTTTTTTACGTTTAATTAATTTATCCACTCTGGTTGGATGGTGTGTATGTATATGTATGTATTGTGCTGTATAATGACAATACATTTGAATCGAATCTCATTTTGAAATCGCTACCTGTTGAGTGGATCACCATGGTGTAGGGCTGGGCGATATGGCCTCTAAATGATATCACGATATTTTTTGGCTATGTCACGATACACTATGTACATCACGATATTTTGACATTTCCTCTAAAGCCCTTAAAAATGCTTGACCCTTTGAAGCCTACAGTCACACCAACATGACGATTAAAATAGTCCCTGCAACATGTCTGCATTAAACCATGAAGATGCTTTCAAAAATAATTTAATTAAACATTTCAAAAAATCTAAAAGAGTAGTCTACTGACACACTAATACAGAAAAATGTGTATTAACATCTAAGACAATTTATATAAATACTCTTGGGTGCCTAAGACTTTTGCACAGTACTGTTTTCTATCCACTTTAGCCAAAAATACACACACACTACTGTGAGAAAATAATAATCTTGTAACCAAGGAATGGTCCGCCTATACTTTTAATATATAGTAATATAAAATCACAGGAGACTTGATAGTTTAGATGGTTTTTATTATCAGCAATGTTATAACATCCTACTGGTAAACAAAACACTGTAAACGTGTGTGCATCATCATCATATATATATATATATTTACTTTTTAATTGCATGAAACATTATGAAGTATTCTCTTATGCCGCTTTTCCACGGTACCTACTCGGCTCGGTAGTACCCCCATAGATTTGATGGACATAAAGACGGTACCCCCCCCCCCCCCCCCCCCCCCCCCGTCAGTGTAGCTGGGGCGCCGTGACGTCATCTTCAACGCGACACACAGATTTCGATGCTAGCTAACGAGCTACTGTATGAATTCAGTGCCTTATTAGCTCGTTTGCGCTAGCCGCAATGCTAACGGTTAGAACGCGAGGCTACTACCAGTTCATCCACCTCTGTGTCTCCATATTCCATTGCCGTTTCTGTATAAAACACACGTATGGCTAACGTTTAAACTCGCGAAGCTCTGTCCACTTCTCTCACACTGTCGTATCCCCGTTCCCTGTTTCCTCGAGTAGAGTCCTCCAAACAAACCTGTAGCACCGCCTCTCTGGGTGTGTGTGTGTATGGGCGTGTACATGACGTAGGTTGGGGCGAGTCTGTGTATTTCTTTTCTTTGAGAGGGAGAGACGAGAGAGTAGAGCGCTGCACCAAAGTAAGTCATCTCAACTGCGGCGGCTTATAAACTGATGTGAGGGATTGTGAGGAACATCACGATGTCCACGATATGTTTAAAAAGTGTATTGTTTATGAACTGTACCCAATATTTATATAATATCGTCATATCGCCCAGCCCTACCATGGTGCAATGCAATCACCTCCGAAGCTGTCTGCCACTGTCGTGTCCATAGGCAGCGTAGCGATTTCAAAATGAGATTCGATTCAAATGTATTGTCATTATACAGCACAATACATACATATACATTACACACCATCCAACCAGAGTGGATAAATTAATTAAACGGAGAGACGAGAAATCTCATCGCTGGCACTCAGTGTTTAAGGCAGAGGGACTGGACAACAGGGTGACATTCACAGGTGTGCAGACTTGAGCATGTGAGGTAAAACATGCACTGGAGAAGGAGCCGCGCCCACAGGAAGCAGAGATTGAGGGTGTGACAAAAATAATCGTTAGATTAGTCGACTAATCGAAAAAAGAATCGACAGATTAGTCGACTACCAAAATAATCGTTAGTTGCAGCCTTACTATGGGGAGTGAGTTTAGTTGCAGGAACCCTTAACGTCCACAGCCACTTCACACGGTCCATCGTGACTGTGGATAGACACTCACCCCCCTAAACTCACTCCACCCAGGGCATCCGGGTCACTGGGCACCACTGAAACCGGTCTCATTTGACATGCCCTGAGTGGGAGTTGAACCCCGGTCTCCCGCGCCGTGGGCAACATCACAGACCGCTATACCAAGAGGTGAACTCTGGATGCCTCTGGAGAGTGAGTTTACTACACTGTCCATCGTGACTGTGGATTAGGGATGGGTATCGTTAGGATTTTATCGATACTACTACTCTTATCGATACTGCTTAACGGTTCGGTACTTTATCGATACTCTTATCGGTTCTTTTGATTATTTTTTTTATGATTTTTATATTTGCAGTTGAGAGCATTGGTCATGACTCATCTCCCTACAGTAAAGATTCGAAATGATTGAATTATTGTAAATTTGTGTGGAGTGGTGGGAATAGCTGCTTCAATAATAAGTATAACTTATAACAACAACAGACAAGTTAGACAACTATGTATACAAAAAAAAACGATATACACTGAATGATTAGTTGTTACCTAAAGTCCTTGGACTCCACTGTAGAGAACGGGTGCAGGCCTTTGACAACAAACTTTGTCACAGCCCTGTGACACTCATTCACCCTATCCTCTGTCATCTTTCCTCTAGCTGCTAGGGAGAAAGGACTTTGGGTGGTGGAGGTAGAGGGAGGATGTGTGGTGGGCTCACTGGCCTGGGACACATTGGTGGCTGACGCCTCAGCTTGACAATCTATAAAAAGTTTTTAGATTGTAGTGTAACTGAGGGGTACGATTCCCTGACTGTATTGAGAGTATGGTATTATTAAACCACTACTTAGTTATGTACTTTAATTACTGGCCATACAGTACATGAATATATCTGGTGAACACCCACACAAGAATACGGCAATGACACATAAAGTTCTAGTTAGAGGGATTTATTATTATTAGAGCAGCAACGGTAGGTTACAGATTGAGAATTATACTTGCGCTTGTAAGGCGAAGAACACTTAAAGTAGGTCAAGAGCGTAAGTCCATGAGAATAGTAAGATGGGTATAACTGACGCCACCTGTAGCATAGCAATTACATAAGGCACACTAGTAGTCAGCTGGAGCCACTGGGGGGTTCCCTCCGGTTGTAAGCCGGCAGGGTAGAGGAATGTTCGGGTGCAAAGTCTGGGTCAACGCGGAATAACGAGGCTCCAGATACAGGAGCCAGTGCAGTACTCCCTTGGTCCGCAGACAAAGCAACAGCTATAATCCAGTATGCCCGACAGCATGGATGAAAGCTAGCCAGCCTCTGGTCCTAGAGGCGGGCTCGAGGGTGCTCCTCACAGGGGTAGATCCCACACGATAGTGGGGTAGACGGTTCTCTGCTCCAGCAGTCACGGTACCAAAGCAATATAATCCAGCCAGAAAAGGCTCTGCATTCGCCGGTGTAGGTTCTCCGGTGTACATATCCAACGGTTCTCGTCTAGGACTCCTCGGGTGGTGGCACGAGTTTAGGCCGCCCAGCCTGGATAAGTGCACTAGCTATAGGTACGACGAACCGGTGGTAATGCTGGTCACTGAAGAACGGTAGCCGCACGATACACTATAAATGATAGACTATTACTTCACATTAGAATAAGTACTTCACATTAGAATAAGTCGAACTCAACGATACTGCGTTAAACTCTGACACTTTAGCTATATATTCGCACGCGGTTCTCAAGGCTCTATTCAGGGGCAAAGAGGCCCACTTCACGGCATGTTGTCTCGTGGTGAAGGCTTCAACGTTAGGATAAGACTAGACTGCTGTATCCACCTGCAACGTATTTATACGTAAGGTGAATAATCTAGTGCCAACCTCAGTTCTGTCTCGTATTACTGCGCAAACCTGGACATGTTGAGACATGCCTTGGCGTTGCCTTTGAACTTGCCATTGGGGGTATGGCCGTTGGCGCCTAGGGGTCGCTGTCCAATAGGAGAACGAATATTATGGTCTGGTTTGTACCCAGGTAAAGGGATATTCCGTGTATATATACAAAGAATATACAAGGGATATCAAACGATATACAAATATTATACAAGGGATCTCAAGCAATAAATATATATATTCGGTTTAATCTGACCCTTTGTAACAGTAGTATTTGTAGCTAAACAATTATTTTGTTTATTAGCCTATTTGTAATAATTCGTTATTAGCCTAGGAAACTCCGTATCTTGGCTTACCGGCTGCAGTGGACGTGGATGCAGATGGACCACTGCGCGCAAGGCAGTCAAATACGGCGCATTTCTGCACACTAATATCGTGTTTTGCCAACAAATGTTTTGATAGGTTGCTCGTATTGCCTTGCCACCCTTACTGGCAAATGTTTTGTTGCACTTGTGGCAACGTGCGTTGTCGGCATTGACCCTTGTAAAGTATATCCAAACTTTAGAACGCTTCGCTCTATCCGCCATCACGACTCAGTGCATGCAGACTCAGAGCTGTCTGTGTCTGTGTGCAGCGCGCTTCAGCACGGAGACAGCACTTTCATTAAGGAGTACCCGTATTTGTAGCACTACTAGCGAGCGAAAGTACCCGTATGTGTAGCGACTCGCGAGGAGTGTGTGTAATAATGACTCGCTGCGGCTCGCTTCTCGTGCAGAGACAGAGAGAGGAGAGATCGTTTGCAACTTTTAAATAATAATAATAATAATAATAATAATTTCTCTAGAGTATCGATAGCAGTACCGAGGACGTCGGAGCTTATAAATACTCCGGTATTTTCTAATATAGTACCGGTTCCCGTTTAAAACCGGGGTCCGGGGGGCATCCCTACTGTGGATAGACACGCGGTACCTCCGTTACATGTGTGTGTCAGAAAGGGAGATCATAGACATGCAGGGAGCAAAATTAACTTTTTGACTCACCGGCCAGTGGCGGGTAGATGGGAAGAGTCTACCCGCCAAGCATATTTCTTACCTGCCAAAATTTTTTTTATTAAAAAAATATATATATATATTTTATATAAATTTTTTTTTTTTAAATAAAATATATATTATATAATCATACTTGTAGTTGTATTATCTGCGAGACATCGCCACCACGCAATAAGTCAAAATGCTTGCTATCTGCAAACAGCTCCACTGTCTGTGTGTATACTTGAGTAGCCTCCAGCTCCAGCAAGGATTCTCCGGCCCTGCAGCTAGACCCTATATTCAGCTAGACCCTACATTCAGCATGCAAGGATTCTCCGGCGATGCAGCTGGACCCTATTTATAACGTTACGGTTATGTTGTCAAATCACATTCAACATGCCCTCAGCTAGAATACGCATTCAATCAATGTTATAAGACATTGATATCAGGAGCTATCTGTAGCTACTGCTAGCCCGGTAGATAACGTTAAGACAATTTAGTTTACTGGGACAGCTCGATCTAACGTGAGCTAGCTAACGCGAGCTAGCTAACGAGGGAACGGAGGTATTATGCACTCGAGTAGACTATTGCTGGAGCATTTGTTGATATCAGTAGCTAGCCAGCTAGATACCGTTAGACAATGCGTTAGCACTAGATGCTGCGGGCGAGCTGCTACCATTCTGAGAGCTTAACGTTAGCACTAGATGCTGCGGGCGAGCTGCTACCATTCTGAGAGCTTAACGTTAGCAGTGGCACTAGAGCTGCGGGCCGCTCTGTGTTGATACGAGCAGAAGCCAATAGTATCCCGCTACAGGGCTGGCCCGGCTGGGCGGATATGACTCGTTGCCACGTTTTTTTTCAAAATAAGAATATCATACGAACCGAATGCTGCTAACTGCCGGAGCCATCGATATTATGACTCTAGCTGCGCTTGGGCCGGAAATGAGACCCGCACAGATTTTCAAAATAAGAGTATCGTTATGAACTACACGTCTACATGCCACACGGCGGGCAGGGCTCTCAGTGGCAAGCGCCAAAGGTAAAAACTGAGCGCCCCTGGCAGGCGGCGGGCTTTAATTTCGCCCCCTGTAGACATGAGAAGGCTGTATTTTGTGCATATGTGTACAAGTTGCAAGGGGGGTGGGGTAGTGTGTGTAGAGATATATTAGAGCCATATGGAATCCGCGTTCACGGAATCGCGGAATTGAGCAATAAAAATTGAATCAACTGTAAAAAAAAATTTAAATAATCATATTTTTTTATTTTTTATATGTTGTGGGACTTGTACAGCACTTTGTTCAACTTTGTCAGTGCTGTAAAGTTTAAACCTTTTTAAATCTTAGACAAACAAAACACTTTGCTTTCATGAAATATTGTAAGCCGTCATTTGAGGCTTTATAAAAGCAGCACAATGAACACAAATCTGTCAGTGCCGAGTCCGACCTCATCTTAAATAACAAACAACATTGCTTGTTGCAGTTAACAAAGAGAGGCAGAGTTGATTTAGCAAACAAATATATATATATATATATATTGTAATTGTAACCTATGAGGGCCGTACAGAATTTCCCTCTATATAGGGTGCCAGGACACCAATAGTACCATTGGAAGGTTGGTAGTCCCGATCCACCTTCACCTTTTTCCCTCTGGAGGGTTGAAAGTTTGAGTCTGCCAGAGGGAGCATGGAGCTGAAAACGCTAATTTGTGGAAGAATATTCATTTTAATATATGAAAAAGAGAATGGAATTAGAGGGGATAACCCTGCATGGACTATAACGCATATTATGACCATATTTTATATTGCTTATATTGATTGTAACTTATATTATGACCAATAGGGTATACAGACCATCATCTGCACCTCTGTGTATATATGGTTTATTTTATTAAAATTGTATATTTAGATTTAATTAGTTTATTGCCTATATATATTACTCTCCTATTACCGTGAGCATTATCTGTACCCCTCCTGCTGCTATGACGACTGAATCTCCCAAAGGGGATCACTAAAGGAATATCCTGTCCAGTCCAGAGGATAGAATGTTTTCCCCTCTGCATGGGTGAGACCTGTTTGCTGCCATCTCCACAGTGACCTCTTTGAAGTGTAAGAGAAGGGGAGCCATGTTTTTATTTACTTGAAATAGTGCATGTATGGCTGTGTATGACAGTATACTAAAGTAACTATATCAGACATTACAAGTTCTGCAATAAGGTCAACCTAAGGTCAGTCTGTCTACTTCAAAGACACGAAACAGCAAACACACACACTTTCTATGCCTATAATGGGGAAATGGCAGATTTGAGTGGTGAACAGTAAAAATGACAAACTTTACTATTTTTCTCAAAGATGAAACCCTAACATTACAGAATGCATGATTATTATTTGTAATGGCTATGAGATTAAAATATGTGGTTTTAATGGGAGTTAATGGGACATTTCTGTCCTCAAATTACTTAAGAATGATTACAGAATTGTAAATCTGCTACACAAAAACGAATAATGCATCAAAGTCAATATTTTGTCTAATCTTTGACATATCCAAGACTGATGAGACCGGTGGTTGCTCTCTAGTGGTTAATGTAGCGCAGTACTGGAGGCAAGCGCTACCGGAGTCTCATGGCCAGTACAGAGAGACTCAGAAGGAGCTTCTATGCCCATGAGGGCCCAGGAGTTCAAAACTTTTAATCCCTATCTGATCCGATCCGATTTTTAAATCCCATTTTTTGTGATCCAGGATCAGACAACTCGGCCAGATTTTGCCCCGGTATTTCAAAGCAATCCAGGATAGGATCACCCTGATCCAGATTGAGACTTTTCAAGATTACTAGATCCGAATATCAGTGCTTTAATCCTACCGATCTCCGATGGGAAAAAAGGAAGACAAGGACCACATTGCAGAGACATCTATAATGTCTAATTATATTGTTAAATACATAAAGGACATCAAATCATAATGGAATTGTAATTCTTTTTTAAAAAGACTCCCATGGGTAACATAAAAAAAAACTTGATTCAAAGGCAGCTGGATCATCCAGACGTGCTTTGAGGAGCTGAATTCTACGTGAGATTTCTGTTTGCTGAAGGTGATGACAGATGGACTTTTTTTTTGTTGAATATATTTTTTCTTTAAAGGTGCTATGCATTATAAATGTCATTTTTCAGTCTCTAGCATTGTATTATAGTAATAGGAGTTCGTATCAATGTGTTTTTGGGCCTAAATACTATATTGGCGAATTCCTCAGCTACAGCCCATCCCCTCTTTGCCTCTAGTAAATCAGGTCATGTTGATTTGACGACCTGGTGCACGTCACAGGGCGCTGTTTATAGCGCACGGTGATGTGATTGGCTCTGTGGTTTTAGTAATGCCCGCCTCCATTCTTGCTACCTGCAGGGTGGAAGGTTTGTCCAGAAGATCACTAATCAGCTGAAGCCTGATGCGGTTCCCTCGGTCTTCGACAGACAGACCGGCGTTAGCTCTCGGGACTCGGGAGCGATCGCTAGCTACTTAGCACCAGCCGGGGCCGGCGTTAGCAACCGGGAGCGTCGTTGAGCATTCAGCCTGCTGGCTACCTATATCCACTTCAACCAGCGTCGCGGAGCATTCAGCCTGCTGGCTACACAGCTTGTCGGTGTGCTGGAGCCTCTGCAAGCTAACGGTAGCTGGCTCCAGGCTATTAGCACAACGACAAGCTGCTGGAGCTCCCGACGCTCGGCTGGTTGAAGTGGATCTAGGTAGCCAGCAGGCTGAATGCTCCGCGACGCTCCCGGTTGCTATCATGTGCAGGTCCTCTTCTCAGACCTGTGTGGCAAAGCACTGCACACGCATCATGCAAGCTACACATCGCTGCATGTTGATCAATGGTGGCCCACTCGGTGCATCACAGTGGGCTACTATTGTGCTAACAACAACCGCGGTGTCCGGCTTGTCGGCCGGCATGAGTGCTCGATTTGGGGTGGTTCTCTCCTCCTTGTGTGCCCCCGTTCTCGCGGGTGTCCTGCCGGGGAGCTTGTGGACGCGACAACAGCGGCGGCCGTAGCGTTAGTTAGCTCATAGCTATTGTGTACCACTAGCGTTACGGCGGGCTCGAGCACCCTACGGCTGCCGCCGTTGTCGCGTCCATGGGCTCCCCGGCAGGGTACCCGTGGGGACGGGGGTGTACAGAGAGGAGAGAACCATTTTGTGTCGGGCGTGCATGCCGGCCAGCGAGCCGGACGTCGGGATATGTTGTTAGCACAATAGCTACCAAGCTAAGCTATGTTAGCTTCTAACGGTGTATACACAATATGTACAACGACACAATGATTTACATTATTACAAATATGGTAACGTGGTTGTGGCTTTTACAAATAGTGGTAACATATATATAGATAGACAGTACTGCTACATCTCTATATTTATGACATACCATATTTGTATTGCTACAGTACTGCTCAGTACTGCTATGATGGAGACCAGAGAAAGACTTTCGTCTTGTTTACATCAGGGTCCCCCAATTTCAATTCATGGTAACATATTATATATATATAGATAGACAGTACTGCTACATCTCTATATTTATGACATACCATATTTGTATGTAACCTGAAACCTAATCTCTGACGGGGAGATGGGCGGAGCTATTTGGTGGGTGGCTGTCACTCAAAGCATTCTGCCAGAATGGGTGGAGCCAAGCCAATAATAGCCTGCTTTCATGAGGCTGAAAAATGCTGGTTTTGAGTACAAGATTAGAAATATAAAACAATGATTATTTTTGGAATAAAAATTACAGATGTGTTACATAGACTCACAGGAAGTGTGTAAAGTTGCCCAAATAGTGCTAGGAATAGCAGTGCATAACCCCTTTAACCTAAATTACATTTGTGATTGACAATCTTTGTTGTGATACTTTTATGAGCATAAACATTTATGTCATCAGCATTTGGTTGAAAACAAAATAGGCCACCATTAACGTGACAAAAAAAAATATTGATTTGCCATGAAGGCTAAGAATTGTGTATTATTTCAGTTAACAAACTTTGCCATCTTATTTATATTGAAACATATTTTTTTGGAAATCCACCCCTCTGATGGGATCAAGAGAATCCAGTGTTTTGGGATCAAATTGATCCCAATCCTGTGTTGTCGGTTTGAAATACCCGTTTTGAAGATTTGATCCAGATTAAAGCTTGGATTTGATTTCCTGATCTGATCGGATATCAAAGTGATCCTGATCCTGTTTTTTGGTTTAGAACTACCCACAATCCAAATCTGATAGGGATTAAAAGTTTTGAACTCCTGGGCCCAGGCCATCAGGATGCTCAATGACTCCATGTAACAACCCATCATCTACACTCACTGCACACACATCCACATGTACACACTCACTTTAAACAAACACTCACCTTACCACTCACTTTATATTTATCTATTATTAAAGAGATTTGCACCACTTTCATACCTCATTTGCACCCTACCCCAAGTTTTCTCTCTGCATTCTACCTCACTGGTACTCATTTTACTCTGTATTGTATATATGTTTGTATATTGACTTTACCTACTTTTTACTTCTTAATTATTTTGTACTTACTTTCTCTTTACTGTATGTAGCACACTCTCAGGGGCCAATACAGAAACAAGCATTTCATCATAAAGTATCCTGTATTTTGTTCTGACAAACTTGAACTTGAACTTAACCAGGATCCCCAGTACAGAACTGAAAGGGTCTATAGCTGTCAATACATTGGCCATAAATATAACTGATCAGGAGAATAACCAGACACTTCTGTGATCTATTGTCTATATGAGGGGTCAGCGGACAAGTGGTCGGGGCTCTTTTCCACAACCACTGACTCTGTGGGAGTGTGAGGAAGAGAACACATGATGTGATTGAATAAAGTACCGGAGAAACGCACTCTCTGGCTGTTCGAGTTCTTTTAATCTCCAATTCCCACTACACCAACCAGTTGCTGGGATTAGATCAGCCCAACCAGTTGCTTTTTTTAAATGGTTGTTTAACCCATTCCGTTTTAATTTGACTGCTTTTGCTGTGCTGCATCAGTCTGTCTCACCATACTCCTTTTATTAGCTTTTATCTAATTCATTACTTCATTACCACTATTGTTGTTTTATTCCTATTTCAATTATTGTGTTGTATTTATTTTACATGATTTCTACGTTAAGCACTTTGTATTTCAATCTTGCACAAAAGGCTCTATATAAATAAAGTTTGATTTGAATTTTAAAAACAACCAACAGGCATTTTTCTTAATGTGTAAAATCCTGTTTTTTTTATTTGTGTTTCTTTGTTACTTAACTGTATTGAAAGGTCCTTTATAAATACAGTAACATTTACTTTAGAGGGCATACTAATCATAATTACGCACCTATTGAGGAATTTGATGTTAAACTATTGATTATTGTTACTCAAGTCTCAGACCTGATTACCTGAAATCCTTCCAGAATGGCTTCTACTTCCCTTCCTAATGACACATTCAGTAAAGACCTATCCATCTGTTTACCTCAAATAAAAATCAGTTAACATTTAGTTCCTCATCAGGTCCAAGGTACTTTATTATTTATAAAAGTAAGGCGTTAAATGCTCCGCTCAATAGGAGTTCACTCCACCTGGAATATGACCTCTCCTGGATATCTCTATACATCACTGGTATTGGCCTTCCCCCATATCTCAATATTGATAATTGAAAACAGGAAGAATGGCTTCTCGTTTACCTGGGCACACAATTAAATATTAGTACCTAGCTCTACTTTTCAATCAATGACATAATTTTTCAGATTAGATTAGATTCACTTTATTGTCATTACACCTGTTCTGGCGGTAGGCAAACTGGTAGGGGTCAAGTGAGGGTGGTAGGCAAACTGGTAGGGGTCAAGTGAGGGTGGTAGGCAAACTGGTAGGGGTCAAGTGAGGGCGGTAGGCAAACTGGTAGGGGTCAAGTGAGGGCGGTAGGCAAACTGGTAGGGGTCATGTGAGGGTGGTAGGCAAACTGGTAGGGGTCAAATGAGGGTGGTAGGCAAACTGGTAGGGGTCAAGTGAGGGTGGTAGGCAGGATTTAAGGTGAGCCAGGACTAGCCTCTCGAAGCACTTCATGATGATGGAGGTGAGTGCTACGGGTCGGTAGTCATTGAGGCTCTCTGGGGAGGCGTGTTTAGGGACAGGAATGATGGAGGTGACTTTGAAGCATGTGGGAACTTTTGCCTGGGCCAGGGACAGATTGAAAATCTCAGTCAGGGGCGGCCGGGTAGCGCAGCAGACTAAGCGTCTGCCTACCACCGCGGAGACAGTGGAAGGGGATTGGCATAACGACTAACAGTGGGATGGGAGAAAAATCGGAAAAAGGAGGGGGGAAAAGATAAAAAAAAATATATATATATATATATATCTCAGTCAGGACCCCTGTCAGCTGCCCAGCACAGACACCGAGTACCCGCCCGGGGATCCCATCGGGTCCGGCAGCTTTTCGTGTGTTGGTTTTGCACAGTTCCGGAAACACGTCAGTGGGGGAGAGTGTGAGGGTCAGGTGGTTGGCCGGGGGTGGGGGTCGTGATGGCCCTCTCGTGGTTGTCCCTGTCAAAATGGGCGTAAAAGTAGTTTAGGTCGTCTGGGAGGGAGGGGTCAGTGGTCGGGGGGGGGTGGCGTGTTTGGGTTTGTAGTCTGTAATGGCCTGCAAGCCCTGCCACATGCGCCGGGGGTCAGAGCCATTTAGATGCCCCTCGACTATGCGTTTGTCGCTAAAGATTAGGGACAAACGCAATTGGCACAAGTGTAAATCATGGATTAGTCACTCAGTTTTAATGTCCGACTTAGCTCACCTCGTTTGTCTGCTGTCTGTGGATCCTACAAGTTCAAAGCACTCTTGGTTTTTTTTTTTTTTACGTTTAATTAATTCATCCACTCTGGTTGGATGGTGTGTATGTATCATATTGTGCTGTATAATGACAATACATTTGAATCGAATCTCATTTTGAAATCGCTACCTGTTGAGTGGATCACCATGGTGCAATGCAATCACCTCCGAAGCTGTCTGCCACTGTCGTGTCCATAGGCAGCGTAGCGATTTCAAAATGAGATTTGATTAAAATGTATTGTCATTATACAGCACAATACATACATACACACCATCCAACCAGAGTGGATAAATTAATTAAACGTTAAAAAAAAAAAAAACTTTGGGATGGGTGAAAAATACAGAAAGCCCAAAAATAAATAGAATAAAAAAATAAAAATAATGATGGCATTCCAAGGATTGTTGATTGAAAATTGTATTAACAGATTGCAGAATGGGTACAGTACAGTACAGCTCAATACACACAATTGTTAAGGGGATGCAGACCAGAGAAAGACTTTAGTCTTGTTTACATCAGGGTCCCCCATTTTCAATTCATCATAACATATATGACATACATGACATATAGATAGACAGTACTGCTACATCTATACATTTATGACATACCAGATTTACAGATACAGTACTGTTTGTGATACAAAAAGAGTTTAAAAAAGAGAGTATATACATTTGACGAAGAAACTGTACATTGGAGGAGGTGGGGTGGGGGGTAACTGTACATAGGAGGGGTAATTGGGTAGGTGGGGTGGGGTGGGGGGACTGTACATAGGAGGTGGTTCGGTGGGTGGGTAGGCGGGGTAGAGCAGATAGCTTTAGATAAAGGATCAAATGTCTCCTCTTATCAATGTCTTGCACTGCCTCAATAACACTAGGAGAGGAAGGCTGTAGTTTACAGAGAAATATCACTTAGTGGGTGACTTATTGCACACTATCATTAATAAGAAGGGACCCTGTTTTCATTTTGAAATACATGACCAGCAGCAGCAACAACATGTGTATTAAAGGCGAATCTCTTTCATCTCAGATATTAAACAGTCAACCTCATACCAGCAATAACGACCAGTTCTGACTGGAATAGTTTCAATACTGGCTACTGACTGTAGATCTGAAATAAAGGATCAACCACAAGGGGGAGCCAGTTTACCTGACATATTCTGCTCTTGTGTAGGAGAATGCTGTTATGCATCAAGTCATGGGCTTTTAACCCAATACTTCTGTTATAAACTAGAAGACTAAGAATATAATAATTGGTGTGACCAATGTGAAACTAGTTACAAGCTGGGTTTATCACTCAAAAAGTTATTTTATAGGTAGTAGTAGTAGTAGTTTTATTCAGTCATCACACCCAATACAACACAATCATTCCACAATCTTTGATTTGGCAGTGACTGAAAAGGTACACACTGAAGCATAATGCTTATACATGCATGTCCTATATTCTTAACAAAATTAAGACTCCAAAACAGTATTCTAAAAGAAAATAACAAAAAAAGAATTATTCACATTTGTAATCTTAAAAAATAGCTATACAAACCATTGTCTTAAAAACCAAAAGCGAATGACTCATTCTTATGTATATCAGCATTGTTCCACAAGTTAACCCCAACAATAGAAATACATCTCCTTTTAATCCCTTTCTTAGCTTTTTGAACAGTAAATTTACAAATGTCTCTCAAATAATATTTTCTTTCATGTATTGAAAAAAAACCTTTGCACACCGTCCGGGAGTAACTTTGCTTTAGCTCTGTACATTATTTGCATAATTTTATAATAAACCAAAATCATTAAATGTCATAACATGAGACTTTATAAACAGTGGATTTGTGTGGTCATAGTAACCAGCCTTATGAAGGCTCCGGATGGAGCGCTTTTGCAGTAAGACTATCGGATTTACAGTATTTTATGTCGACCCCCACACTTACATATCCCCCATAGTAAGATATGTAAGGTGAGCAGTAGATAATGTACAAGGCTTTATAGTTTAATATATCCTTACATTTATACAAGATTTCTACAGACTTAGATATTTCCCCTTGAATATAGTTAACATGTTAATGACCTTTCTGAATAAATATTTTGCCACAAACTGGACAGCTAAATGGTCTACAATGACTTATTGTGCATTTTCACATTCCCTTTATCTCTGAACCTGTTCCAACAAATTAAACAACTAGAGTTTCTCTCCAGTATGACTTCCCATGTGTCTTTTCAGAACCCCATTATCACTGAACCATTTCCACAAACTTCAGGATTTCTCTCCTGTATGAGTTCTCATGTGTATTTTCAGAGTTCCTTTGTGACTGAAGCCTTTTTCACAAACTGAACAACTAAAGGGTTTCTCTCCTGTATGAGTTCTCATGTGGATATTCAAATGTCCTTTCTCACTGAACCCTTTTCCACAAACTGAACAATTAAATGGTTTCTCTCCTGTATGAGTTCTCATGTGGATGTTCAAATATCCTTTCTGACTGAACCCTTTTCCACAAACTGAACAACTAGATGGTTTCTCTCCTGTATGAGTTCTCATGTGGATCTTCAAATATCCTTTCTGACTGAACCCTTTTCCACAAACTGAACAACTAAATGGTTTCTCTCCTGTATGAGTTGACATGTGTCTGTTCAAAGGTCCTTTGTCACCGAAGCCTTTTCCACAAACTGAACAACTAAATGATTTCTCTACTGTATGAGTTCTCATGTGGATATTCAAATGTCCTTTGTGAGTGCACCCTTTTCCACAAACTAAACAACTAAATGGTTTCTCTCCTGTATGACTTGTCATGTGGATCTTCAAATGTCCTTTCTGAGTGAACCCTTTTGAACAAACTGAACAACTAAATGGTTTCTCTCCTGTATGAGTTGACATGTGTCTGTTCAAAGTTCCTTTGTCACTGAAGCCTTTTCCACAAACTGAACAACTAAATGGTTTCTCTCCTGTATGAGTTGACATGTGTCTGTTCAAAGTTCCTTTGTTCCTGAACCCTTTTCCACAAACTGAACAACTAAATTGTTTCTGTCCTGTATGAGACAAACTTAATGTTTTTTGTTTCTTGTTTGATATTAGCATCTTTAAACCTGACTGAGGTTCCCCACTCTCCTTCCAATCATCACTGTCATCAGTCTCAGGACAGTCTGAAGAGAGAAGCTGGCCATCTCTAGTTGGTTCTAAATCACCATCTGGATATAAGTTACTGGCTGGTTCTGATACTCCACAGTCCTCTCCACCAGGTTCTGTTTTCATCTGTCCAGTTGAGGTGCTGGGTAAAGAGTAAGCTTCTCTGTTTTTCTCCCCCTGGGTTTGAAGAGGCTGGAAGGACAGAGCGTTCTCTTGACCATCTTCACATTTCACTGGGTCTACTGTGATCTTGGAGAGATCAGCTTCTTCCAGCCCTTGATGTAGTTCCTCTTTGATCTGTAGGAGCTCTGAGTCCTGGGTTTGGCTGAGCAGTGAGGACAGAGTATTCTCTCCACCATGTTCATATTTCACAGGGTGTAAGGTCATCTTGGAGCCATCAGCCTCCTCTAGATATTGACACAGTTCCTCCTGTTCCTCTTTGATCTGTAGGAGCTCTGGGTCCTGGGTTTGGCTGAGCAGTGAGGACAGAGTATTCTCTCCACCATGTTCATATTTCACAGGGTGTAAGGTCATCTTGGAGCCATCAGCCTCCTCTAGATCTTGAAATAGTTCCTCCTGTTCCTCTTTAATCTGTAGGGACTCTGGGTCCTGGGTTTTGTTAAACCATGAGGACTGAGGTTTCTCTTCATCATCTTCACTCTTCACAGGGACAGGGTTGAAAGTGAACTTGATAATATCAGCCTCCTCCAGACCTTGAAGCTGCTCTCCCTCCTGACTGATCCAGAGTTCCTCCTGTTCCTCTTTCATCTGTAGGCGCTCTGGCTCCTCCTGGCTCAGACTGGGGCTCCTCTCCTGCTGCTCAGGGGGAACCTCCTCTTCACAGACAGAGAGCTGTGGGGGGTCTGGAGGGAGGAATAATAATAATATGAATAACAAACATAAAGATGCAGTAGATAACTTTATCATCATTAACACATGGCCCATTTGACATCGAGTATCTATCATTTAAGATGTGAAAAAAAAAAATCCATCCATACATTCCCATTTTATACCGTGGTGAATATAAGTATGGTTTTAGAGCGGTTTAGGGTAATTCCTGGGAGGCTAGTAGGGCTGTCCCCGACTAAGGATTTGGATGGTCGACTATGATTGGCCAAAATTTGCCGTTAGTCGCCTATTGGTAATTTTTTTTTTAAAAGTATCATATTTTTAATATTAAAAAACAAATGTATATATATATATATATTTTATCATTCCATTTGGGCTGTGGGGGGTGCTTAATGTCTGAAGGAGTCGACTGAAGGCTTCTTGTCCTCTGCAAAAGCATGCAATTGGTCCACTGATGGATACATCTTGATATTTGTCTAGTCTAGTGTGTTCATTAGATGGGTAAAATCCTCTTTCAGTGCCTGTGCCTGTTTTCGTAGGCAGTTAGCCTCTGGTATACGTGCCATTAGCGTTAACCATGCTTCTAGGCCTCTTTTCTTTTGGAAAGAATGAAAAAATAATAATAAATAAATTAAAAAGAATTATAAATATATATATATATATTTTTTTGTATTCGACTAAGAGGTTGGCTAGTCGACTACGGCTCCTTTCGACCGATTAGTCGACTAATCTACTAATAGGGGTCAGCCCTAGAGGCTAGTAATAGGCTGCTGTGGCGATAAGAAAGTAGCGAGCCAGAGACGTGGTTCGAGTTGAGGTACTTTACTTCTCACTGCACATAGCATTTACAATAACAACCAACTTAACCCGGAACCGGAAGTGGTATTTCCCCTTTCCCCTAAACAGTAAAACCCCCGCCCTTAAAGGCACAAGCCCACCTTGGTGAATGTCTCTTAATATAGGTCACCACACAGGCCCCCCCAGAATTCACCAATACAAAAACTGCAACTAATTAATAGCCAGTGAACAGTCCATCAGTGAACAGATCACAGCATGAAATAGTCAACGTGGAGGGGGACGGATCAAGCGGCCGAACCGACTGTGCTTAACAAGAGGGGGATTAAGGGAGAGAAGTGGGACCAGCGGCCGGGCCATGGAAGGGGCCAAGGCCGGAACAGAGGATGGGGAAGGGGTCTGAGCCAAAACCGGGGGGCGCCCCCGCCGCGGGGGTAGGGCCGACTGAACTGGTTCGTCCTTGTCCAAGTGAGCAGGCTTAAGACGGCCTATAGTGACCCGCTCTGGCCTGCCCCCCATGTCCACAACAAAGTTTTTAGTGCCTGCCTCCAGGACACGGAAAGGCTCGTCATAAGGGGGCTGCATCGGGGTCCGATGGCTGTCGTGCCGGATGAACACATATTTGGACAATGGCAGGTCCCTGGGGACGTAGGACTGGGGAAGGCAATGGCGGGATGTTGGAATGGGAATAAGGGCATCGGCAACACCCCGGAACACTGTTCGATGGGAGGCGACGGACCAGGAAGCTGTGGCATCCGGAAATAACTCCCCAGGGACCCGCAGCGGCTGGCCGTACACCAGCTCAGCGGACGAGGCCTGGAGGTCCTCTTTGGGGGCAGAACGAAGACCAAGCAAGACCCACGGGAGGCGGTCAACCCAGTCGCCATCCGTAAGGGCAGCCCGAAGAGCGGCCTTCATGTCCCTATGGAACCGCTCACAAAGTCCGTTGCCCTGTGGGTTGTACGCCGTAGTGCGGTGGATCTTCACCCCCAGGTGCTCCGCAACTGCAGTCCAGAGCTCCGAAGTGAACTGGGGGCCCCTGTCGCTTGTGATGTCCCCCGGTGTGCCACAACGGGCCACCCAGCAGCCGATGAACGCCTGGGCCACCTCCGCTGCCGTAGTGGAGGACAGTGGAACAGCCTCCAGCCACCTGGTGGTCCTGTCCACCATGGTGAGGAGGTGAGTATATCCGTGGGAGGGGGGCAGGGGGCCCACCAGGTCCACATTCACGTGGTCGAACCGCCTCTCTGGCACTATAAACGGTGCCAAAGGGGCTTTGGTATGGCGGTGCACCTTGGCACGCCACACATGAGCTAGCCCAGGTACTAACATCCTTCTGGAGGCCAACTTGACCCCCCAGGGCTGTACGCTAAGCTTTTTCACTATGGGGCACACTTGCCCCTAAATGAGATTTAGGGGCAAAACATATTTTTTAGGGGCAAATTTTTAAATAACAATTTTACCATTATTTATATCGATTGTTTTTGATTTAAAAAGAAGAAAAAAAAGAATTTTATATAATTTTTTTTAATAAAATATATATATTATATAATCATACTTGTAGTTGTATTATCTGCGAGACATCACCACCACGCAACAAGTCAAAATGCTCGCTATATGCAACCAGCTCCACTGTCTGTGTGTACTCGAGTAGCCTCCAGCTACGGCCAGGATTCTCCGGAGCTGCAGCTGGACCCTATCCTGTAGCCTCCAGCTACGGCCAGGTTTATCCGGCGCTGCAGCTGGACCCTATTGACTATATTCAGCGTGCCCTCAGCTCGAATACGCATCGACTCATAAGACATTGATATCAGGAGCTATCTGTAGCTACTGCTATATAAGACAACTCCTCAGTGAACTATTTAGTTTAATGGGACGTTTAGTTTTGAACAGTGAGCTAACGCGAGCTATCATGCACTACTAGACTTGCTGGAGATATCAGGAGCTATCAGTAGCTAGCCTGCTGGCAGGCTCACAGAGGTCCCAGTGTCCCACTAGAGACTAGTGTTTACAACAGCCACGGGTGCGGGAGGGCTGGAGGAGGAGGAGCAGCAGACGCTGCAGCTCTCTCCGTGTGTCTGAGTTCAGTTCAGTTCACTATAGGAGGTCGAACGCGTCAAAAATATGAAGCAATACTAACTTTACTTTTCTTCATAGCTAAATCAGACAGTCAGCCAGTCTATCAGAGTGAGTGCTCAGTCGATTGTTCCCGCTGATCATACCTGCTGAGTGCTCACTGCTCAGCTCGCATGAGTGACGTCATCGCGTCATCACACGCCTTGGATCATTTAGGAGTGAAATGCGAATGCAAGGCTTGAAAGCACTACTCGCAAGCCCGCCCCCAGATAATATTTACCAATCGCAACGGCCAATTAAAGGGGCAATTCGCGACCATCTCGTCACAGTGTACAGCCCTGCCCCACCAGCTTAGTGGAGGCCTTCACACCTGGGTGGGAAAGGCTGTGGATCATGTTAAAAACCCGGCGCCGCCAGGCCGTAGGCACCATAGGGCGCGGTTGGCCAGTGGAGATGTCGCAGAGGAGAGTGGCGTTAGCTGTGTCGAACACCACATCCTCCAGCTGCAGTGCAGTAGGGCCCGTCCGATAGGCCTGAATGTCTGAGTCTGTGGCTTGGTCTGCCGCCATGGTGGCATAATCGAGTCCCAAGTGGACGGACCCGATGACCGCCAGAGAGAGGCAGTCGGAAGTGGCAAGTTGTCCTTGCCCGCCACATGCTCAATGTCCGTGATTAACTCGGAGATCGCCGAGAGCTGCCGCTGCTGACGTCCCGACCACGGCTCCAAGGTCTTGGCAGAGGCTAGAGCCATATGAAATCCGCGTTCACGGAATCGCGGACGGAATCGCGGAATTAACCAATAAAAATGGAATCAACTGCAAAATGTGGAATATTGCAGAATTTGGCCTAATCTGGACTGAAATTTAGTTTTTGGGTGGAACGTTTGGTGCACACGCGACCGGGGAGGCGGGGACGCTACAGCGTGTTACACACAACACAGCCGCGGTGCTCAAGCGTCTGGCTGCTTCAGTGTTAACATCGTCAAGAAGCTAAACAATTCCACAATAAGCCCTCAATTCAGAGCAGAACAGTATCCTAATGACTTTTATGCCTCCGGTGATAAGGTGTTTTGCTAATTCTGTCAACGTTCCGTGGACTGGACCCGCAAAAACACTTGCGACACTATTGTGATTAAATAGCTATAACGTTAGGACGTTTAGCTTCTAGCTAAATCTAGTGCACCCATCCATTTGTTTAATGCAAACGACTGCCCTTTATAAACTAAATACACTTAAATAGCTATGTAACGTTATAGGACTATCTATGGAAATGATAGCTTCTAGAAGTTCTAGCTAAATCTGGTGCACCCATCAATTTGTTTAATGCAAACGATTGTCATTATACACTGCCCTTTATAATCTAAATAAACTTAAATAGCTATGAAACGTTACATTACATAGGACTATAGATGGAAATGATAGCTTCTTGCTAAATCTAGTGCACCCATCCATTTGTTTAATGCAAACTATTGTCATTATACACTGCCCTTTATAATCTAAATAAACTTAAATAGCTATGAAACGTTACAGTACATAGGACTATAGATGGAAATGATATCTTGCTAAATCTGGTGCACTCATCCATTTGTTTAATGCAAACGATTGCCATTATACACTGTCCTTTATAAACGAAATAAACTAAACTAAAGGTGCCTAAATTATGCATTACTATATTTCATCACAATATAATAGATATAGCTAGGTTACTGACATTGTCATTGTGATAATGTCAGTAGTAGCTAGCTGTATCTATTGTTTACACTTGAAATATGTATTTTTATTTTGTCACAATATTAATTGAAAAATATTGTGTAAAATTGAACTGTATTTCTGAGTTGAAGCACTTAAAAACATTAAATGGACTGTTATATCTTATTCAATTGTGGACATTTATTCATTCCCACTTATTAGACACTATTTCTGATGGTAAAATTAGCATAAAAGGCAAAATACAGAATTCTGAAATATTAAAACGGAAAAAATGGAATTTGGGAAAAAATATAATGGAATTTGGAAAATAATAAAACGGATTTCATATGGCTCTATCAGAGGCGTCTGTCGTGAGGGCGACCGGGGCAGTGGGAGAGTTGTGCGCCAGCAGAGCAGCGTTGTCTAGCGCGGTCTTGGCAGCCCCAAAAGCGCTGTCCATCCCCGAGGACCAATCTAACTCGTCCTTGGGCACTTTGCCCCGCAGGGCCTCGTACAAGGGCCGCTTGAGGTGGGCAGCATGGGGAAGGAACCGGTTGTAAAAGTTCACCATGCCCAGGAACTCCTGTAGAGACCGTACGGTGCGGGGACGAGGAAAACTGGCAATGGCCTCCACCCTGGCGGGGAGTGGGGTGGCTCCCTGTGGAGTGACATGGTGTCCGAGGAAGGTGATGGAGGACTGCCCAAACTGGCACTTGGTCGGGTTGACGATGAGGCCGTGTTTACTGAGCTGCTCAAACAGCTGCTGGAGGTGTGTCATGTGCTCCTCTATGGACGTACTGGCTACAAGAATGTCATCCAAGTACACAAACAAAAACGGCATGTCCTGGAGCACAGAGTCCATCAGGCGCTGAAACGTCTGCGCCGCCCCCATGAGCCCGAAAGGCATTCTTAGGCATTCAAAAAGTCCAAAGGGTGTAATGACAGCTGTTTTTGGCACATCCCGTGGATGGACTGGCACCTGGTGGTACACGCGCACCAGGTCCACCTTGGAGAAGATGATGGCCCCCGCTAGGTGGGTAGAGAAGTCCTGTATGTGCGGGACAGGGTACCGGACGCGTGATTGATTGATTGATTAAATACTTTATTTTGACACAAATCGTAGGACAAAAACATTTTAAAAGACAAGACAATAACAGTGTCAACAACGCTGGTCAAAAATGGATAAAACACAATAAAGCCAAGGCTTGTTTCCATTGTGGTCCATACATGGAACATAAGAAGGCACAGAAACACAAATGGACATGTACACTAGACAGGATACATCCTAAAAATGTGTATAAAAACACCTAACCTGACAACTCATACAGTTAACTAATGTTAAAAGAAAATCCGCAAACCCTTAAAAGCAACTCATGATAAAAGAAATAAAAGCCAAGTTATGATAAAAGAGATAAAAAACATTTTAAGACCAATTTGAGTTGCTGCTGAGCCATGTTTTAGGGCGGATTTAAATCCGAGAGGGGAGTTCAGGAGTTTTATGAATGTTGGCAGGGCATTCCACATTACCGTAGCAGAGTAAAAAAATTCATCTTTCCCCATGCATGTCCTGACTCTCGGCGGGACCAGGTCCGTGGGGCTTCCTCTTGTGGCGTGTTTGTGGACATCTCCTACTTTATTAAAATAATTTACTAGGTACTTGGGGACCGTTTCTTTCAGTACTTTAAAAACCAGTAGCATTTTAAGCTGGTGTACCCTTTCTTCAACCCTAAGCCATCCCAGACTGCTAAAGTGGGCTGGCGTTAGGTGAGTCCTAAAGTGAAGGTTGTGCAGGAGTCTCACTAGTTTGTTTTGGGATGTCTGGAGCTTTTTTTGTATTTAATTTTTTTTATAATTTTTTAAACAAACATGACAACACACGATAAGATATACAAGCATTAATTCACAGTGTATATCCAATGAAATTACCATTTAGTCAAATGTCTTATACAGGATATACCCCTAATACCTGTTATCTAAAAACCTACACACGCTCCAGCTCGAACCCGCCCCTCCCGGACCCCCCTTTGGATAATCAACCATTATAACTTGTTCCTAACCAGACATTACCATTATATGCTAGCTTTTATTCTCTCCACCACTTCTAACCACAATGTCATTTTGGATTCATTGAGACCCAAAATTCTTGCTGTAGATATTTCTTGATAAATCACATCGAGATATGTAAGAGTCCAGACCTTCTGGCACATTTTTTCCGGTTGAAACCATTGTGATGCTATCAGCTTTTTAGCCACTGTTATACCGGATAAAACCAATCTCGTTAGCTGTGGAGGTACTGCATGCTCAAAGACATCATTCAGCAGTAATACAGAGGGGTGTACAGGTATATCCAGAATTAAGAGATTTGCTAATTGCTGTGTCACTTCTTTCCAAAATATCTTGACTGGTGGGCAGTCCCAGTACATGTGCATAAATGTCCCTTCGTCCCCATTTGTACATAGGGAGCATTTGGAGTCTTGTTTAAGACCCATTTTGTTCAGTCTTATAGGAGTTAAGTATGTCCTGTGAATATAGTTAAGATTGATTTGTTGATGGTCCGGGTTCCTTGATGCAAGTCGTACATTTGCCCAGGTCTCTTGCCAGTCAAAGTCTGTTTCCAGGTCTGGTATATCCCTCCTCCAGACTGAGTCTAGATGGAGGGTTTCATACGAGGCCGTTAGTAATTGATGATAAAGATCTGATACAAAACCTCTCGATGTCTCTCTTTCGTAGAAAAAATTGTGGTATCTGTGGTGTACAATTGGTATCCTTAATGGAACACCGTGAGCCTTCAAACATGCCAATAACTGTGCGTAAAAATAATATGTGGACTTGGTGAGATTAAATTTTTTGCGTATTTCATTGAAACTATAAAAACCCTGTTTGTTGAAAACGTCTCCTAATGAGTGTATGCCTTGCTTTTCCCATCTAGGGAATCTTATAGGTTGTTTTCCAATCAAGAGTGCATTGTTATTGAATAAGGGAGTATGATTATGCCATTTATGTGGGGTAGAATCTTTTTTTTGTGTTTCACGCCATATCCGGATCGCATGAGTGATTATGGGTCCAAATTTCCGTTCGCATTGCTTAATTGATAATTTGGTGTATACTATGCCCTTCAGCCTATGTGGAGCTACTATATTTTCTTCTAAATTTCTCCAGGATACTAATGCTTGGGGATCAAACCATGTTATTAGTGGTCTTAAAGTGTACGCCTTAAAGTAGTGGTAGAAATCTGGAAATGCCAACCTCCGTCTGCTTTGTTTCTCTGTGCGGTGGATTTTTTTATACGTGGTGGTTTGTTATTCCAAATAAATTTGTATGTGGAGGAGTGTAATTCTTTCCAGTAACCCTTTGGAGGGGGTAACGGTAGCATTGAGCTGAAGAAGTTGGAGGTCTGGAGCTTTGTCTTCATTTGTTTTGATATGTTGCTGTACCATGAAGTGCAGGCATAGTCAAAGTGACAGCTAGGGTCCTCAGAGCGTTTCTATTTATGAACGAGGAAATTCCAAATAAAAAATTGGTTTTTTGATCGACCTTAGTAATAACTTTTTGTGCCATTTTTTCGTTAGAAAGTTTGTTATTTAAAATAAAGCCCAGGTAGGTGACCTCCTCTTTATCCTCAATAATGTTTTCACCTACTCTAATTTTAAAACCCTGGGATTTCTTTAGGTTGGCGTTTGACCCAAAGAGTATGGCCTCTGTTTTTCCCAGATGTAGAGACAATTTATTGTCACTGAGCCAAGAGCAGATCTTTTTCATTTCACTGCTCAGGACACTTTCCACTTTAGACTTATCCCTGTCAGAGACCAGGAGTGCCGAGTCGTCAGCAAACAGGAACAGGTTGCAATCGCATGCCGATTTCATGTCATTAATATTAAAAACAGTTGAGGCCCCAAAATGCTTCCTTGGGGGACCCCACATGTCACTGGAAGGGACGAGGACAAGATGCCATTGATGTCTACCACCTGTTCTCTTCCCTCCAGGTAGGACTTGACCCATTTGGCTGACTTGCTATCAAAGCCTATCGCTCTCAATTTTTCTAGTAGGATGGAGTGGTTGACCGTGTCAAACGCCTTTTGCAGGTCCAACATTACCATCCCGCAGTAGTTCCCCTTGTCCATCTCCCGTTTTATATAATCGGTCAGGTACAGTAAACAGGTGTCAGTGGAGTGTGATTTTCTGAAACCTGATTGGAACTGGTACAGTAGTCTATGTTCAGTCAGGTAGTTGTCTATCTGCTCATATACCAGCCTCTCAATTACCTTTGATATGGAACAAAGGATAGAAACGGGGCGGTAGTTACCTGGATCTAGTTTGTTTCCTTTTTTAAATAGAGGGGTTACCCTAGCAAGCTTGAGTTCTTGCGGGATGTGACCCTGGTTGATGGAGAGGTTGGTGATATGGGCTACAATGGGAGCTATGATGGAAGCAGAGTCTCTGAGAAATCTGGTGGGAATATTGTCATGGCCTGTGGCTTTTGTTGGCTGCAGCATACTGAGCTTTTTCATAACCTCTTCAGTAGTTACTTCAGTCAATTTAAAATCATTTTCACGTACACCGAGTTCTAGGCCTGCCACGATAACACATTTTGCTGGGCGATTAATTGCCCCCGAAAATATCGCGATAAGCGATATTATTGCGACCGGTTAGAGAATTTTTTTTGAGAAATTTATTTCCCAAAACTTTTATTTTGAAGCCCACCGCTCCGTCTTTTCCGGTTTTAGACTTTTATTTTGAAGCCCACCGACCGGACCGGAAGTATTGTTGCGATTATCCTAAGCAGAACATATGAGCCGACAACATGTCTCGTCCGGTTGTTTTTGAGCTAATAACAAATGTTGAGATTGTTGGTGAACAACTAACTTTAGGTTAGTTTTAACGTTAGCTACTAACGTTAGATGCAGCTACTACAGGCAATCAACGATGAGGAGGAAGCGTCAAAGCAGTATATAATAGAATAGCTGTGGTGCGTAGGCACTGCAGCACGACTCGAAACTACCGGAGTGTTATAATAAATTAATTCATGTTTAACTTGTCCCCGTGTCCAGTCCTTTGACCAGCCCCACCCGTTCATTGTAAACAATGATGCATGTAATTGTATTAACGTTATTCTGTGTTGTACTTGTAGCTATGCTATACGTTGTATTTCGTTTGTTAGCTAATGTTAGCATGGAATGAGAATCAAAGCTCTATCTTTCATCTTTATTTAGCAGTCCAGTTTCTCCGGGCAGTAGCGAGTAACTACTTGGGTCTAAAAATAGCTAACGTTACACTACAAATAATGCTACTTGGTTAAAAGGAGCCACACTATTGAGAAATGTAGTTAAGCTGTGGCGTTGCCCCACGGGGCTCCCGTGCTGTACTCTAGTAACGTCAGCGACCCGCCTCCCAACACGGACAGTGACTGACAAGCGGCACTGGTTCCGCCTCATTAAAACAAACGCGCAAATAGCAATTAATCGCGCCCGTCAAAATCATTGCATTCATTTTAATTATCGCAGCAATTAATCGATTTATTGCTTATCGCGGCAGGCCTACCGAGTTCCTTATAAAAGGCCTGGATGTGCTGTATGCCATATCGGCCAGAGTGGATCGGCAGTTTGTTCACCAAAGTGGTAGCAACAGTTGTGAAGAAGGTGTTTAAACAATTTGCCACGCTCAATTTGTCAGAGATGATCGTGTTATATATTTTCAGGTTGAGATTTGTGGTTTTAGTCTTGAGTCTATTATTGTGACCCAGTGTTTTTAAAGACTTCCACAGTTTGAGGATTATTTTTATTTTCCTAAATTTTTTCGTTAAAATAGTTCAGTTTTGCTTTTTTGATAATATTGGTTACTCCATTTCTTAGTGTTTTACAGGTCTCAAAGAGCTGTTCATTTTTAGTTTCTGTATTTAGAGAAGCTCTCATTTCTCACTCTGAGAATACTTTCCCTAAGGGGATTGCACTTCCGTGTTCGGTTTGCACGGCCTGATTGGCCACTGACGTACGCTAGTTTTGCCCCCGGTAAGTTATCTACGACAGTTACGCCCAGCTCGCGCCTGCATTATCCAATTCATCTTTGAAATGAATCATTCCAGCAAAGCAGGCTTCTATTATTCGAATTACTGTTTTAATGGGTATCACAGTAGTAAGTCCTACTGTAGAACATGACATATTAGCATGACATCTGATTTATTAATGCCAATACTAAAGATTAGGGACAAACGCAATTGGCACAAGTGTAAATCATTAGTCACTCAGTTTTAACATCCGACTTAGCTCACCTAATTAGTCTGCTGGCTGTGGATCCTATGGTCACAAGTTCAAATCACTCTTGGTTCAATTTTTACGTTTAATTAATTTATCCACTCTGGTTGGATGGTGTGTATGTATGTATTGTGCTGTATAATGACAATACATTTTAATCAAATCTCATTTTGAAATCGCTACCTGTTGAGTGGATCACCATGGTGCAATGCAATCACCTCCGAAGCTGTCTGCCACTGTCGTGTCCATACTGGCAGCGTAGCGATTTCAAAATGAGATTCGATTCAAATGTATTGTCATTATACAGCACAATACATACATATACATACACACCATCCAACCAGAGTGGATAAATTAATTAAACAGAGAGACGAGAAATCTCATCGCTGGCACTCAAAGTGTTAAGGCAGAGGGACTGGACAACAGGGTGACATTCACAGGTGTGCAGACTTGAGCATGTGAGGTAAAACATGCACTGGAGAAGGAGCCGCGCCCACAGGAAGCAGAGATTGAGGGTGTGACAAAAATAATCGTTAGATTAGTCGACTACCAAAATAATCGTTAGTTGCAGCCCTACTATGGGGTGTGAGTTTAGTTGCAGGAACCCTTAACGTCCACAGCCACTTCACACTGTCCATCGTGACTGTGGATAGACACGCGGTACCTCCGTTACACTCACCCCCCCTAAACTCACTCCACCCAGGGCATCCGGGTCACTGGGCACCACTGAAACCGGTCTCATTTCACATGCCCTGAGTGGGAGTTGAATCCCGGTCTCCCGCGCCACGGGCAACATCGCAGATCGCTATACCAAGAGGTGAACTCTGGATGCCTCTGGGGAGTGAGTTTACTACACTGTCCATCGTGACTGTGGATAGACACGCGGTACCTCCGTTACATGTGTGTGTCAGAAAGGGAGATCATAGACATGAGAAGGCTGTATTTTGTGCATATGTGTACAAGTTGCAAGGGGGGTGGGGTAGTGTGTGTAGAGATATATTAGAGCCATATGGAATCCGCGTTCACGGAATCGCGGACGGAATCGAGGAATTGAGCAATAAAAATTGAATCAACTGTAAAAAAAATAAAAATAATAATATTTTTTTATTTTTTTTTTTTTTTATGTTGTGGGACTTGTACAGCACTTTGTTCAACTTTGTCAGTGCTGTAAAGTTTAAACCTTTTTAAATCTTAGACAAACAAAACACTTTGCTTTCATGAAATATTGTAAGCCGTCATTTGAGGCTTTATAAAAGCAGCACAATGAACACAAATCTGTCAGTGCCGAGTCCGACCTCATCTTAAATAACAAACAGCATTGCTTGTTGTAGTTAACAAAGAGAGGCAGAGTTGATTTTGCAAAAAAAATATATATATATACATTATATATATATATATATATGTTTTTTTTTATTTTTTTTTAATAATCTAATTTTATTTTCATATTCGAATCCCATGCCCATCGAACGAAGCTTCGAAGTATTTCAGACAGCCCTATTAAATGACTGTTATATCTTATTAAATTGTGGACATTTATTCATTCCCACTTATTAGACACTATTTCTGATGGTAAAATGAGCGTACAAAGCAAAATACAGAATTCTGAAATATTAAAACGGAAAAAACGGAATTTGGAAAAAAAATTAAATGGAATTTGGGAAAAAATTAAACGGATTTCATATGGCTCTAAGAGATATGTCTGGGACTGAAGGCTGATATGTGTATGCAATTATGCATGCGTGTGTGTTTGTGCATGTGGGATAGTAAGAGAGACCGGGAGAGAGTGTGTGCATGTGGGATAGTAAGAGAGACCGGGAGAGAGTGTGTGCATGTGGGATAGTAAGAGAGACCGGGAGAGAGTGTGTGCATGTGGGATAGTAAGAGAGACCGGGAGAGAGTGTGTGCATCAGGGGCGTTTTTAGGGTTAGAAAACATTGGGGGCTTCAGCCCAGGGGGGTGGAGGGGGGGGTCACCCCCCCCCCCTTTTTTATTTATTTTTAAGCACAGAAATACGCAATTTTAGATTAATTAGAGATGAATACTGAATAACTAGAATCATTAGAGGTTCTCAAAGTGAGGTCCAGGTCCATGAGAGGGATATGGGCAGTCCCTAGAAAATTCAAAGTTAACAGGACCAAATCATCAGTTTCTTATTTATTTATTTATTTAGCCAGATAAAACATTGATCTGGTCCAAGAAGCCCCAACAGGAGTACAAATATACATATATACACATATATATACATATAATATATATACATATACTGTACATACATACACATATACACCAATAACAAAATAAAAACACAGTTAATTGTAGATACACAATCAGGTTTAAGCACTATAAAAATGCAGCAGGTGAGTTCACCTGTCTTCAACCAAAATGGAAGGAGAGTGAAGTACTGTACACAGAGAACGTGAAAATATACAATACATTCACCAAACACTACACAAGACAACCAATGATGCAGACTGATGAAAATATACATTTTCTCCCATTTTCCCAAATCAGTCAACATGGAGAATCACAACAAAAAATTATCTTGCCAGATCCAGCTAGGCAAAGAGATAATGTCTAGTATTTTCTGTTTACATTTTTTCAAAAATAAAAGTGTTACTGTAATTTTAACCTGTACTGGATACAGTATTTTATGTTTGTCTGATATTTGCTGAGCTTACAGTGTTATGCACATAGTAGCATGAAAACTGGGACATGTATTGTTGTGATTCTCCATGTTGAAATGTTGACTGATTTGGTTATATGGAGAGAAAATGTTATTTTTTTCATCAGTCTGCATCATTGATTTGGGTATATGTAGATAAATAAATTATATTTTCATCAGTCTACAGCATTGGTCTTGTGTAGTGTTTGGTGAATTTATTGTATATTTGCACATTATCTGCGTACTTCACTTACAGTACTCTAATCACTGAGAAGTAGAATTGCTAAATGTGTTTTAGGTTAAGCACAGCAGTGTGTGTAACTGGTTCAAACAGAATTAAGTCATTATGTAACGTGTGTTTCATATGGTAACAAAATTAGTGTATGGTTTTGACAAGTGTTTAATTTAGCAAAGGATCTGAGGTGTTCTGATAATTGTGTGTGTGGTTGTGCTAATTGTGTGTTTTGAAACACCGGGCCCCGTTTTCAAAATCATGCTTAGGCAATCGAAAAAAAACTATTGTGTGTTTCATTATATACAT
The DNA here is from genome assembly GCF_963971535.1 of Notolepis coatsorum. Lineage (NCBI taxonomy): Eukaryota > Metazoa > Chordata > Actinopteri > Aulopiformes > Paralepididae > Notolepis > Notolepis coatsorum. The sequence goes on along the minus strand of NC_140176.1, from coordinate 2,090,336 downwards.
ATGTTTCAGTCTTCTCATTAAAAAAAGATTCGATTTTTGGGTCTTTTCCTGCCTTTGGTCCGCTTTGCATTCACATCTCAAATGAACCGCAGCAGGGTTCACTTGCAAGAGTGAATGAGCTTTCACACCACCCCAAACCAACCGGACTATCCGAGGTTCGATTAAAGCTTATTATAGGACACTGGACATGGGTATGGATGGCTCCAGGTGCTGCTGCGTTAAAGTGCACATCTTCAATATCTGTACTATTTAAAAGCACAGTGCAGGACACACTCAAAGGTTATCGCACATCAGAGATGGCAGTGGACATGTATGACAGGACAAAGGCCATATGTAATGGCCTTTGGATTGAGGAACATACTACCAGCCAAAGGAGGAAGCAGAAAAGGATGGACGAGTATGTAGTTGAGTCATCTTGTGGCACAAGCTCAGACCTCAGCTCAGGAGATCAGCTGAGACAGAGACTGTTCTATCCAGTCGTCGACAGAATGCTGCAAGAGCTTGAGAGCAGGTTCTCATGAGTTGGATAACAATTTATGAGAGGCATACAGGCATGTTATCCAGCCTCAGACCAGTTTCTCTCAGTGGAATTGCTGCAACCCCTCGCCACACATTACAATATCCAACTATTGCCAGAGGAGATCACAGTTGCAAAGTGTTTCCTGGTCAGGACAGGCAGAGATGCAGTCCCTACTATCCAAAGTGTCTTTTCCCTCCTGGATGATAATAATAATAATAATGCATTTGATTTATAAGGCGCCTTTCAGGACACTAAAAAAAAAGTCCACAAATCGGTGAATGAAAGAATTATAGGATCAAATGAAAACTACTTACTAAAAATGTTTAAAAGTACTAAAAACCAACAAAAAATACCAAACACTAACAAACATTCAGCACAGACAATGGGGATGCTGACATAAAAAAAAAAAAAAAAAATTTTTTTTTTTTTAGATCCGGGGCTAAAAGAAAAACATCCGGGGCTAAAGCCCCGGAAGCCCAGGGCTAACGACGCCACTGGTGTGCATGTGGGATGCCTGTACGTTAATGCCAAGCAAGCAGTGCAAAAATGCTTCCGCATTCGTCACCGCACGCTAGTGCGGTAAAGCGCCCTTCTTTTCAGACAAATGCTACCGTGCGTGCACCGGCGGCGGCGTGCTCGCTCAGGTGCGTGCGTGCGCCGGCGTGCTCGCGCGAGGTGCCCGCGCATGCGCATGAGATCCCGCCCGAGCGGAGCTCAATATATATAAGTCACCGCCCCTTATTCAGTATCTAGCAATAGCTCAATTGGCAAGGACACATGGCTGTGGATCCTATGGCTCGTTTGCTGGCGAGTTCGAATCCCATCGAAAATATTTTTTAACGTGATTTTTTTTTAACGTGTATTCTTTCGCCGGTTAAGGTTAGGCATGGTTAAGGTTAAGGTTAAGGTTAGGCATTGTTTCGGAGTTGGTTAAGGTTAGAACGGTTAAGTTTAGGCGCTGTTAAGGAGCTGGTTAAGGTTAGTTTGTCAAAGAGAATGGCAATATAATTTCTATGGTTAAGGTTAGGCATGGTTAAGGTTAAGGTTAAGGTTAGGCATTGTTTCGGAGTTGGTTAAGGTTAGAACGGTTAAGTTTAGGCGTTGTTAAGGAGCTGGTTAAGGTTAGAGTTTGTCAAAGAGAATGGCAATAGACAGCCTATTTCCGCGCGACCTGGGCGCTGGGCGGCGGAAAATGAAAGGCGCATTACTGCATGCCACTACGGTAAATTTTTGCACTGCTTGCTTGGCATAAAGCTACACGCATGTGGGATAGTAAGAGAGACCGGGAGAGAGTGTGTGCATGTGGGATAGTAAGAGAGACCGGGAGATATTCTCGAAGTCAACGTCCTGTCTGTTGTTGCTAGGCAACTATGGCTTGGGGGGAAACATGCACCACGAGTACATTGTGAACGCTTCATTTAGTGCAGAAAACGGATCGGAAAAGCGGCAAAGTAAACACAATCAAGGGTAATTTTCTTCAGTGCATCACAATGCCAAAGAGCTGCTGTGTTACGTTTTGTACTAATAACTAAATCAAAATCGCAAGTTTTATATAATTTACCAGCTGAGGCATCACAGATGAGAGAAAATGGTGGTTTTTCAATGTATGTGATGTATAGATTGGGGAAAGATGGTAGCATCTAACGGTGCGAGGTCAGAGAGGGCAGAAATGTGTTTGGCTTAGCAGAGGTTGGTTCAGAGCGAGGGAACACCACACTGAGCAGGGTGTTTTGTTTTGCTGAAGACATAACACTGATAGCGAGAGCGAGGGAGAGGGGTTCATCTTAATGAAACAGTAGAAAACTGCATTTTAATGTGTGAAAGGTTAGCAGTTGTCATGACAACGCGGCACCTGACAACCAGAAAGGGGTGGGCTATCATAGTTATGATGAAGATCCTATAAAGCTGACAGTGGTTCCGGGTAGGGCAGACTAGAATCTGACCAAGAGCGAGTAGGACTGAGATCACACGAAGACACTCTCTCCTCTCTTTGAGAGGGGGGGGGGGGGGGAGGAAGAATGCCACGACATCAGTAGCTTCGGCTAACACGAGGAGGGTTAGGCTAACGAACAGGCCTGAACACTATTGGACTGAATCACAAAAGGACGATAGACGAACACACCGAAAGATCATTAGAATAGACTCTTCAAGGACGATACAATTTGATAACATCTGACAACATCTGATTATGAGGTTCTGTTTATAGCAATAAAACAACGCTTTTCCTCATAAGGTATCTCACGGTGTCGGAGTGTCGAATTCTTACGGAAGTGGAGAAATATTATGGTTTATGGATTGCACTAACGGGGGGAGATAAGGATCTTATCTACCAGTATCGGAGACGTCAGGACCATTAAAAGTACACAACGCAGAGGAATTGGATGGAGGGCCAAACAGACGAAGACGTGATACTGGCCAGTTTGATCAGAATCTTACACAGAGGAAAAGTGGCTGGTGGCCATCAAGAGGGCACACGTAGATGCAGACGGGAGAGTCGATCAAAGCAGACACTGGTCCCCCAAGTCAAATCATACGTGTATCTGCTCTACCCATTTCATAACAGGTGAGAATAAGGAACAAATATTATAACGTAAATGTATTATTGGCTGTGAGGCTGTAAACAGCAGATGAATGTTAGCTGCTAGCTGTGGTATCCTGGAATAATAGTTTCACCCATATGTTGGTTTAGCCCAGACTCATGTTAATGACGTCAGATACGGTGCCCGCCAGTTGGATGTATGCAAGTTAACCCAAAGTGTGGAAGTAAAGAACCTTCAGCTATATTGTCATCGTGTGGACATTCAATTCTTTCTGCTAGACACTAAGAGTGACAGCCAGAACAGAAACATTACACTAGCTACTTCGCCATATAGTCCATTCTCAGTGTACGTGTGCACCAGTGGAGGTTTCTCTATGACAACACGTGAAATACAAATTCACTCATAATTCATAATTATTATTAATTGACAGCCTTGTTATCCAATCAGCTAATGGTTTCTCTTTTGCTGCTCTGCGGCTCTGCAGCTAGCATGATTGACAGCCTTGTGGCCCAATCAGATAATGGTTTCTCTTGTGCCATACTGCGGCTCTGCAGCTTGTTTACAAAATATTTTTTATCTCAGGAAGATAACTTGTTGGAGCTAACGTAGCTAAAGGGCTACCACCGCAGCTATCAGGCCCAGGGTGGAGTGTTTTGTTATTGTTCATGAACTTATTGTGCATCGTTTGATGATATATATATACACCTGCGATAAAAGCTAAATGTGACAACAACAACAACAACAACAACAACGTCATCGCCTCGCGGGCACTTTGAATTCTCTAGTACTGTAGATAGCGTTGCAATGGAGGAAGGAGATATTGTCGACTAGCTTGCTTGCTAGCTAACGTTACGCAAGTCTTGTGAATGTCTAAACAGGGCTGATGGCATTGATGAAGATGATATCAATAACAACAATGCCTCCATTATTTTTTTTTATCTCAGTCGTTGTAAAACGAAAGCCTGCAGTGCTTAGCCTCAGCCGAAGTGTAGTAGTTCTAACTTCACTCGGGAGACAAAAGCCAAACATCAATTTGATGCAACAAGCTGGCTCGCGATGCACTATTGTTTACATTTTCCATGGGATTAATGCACGCGGCTCGAGTCGGACTCGTCACATGGAGAAGCTGCACTATCCAACGATAGATGAGATCGATCGAGATACCGTCTTTATGGGTATTAAGTCGTGTCTTCTTGGCTTTAGAATGTCAGTTTGTGTAACGTTACTGTAACCGAATTGAAACCGCATCATAACTCCTACATCGACCATGTCACTTTTCAAATGGCATGAATGAATGAAAACTTTATTTAAATGTCCCATGCATTATAAATGTCATTTTTCAGTCTCTAGCATTGTATTATAGTAATAGGAGTTCGTATCAATGTGTTTTAGGGTCTAAATACCATATTGGCGAATTGCTCCGTTTCAGCCTCTAGTAAATCGGGTCATTTTGATTTGAAGTCCCTCGTCACGTCACTGGGCGCTGTGGATAGACACAGTGATGCGATTGGCTCTGTGGCTGGAGCTAATGCCCGCCCCCATTCTACCTAGACTAGACAGCGAGTGGGGCTGCGGGGCCGAGAGGAAGAGAGAGCCGAGACGGAGCCGAGAGAAAGGAAGAGAGAGGGAGGGAGGGAGAGAGAGGGGGCACTTGGGGGGGGGGGGGGTACCCGCCGGCCACGCGCCACACGGGAGATTGAAAGAAAGAAAAGAAAAAAGTTGCCTCGTCTCATCAGCGAGAGCCGAGTGGGAGAGAAAGGAGAGAAAGGAAGAGAGAAGGAGGGAGGGAGAGAGAGGGGGCACTTGGGGGGGGGGGACCTGCCGCACGGAGGTCCGCGCGACACACACCTCCGAACGGGAGAGTGATAGAAAGAAAAAAAGGAAGAGAGAGGGAGGGAGGGAGAGAGAGAGAGGGGGCACTTGTGGGGGGGGGGGGGACCTGCCGCACGGAGGTCCGCGCGACACACACCTCCGAACGGGAGAGTGATAGAAAGAAAAAAAGGAAGAGAGAGGGAGGGGCTTCTCTCTCTCTCTCTCTCTCTCGGTATAAATGATTATTTATGTAAATAAGGTTATACACCGACCATTAAGAAAATACATGTTAGTTTAGGAATAAGGGGCAGGTAACTATATAACTATAAGATTTATTCTTCTTCCTGCTCCTTTTGTCCATGGAATGACTATTTATGATTTTTTTAATGAAGAAACTATGATTGTAACTGAGGGGTACAATTCCCTGACTGTATTGTTAGATATGATATTTAATACCACTACCTCATGTACTTTTCTGGCCACCCAGTACAAGATATAAGTATGATGAACACTTTCCCACCTGATGAAACGAATCCACACAAACGTACCAAATCGAAGGTTTAATACAGCAAAGGGTGTATACAACGATCACTTAATTACATTTATGATTTGAAATATGGAATATGCACTTTTATGGCAAATGAGTATTCGTAGGTAAATCAACATTGAATGTCCAATCTCTGGTTGCGCAGGGAGTAAGTATACAACCTGGAATATTTAGGAAAACGATAGCGATGGTACTTAAATGATTATAGCTGGATACACTAAGGGGGGGGGGGGGGTCCCGCTGGTTGTAAGACAGTAGGAGGGGGGGGTTAGAGAAGCCGCTGGCGGTATCCCATCTGGCCGACGGTGTCTTGGGAGAATCCAAAGTCTTGGACACGGTGCCCACAGAACCTCGGACCGCAGACGAATACAGCTGGACCCTCTGTGGAACGGTATCTGCCGGTCCACAACGGAGAGACGTGAGGCGACCTCACGTGTAGAGCGCCGTCTCACCTGGAGTCCTCTCCGGGGGGTAATTCCAACACTCCGCAGTGTTGGCCTTTATCCATGGAATAATCAAAGCACACAAAGCATAATCCAAGCCGTGGAAGGCTCGCCGTCGTCCGGGTAGAGTAATCCAATATACAGGTCCAGTCGCTCTTGGCCCGGAGCTCCTCGGATGCAATCACCACTAGGGGTCTGACCAGCCTGGTTAAGCGTCCAGATAACGTCAGGAACGATGGGGGGTACTGATAACTTTAGAACTCTAACCGAACGATGCACCATACATAAATAGACTATTATTAGCTTAATAGAATATGTCCAACTCAACGGTATAGTGCCAACTATGACTATTCAACTATTAATCTACACGATATCTCAATGCCTATTCTGGGCCAAGTAGGCCTTACTACACCGCACGTGCGTCGTGGGGAGGCTTTGCGTCTGTCACTCTGTTGGAGGGTAAAGAACTGGACTAAAAGAAAGTTCTACTTTACCAGCGCCATATATATATGCGCTATGAACAAATAGTACCATTCGTATTTCGCCCGACATATTACTGCGCGGAACCGGGGGTTGCCTCGACATGTTAGGCGGCACGATTGAACTTGGACCTAGGGGTATGGCAACCTGGCGCCAGGTTCTCGTCCAATGGTAGAATGAAACTATTATGGGCTGTTTAGTAGAAACGGGGATATTCAATGCATATTGTACAAGGAATATACAGGGGATATCAAACGATATACAAATACAATTAAATATATATATATAAATAAATATACATATTCGGTTTAATCTGATCCTTCACAACAATGATTGTATTATTCCATGTGGCAAATAAAAACTCTGAACTGAACTGAACTCTCTCTCTCTTCCCCCCCTCCCTCCCTCCCTCTACCAGTGCAGACTGTGGTCTGACTGTCACTCAAAGTGCTTATGGGCGGAGCCAGGCCATAACAGCCTGATTTCTCGAGGCTGAAAAATGATGGTTTCGAGTACTTGATTAGAAATATAAAACAATGAATTTTTTTGAAAAAAAAATTACAAATGTCTTCAATAGACTAACAGGAATTGTGTAAAGTTGCCCAAATAGTGCTAGGAATAGCAGTGCATAGCCCCTTTAACAGATTGCAGAATGGGTACAATATACAGTACGGCTCAATACACATAATTATTAAGGAGATGCAGACCAGATGAAGACTTTCGTCTTGTTTACATCAGGGTCCCCCATTTTCAATTCATAGTGAAATGTATCTTGTGTTATTAGGAGCCCTGCTAAAGTTGGTAGCTAACGTTATATTGATAATGTTTCAATATTATCAGGTTGATATTATTAGGTTGATAATGGTGTCAGTGTTTCAGATAGCAAGGTGGAGATCTTTGTTAACTAGTAGAGCTTTGGTTGAGACAGATTACAGTGCTGTCTCTTAAAACTCATAAACAAGTATTGAGCAAGACGAGTTTTCTGTTGTGCTGTGCGTATTGTATGGGAGGGATAATGATGACTGTGTGTAACTAGGAGGGATATGAGGACTGTGTGTATGTGGCACTGAATTGATGTAAACAAGACGAAAGTCTTTCTCTGGTCTGCATCCCCTTAACAATTGTGTGTATTGAGCCGTACTGTATTGTACCCATTCTGCAATCTGTTAAATAAAGTTTTCATTAATCATTCATTCATTCATTCATGTGTAGAAAGAAGAACTATAACATTCTCATTCTCAAAGACCACAGTCTTAAACACACGCACACACAAAAGATACATGGACTATTGTTATTGGACACAAGCCACACACATGGACCCTGCACTGCACCATAATACACCTGTGATTATAGTATACTTGTTATTTATCTCTCTCTCTCTCTCTCTCTCTCTCTCTCAGTTCTGTTGTGTTAATATAAACCCGCCGTGGTCTCTCTCTGTCTCTCTCTCTCTCATTCATTCATTGTCCTTGTGTTACATAAAACCCATCTGTGGCCTCGTGCAGAGGAAGGTGGTAAATACATGTTAGATATTCCAATGTACAGTTTTGCATACCATTGACTCAGAATGGTCTGTGTTATTGAAATCGTCACAGCAGTTTGTGTATACTTCAGAAGTATGATATTTAAACATGGTCCCCAAAATGAATGGAAGCGAATGAGGAGCCTGACACCTGGGAGGAATGGGGGTGTTGCAGCGTTGGGGATGTTTAAAAAATATAATTTAATATATAATACAATTACAATATAATAATTTGTGCTTCACCTAAAAAATTGGTCAGCAGCCTCCACTGGTGTGCACTGGAGGCTTCAAGTAGCCTACATGCCTTTTTCATGTTTATATGTTACTACTTTTTAAAAACGGAGCTCACTTTTGCTGGTTGGTTGTCCCCAAAACTAAGATGGCGGCGGTCTCGTGACGTCAGAGTGTCTTGTGTGTGCATGTGTGTGTGTGTTAGAAAGAGAGTAGTTGAGCCTTGTGTGATCTAATCTCCTCCATACTCATGTGTATAAAGTGATGCCAGCCTCCTCAGTCTCTCTGATCATGTTAGTACAGTAATTGATTGATTGATTGAAAACTTTATTAACAGATTGCAGAATGGGTACAATACAGTACAGCTCAACAATACACACAATTGTTAAGGGGATGCAGATCAGAGAAAGACTTTCGTCTTGTTTACATCAGGGTCCCCCATTTAACTAGGCTGCACTAGTCTCTCTGATCATGTTAGTACGGTAACTAGGCTGCACTAGTCTCTCTGATCATGTTAGTACAGTAACTAGGCTGCACTAGTCTCTCTGATCATGTTAGTACAGTAACTAGGCTGCACTAGTCTCTCTGATCATGTTAGTACAGTAACTAGGCTGCACAGCCGACAAACATAGTTGCTGCCTAAACAATATCCAGGTAAGATGGCGGACGGTTATCCCATGATTTATGGTGTAATGTCGCATCTAATGCTTTATTTATGGCAGCACCGCTGGTCTAACTGTTGGGTACATTATTATTAAGGGTTAGGCAATTGTGAAATACTGTAATCACAAACGGGAACATATTGATCAAAGAATAATGTCCAAAGGACCTTCTGATTAAACAAACCTGCTTTGTGTTTCTTCATCTCACGTTCACAACACTCTGAAGTTTACGGCCAGTCTCGACTCCTCCTTAGTTCAAATCTGTCTCCAGCAGCTGCAGTTAGTCCGTTCTTTACACGATCACTGCATCTAGATCTGTTCAGAGCGTTAACGTTAGAGATTAGCAGCATTAGCTCGTTATAGCAACAGACAACGACAACGAGGTGAAGCATGGAGTGTGGTGCCCCTGGTGGCTAGGACGAGACATTGCATGGCATTTCCGTATTTCCTGGTGACGTCAGGGAGGGCTGGACCAATCAGCTACGTCTGCGTCACGCGGCACCCCACGCCCCGCCCCTTTGGAAATAAACAGCCAATAGCTGCCTCACACGGGGAAAGCCTGTAGCCGCGACAGACCGCGCGCTTATTGGCGGAGAGGGGACGTCACTCCACATTGGTCCTAGCCCCTCCCCCCTGACCCGGTCTGCATCCCCTTAACAATTGTGTGTATTGAGCCGTACTGTATTGTACCCATTCTGCAATCTGTTAAATAAAGTTTTCATTAATCATTCATTCATTCATTCATGTGTAGAAAGAAGAACTATAACATTCTCATTCTCAAAGACCACAGTCTTAAACACACGCACACACAAAAGATACATGGACTATTGTTATTGGACACAAGCCACACACATGGACCCTGCACTGCACCATAATACACCTGTGATTATAGTATACTTGTTATTTATCTCTCTCTCTCTCTCTCTCTCTCTCTCTCTCAGTTCTGTTGTGTTAATATAAACCCGCCGTGGTCTCTCTCTGTCTCTCTCTCTCTCTCATTCATTCATTGTCCTTGTGTTACATAAAACCCATCTGTGGCCTCGTGCAGAGGAAGGTGGTAAATACATGTTAGATATTCCAATGTACAGTTTTGCATACCATTGACTCAGAATGGTCTGTGTTATTGAAATCGTCACAGCAGTTTGTGTATACTTCAGAAGTATGATATTTAAACATGGTCCCCAAAATGAATGGAAGCGAATGAGGAGCCTGACACCTGGGAGGAATGGGGGTGTTGCAGCGTTGGGGATGTTTAAAAAATATAATTTAATATATAATACAATTACAATATAATAATTTGTGCTTCACCTAAAAAATTGGTCAGCAGCCTCCACTGGTGTGCACTGGAGGCTTCAAGTAGCCTACATGCCTTTTTCATGTTTATATGTTACTACTTTTTAAAAACGGAGCTCACTTTTGCTGGTTGGTTGTCCCCAAAACTAAGATGGCGGCGGTCTCGTGACGTCAGAGTGTCTTGTGTGTGCATGTGTGTGTGTGTTAGAAAGAGAGTAGTTGAGCCTTGTGTGATCTAATCTCCTCCATACTCATGTGTATAAAGTGATGCCAGCCTCCTCAGTCTCTCTGATCATGTTAGTACAGTAATTGATTGATTGATTGATTGAAAACTTTATTAACAGATTGCAGAATGGGTACAATACAGTACAGCTCAACAATACACACAATTGTTAAGGGGATGCAGATCAGAGAAAGACTTTCGTCTTGTTTACATCAGGGTCCCCCATTTAACTAGGCTGCACTAGTCTCTCTGATCATGTTAGTACGGTAACTAGGCTGCACTAGTCTCTCTGATCATGTTAGTACAGTAACTAGGCTGCACTAGTCTCTCTGATCATGTTAGTACAGTAACTAGGCTGCACTAGTCTCTCTGATCATGTTAGTACAGTAACTAGGCTGCACAGCCGACAAACATAGTTGCTGCCTAAACAATATCCAGGTAAGATGGCGGACGGTTATCCCATGATTTATGGCGTAATGTCGCATCTAATGCTTTATTTATGGCAGCACCGCTGGTCTAACTGTTGGGTACATTATTATTAAGGGTTAGGCAATTGTGAAATACTGTAATCACAAACGGGAACATATTGATCAAAGAATAATGTCCAAAGGACCTTCTGATTAAACAAACCTGCTTTGTGTTTCTTCATCTCACGTTCACAACACTCTGAAGTTTACGGCCAGTCTCGACTCCTCCTTAGTTCAAATCTGTCTCCAGCAGCTGCAGTTAGTCCGTTCTTTACACGATCACTGCATCTAGATCTGTTCAGAGCGTTAACGTTAGAGATTAGCAGCATTAGCTCGTTATAGCAACAGACAACGACAAAGAGGTGAAGCATGGAGTGTGGTGCCCCTGGTGGCTAGGACGAGACATTGCATGGCATTTCCGTATTTCCTGGTGACGTCAGGGAGGGCTGGACCAATCAGCTACGTCTGCGTCACGCGGCACCCCACGCCCCGCCCCTTTGGAAATAAACAGCCAATAGCTGCCTCACACGGGGAAAGCCTGTAGCCGCGACAGACCGCGCGCTTATTGGCGGAGAGGGGACGTCACTCCACATTGGTCCTAGCCCCTCCCCCCTGACCAGGCTCGGTTGAGACGTGCGGTTGGAGAGAGTGCGAGAGAGAGGGAATCAGGGATGATGAATGAATGAATGAATGAATGATTGAATGAATGAATGAATGAATGAATGAATGAATGAATGAATGAATGAATGAATGAATGAATGAATGAATGAATGAATCAATGAATCAATGAATGAATGAAAACTTTATTTAACAGATTGCAGAATGGGTACAATACAGTACGGCCCAATACACACAATTGTTAAGGGGATGCAGACCAGATAAAGACGTTTGTCTTGTTTACATCAGGGTCCCCCATTTTCATTCATAGTGACATTTATGACATACACAACATACATGACATTTATGGCATAGGGACATACATGACATACAGGTATTTAGTACTGTTACATTTGTGACATACGATATGCAAATATACAGTACTGTTACCCATAGATCCTGACAGAGTATATGATGGGGAGGGGACTGTACATTAGGAGGGGGTGGGGGGGTTTGGACATTTACGGTGGCCAGTTTCGAATTGCAGCCTCCCGTAGGTTTTGAATGTGGGTAGGGATTCACATTCCTTTACAGCTTTGGGTAGGGCGTTCCACATTGATGTGGCATAATTGCGAAACGTGTTTAGTCCCTTGTTTGAGCCGAATCTGGGTTTAACATGATTTGTTGAGCTTCCTCTGGTGTTTTGGTTGTGGTATTCACGGACCTTGATTTGATTGATTGTATGTCATAAATGTCCTGATGAATTGAAAATGGGGGACCCCGATGTAAACAAAACGAAAGTATTTTTCTGGTCTGCATCCTCTTAGTATTGTACCCATTCTGCAATCTGTTAATACGTTTTCAATCAATCAATCAATAAGAAGGACAACCATAAGCATCCTTCCTCCAGAAATCAACCAATCCTGGGCACTCCCATACCATATGGAAAAAGGTACACAAGGCGTTTTTGTGTGCACAAAGCGCTTTTAGGTGATGGTATGGCTTTCTTTATGTAATATGCATGGAGTAAAGTATGTCCTATGTATAAAATCAAAATGGATGACTTGGTGGTTGGGAATTCTGGAGGACAGCTAAATGTTTTGCCAGATTAATAGCCCATTTAGACTGCTGCTATTGAATGGTATATCCACACTGGCACACTCTATCAATGGGTAGAGGCTTTGAAGAAGTCTTTGCCAACATGGCGTAAACCGCTGAGACCAGACCCCTGGGTCTGGTAAATATTGTGTGAAATGGTTGGGTACCTAATTGACTATCCCAAGGTACACCATTGCTGTGCGCAATAGAAGCTAGAAGAAAGTGCCAGGTGAATTAAAGTGTTTCTGAATGTCTTGGAATGAGCAGAGACCCTCTACCCCAAACAAATCAGCAAGTGTAAGAACTCCCTTATTGCACCACTGGGGGGCAGTATTGGACGCCTCCCAACTGGAGACCAGTGTTATCATGGGCGATTGAAGGTACAAATTTGGTGTCATTTTCCTGAGATTTTCTGCAAGACTGCGAACTGATATTAGCTCAATAATGATGGAGCCAAATTAGTTTTTTGATTGTTTGATAGATATATTGGAATAGATTACATATTGTAATTGTAACCTATGAGGGCCGTACAGAATGTCCCTCTATATAGGGTGCCAGGACACCAATAGTACCATTGGAAGGTTGGTAGTCCCGATCCACCTTCACCTTTTTCCCTCTGGAGGGTTGAAAGTTTGAGTCTGCCAGAGGGAGCATGGAGCTGAAAACGCTAATTTGTGGAAGAATATTAATTTTAATATATGAAAAAGAGAATGGAATTAGAGGGGATAACCCTGCATCATGGACTATAACGCATATTATGACCATCCTCTGCACCTTACGGTTTACTTTGTCATATTTTATATTGCTTATATTGATTGTAACTTATATTATGACCAATAGGGTATACAGACCATCATCTGCACCTCTGTGTATATGGTTTATTTTATCAAAATTGTATATTTAGATTTAATTCGTTTATTGCCTATATATATTACTCTCCTATTACCGTGAGCATTATCTGTACGTACCCCTCCTGCTGCTATGACGACTGAATCTCCCAAAGGGGATCACTAAAGGAATATCCTGTCCAGTCCAGAGGATAGAATGTTTTCCCCTCTGCATGGGTGAGACCGGTTTGCTGCCATCTCCACAGTGACCTCTTTGAAGTGTAAGAGAAGGGGAGCCATGTTTTTATTTACTTGAAATAGTGCATGTATGGCTGTGTATGACAGTATACTAAAGTAACTATATCAGACATTACAAGTTCTGCAATAAGGTCAACCTAAGGTCAGTCTGTCTACTTCAAAGACACGAAACAGCAAACACACACACTTTCTATGCCTATAATGGGGAAATGGCAGATTTGAGTGGTGAACAGTAAAAATGACAAACTTTACTATTTTTCTCAAAGATGAAACCCTAACATTACAGAATGCATGATTATTATTTGTAATGGCTATGAGATTAAAACATGTTTTTTAATGGGAGTTAATGGGACATTTCTGTCCTCAAATTACTTAAGAATTATTACAGAATTGTAAATCTGCTACACAAAAACGAATAATGCATCAAAGTCAATATTTTGTCTAATCTTTGACATATCCAAGACTGATGAGACCGGTGGTTGCTCTCTAGTGGTTAATGTAGCGCAGTACTGGAGGCAAGCGCTACCGGAGTCTCATGGCCAGTACAGAGAGACTCAGAAGGAGCTTCTATGCCCAGGGCCCAGGAGTTCAAAACTTTTAATCCCTGTCTGATCCGATCCGATTTTTAAATCCCATTTTTTGTGATCCAGGATCAGACAACTCGGCCAGATTTTGTCCCGGTATTTCAAAGCAATCCAGGATAGGATCACCCTGATCCAGATTGAGACTTTTCAAGATTACTAGATCCGAATATCAGTGCTTTAATCCTACCGATCTCCGATGGGAAAAAAGGAAGACAAGGACCACATTGCAGAGACATCTATAATGTCTAATTATATTGTTAAATACATAAAGGACATCAAATCATAATGGAATTGTAATTCCTTTTTAAAAAGACTCCCACGGTAACATAAAAAAAAACTTGATTCAAAGGCAGCTGGATCATCCAGACGTGCTTTGAGGAGCTGAATTCTAAGTGAGATTTCTGTTTGCTGAAGGTGATGACAGATGGACTTTTTTTTTGTTGAAGATATTTTTTCTTTAACCTAAATTACATTTGTGATTGACAATCTTTGTTGTGATACTTTTATGAGCATAAACATTTATGTCATCAGCATTTGGTTGAAAACAAAATAGGCCACCATTAACGTGACAAAAAAATAAAAAATAAATAAAAGATTGATTTGCCATGAAGGCTAAGAATTGTGTATTATTTCAGTTAACAAACTTTGCCATCTTATTTATATTGAAACATATTTTTTTGGAAATCCACCCCTCAGATGGGATCAAGAAAATCCAGTTTTTTGGGATCAAATTGATCATAATCCTGTGTTGTCGTTTTGAAATACCCGTTTTGAAGATTTGATCCAGATTAAAGCTTGGATTTGATTTCCTGATCTGATCGGATATTAAAGTGATCCTGATCCTGTTTTTTGGTTTAGAACTACCCACAATCCAAATCTGATAGGGATTAAAAGTGTTGAACTCCTGGGCCCAGGCCATCAGGATGCTCAATGACTCCATGTAACAACCCATCATCTACACTCACTGCACACACATCCACATGTACACACTCACTTTAAACAAACACTCACCTTACCACTCACTTTATATTTATCTATTATTAAAGAGATTTGCACCACTTTCATACCCCAAGTTTTCTCTCTGCATTCTACCTCACTGGTACTCATTTTACTCTGTATTGTATATATGTATAATTGACTTTACCTACTTTTTACTTCTTAATTATTTTGTACTTACTTTCTCTTTACTGTATGTAGCACACTCTCAGGGGCCAATACAATGTGTTTCTTTGTTACTTAACTGTATTGAAAGGTCCTTTATAAATACAGTAACATTTACTTTAGAGGGCATAATAATCATGATTAAGCACCTATTGAGGAATTTGATGTTAAACTATTGATTATTGTTACTCAAGTCTCAGACCTGATTACCTGAAATCCTTCCAGAATGGCTTCTACTTCCCTTCCTAATGACACATTCAGTAAAGACCTATCCATCTGTTTACCTCAAATAAAAATCAGGTGAATAATATTTGTTTTATATACTTTGTTAACATTTAGTTCCTCATCAGGTCCAAGGTACTTTATTATTTATAAAAGTAAGGCGTTAAATGCTCCGCTCAATAGAAGTTCACTCCACCTGGAATATGACCTCTCCTGGATATCTCTATACATCACTGGTATTGGCCTTCCCCCATATCTCAATATTGATAATTGAAAACAGGAAGAATGGCTTCTCGTTTACCTGGGCACACAATTAAATATTAGTACCTGGCTCTACTTTTCAATCAATGACATAATTTTTTAGATTAGATTAGATTCACTTTATTGTCATTACACCTGTTCTGGCGGTAGGCAAACTGGTAGGGGTCAAGTGAGGGCGGTAGGCAAACTGGTAGGGGTCAAGTGAGGGTGGTAGGCAAACTGGTAGGGGTCAAGTGAGGGTGGTAGGCAAACTGGTAGGGGTCAAGTGAGGGTGGTAGGCAAACTGGTAGGGGTCAAGTGAGGGTGGTAGGCAGGATTTAAGGTGAGCCAGGACTAGCCTCTCGAAGCACTTCATGATGATGGAGGTGAGTGCTATGGGTCGGTAGTCATTGAGGCTCTCTGGCAGTGGCGGCTCGCCACTGGGGGCGCTAGGGCGCCGACCCACCTGTTAAATGAGAGAAGAAGAAAAAAAAAACGTTTTTGTTTTTTGTTTTATAGCCCTATAAATAATATAAACATGTTTAAAATGAATAATATTTACTCATTTTAAGTATGTTTGTGTTTCCAATGCACAATATAACTTAATTTTACAAAGATTAATAATAGTTTTCCTGAACAGGAAGTGACGATTCTGTCTGATATAGACCTTTTCATTACCGTAGCCGCAGGCATTTCTCCTCGCCGTATTTGTCTCTGGGCTAGGCGCAATTGCGCCTGGAGTGCGCGTGCCCGCCGTGCACTGGTTCATCGCTGTATCCGTCGCAGCCACGCGCTTTGCGTTGAATATGATGTATTATGATGGAACTCGGGCGCTGGTTTGAAACGACCTAGCAAGCAGCCGAGCGTCTAAAAGCTCTCTGATTGGCCGACGCGGTACTTTCCGTAACCGCAGTTTGCAACATGAGTTTATGCTGTTGTTGTGTTGTGTGATGCAGATATTTGTCTTGGAGCGTGATGGCAAGTTCTTTCAACGGTTAGGCTTAGGCACTCTTTCAAAGTTGGTTAAGGTTAGAGTTTGTCTTAGAGCATGGCGATAGAACACCAGGTAGTTTGCAGGCTGTTCGAGGCGGACATGGACAAAGGCACTCACAGTACTTGTTGGCTATTAACAAGCTATATTATGGATGCAGTGTGGAGGGACATGCATGGACATCAACACAGGCTGGATGGACAATGCCATGGAGTGGATATACTTTATCAACAAGCCCGGCTTCTGCCAACAACAAGGTAGATCATCTCTCTCTCTCTCTCTCTCTCTCTCTTTTGGATTGAAAATACGTGGATTATGGCTTGTGCAATATCGTCTATGTTTGAATGAATGAATGAATGAATGAAAACTTTAACAGATTGCAGAATGGGTACAATACAGTACGGCTCAATACACACAATTGTTAAGGGGATGCAGACCAGAGAAAGACGTTTGTCTTGTTTACATCAGGGTCCCAGATTTTCGATTCATACCGATAGTTTAATAGCTAGCCTTGGCTCGTTTAACAATATGCAAAATATGTGTACAGCCCTGTACTCATACTGAAGTTATTCTTGGTATATAATACTACATATACTAGGTCTGATTGTGTAACGAATCGATTCCACGTCGCGCTGTGTGTGAGAGAGAGAAGGAGAGAGAGGGAGAGATCTGCGTGTGTTTGGAGACGGAGCGAGTTTTGTTTCTAACTTTTCTATTTATATATTGTGTTTCAAGTTGTGAATTAGACTATACTTTATTTGACTGGTTGTGTGTTGTTGTAGTAACAGCTGAGCGACTCGTTCATAAGAGCCGATTCATTGCCGTGAACGTGAGTCGAATCGCTCACGTCTTGCCATGAGTCGGTTGCGTGGTACTGTACATGTTTGCAAAATGTTTTGGTATAGCGCCCCTAGTGGAGAGAGAACCAGCAGCCGCTACTGCTCTCTGGGGAGGCGTGTTTAGGGACAGGAATGATGGAGGTGACTTTGAAGCATGTGGGAACTTTTGCCTGGGCCAGGGACAGATTGAAAATCTCAGTCAGGGGGCGGCCGGGTAGCGCAGCGGACTAAGCGTCTGCCTACCACCGCGGAGACAGTGGGATCGAATCCAACTGCCAGCGGTACCTCCGGCTTGTCGGTCGTCCGTGCTGACACAATTGGCAGTGTCAGTGGGTGGGAAGCCTGCGTGGGTGGGTCCTGGTCGTTGTAAACAGCGACTCCTACAGTTCGGTCGGGGCGCCTGCACAGCGCGGGAAGGATCTGGAGAGAGGTAGTGTGACCTTCCACACGTTACACTCTCCCAGTGAGAGTCCGCGCTGCCAGGCTGGCTGCACATGTGTCGGAGGGAAGCATGTGATAGTCTCCGGCCTCCCGGACCAACAGTAGGGGGGGGGGGGGGGGGGTGCGCAACGACCAGGAAGGGGATTGGCATAACGACTAACAGTGGGATGGGAGAAAAATCGGAAAAAGGAGGGGGGGAAAGATAAAAAAAATATATATATATATATATCTCAGTCAGGACC
Source organism: Notolepis coatsorum (assembly GCF_963971535.1). NCBI lineage: Eukaryota > Metazoa > Chordata > Actinopteri > Aulopiformes > Paralepididae > Notolepis > Notolepis coatsorum. Next base: position 2,072,096 of record NC_140176.1, on the reverse strand, counting down.
CCTGTCAGCTGCCCAGCACAGACACTGAGTACCCGCCCGGGGATCCCATCGGGTCCGGCAGCTTTTCGTGTGTTGGTTTTGCACAGTTCCGGAAACACGTCAGTGGGGGAGAGTGTGAGGGTCAGGTGGTTGGCTGGGGGTGGGGGTCGTGATGGCCCTCTCGTGGTTGTCCCTGTCAAAATGGGCATAAAAGTAATTTAGGTCATCTGGGAGGGAGGGGTCAGAGGTCGGGGGGGGGAGGCGTGTTTGGGTTTGTAGTCTGTAATGGCCTGCAAGCCCTGCCACATGCGCCGGGGGTCAGAGCCATTTAGATGCCCCTCGACCTTGCGTTTGTCGCTAAAGATTAGGGACAAACGCAATTGGCACAAGTGTAAATCATGGATTAGTCACTCAGTTTTAATGTCCGACTTAGCTCACCTCGTTTGTCTGCTGGCTGTGGATCCTATGGTCACAAGTTCAAAGCACTCTTGGTTAATTTTTTTTTTTTTTTTTACGTTTAATTAATTTATCCACTCTGGTTGGATGGTGTGTATGTATGTATGTATTGTGCTGTATAATGACAATACATTTGAATCGAATCTCATTTTGAAATCGCTACCTGTTGAGTGGATCACCATGGTGCAATGCAATCACCTCCGAAGCTGTCTGCCACTGTCGTGTCCATAGGCAGCGTAGCGATTTCAAAATGAGATTTGATTAAAATGTATTGTCATTATACAGCACAATACATACATACATACATACATACATACACACCATCCAACCAGAGTGGATAAATTAATTAAACGTTAAAAAAAATAAAAAACTTTGGGATGGGTGAAAAATACAGAAAGCCCAAAAATAAATAGAATAAAAAAATAAAAATAATGATGGCATTCCAAGGATTGATTGATTGAAAATTGTATTAACAGATTGCAGAATGGGTACAATACAGTACAGCTCAATACACACAATTGTTAAGGGGATGCAGACCAGAGAAAGACTTTAGTCTTGTTTACATCAGGGTCCCCCATTTTCAATTCATCATAACATATATGACATACATGACATATAGATAGACAGTACTGCTACATCTATACATTTATGACATACCAGATTTACAGATACAGTACTGTTTGTGATACAAAAAGAGTTTAAAAAAGAGAGTATATACATTTGACGAAGAAACTGTACATTGGAGGAGGTGGGGTGGGGGGTAACTGTACATGAGAGAGAACAAAGACAGGTCCTGAGAGCAGCTGAAAGGAAGTATAGAAAGTCACGCCTCACTGCTGACATCGACACATATCACAACCTCTTGTTAACATTCTCCAAAACCATTACTAATGCCAAAGCTTCTTTCTTTCACCATAGGATCGAGGCCTCTGCCAAGAATCTTCGCAAACTGCATGCTACCATGTCCTCCCTCCTCACTCCCCCCCCCACCCCCCCCTCCCTCATCTTTCTCTGCCGAAGACTTTGCGATCTTCTTTGAGGAAAAAGTGGAGAACATCCGCAGCTCCTTCTCCCAACCCCCACCCATTCCAAATGCTGAATCGAGAACCTCATCCTTCACTCTGTCATCTTTCTCTCCCATTACAGAAGCCGAGACCCTGACACTGGTAACGTCGAACCGTCCGACTACATGCCAGCTGGACCGGCTACCTTCCCCACTCCTCCAGACCATAGCACCAGACATCCTCCCATTCCTAACTGCAACCATCAACTCCTCACTCAACTCGGGGGTGGTCCCCACCTCCCTAAAACAAGCCAGAGTCACGCCCCTCATAAAAAAACCATCCCTGAACCCTACCGTCATAGGCAACTACCGTCCTGTCTCTCTTCTCTCCTTCCTTTCTAAAACACTTGAACGTGCTGTATCCAACCAACTTACTGCTTATCTCTTACAGAATGACCTCCTAGACCCTAATCAGTCAGGCTTCAGGACTGGTCACTCCACAGAGACAGCCCTCATTGCGGTCACAGAGGCACTTCACTTAGCAAAAGCGAAAGGCCTCTCCTCTGTCCTGATTCTCCTAGATCTATCTGCAGCCTTCGACACAGTCAACCACCAGATCCTCCTCGCGGCCCTCGCAGGAATGGGAGTGGCTGGCTCTGCGCTGACATGGTTGTCATCATACCTCAATGACCGCTCCTACCAAGTGTCATGGAGAGGGACCCTGTCGGCCACCCGCCCCCTGCGGACGGGTGTCCCCCAGGGCTCGGTTTTAGGACCCCTTCTCTTCTCCCTCTACACTAAATCACTGGGTAACATTATCACGTCTCATGGCTTCTCCTACCACTGTTATGCCGACGATACTCAACTCTTCCTCTCCTTCCCTCCCTCAGATATCCACGTCTCTGAGCGGATCTCGGCCTGTCTGTCCGACATCTCCGCCTGGATGACGACCAACCACCTCAAACTGAACCTAAGCAAAACAGAATTGCTCCACCTGCCGGCCAAATCCTCCCCCCTGACCGACCTTTCCATCACAGTCGAGAATGCAGCTGTGACCGCGTCCCCGACCGCCAAGAACCTTGGTGTTGTCCTCGACGACCAGTTGAACTTCTCTGCTCACATCGCAGCGACAACCAGAACCTGCCGATTCCTCCTGAGCAACGTCAGAAGGATCCGCCCCTTCCTGACAAAAGAAGCCACCCAACTCCTCGTCCAATCAACAGTCATCTCCCGCCTCGACTAATGCAACGCACTGCTCGCTGGCCTCCCGGCCACTGCCACTAAGCCTCTTCAACTCATTCAGAACGCAGCGGCCCGCCTGATCTCAAACCTACCGAAGTCGGCCCATGTCACCCCACTTCTTAGGGACCTGCACTGGCTCCCCATTGCTGCACGAATCTGCTTCAAGGCCCTCGACCTAGCATACCGTGCGGCAAAGGGAACTGCTCCCGCCTACCTCCGGTCAATGGTCTCTAACTACAAACCCTCAAGACCCCTACGCTCTGCATCTTCTGGCCGCCTCAGACCTACTCCTATCCAAGCTCCGGGAGGGTCATCAAAGAGAAGTCGCCTATTCTCAGTCCTTGCCCCACAATGGTGGAATGAACTACCCACCCCAGTTAGGACAGCCGAAACACGTCCAATCTTTCGCCGTCGACTAAAGACGCACTTCTTCAACCATTATCTGAATTAAAAAAAAAAAAAAAAAAAAACCCTAACCCTAACTAACCATACTGTCATGCACTTGTCCTAATAAACTAACCTACACTGTAGCACTCAACACTTTGATGAACATTGTTACTCAGCTGATAGAGTTGTGCCCTTCCTGATGGCTTGTCGTACAGAACTTGTAAGTCGCTTTGGATAAAAGCGTCAGCTAAATGACTAAATGTAAATGTATAGGAGGGGTAATTTGGTAGGTGGGGTGGGGTGGGGGGACTGTACATAGGAGGTGGTTGGGTGGGTGGGGGGTGGGTAGGCGGGGTAGAGCAGATAGCTTTAGATAAAGGATCAAATGTCTCCTCTTATCAATGTCTTGCACTGCCTCAATAACACTAGGAGAGGAAGGCTGTAGTTTATAGAGAAATATCACTTAGTGGGTGACTTATTGCACACTATCATTAATAAGACGGGACCCTGTTTTCATTTTGAAATACATGACCAGCAGCAGCAACATGTGTATTAAAGGCGAATCTCTTTCATCTCAGATATTAAACAGTCAACCTCATACCAGCAATAACGACCAGTTCTGACTGGAATAGTTTCAATACTGGCTACTGACTGTAGATCTGAAATAAAGGATCAACCACAAGGGGGAGCCAGTTTACCTGACATATTCTGCTCTTGTGTAGGAGAATGCTGTTATGCATCAAGTCATGGGCTTTTAACCCAATACTTCTGTTATAAACTAGAAGACTAAGAATATAATAATTGGTGTGACCAATGTGAAACTAGTTACAAGCTGGGTTTATCACTCAAAAAGTTATTTTATAGGTAGTAGTAGTAGTTTTATTCAGTCATCACACCCAATACAACACAATCATTCCACAATCTTTGATTTGGCAGTGACTGAAAAGGTACACACTGAAGCATAATGCTTATACATGCATGTCCTATATTCTTAACAAAATTAAGACTCCAAAACAGTATTCTAAAAGAAAATAACAAAAAAAGAATTATTCACATTTGTAATCTTAAAAAATAGCTATACAAACCATTGTCTTAAAAACCAAAAGCGAATGACTCATTCTTATGTATATCAGCATTGTTCCACAAGTTAACCCCAACAATAGAAATACATCTCCTTTTAATCCCTTTCTTAGCTTTTTGAACAGTAAATTTACAAATGTCTCTCAAATAATATTTTCTTTCATGTATTGAAAAAAAACCTTTGCACACCGTCCGGGAGTAACTTTGCTTTAGCTCTGTACATTATTTGCATAATTTTATAATAAACCAAATCATAAAATGTCATAACATGAGACTTTATAAACAGTGGATTTGTGTGGTCATAGTAACCAGCCTTATGAGGCTCCGGATGGAGCGCTTTTGCAGTAAGACTATCGGATTTACAGTATTTTATGTCGACCCCCACACTTACATATCCCCCATAGTAAGATATGTAAGGTGAGCAGTAGATAATGTACAAGGCTTTATAGTTTAATATATCCTTACATTTATACAAGATTTCTACTGACTTAGATATTTCCCCTTGAATATAGTTAACATGTTAATTACCTTTCTGAATAAATATTTTGCCACAAACTGGACAGCTAAATGGTCTACAATGACTTATTGTGCATTTTCACATTCCCTTTATCTCGGAACCTCTGAACCTGTTCCAACAAATTAAACAACTATAGTTTCTCTCCAGTATGACTTCCCATGTGTCTTCTCAGAACCCCATTATCACTGAACCATTTCCACAAACTTCAGGATTTCTCTCCTGTATGAGTTCTCATGTGTATTTTCAGAGTTCCTTTGTGACTGAACCCTTTTGAACAAACTGAACAACTAAAGGGTTTCTCTCCTGTATGAGTTCCCATGTGTATTTTCAGAGTTCCTTTGTGAATGAAGCCTTTTTCACAAACTGAACAACTAAATGGTTTCTCTCCTGTATGAGTTCTCGTGTGGATATTCAAATATCCTTTCTGACTGAACCCTTTTGAACAAACTGAACAACTAAATTGTTTCTCTCCTGTATGAGTTGACATGTGTCTGTTCAAAGTTCCTTTCTCACTGAACCCTTTTCCACAAACTAAACAACTAAATGGGTTCTCTCCTGTATGAGTTCTCATGTGGATCTTCAAATGTCCTTTCTCACTGAACCCTTTAGAACAAACTGAACAACTAAATGGTTTCTCTCCTGTATGAGTTCTCATGTGGATATTCAACTGTCCTTTCTCACTGAACCCTTTAGAACAAACTGAACAACTAAATGGTTTCTCTCCTGTATGAGTTCCCATGTGTATTTTCAGAGTTCCTTTGACACTGAACCCTTTTCCACAAACTGAACAACTAAATGGTTTCTGTCCTGTATGAGACAAACTTAATGTTTTTTGTTTCTTGTTTGATATTAGCATCTTTAAACCTGACTGAGGTTCCCCACTCTCCTTCCAATCATCACTGTCATCAGTGTCAGGACAGTCTGAAGAGAGAAGCTGGCCATCTCTAGTTGGTTCTAAATCACCATCTGGATATAAGTTACTGGCTGGTTCTGATACTCCACAGTACTCTCCACCAGGTTCTGTTTTCATGTGTTCAGTTGAGGTGCTGGGTAAAGAGTAAGCTTCTCTGTTTTTCTCCCCCTGGGTTTGAAGAGGTTGGAAGGACAGAGCATTCTCTTGACCATCTTCACATTTCACTGGGTCTACTGTGATCTTGGAGAGATCAGCTTCTTCCAGCCCTTGATGTAGTTCCTCTTTGATCTGTAGGAGCTCTGGGTCCTGGGTTTGGCTGAGCAGTGAGGACAGAGTATTCTCTTCACCATGTTCATATTTCACAGGGTGTAAGGTCATCTTGGAGCCATCAGCCTCCTCTAGATCTTGAAATAGTTCCTCCTGTTCCTCTTTAATCTGGAGGGACTCTGGGTCCTGGGTTTGGTTAAACCACGAGGACTGAGGTTTCTCTTCATCATCTTCACTCTTCACAGAGACAGGGTTGTATGTCAACTTGATGATATCAGCCTCCCCCAGACCTTGAAGCTGCTCTCCCTCCTGACTGCTCCAGAGTTCCTCCTGTTCCTCTTTCATCTGTAGGCGCTCTGGCTCCTCCTGGCTCAGACTGGGGCTCCTCTCCTGCTGCTCAGGGGGAACCTCCTCTTCACAGACAGAGAGCTGTGGGGTGTCTGGAGGGAGGAATAATAATAATATGAATAACAAACATAAAGATGCAGTAGATAACTTTTCATCATTAACACATGGCCCATTTGACATCGAGTATCTATCATTCAAGATGTGAAAAAGGAATAATTTTTCAAGTTCAAGTTTCTTCAAGTTTCTTTAATAGTTTTACAGAAGTACAGAATACTTTTATACAAAATGCTTCTTACTGTTACGCTCCAGAGACTGTGCTAGACAAGATAAGTATGAAATAAAATAAAATAGTATAGCATGTAAAATAGAAGTAAAAATAGAAGTCAGTGTTCAGTATAGACATATGTACAATGTTCGATGCAGAATAGAAGTAACTGAGTTACCATACAATATACAATATACTATGCAATGTACTAATATACAATACTATATAGTGCAAAGCAGAAATGGGATGAGGTACAATTTAGGTACAATTTACAGTAAGGTGTACGAGTTGTAGTGCAAATCCTTTACCAATAAATATAAAGTGTGTTTAGGTGATCTAAAGTGTGGAGAGTGGGTGCTGCAGTGTGTTGTTTGTTTAAAGTGAGTGTGTGCGTGTGGATGTGTGTGCTGTGTGCATTTGATGGTTGTTGCATAGTGTTTATTGTTCGTTGAGCAGCCTGATGGCCTGGGGATAGAAGCTTCTTCTGAGTCTTTCTGTGCTCGCCATGAGACTCCGGTATCGCTTGCCTGACCGCAGCAGTTCAAAGAGGCAGTTGTTTGGGTGGCTGGAGTCCTTGATGATTCTCTTAGCCTTACCCCTGCACCGCTTGTTGTAAATGTTCTGGAGGGTGGGAAGCCCCCCTCCATCCATACATTCCCGTTTTATACCGTGGTGAATATAAGTATGGTTTTAGAGCGGTTTAGGGTAATTCCTGGGAGGCTAGTAGGGCTGTCCCCGACTAAGGATTTGGATGGTCGACTATGATTGGCCAAAATGTGCTGTTAGTCGCCTATTGGTAAAAAAGAAATTATCGTATTTTTTATATTAAAAAAAATATATATATTTTATCATTCCATTTGGGCTGTGGGGGGTGCTTAATGTCTGAAGGAGTCGACTGAAGGCTTCTTGTCCTCTGCAAAAGCATGCAATTGGTCCACTGATGGATACATCTAGTGATGCACCGATGTGAAAATTGTGGCCGATACCGATAACCGATATTAATATTGCTGTTCTGGCCGATACCGATATTTACCGATGTCGATATCTCTGTATAGAAAACACGTTTTTATGATAATCAAATAAAGAGCTATTTTCCAAAACGCATAATTTGTTTTACTTTTGTAACTTATTTTCAGAAATGACTGATATTTTGAAACTATTTAAGGCCAAAACATGTAAAAAGAAGAAAAAAATATAAAAAAAAAAAAAAAAAAAAATATATAATTTTTTTTTTTTTTTTTTTTTTTTTTTTTAATATCGGCCCTATCTTGATATCGGACCGATACCGATGTGTAAAAAAACGGCCATATCGGCCGATATTATATCGGCGGCCGATATATCGTGCATCACTAGATACATCTTGATATTTGTCTAGTCTAGTGTGTTCATTAGATGGGTGAAATCCTCTTTCAGTGCATCTGTGCCTGTTTTCGTAGGCAGTTAGCCTCTGGTATGCGTGGCATTAGCGTTAACCATGCTTCTAGGCCTCTTTATAGGCCAACTTGACCCCCACCAGCTTAGTCGAGGCCTTCACACCTGGGTGGGAAAGGCTGTGGATCATGTTAAAAACCCGGCGCCGCCAGGCCGTAGGCACCATAGGGCGCGGTTGGCCAGTGGAGATGTCGCAGAGGAGAGTGGCGTTAGCTGTGTCGAACACCACATCCTCCAGCTGCAGTGCAGTAGGGCCCGTCCGATAGGCCTGAATGTCTGAGTCTGTGGCTTGGTCTGCCGCCATGGCGGCATAATCGAGTCCCAAGTGGACGGACTCGATGACCGCCAGAGAGAGGCAGTCGGAAGTGGCAAGTTGTCCTTGCCCGCCACGTGCTCAATGTCCGTGGTTAACTCGGAGATCGCCGAGAGCTGCCGCTGCTGACGTCCCGACCACGGCTCCAAGGTCTTGGCCATGGAGAACGTTAGCGGCTTGTGGTCCACAAAGGCAGTGAACTGGCGGCCTTCCAACAGGCATCTAAAGTGCCTAGTGGCGAGGAACAGACCCAGCAGTTCCCTGTCGAAAGTACTGTACTTACGCTCGTTGTCGCGGAGCCGTTTGCTAAAAAAAGGCCAGTGGCTGCCAGGAACCGCCCACCCACTGCTCGCACACCGCTCCCACTGCATAGTCAGAGGTGTCTGTCGTGAGGGCGACCGGGGCAGTGGGAGAGGGGTGCGCCAGCAGAGCAGCGTTGGCGAGCGCGGTCTTGGCAGCCCCAAAAGCGCTGTCCATCCCCGAGGACCAATCTAACTCGTCCTTAGGCACTTTGCCCCGCAGGGCCTCGTACAAGGGGCGCATGATGTGGGCAGCATGGGGAAGGAACCGGTTGTAAAAGTTCACCATGCCCGGGAACTCCTGTAGAGACCGTACGGTGCGGGGACGAGGAAAACTGGCAATGGCCTCCACCCTGGCGGGGAGTGGGGTGGCTCCCTGTGGAGTGACATGGTGTCCGAGGAAGGTGATGGAGGACTGCCCAAACTGGCACTTGGTCGGGTTGACGATGAGGCCGTGTTTACTGAGCTGCTCAAACAGCTGCTGGAGGTGTGTCATGTGCTCCTCTATGGACGTACTGGCTACAAGAACGTCATCCAAGTACACAAACAAAAACGGCATGTCCTGGAGCACAGAGTCCATCAGGCGTTGAAACGTCTGCGCCGCCCCCATGAGCCCGAAAGGCATTCTTAGGAATTCAAAAAGTCCAAAGGGTGTAATGACAGCTGTTTTTGGCACATCCCGTGGATGGACCGGCACCTGGTGGTACACGCGCACCAGGTCCACCTTGGAGAAGATGATGGCCCCCGCTAGGTGGGTAGAGAAGTCCTGTATGTGCGGGACAGGGTACCGGTCGCGTGAATACTTTCCCTAAGGGGATTGCACTTCCGTGTTCGGTTTGCACGGCCTGATTGGCCACTGACGTACGCTAGTTTTGCCCCCGGTAAGTTATCTACGCCAGTTAGGCCCAGCTCGCGCCTGCATTATCCAATTCATCTTTGAAATTAATCATTCCAGCAAAGCAGGCTACTATTATTCGAATTACTGTTTTAATTGGTATCACAGTAGTAAGTCCTACTGTAGAACATGACATATTAGCATGACATCTGATTTATTAATGCCAATACTAAAGATTAGGGACAAACGCAATTGGCACTAGTGTAAATCATGGATTAGTCACTAAGTTTTAACATCCGACTTAGCTCACCTTGTTAGTCTGCTGGCTGTGGATCCTATGGTCACAAGTTCAAATAACTCTTGGTTCAAGTTTTTTTTTTTTTTTTTTTATGTTTAATTAATTTATCCACTCTGGTTGGATGGTGTGTATGTATGTATGTATTGTGCTGTATAATGACAATACATTTGAATCGAATCTAATTTTGAAATCGCTACCTGTTGAGTGGATCACCTGCAATCACCTCCGAAGCTGTCTGCCACTGTCGTGTCCATAGGCAGGGCTGTACGCTAAGCTTTTTCACTAGGGGCACACTTGCCCCTAAATGAGAAATTTAGGGGCAAAAAATATTTTTTAGGGGCAAATTTTTAAATAACAATTTTACCATTATTTATATCGATTGTTTTTATATAATTTTTTTTAATAAAATATATATATTATATAATCATACTTGTAGTTGTATTATCTGCGAGACATCGCCACCACGCAACAAGTCTAAATGCTCGCTATATGCAACCAGCTCCACTGTCTGTACTGAGTAGCCTCCAGCTACGGCCAGGATTCTCCGGAGCTGCAGCTGGGCCCTATACTGTAGCCTCCAGCTACGGCCAGGATTCTCCGGCGCTGCAGCTGCTCCCTATTGACTATATTCAGCATGCCCTCAGCTCGAATACGCATCGACTCAGTGTTATAAGACATTGATATCAGGACGGAGCTATCTGAACTATTTAGTTTAAAACCTGTTCCACCCCAGGTGAAATCTGCATAAAATGTATACCTATGGTAAATGGAATATTGCTCCACTTCTACAAGGGCTATTTGCATATTCTTGGTATCTAGGAACATCTATGGACCTCAATGAATGTATTCTCAGTGTCAGAAATATTGTGTCTATTACTAGCCTTGCTTAAATTCTGATGAAACAAAGGAAAATATGAATTATGATTTTTCTTTTCATCTTTGACAGTGAATAAAACCATGATAATAATGACCAAACTTAAAAAACTGCCACTGAGCTAATTCAGTACCCTCTTGAGATCATGTGTACAAAAGATCTAAGGAAATTAATAAAGGGAAGATGATAAAATTGAAGGTTTTGTATATACAGTATTGAATTCTCCCATCCGGACCAATGCAATTTGAAATATTATTATAGAATATAGAATATATGCTTATACATTACCTTATTATAGCCAATTCGCACATTTATATATATATACATATAGTATCTTTCAAATGGCCGAGTTCAATTTGGATATAGTATCACCAGGCATGTATAATAACTAGTGCTGTCAGGCGATTAAAAAAATTAATCTAATTAATTACAGGATTTGTAATTAATTAATCTAATTAATCGCATTTTAATCGCATAACCATTTTATGCCTGATATTCTATATTCTATAATCATATTTCAAATTGCATGTGTCCGGATGGCAGAATTCAGTACTGTATCTACAAAACCTTCTGTTTGATCATCTTCCATCTATTAATTTGCTTAGATTTTTCAGGTCTGGTCAATTTGAGCATGGTGTTATTCACAGTCAAAGATAACAAAAAAATATTGATATTCTCATTTGGTTCATTACAATTTACTCAAAATAAAATTTTCATTCAATCAATCACAGCGCAGATTGAGTGATTGAATGAAAATGTTATTAACAGATTGCAGAATGGGTACAATACAGTACGGCTCAATACACACAATTGTTAAGGGGATGCAGATCAGAGAAAGACTTTCGTCTTGTTTACATCAGGGTCCCCCATTTTCAATTCATAATGAATTGTAAGTAAGGGTGCAACTTGCACTGTGCAATCCATTCTTTGTGGATCTAGCCCACAGTATTTCTGACACTGGGAATACATTCCCTGAGATTCATAGATGTCCCTAGAATCAGATACCAATAACATGCAAATGGACCATATTAAAAAACATCTGTAAATGTGTATTCTACATTCTTATGGAATGAATGAGATACAAAAAAAATATTATAAAAAAAAAAAAAAAAAAAAAAAACGTTTTTTTTGTAATTAATTTTGAGTTAATTTTCATAACGCGATAATTTGCTGTGTAATTAATTAATCTAATTAACGCGATAAACTGACAGCCCTAATAATAACATATACAGATATTTAATGTAATCGACTGTACTTTTTTATTTCTCCCACAGTGTAATCATTTTGTAACTAATTTCAGATCTAATTATTCCTACATGATTACAATAGTGTGGAGAAACTGACTGCGTTTCAATATTTGTCAAAAACGTTACCTTTTGTAGCTTATTATCGCGAATCATAACAATTATTGATATGATTCATTCAGAATGCGAACTTTGAACGACCATAGCGGACCATGGGAAGTGTAGTTTTGAGAAATTCCGACGCTGGCAGATAGCTGGCGAGGCGCTCTTCAAAATGGCAGCAAAAAAACTACAATTCCCATGGTTCAACATTCCCATTTACGCTTCAGCGTCAAAAACGCGAGTGAAAAATAAAAACTTAAAATGATATAAACTCACTTTTAACCTATTGCTAAACTATTGCCAACCTAACGTTTTACATTCTACATGTATTTGTGACATAGTAGTGATAATAATACTTGAAAACGTTTGATTTTAAAAACGTTAAATTATTGCATCACTCATAAAAATACTAATATATGATAATAATGTCAAAAAGGGGTCGGTACCGTGGCCGTGGGGTGGAACAGGTTAATGGGACGTTTCGTTTTGAACAGTAAGCTAACGCAAGCTATCATGCACTACTAGACTTACTGGAGCATTTGTTGATAGCTATCAGTAGCTAGCCGGCTGGCAGGCTCACCGAGGTCCCAGTGTTTACAACAGCCACGGGTGCGAGAGGGCTGGAGGAGGAGCAGATGCCACATCTCTCTCCGTGTGTCTGAGTTCAGTTCAGTTCGGCTCACTATAGGAGGTCGAACAACGCGTCGAAAATATGAAGCAATACTAACTTTACTTTTCTTCATAGCTAAATCAGACAGTCAGCCAGTCTATCAGAGTGAGTGCTCAGTCGATTGTTCCCGCTGATCATACCTGCTGAGTGCTCACTGCTCAGCTCGCGTGAGTGACGTCATCGCGTCATCACACGCCTTGGATAATTTAGGAGTGAAATGCGAATCCAAGGCTTGAAAGCACTACTCGCAAGCCCGCCCCCAGATAATATTTACCAATCGCAACGGCCAATTAAAGGGGCAATTCGCGACGATATCATCGCAGTGTACAGCCCTGATAGCAGGGTTTCCGTTAGAAAAAATTGTTGCCGGTCTCCGTGACCTGCAAGATTTCAATCTACCGGACAAATGAGATTAATTCCGGTCATAGTTTATTGAGTTTTAAAACAATTGATAGGCAGGCTATATAAAGAATGTCATCCTCAAGGCATGTAGATTTATAATATTATTACTTAAAACTAGGCTACTTTTGCGTATACAGTCATTAATTAATATATTCCAAATAAAATAAGTCCCTCGATACTCCGTGCTGCTGCTGACTTGAAATAAAATAGAACGCGTATCTGTGGGCAGTCGGTCCGACACTAAACAGCAGTCTGTTATAATCACATTTTTATGAGCTAACGAATTCCGTTATATTGGACATTTGTATTAATTATATCAAGCGAAGAACTGAGAAAGCAGAGAGACGGCAACATTATCGTGGTTTGCGTGACGACTCTCTCCACCTCGCAACGACTTATTTGCAAAGAGTATGGCGCTGCAGAGAAGCTGATTTAGCTGTTATTGGCTCTTTTCTGGGAACCGCACAGCAGCGCCCCCCACCCAACATTGGCTGAAAATGGCTGAATTGGAGTACTGCTGGAATACTGCATTGTGCTGTTGCCTCTCTGGCTCTGCAGCTTCACATGCACTCGCACACCCAGCACTAAGCTCTCGCTGACGACGTCGTTGTCATTATTAGAAGCAACGAGGAAACAAATGTAATGATCGTTTCGTTCATCGCATAGGCTATTTAATTTTAGCCTATTTTAATACAATTCAAATAATCAAATTGTGCTTAGACTCAGGGAATTATTTTCACCGGACATTAAGACCGGAGATATTAAATATGTCGGACTTAAACAGATTTTGGCGGTCAAATACCGGTAATTACCGGCTAACGGAAACGCTGCCTGATAGGCAGCGTAGCGATTTCAAAATGAGATTCGATTAAAATGTATCGTCATTATACAGCACAATACATACATATACACACCATCCAACCAGAGTGGATAAATTAATTAAACAGAGAGACGAGAAATCTCATCGCTGGCACTCAAAGTGTTAAGGCAGAGGGACTGGACAACAGGGTGACATTCACAGGTGTGCAGACTTGAGCATGTGAGGTAAAACATGCACTGGAGAAGGAGCCGCGCCCACAGGAAGCAGAGATTGAGGGTGTGACAAAAATAATCGTTAGATTAGTCGACTAATCGAAAAAAGAATCGACAGATTAGTCGACTACCAAAATAATCGTTAGTTGCAGCCCTACTATGGGGAGTGAGTTTAGTTGCAGGAACCCTTAACGTCCACAGCCACTTCACACTGTCCATCGTGACTGTGGATAGACATGCGGTACCTCCGTTACACTCACCCCCCCTAAACTCACTCCACCCAGGGCATCCGGGTCACTGGGCACCACTGAAACCGGTCTCATTTGACATGCCCTGAGTGGGAGTTGAACCCCGGTCTCCCGCGCCGCGGGCAACATCACAGACCGCTATACCAAGAGGTGAACTCTGGATGCCTCTGGGGAGTGAGTTTACTACACTGTCCATCGTGACTGTGGATAGACACGCGGTACCTCCGTTACATGTGTGTGTCAGAAAGGGAGATCATAGACATGAGAAGGCTGTATTTTGTGCATATGTGTACAAGTTGCAAGGGGGGTGGGGTAGTGTGTGTAGAGAGATATTAGAGCCATATGGAATCCGTGTTCACGGAATCGAGCAATAAAAATGGAATCAACTGTTGTGGGACTTGTACAGCACTTTGTTCAACTTTGTCAGTGCTGTAAAGTTTAAACCTTTTTAAATCTTAGACAAACAAAACACTTTGCTTTCATGAAATATTGTAAGCCGTCATTTGAGGCTTTATAAAAGCAGCACAATGAACACAAATCTGTCAGTGCCGAGTCCGACCTCATCTTAAATAACAAACAGCATTGCTTGTTGTAGTTAACAAAGAGAGGCAGAGTTGATTTTGCAAAATTAAAAAAAAAATATATATATATATATATGATTTATTTTTTTATTTTATTTTCATATTCGAATCCCATGCCCATCGAACGAAGCTTCGAAGTATTTAAGACAGCCCTATTAAATGGACTGTTATATCTTATTAAATTGTGGACATTTATTCATTCCCACTTATTAGACACTATTTCTGATGGTAAAATGAGCGTACAAAGCAAAATACAGAATTCTGAAATATTAAAACGGAAAAAACGGAATTTGGAAAAAGAATGAATGGAATTTGGAAAAAAATAAAATGGATTTCATATGGCTTTAAGAGATATGTCTGGGATTGAAGGCTGATATGTGTATGCAATTATGCATGTGTGTGTGTTTGTGCATGTGGGATAGTAAGAGAGACCGGGAGAGAGTGTGTGCATGTGGGATAGTAAGAGAGACCGGGAGAGAGTGTGTGCATGTGGGATAGTAAGAGAGACCGGGAGAGAGTGTGTGCATGTGGGATAGTAAGAGAGACCGGGAGAGAGTGTGTGCATGTGGGATAGTAAGAGAGACCGGGAGAGAGTGTGTGCATGTGGGATTGTAAGAGAGACAGAGAGATATTCTCGAAGTCAACGTCCTGTCTGTTGTTGCTAGGCAACTATGGCTTGGGGGGAAACATGCACCACGAGTACATTGTGAACGCTTCATTTAATGCAGAAAACGGATCGGAAAAGCGGCAAAGTAAACACAATCAAGGGTAATTTTCTTCAGTGCATCACAATGCCAAAGAGCTGCTGTGTTACGTTTTGTACTAATAACTAAATCAAAATCGCAAGTTTTATATAATTTACCAGCTGAGGCATCACAGAGGAAAAGTGGCTGGTGGCCATCAAGAGGGCACACGTAGATGCAGACGGGAGAGTCCATCAAAGCAGACACTGGTCCCCCAAGTCAAATCATACGTGTACTGTATCTGCTCTACCCATTTCATAACAGGTGAGAATAAGGAACAAATATTATAACGTAAATGTATTATTGGCTGTGAGGCTGTAAACAGAATGTTAGCTGCTAGCTGTGGTATCCTGGAATAATAGTTTCACCCATATGTTGGTTTAGCCCAGACTCATGTTAATGACGTCAGATACGGTGCCCGCCAGTTGGATGTATGCAAGTTAACCCAAAGTGTGGAAGTAAAGAACCTTCAGCTATATTGTCATCGTGTGGACATTCAATTCTTTCTGCTAGACACTAAGGGTGTGTTCACACCTGAAAGTCCGGGGATAGTCCGGACTATCCGTGGATAGTCCGGACTTTCTGGTGGACCAAATGTGAAAATGATACTACCCTGTTTGGTGCGGATCTAATTAGTAAACAAAGGACATGCTGTCGCCAAGTCGTTCATCTATTGGACTAGCACTCACAAACGTAAACAGTTGCCAACAGCGTCTCTTGTGATAAAGCAGAGAGATACTGTCATTACGAGCGTAGCGCAAGTCGACTAGAGATATAGAGAGATAGAGAGAGAGAGAGACGCCAGTCTAGAGAGACAGAGAGAGAGAGAGAGGCAGAGAGAGAGAGAGAGAGGCAGAGAGAGAGAGACTGTCCGCGCGGCGCCAGTCTAGAGAGAGAGAGAGGAAGAGAGAGAGAGGCAGAGAGAGAGAGGCAGAGAGAGAGAGAGACTGTCCGCACGCGGCGCCAGTCTAGAGAGAGGCAGAGAGAGAGAGAGAGAGAGAGGAAGAGAGAGAGAGAGGAAGAGAGAGACTGTCTGTCCGCGCGCCTGTCATTCATTTGAGTTGGGTCGCGCGCAAGCGGTCACTTGGCGCTGTCAAGTTGGGTCGCGCGACCGCCGCCACTAGGCACCTGTCACGCATTTGCTCTAGATTAGATACTATATAAAGTTTGTTTTGCGTTCACACCAACAGCAAACGAACCATGGTCCACTTTGAAACGAACCGAGTCCCAACTTTTCTAGAGGACCATGGTTCGGTTGTTTGGTCCTCATTATAGTTCGGTTTGCGTTCAGACCTGTACAAACCAAACGGACTATTGATCTAAAGGGACCATGGTCCACTTAAAGTGGACCAAACAGGGTAGGTGTGAACGCGCCCTAAGTGTGACAGCCAGAACAGAAACATTACACTAGCTACTTCGCCATATAGTCCATTCTCAGTGTACGTGTGCACCAGTGGAGGTTTCTCTTTGACAACACGTGAAATACAAATTCACTCATAATTCATAATTATTATTAATTTACATATATATATATATTTTTTTAATTATTATTATTTAATTTTTTTTTATTAGAAAAGTTTTCCTCTGTAAAGAAATGCCAGTGAATTTTTTCTTTTCTTCAAAAATTGCCAAAATGTACAGCTCTGAGCAGGCCTGCACTGCAGTAATGACTGCAGTAATATTCGTGCAGAATATCTGCACAGGTTGACCCAATTTAAATAAATAATAGCCAATCAAAATAGGCTATTAATGTCATCTAAGCACAGTCTGTGCAGTTTAACTCTTGCCATTGAATGGGGGATTGAATGATTGACAGCCTTGTTATCCAATCAGCTCATGGTTTCTCTTTTGCTGCTCTGCGGCTCTGCAGCTAGCATGATTGACAGCCTTGTGGACCAATCAGATAATGGTTTCTCTTGTGCCATACTGCGGCTCTGCAGCTTGTTTACAAAATAATTTTTATCTCAGGAAGATAACTTGTTGGAGCTAACGTAGCTAAAGGGCTACCACCGCAGCTATCAGGCCCAGGGTGGAGTGTTTTGTTATTGTTCATGAACTTATTGTGCATCGTTTGATGATATATACACCTGCGATAAAAGCTAAATGTGACAACAACAACAAACGTCAGCGCCTCGCGGGCACTTTGAATTCTCTAGTACTGTAGATAGCGTTGCAATGGAGGAAGGAGATATTGTCGACTAGCTTGCATTGATGAAGATGATATCAATAACAACAATGCCTCTCCATTGTGCATCGTTTGATGATATATATTTTTTTTTATCTCAGTCGTTGTAAAACGAAAGCCTGCAGTGCTTAGCCTCAGCCGAAGTGTAGTAGTTCTAACTTCACTCGGGAGACAAAAGCCAAACATCAATTTGATGCAACAAGCTGGCTCGCGATGCACTATTGTTTACATTTTCCATGGGATTAATGCACGCGGCTCGAGTCGGACTCGTCACATGGAGAAGCTGCACTATTCAACGATAGATGAGATCGATCGAGATACCGTCTTTATGGGTATTAAGTCGTGTCTTCTTGGCTTTAGAATGTCAGTTTGTGTAACGTTACTGCAACCGAATTGAAACCGCATCATAACTCCTACATCGACCATGTCACTTTTCAAAAGGCATGAATGAATGAAAACTTTATTTAACAGATTGCAGAATGGGTACAATATACAGTACGGCTCAATACACATAATTATTAAGGAGATGCAGACCAGATAAAGACTTTCGTCTTGTTTACATCAGGGTCCCCCATTTTCAATTCATAGTGAAATGTATCTTGTGTTATTAGGAGCCCTGCTAAAGTTGGTAGCTAACGTTATATTGATAATGTTTCAATATTATCAAGTTGATAATATTAGGTTGATAATGGTGTCAGTGTTTCAGATAGCAAGGTGGAGATCTTTGTTAACTAGTTAGGTTGAGACAGATTACAGTGCTGTCTCTTAAAACTCATAAACAAGTATTGAGCAAGACGAGTTAGTCTGTTGTGTTGTGCGTATTGTATGGGAGGGATAATGATGACTGTGTGTAACTAGGAGGGATATGAGGACTGTGTGTATGTGGCACTGAATTGATGTAAACAAGACGAAAGCCTCTCTCTGGTCTGCATCCCCTTAACAATTGTGTGTATTGAGCCGTACTGTATTGTACCCATTCTGCAATCTGTTAAATAAAGTTTTCATTCATCATTCATTCATTCATGTGTAGAAAGAAGAACTATAACAATCTCATTCTCAAAGACCACAGTCTTAAACACACGCACACACAAAAGATACATGGACTATTGTTATTGGACACAAGCCACACACATGGACCCTGCACTGCACCATAATACACCTGTGATTATAGTATACTTGTTATCACACACACACACACACACACACACACACACACACACACACACACACACACACACACACACACACACACACACACACACACACACACACACACACACACACACACACACACACACACACACACACACACACACACACACACACACACACACACACACACACACACACACACACACACACACACACACACACACACACACACAGTTCTGTTGTGTTAATATAAACCCGCCGTGGTCTCTCTCTGTCTCTCCCTCTCATTCATTCATTGTCCTTGTGTTACATAAAACCCATCTGTGGCCTCGTGCAGAAGAAGGTGGTAAATACATGTTAGATATTCCAATGTACAGTTTTGCATACCATTGACTCAGAATGGTCTGTGTTATTGAAATCGTCACAGCAGTATAGTTTGTGTATACTTCAGAAGTATGATATTTAAACATGGTCCCCAAAATGAATGGAAGCGAATGAGGAGCCTGACACCTGGGAGGAATGGGGGTGTTGCAGCATTGGGGATGTTTAAAAAAATATAATTTAATATATAATATAATATAATAATTTGTGCTTCACCTAAAAATGTGGTCAGCAGCCTCCACTGGTGTGCACTGGAGGCTTCAAGTAGCCTACATGCCTTTTTCATGTTTATATGTTACTACTTTTTAAAAACGGAGCTCACTTTTGCTGGTTGGTTGTCCCCAAAACTAAGATGGCGGCGGTCTCGTGACATCAGAGTGTCTTGTGTGTGCGTGTGTGTTAGAAAGAGAGTAGTTGAGCCTTGTGTGATCTAATCTCCTCCATACTCATGTGTATAAAGTGATGCCAGCCTCCTTGTCTCTCTGGTCATGTTAGTACAGTAATTGATTGAAAACTTTATTAACAGATTGCAGAATGGGTACAATACAGCTCAACAATACACACAATTGTTAAGGGAATGCAGACCAGAGAAAGACTTTCGTCTTGTTTACATCAGGGTCCCCCATTTAACTAGGCTGCACTAGTCTCTCTGATCATGTTAGTACAGTAACTAGGCTGCACTAGTCTCTCTGATCATGTTAGTACAGTAACTAGGCTGCACAGTCTCTCTGATCATGTTAGTACAGTAACTAGGCTGCACTAGTCTCTCTGATCATGTTAGTACAGTAACTAGGCTGCACTAGTCTCTCTGATCATGTTAGTACAGTAACTAGGCTGCACTAGTCTCTCTGATCATGTTAGTACAGTAACTAGGCTGCACTAGTCTCTCTGATCATGTTAGTACAGTAACTAGGCTGCACTAGTCTCTCTGATCATGTTAGTACAGTAACTAGGCTGCACAGCCGACAAACATAGTTGCTGCCTAAACAATATCCAGGTAAGATGGCGGACGGTTATCACATGATTTATGGCGTAATGTCGCATCTAATGTTTTATTTATGGCAGCACCGCTGGTCTAACTGTTGGGTACATTATTATTAAGGGTTAGGCAATTGTGAAATACCGTAATCACAAACGGGAACATATTGATCAAAGAATAATGTCCAAAGGACCTTCTGATTAAACAAACCTGTTTTGTGTTTCTTCATCTCACTTTCAAAACACTCTGAAGTTTACGGCAAGTCTCGACTCCTCCTTAGTTCAGATGTGTCTCCAGCAGCTGCAGTTAGTCCGTTCTTCACACGATCACTGCATCTAGATCTGTTCAGAGAGTTAACGTTAGAGATTAGCAGCATTAGCTCGTTATAGCAACAGACAACGACAACGAGGTGAAGCATGGAGTGTGGTGCCCCTGGTGGCTAGGACGAGACATTCTCTTCTTCTTCTTCTTCTTTTTGGTGTTTTACGGCGGACGGCCACCATAAATGGGGCATTTACCGCCACCTACCGACCCGGAAATCGGGCCAGTCTTCCATTCTCCCCTCTTCTTTTTCTTATTCAACGGTTCAATGTCAGATCACGACCAAATCCATTCAACCCCCTAACACACCAAACAAAACAAAACCCACCCCTAACATCACCACCCTATCCAACCTAATCTATGAGTCACTCATTGCCTCCAGCGACTGACTCTGGCCTTCCTGAGGACGAGACATTGCATGACATTTCCGTATTTCCTGGTGACGTCAGGGAGGGCTGGACCAATCAGCTACATCTGCGTCACGCGGCACCCCACGCCCCGCCTCTTTGGAAATAAACAGCCAATAGCTGCATCACACGGAGCAAGCCTGTGGCAGGGACAGACCGCGCGCTGATTGGCGGAGAGGGGACGTCACTCTACATTGGGCCTAGCCCCTCCCCCCTGACCAGGCTCGGTTGAGACGTGCGGTTGGAGAGAGTGCGATAGAGAGAGGGATGATGAATGAATGATGAATGAATGAAAACTTTATTTAACAGATTGCAGAATGGGTACAATACAGTACGGCCCAATACACACAATTGTTAAGGGGATGCAGACCAGATAAAGACGTTTGTCTTGTTTACATCAGGGTCACCCATTTTCATTCATAGTGACATTTATGACATACACAACATACATGACATTTATGGCATAGGGACATACATGACATACAGGTATTTAGTACTGTTACATTTGTGACATACGATATGCAAATATACAGTACTGTTACCCATAGATCCTGACAGAGTATATGATGGGGAGGGGACTGTACATTAGGAGGGGGTGGGTGGGTGGGAGAGAAATATACATGCGGTGGGGAGGAGACTGTCTATTAGGAGGGGGTGGGGGGGTTTGGACATTTACGGTGGCCAGTTTCGAATTGCAGCCTCCCGTAGGTTTTGAATGTGGGTAGGGATTCACATTCCTTTACAGCTTTGGGTAGGGCGTTCCACATTGATGTGGCATAATTGCGAAACGTGTTTACTCCCTTGTTTGAGCCGAATCTGGGTTTAACATGATTTGTTGAGCTTCCTTCCTAATTTATGCAAATGACATGTCGTCAGCCTGTGACTGCAACTTGTTCCTGTTTGCGGACGACTCAGCCCTGCTGGTCTCTGACAAGAACAAGTTGCAGGTTGAAAAAACCCTCAGCTCGGAACTCGGCAAAATCTGCATATGGCTCGCTGATAACAAACTATCATTACACATGGGCAAAACAGAGTCCATTCTCTTCGGTTCAAATAACAAACTCAGCAAGACCGACGGCTTCTCAGTTGCAGTGGGTGACAATATTGTCACAAGGAAAGACGAAATTACCTGGGTTCCATCCTAGAGGCAAATCTTTCCTGTGACAAAATGGCATCCAATGTAATAAAAAAAGTCAACCAACGAACTAGATTCTTGTACCGGATCTCCTCTCTGGTAAACAAGAATACCCTGAAGACTCTGGCAGGAGCACTCATTCAAGGTTACTACGACTATGCGTGCACCTCATGGTAC
Source organism: Notolepis coatsorum (assembly GCF_963971535.1). Lineage (NCBI taxonomy): Eukaryota > Metazoa > Chordata > Actinopteri > Aulopiformes > Paralepididae > Notolepis > Notolepis coatsorum. Next base: position 2,049,830 of record NC_140176.1, on the reverse strand, counting down.
CAAAGCACCTCAAAGGCGCTTAAAACAAAATTACAAACATCACAAAACAAACTGGTCAGACTACTACTTGACCTTACCCCCAGAACCCACCTCACCCCTGCCCACTTTGACAACCTAGGATGGCTTAGAGTAGACGACAGAGTACAGCAACTTGCAATGGGCCTGGTCTACAAGATACACTATACGACTAAGGTACCCATGTACATGTCAAAATACTTCCCAAAGGTCAGTGAATACCACAACCACTACACCAGAGGAAGCTCAACAAATCATGTTAAACCCAGATTCGGCTCAAACAAGGGACTAAATACGTTTCGCAATTATGCCACATCAATGTGGAACGCCCTACCCAAAGCTGTAAAGGAATGTGAATCCCTACCCACATTCAAAACCGCTCTTAAAGAGCACCTACGGGAGGCTGCAATTCGAAACTGGCCACCGTAAATGCCCAAAACCCCCACCACCTCCTAATAGACAGCCTCCTCCCCACCGCATGTATATATTCCCTCCCCACCCACCCACCCCTTCCTAATGTACAGTCCCCTCCCCATCATATGTATATACTCTGTCAGGATCTAGGGGTAACAGTACTGTATATTTGAATACCGTTTATGTCATAAATGTATCAGTACTAAATACCTATATGTCCCTATGCCATAAATGTCATGTATGTTGTGTATGTCATAAATGTCTATATGAATTGAAAATGGGGGACCCTGATGGAAACAAGACAAACGTCTTTCTCAGGTCTGCATCCCCTTAACAATTGTGTATATTGAGCCGTACTGTATTGTACCCATTCTGCAATCTGTTAAATAAAGTTTTCATTCATTCATTCATTCATTGTGGTCGTGGTATTCACTGACCTTGATTTGATTGATTGTATGTCATAAATGTCCTGATGAATTGAAAATGGGGGACCCCGATGTAAACAAAACGAAACTATTTTTCTGGTCTGCATCCTCTTAGTATTGTACCCATTCTGCAATCTGTTAATACGTTTTCAATCAATCAATCAATCAATAAGAAGGACAACCATAAGCATCCTTCCTCCAGAAATCAACCAATCCTGGGCACTCCCATACCATATGGAAAAAGGTACACAAGGCGTTTTTGTGTGCACAACGCGCTTTTAGGTGATGGTATGGCTTTCTTTATGTAATATGCATGGAGTAAAGTATATGTCCTATATATAAAATCAAAATGGATGACTTGGTGGTTGGGAATTCTGGAGGATAGCAAAATGTTTTTCCAGATTAATAGCCCATTTAGACTGCTGTTATTGAATGGTATATCCACACTGGCACACTCTATCAATGGGTAGAGGTTTTGAAGAAGTCTTTGCCAACATGGCGTAAACCGCTGAGACCAGACCCCTGGGTCTGGTAAATATTGTGTGAAATGGTTGGGTACCTAATTGACTATCCCAAGGTACACCATTGCTGTGCGCAATAGAAGCTAGAAGAAAGTGCCAGGTGAATTAAAGTGTTTCTGAATGTCTTGGAATGCTACCCCAAACAAATCAGCAAGTGTAAGAACTCCCTTATTACACCACTGGGGGGCAGTATTGGACGCCTCCCAACTGGAGACCAGTGTTATCATGGGCGATTGAAGGTACAAATTTGGTGTCATTTTCCTGAGATTTTCTGCAAGACTGCGAACTGAGATTAGCTCTATAATGATGGAGCCAAATTAGTTTTTTGATTGTTTGATAGATATATTGGAATAGATTACATATTGTAATTGTAACCTATGAGGGCCGTACAGAATTTTCCTCTATATAGGGTGCCAGGACACCAATAGTACCATTGGAAGGTTGGTAGTCCGGATCCACCTTCACCTTTTTCCCTCTGGAGGGTTGAAAGTTTGAGTCTGCCAGAGGGAGCATGGAGCTGAAAACGCTAATTTGTGGAAGAATATTAATTTTAATATATGAAAAAGATAATGGAATTAGAGGGGATAACCCTGCATGGACTATAACGCATATTATTATGACCATCCTCTGCACCTTTGTATACGGTTTACTTTGTCATATTTTATATTGCTTATATTGATTGTAACTTATATTATGACCAATAGGGTATACAGACCATCATCTGCACCTCTGTGTATATGGTTTATTTGATTAAAATTGTATATTTAGATTTAATTCGTTTATTGCCTATATATATTACTCTCCTATTACCGTGAGCATTATCTGTACGTACCCCTCCTGCTGCTATGACGACTGAATCTCCCAAAGGGGATCACTAAAGGAATATCCTGTCCAGTCCAGAGGATAGAATGTTTTCCCCTCTGCATGGGTGAGACCTGTTTGCTGCCATCTCCACAGTGACCTCTTTGAAGTGTAAGAGAAGGGGAGCCATGTTTTTATTTACTTGAAATAGTGCATGTATGGCTGTGTATGACAGTATACTAAAGTAACTATATCAGACATTACAAGTTCTGCAATAAGGTCAACCTAAGGTCAGTCTGTCTACTTCAAAGACACGAAACAGCAAACACACACACTTTCTATGCCTATAATGGGGAAATGGCAGATTTGAGTGGTGAACAGTAAAAATTACAAACTTTACTATTTTTCTCAAAGATGAAACCCTAACATTACAGAATGCATGATTATTATTTGTAATGGCTATTAGATTAAAACATGTGGTTTTAATGGGAGTTAATGGGACATTTCTGTCCTCAAATTACTTAAGAATTATTACAGAATTGTAAATCTGCTACACAAAAACGAATAATGCATCAAAGTCAATATTTTGTCTAATCTTTGACATATCCAAGACTGATGAGACCGGTGGTTGCTCTCTAGTGGTTAATGTAGCGCAGTACTGGGGGCAAGCGCTACCGGAGTCTCATGGCCAGTACAGAGAGACTCAGAAGGAGCTTCTATGCCCAGGGCCCAGGAGTTCAAAACTTTTAATCCCTATCTGATCCGATCCGATTTTTAAATCCCATTTTTTGTGATCCAGGATCAGACAACTCGGCCAGATTTTGTCCCGGTATTTCAAAGCAATCCAGGATAGGATCACCCTGATCCAGATTGAGACTTTTCAAGATTACTAGATCCGAATATCAGTGCTTTAATCCTACCGATCTCCGATGGGAAAAAAGGAAGACAAGGACCACATTGCAGAGACATCTATAATGTCTAATTATATTGTTAAATACATAAAGGACATCAAATCATAATGGAATTGTAATTCTTTTTTAAAAAGACTCCCACTAGGGTAACATAAAAAAAACTTGATTCAAAGGCAGCTGGATCATCCAGACGTGCTTTGAGGAGCTGAATTCTAAGTAAGATTTCTGTTTGCTGAAGGTGATGACAGATGGACTTTTTTTTTGTTGAAGATATTTTTTCTTTAACCTAAATTACATTTGTGATTGACAATCTTTGTTGTGATACTTTTATGAGCATAAACATTTATGTCATCAGCATTTGGTTGAAAACAAAATAGGCCACCATTAACGTGACAAAAAAATAAAAAATAAATAAAAGATTGATTTGCCATGAAGGCTAAGAATTGTGTATTATTTCAGTTAACAAACTTTGCCATCTTATTTATATTGAAACATATTTTTTTGGAAATCCACCCCTCAGATGGGATCAAGAAAATCCAGTTTTTTGGGATCAAATTGATCATAATCCTGTGTTGTCGGTTTGAAATACCCGTTTTGAAGATTTGATCCAGATTAAAGCTTGGATTTGATTTCCTGATCTGATCGGATATCAAAGTGATCCTGATCCTTGAGTGTGAGTGTGTACATCCACATGTACACACTCACTTTAAACAAACACTCACCTTACCACTCACTTTATATTTATCTATTATTAAAGAGATTTGCACCACTTTCATACCCCAAGTTTTCTCTCTGCATTCTACCTCACTGGTACTCATTTTACTCTGTATTGTATATATGTATATTGACTTTACCTACTTTTTACTTCTTAATTATTTTGTACTTACTTTCTCTTTACTGTATGTAGCACACTCTCAGGGGCCAATACAATGTGTTTCTTTGTTACTTAACTGTATTGAAAGGTCCTTTATAAATACAGTAACATTTACTTTAGAGGGCATAATAATCATGATTAAGCACTTATTGAGGAATTTGATGTTAAACTATTGATTATTGTTACTCAAGTCTCAGACCTGATTACCTGAAATCCTTCCAGAATGGCTTCTACTTCCCTTCCTAATGACACATTCAGTAAAGACCTATCCATCTGTTTACCTCAAATAAAAATCAGGTGAATAATATTTGTTCTATATACTTTGTTAACATTTAGTTCCTCATCAGGTCCAAGGTACTTTATTATTTATAAAAGTAAGGCGTTAAATGCTCCGCTCAATAGGAGTTCACTCCACCTGGAATATGACCTCTCCTGGATATCTCTATACATCACTGGTATTGGCCTTCCCCCATATCTCAATATTGATAATTGAAAACAGGAAGAATGGCTTCTCGTTTACCTGGGCACACAATTAAATATTAGTACCTGGCTCTACTTTTCAATCAATGACATAATTTTTTAGATTAGATTAGATTCACTTTATTGTCATTACACCTGTTCTGGCGGTAGGCAAACTGGTAGGGGTCAAGTGAGGGTGGTAGGCAAACTGGTAGGGGTCAAGTGAGGGTGGTAGGCAAACTGGTAGGGGTCAAGTGAGGGTGGTAGGCAAACTGGTAGGGGTCAAGTGAGGGCGGTAGGCAAACTGGTAGGGGTCAAGTGAGGGCGGTAGGCAAACTGGTAGGGGTCAAATGAGGGCGGTAGGCAAACTGGTAGGGGTCAAGTGAGGGTGGTAGGCAGGATTTAAGGTGAGCCAGGACTAGCCTCTCAAAGCACTTCATGATGATGGAGGTGAGTGCTACGGGTCGGTAGTCATTGAGGCTCTCTGGGGAGGCGTGTTTAGGGACAGGAATGATGGAGGTGACTTTGAAGCATGTGGGAACTTTTGCCTGGGCCAGGGACAGATTGAAAATCTCAGTCAGGGGCGGGCGGGTAGCGCAGTGGACTAAGCGTCTGCCTACCACCGCGGAGACAGTGGGATCGAATCCAACTGCCAGCGGTACCTCCGGCTTGTCGGCCGTCCGTGCTGACACAATTGGCAGTGTCAGTGGGTGGGAAGCCGGCGTGGGTGGGTCCTGGTCGTTGTAAACAGCGACTCCTACAGTTCGGTTGGGGCGCCTGCACAGCGAGGGAAGGATCTGGAGAGAGGTAGTGTGACCTTCCACACCTTACTCTCTACCAGTGAGAGTCCGCGCTGCCAGGCTGGTGCCGGCTGGCTGCACATGTGTCGGAGGAAAGCATGTGATAGTCTCCGGCCTCCCGGACCAACAGTAAGGGGGTGGGGGGGGTGCGCAACGACCAGGAAGGGGATTGGCATAACGACTAACAGTGGGATGGGAGACAAATCGGAAAAAGGAGGGGAAAAAAAAATATATATATATATATCTCAGTCAGGACCCCTGTCAGCTGCCCAGCACAGACACTGAGTACCCGCCCGGGGATCCCATCGGGTCCGGCAGCTTTTCGTGTGTTGGTTTTGCACAGTTCCGGAAACACGTCAGTGGGGGAGAGTGTGAGGGTCAGGTGGTTGGCCGGGGGTGGGGGTCGTGATGGCCCTCTCGTGGTTGTCCCTGTCAAAATGGGCGTAAAAGTAGTTTAGGTCGTCTGGGAGGGAGGAGTCAGTGGTCGGGGGGGGTGGCGTGTTTGGGTTTGTAGTCTGTAATGGCCTGCAAGCCCTGCCACATGCGCCGGGGGTCAGAGCCATTTAGATGCCCCTCGACCTTGTGTTTGTCCCTAAAGATTAGTGACAAATGCAATTGGCACAAGTGTAAATCATGGATTAGTCACTCATTTTTTATGTCTGACTTAGCTCACCTCGTTTGTCTGCTGGCTGTGGATCCTATGGTCACAAGTTCAAAGCACTCTTGGTTAATTTTTTATTTCTTTTTACGTTTAATTAATTTATCCACTCTGGTTGGATGGTGTGTATGTATGTATGTATTGTGCTGTATAATGACAATACATTTGAATCGAATCTCATTTTGAAATCGCTACCTGTTGAGTGGATCACCTGCAATCACGTCCGAAGCTGTCTGCCACTGTCGTGTCCATGGGCAGCGTAGCGATTTCAAAATGAGATTTGATTCAAATGTATTGTCATTATACAGCACAATACATACATACATACACACCATCCAACCAGAGTGGATAAATTAATTAAACGTTAAAAAAAATAAAAAATAAAAAAAACTTGAACCAAGAGAGCCAGCAGACAAACGAGGTGAGCTAAGTCAGATGTTAAAACTGAGTGACTAATCCATGATTTTCACTTGTGCCAATTGCGTTTGTCTCTAATCTTCAGTATTGGCATTAATAAATCAGATGTCATGCTAATATGTCATGTTCTACAGTAGGACTTACTACTGTGATACCCATTTCAAAGTGCGTGTGTACGAGGCTCGCTCTCGACGCATTATTTCTACGCTCATACGGGGGGGGGGGGGGCAAAACTAGCGTACGTCAGCGGCCAATCAGAGCGCAAAACGCGAACGCGGAAGCAAACATGCGTTAGGATAAGAATAGAAAGGAAGGGAATTGGCATAACAACTAATTTGGGATGGGTGAAAAATACAGAAAGCCCAAAAATAAATAGACTAAAAAAATAAAAATAATGATGGCATTCCAAGGATTGATTGATTGATTGATAATTGTATTAACAGATTGCAGAATGGGTACAATACAGTACAGCTCAATACACACAATTGTTAAGGGGATGCAGACCAGAGAAAGACTTTCGTCTTGTTTACATCAGGGTCCCCCAGTTTCAATTCATCATAACATATATGACATGTCATTTGCATAAATTAGGAACAGTAGCGGTCCTAGTATGCTTCCTTGTGGAACACCACAGCTCACTGGGAGGGGGGGGGGATAGGGTACCGTTTACCTCCACCATCTGTTCTCTCCCCTCCAGGTAGGATTGCATCCAGCTCACTGATAGACTATCAAAACCAATTGCTTTTAGCTTGTCAATCAGAATAGAATGATTGACAGTGTCGAAGGTCTTTTGTAGGTCCAGCATGACCATGCCGCAGTATTTGCCCACGTCCACCTCTTGTTTGATGTGGTCGTTCAAATAGAGAAGGCATGTGTCAGTGGAGTGGGATGTTCTGAAGCCAGATTGGAATTCGAAGATTCGATTTTTTTCCGCAAGGTACTTTTCGACCTGTTCGTATACTATTTTTTCCATGACTTTCGAGATGGAGGTAAGAATAGAATTTGGAGGGGACATTGTCATGGCCAGTGGCCTCGTTAGGTTGGAGGGCGCTCAGTTTTTTGAGTACCTCAGCTGTTGTTACCATTTCTAGTTTGAAATCGTCTTTGTGGACCCCTAGGTTATTGTAGGCTATGATGTGTGAACTTCTACCCCAAAATGCCCTGAGTGGGTGGGTAGTTTATTTACCAGTGTTGTGGCTATGTTTGTGAAGAAAATGTTTAAGTAATTGGCCACATCCAGCTTGTCTGTGATGAGCGTGTTGTCCGGAATTGGCCATATGGCGAACATTAATAAATAATTAACCTACAAACATGAAATGGTTCTGACAGCACAATATTGATGTAACTATGAGAATCGCTGGGATCTGGTCTCTCTTTACAGCGAAGAAGAAAAAACCCTCTCTGACTGGTTTAGCTCCGAAGGGTCTTTTCCGCCTTGTACATATATTCTCTGCTTCGAAGTGGTTATGCTTAGGCATTCTTTCGAAGTGGTTATGCTTAGGCATTCTTTCGAAGTGGTTATGCTTAGGCATTCTTTCGAAGTGGTTATGCTTAGGCCTTCTTTCGACGTGGTTATGCTTAGAGTTAGGGTTAGCCAATCGGAGAGCGTCTTTTTCTTCTTCGCTGCAATCAAAGAGCGTCTTCGCTCACAGAGGCTACGGGAAAAAAGCAAGCATGGGGGAGAGAGCAGCTTGTGGAGAAGCAGTGGCTCTGAGCAGCAACCTGTGTCGTATCGCCATCTTGTGTTCAAAAGGTGGAACTTCATACTGTATCTATGCAATGCACGATAATGGAAATTAATTCAAATAAAATGCTTGTCATTGACAGATTTGAAAAATATTCTGGAATTCAGGTCCTTGGCCTGGGCGATGTTTCATCCAAATCAGACCAGAACCTTAGAAGTTATGGCTAATGCAGACAGACAGACAGAATGACCATAGGAGTGATTGCCATACCCTCCAGGTATCACCGTAATCCAAAACTGCCAAGAAACTGGCTTCAATGATCCTCCTCCAGGTTTTCATAGGGAACTCTCTAACCCCTGTCCTCGTCTCCCTGTCTGTCTGTGAGTGGATGTCTCATGGTGATGATCAAGGTGGTGGATGTCTCGTGGTGATGATCAAGGTGGTGGATGTCTCGTGGTGATGATCAAGGTGGTGGATGTCTCGTGGTGATGGCCAAGGTGGTGGATGTCTCGTGGTGATGACCAAGGTGGTGGATGTCTCGTGGTGCTGGCCAAGGTGGTGGATGTCTCGTGGTGATGACCAAGGTGGTGGATGTCTCGTGGCGATGGCCAAGGTGGTGGATGTCTCATGGTGATGATCAAGGTGGTGGATGTCTCGTGGTGATGATCAAGTTGGTGGATGTCTCGTGGTGATGACCAAGGTGGTGGATGTCTCCTGGTGATGACCAAGGTGGTGAATGTATCATGGTGATGATCAAGGTGGTGGATGTCTCGTGGTGATGACCAAGGTGGTGGATGTCTCCTGGTGATGACCAAGGTGGTGGATGTCTCCTGGTGATGACCAAGGTGGTGGATGTCTCGTGGTGATGATCAAGGTGGTGAATGTCTCGTGGTGATGATCAAGGTGGTGGATGTCTCATGGTGATGGCCAAGGTGGTGGATGTCTCGTGGTGATGATCAAGGTGGTGGATGTCTCATGGTGATGATCAAGGTGGTGGATGTCTCGTGGTGATGATCAAGGTGGTGGATGTCTCATGGTGATGACCAAGGTGGTGGATGTCTCGTGGTGATGATCAAGGTGGTGGATGTCTCATGGTGATGACCAAGGTGGTGGATGTCTCATGGTGATGATCAAGGTGGTGGATGTCTCCTGGTGATGATCAAGGTGGTGGATGTCTCCTGGTGATGGTCAAGGTGGTGGATGTCTCATGGTGATGACCAAGGTGGTGGATGTCTCATGGTGATGGCCAAGGGGGTGGATGTATCATGGTGATGGTCAAGGTGGTGGATGTCTCATGGTGATGATCAAGGTGGTGGATGTCTCATGGTGATGATCAAGGTGGTGGATGTCTCGTGGCGATGGCCAAGGTGGTGGATGTCTCGTGGTGATGATCAAGGTGGTGGATGTCTCATGGTGATGATCAAGGTGGTGGATGTCTCATGGTGATGGCCAAGGGGGTGGATGTCTCGTGGTGATGATCAAGGTGGTGGATGTCTCGTGGTGATGATCAAGGTGGTGGATGTCTCATGGTGATGATCAAGGTGGTGGATGTCTCATGGTGATAATCAAGGTGGTGGATGTCTCGTGGTGATGATCAAGGGGGTGGATGTCTCGTGGTGATGATCAAGGTGGTGGATGTCTCGTGGTGATGACCAAGGGGGTGTGATCTTCTCTACGTCGCCCCCCTCCTTCAAATGGATCAGAGTGGAATACATACATTCATCCAAATGGTATATGACTGATATTTTGAGCTCCGAGCCTTGACATTTAGCCTTTATCTTATTTTCATACTAGTGCTCATTCCTCTATGTTAAATACTTTGTACATTTTCTTGTCACAGCTATGCTCCTAATGCTCCTAATAGCTGTGCTATGCTTTCTAATATCAATAATAGAAATAAACAGGACAGGACCCAACATTGATCCCTCTGGAACACATTTAGTTACCGGTAAGAACTCGGATAGGGTTCAATTGATCCCTGTTGAATCAAAACCAATCCTACGTAATCTCTCAAAAAGCAGTGAATTATATCAATGCAATCCAGATTGATGAAAAGAACAGCACAATGTTTTCTGTTGCCCATAGCAGATACACTATTTAAGACCTAATAACATAACTTAACTCTGGAACTAACTGTTGAGAGCTCAATATAGAATACACTGGCTTGATTATTCATTAGCAATGATTACAGGATTTGTGTTACAGAATAGTTTGGAAATTGGTCTGTAATTATTGAGATAACTTCTATCTTCACCCTATTTAACGGAATGAGTCATGACTTTCAAAAACCTACAAACTATGCCAGATTAAATATAATTAAAATAGGTGTTATTTACTCTGTAATCAATGGAGCAGATAGCTTTAGATAAAGGATCAAATGTCTCCTCTTATCAATGTCTTGCACTGCCTCAATAACACTAGGAGAGGAAGGCTGTAGTTTACAGAGAAATATCAGTTAGTGGGTGACTTATTGCACACTATCATTAATAAGAAGGGACCCTGTTTTCATTCAGAAATACATGACCAGCAGTAGCAACATGTGTATTAAAGGCGAACCTCTTTAATCTCAGATATTAAACAGTCAACCTCATACCAGCAATAACGACCAGTTCTGACTGGAATAGTTTCAATACTGGCTACTGACTGTAGATCTGAAATAAAGGATCAACCACAAGGGGGAGCCAGTTTACCTGAGATATTCTGCTCTTGTGTAGGAGAATGCTGTTATGCATCAAGTCATGGGCTTTTAACACAATACTTCTGTTATAAACTAGAAGACTAAGAATATAGTAATTGGTGTGACAAATGTGAAAATAGTTACAAGCTGGGTTTATCACTCAAAAAGTTATTTTATAGGTAGTAGTAGTAGTTTTATTCAGTCATCACACACAATACAACACAATCATTCCACAATCTTTGATTTGGCCGTGACTGAAAAGGTACAGACTGAAGCATAATGCTTATACATGCCTGTCCTATATTCTTAACAGAATTAAGACTACAAAACAGCATTCTAAAAGAAAATGACAAAAATTATTATTCACATTGTAATCTTAAAAAATAGCTATACAAACCATTGTCTTAAAAACCAAAAGTGAATGATTCTTATGTATATCAGCATTGTTCCACAAGTTAACCCCAACAATAGAAATACATCTCCTTTTAATCCCTTTCTTAGCTTTTTGAACAGTAAATTTACAAATGTCTCTCAAATCATATTTTCTTTCATGTATTGAAAAAAAACCTTTGCACACCGTCCGGGAGTAACTTCGCTTTAGCTCTGTACATTATTTGCATAATTTTATAATAAACCAAATCATTACATTTCACAACATGAGACTTTATAAACAGTGGATTTGTGTGGTCATAGTAACCAGCCTTATGAAGGCTCCGGATGGAGCGCTTTTGCAGTAAGACTATCGGATTTACAGTATTTTATGTCGACCCCCACACTTACATATCCCCCATAGTAAGATATGTAAGGTGAGCAGTAGATAATGTACAAGGCTTTATAGTTTAATATATCCTTACATTTATACAAGATTTCTACTGACTTAGATATTTCCCCTGGAATATAGTTAACATGTTGTTTCCATGTTAATTACCTTTCTGAATAAATATTTTGCTACAAACTGGACAGCTAAATGGTCTACAATGAATTATTGTGCATTTTCACATTCCCTTTATCTCTGAACCCCTGAACCTGTTCCAACAAATTAAACAACTAGAGTTTCTCTCCAGTATGACTTCCCATGTGTCTTCTCAGAACCCCATTATCACTGAACCATTCCACAAACTTCAGGATTTCTCTCCTGTATGAGTTCTCATGTGTATTTTCAGAGTTCCTTTGTGACTGAAGCCTTTTCTACAAACTGAACAACTAAATGATTTCTCTCCTGTATGAGTTCTCATGTGTATTTTCAGAGTTCCTTTGTGACTGAAGCCTTTTTCACAAACTGAACAACTAAATGGTTTCTCTCCTGTATGAGTTCTCATGTGGATATTCAAATGTCCTTTGTGAGTGAACCCTTTTCCACAAACTGAACAACTAAATGGTTTCTCTCCTGTATGAGTTCTCATGTGGATCTTCAAATGTCCTTTCTGACTGAACCCTTTCCCACAAACTGAACAACTAAATTGTTTCTCTCCTGTATGAGTTCTCATGTGGATATTCAAATGTCCTTTGTGAGTGAACCCTTTTCCACAAACTGAACAACTAAATTGTTTCTCTCCTGTATGAGTTGACATGTGTCTGTTCAAAGTTCCTTTGTCACTGAAGCCTTTTCCACAAACTGAACAACTAAATGATTTCTCTCCTGTATGAGTTCTCATGTGTATTTTCAGAGTTCCTTTGCGACTGAAGCCTTTTTCACAAACTGAACAACTAAAGGGTTTCTCTCCTGTATGAGTTCTCATGTGTCTGTTCAAAGTTCCTTTCTCACTGAACCCTTTTCCACAAACTAACCAACTAAATGGGTTCTCTCCTGTATGAGTTCTCATGTGGATCTTCAAATGTCCTTTCCGACTGAACCCTTTCCCACAAACTGAACAACTAAATGGTTTCTCTCCTGTATGAGTTCTCATGTGGATATTCAAATGTCCTTTCTCACTGAACCCTTTCCCACAAACTGAACAACTAAATGGTTTCTCTCCTGTATGAGTTCTCATGTGGATATTCAAATGTACTTTATAACTGAACCCTTTCCCACAAACTGAACAATAAAATCGTTTCTCTCCTGTATGAGTTCTCATGTGGATCTTCAAATGTCCTTTATCACTGAACCCTTTTGAACAAACTTAAAAACTAAATGGTTTCTCTCCTGTATGAGTTCCCATGTGTATTTTCAGAGTTCCTTTGTGACTGAAGCCTTTTTCACAAACTGAACAACTAAATGGTTTCTCTCCTGTATGAGTTCTCGTGTGGATATTCAAATATCCTTTCTGACTGAACCCTTTTGAACAAACTGAACAACTAAATTGTTTCTCTCCTGTATGAGTTGACATGTGGATCTTCAAATGTCCTTTATCACTGAACCCTTTTGAACAAACTGAACAACTAAATGGTTTCTCTCCTGTATGAGTTCTCATGTGGATCTTCAAATGTCCTTTCTGACTGAACCCTTTCCCACAAACTGAACAACTAAATGGTTTCTCTCCTGTATGAGTTCTCATGTGGATATTCAAATGTACTTCATCACTGAACCCTTTCCCACAAACTGAACAAAATCGTTTCTCTGCTGTATGAGTTCTCATGTGGATCTTCAAATGTCCTTTATCACTGAACCCTTTTGAACAAACTGAACAACTAAATGGTTTCTCTCCTGTATGAGTTCCCATGTGTATTTTCAGAGTTCCTTTGTGACTGAAGCCTTTTTCACAAACTGAACAACTAAATGGTTTCTCTCCTGTATGAGTTCTCGTGTGGATATTCAAATTTCCTTTCTGACTGAACCCTTTTGAACAAACTGAACAACTAAATGGTTTCTCTCCTGTATGAGTTGACATGTGTCTGTTCAAAGCTCCTTTCTCACTGAACCCTTTTCCACAAACTGAACAACTAAATGGTTTCTCTCCTGTATGAGTTCCCATGTGTATTTTCAGAGTTCCTTTGTGACTGAAGCCTTTTTCACAAACTGAACACCTAAATGGTTTCTCTCCTGTATGACTTATCATGTGTGTCTTCAAATTTCCTTTCAGAGTGAACCCTTTCCCACAAACTGAACAACTAAATGGTTTCTGTCCTGTATGAGACAAACTTAATGTTTTTGGCTTCTTGTTTGATATTAGCATCTTTAAACCTGACTGAGGTTCCCCACTCTCCTTCCAATCATCACTGTCATCAGTCTCAGGACAGTCTGAAGAGAGAAACTGGCCATCTCTAGTTGGTTCTAAATCACCATCTGGATATAAGTTACTGGCTGGTTCTGATACTCCACAGTCCTCTCCACCAGGTTCTGTTTTCATCTGTCCAGTTGAGGTGCTGGGTAAAGAGTAAGCTTCTCTGTTTTTCTCCCTTTGGGTTTGAAGAGGCTGGAAGGACAGAGCGTTCTCTTGACCATCTTCACATTTCACTGGGTCTACTGTGATCTTGGAGAGATCAGCTTCTTCCAGCCCTTGATGTAGTTCCTCTTTGATCTGTAGGAGCTCTGGGTCCTGGGTTTGGCTGAGCAGTGAGGACAGAGTATTCTCTCCACCATGTTCATATTTCACAGGGTGTAAGGTCATCTTGGAGCCATCAGCCTCCTCTAGATCTTGAAATAGTTCCTCCTGTTCCTCTTTAATCTGTAGGGACTCTGGGTCCTGGGTTTTGTTAAACCATGAGGACTGAGGTTTCTCTTCATCATCTTCACTCTTCACAGGGACAGGGTTGAAAGTGAACTTGATTATATCAGCCTCCTCCAGACCTTGAAGCTGCTCTCCCTCCTGACTGATCCAGAGTTCCTCCTGTTCCTCTTTCATCTGTAGGGGCTCTGGCTCCTCCTGGCTCAGACTGGGGCTCCTCTCCTGCTGCTCAGGGGGAACCTCCTCTTCACAGACAGAGAGCTGTGGGGTGTCTGGAGGGAGGAATAATAATAATATGAATAACAAACATAAAGATGCAGTAGATAACTTTTCATCATTAACACATGGCCCATTTGACATCGAGTATCTATCATTCAAGATGTGAAAAAGGAATAATTTTTCAAGTTCAAGTTTCTTCAAGTTTCTTTAATAGTTTTACAGAAGTACAGAATACTTTTATACAAAATGCTTCTTACTGTTACGCTCCAGAGACTGTGCTAGACAAGATAAGTATGAAATAAAATAAAATAGTATAGCATGTAAAATAGAAGTAAAAATAGAAGTCACAGTGTTCAGTATATACATATGTACAATGTTCGATGCAGAATAGAAGTAACTGAGTTACCATACAATATACAATATACTATGCAATGTACTAATATACAATACTATATAGTGCAAAGCAGAAATGGGATGAGGTACAATTTAGGTACAATTTACAGTAAGGTGTACGAGTTGTAGTGCAAATCCTTTACCAATAAATATAAAGTGTGTTTAGGTGATCTAAAGTGTGGAGAGTGGGTGCTGCAGTGTGTTGTTTGTTTAAAGTGAGTGTGTGCATGTGGATGTGTGTGCTGTGTGCATTTGATGGTTGTTGCATAGTGTTTATTGTTCGTTGAGCAGCCTGAGGGCCTGGGGATAGAAGCTTCTTCTGAGTCTTTCTGTGCTCGCCATGAGACTCCGGTATCGCTTGCCTGACCGCAGCAGTTCAAAGAGGCAGTTGTTTGGGTGGCTGGAGTCCTTGATGATTCTTTTAGCCTTACCCCTGCACCGCTTGTTGTAAATGTTCTGGAGGGTGGGAAGCCCCCCACCATCCATACATTCCCGTTTTATACCGTGGTGAATATAAGTATGGTTTTAGAGCGGTTTAGGGTAATTCCTGGGAGGCTAGTAGGGCTGTCCCCGACTAAGGATTTGGATGGTCGACTATGATTGGCCAAAATGTGCTGTTAGTCGCCTATTGGTAAAAAAAATTATCATATTTTTTATATTAAAAGAAATATATATATTTTATCATTCCATTTGGGCTGTGGGGGGTGCTTAATGTCTGAAGGAGTCGACTGAAGGCTTCTTGTCCTCTGCAAAAGCATGCAATTGGTCCACTGATGGATACATCTTGATATTTGTCTAGTCTAGTGTGTTCATTAGATGGGTGAAATCCTCTTTCAGTGCATCTGTGCCTGTTTTCATAGGCAGTTAGCCTCTGGTATGCGTGGCATTAGTGTTAACCATGCTTCTAGGCCTCTTTTGTTTTGGAAAGAATAAAAGAAATAAAATGAAAAAAATAAAATAATAAATATATATATATATATATATATGTATATATATTTTTTTTTTATTTTTTTTTTATTCGACTAAGGTTGGCTAGTTGACTACGGCTCCTTTCGACCGATTAGTCGACTAATCTACTAATAGGGGTCAGCCCTAGAGGCTAGTAATAGGCTGCTGTGGCGATAAGAAAGTAGCGAGCCAGAGACGTGGTTCGAGTTGAGGTACTTTACTTCTCACTGCACATAGCATTTACAATAACAACCAACTTAACCCGGAACCGGAAGTGGTATTTCCCCTTTCCCCTAAACAGTAAAACCCCCGCCCTTAAAGTGGAGATGAAGCATAGCTATAAACACATAGTCATAGCATCAAATTAGTATTTAGATAAACCACAGAAAAAAATCACGTTATAAAAATAAGGCGTTTCTAAGAAAAAACGATTTGTAATGTCCATTTATGTAGCATTTATGTGCGCCACCATTTTGTTGCTGACGTCACGGTGTTGGTTTGGTTTGGGAGCTCCAACGTTAGCTTGCCGATGCTACCAGCACATCGACAAGCTGCTGGAGCTCCCAACGCTGGTTGAAGTGGAGCTAGGTAGCCAGCAGGCTAAATGCTCCGCGACGCTGAACTGCCTGCACCGGTCTGTCTGTCGAAGACCGAGGGAACCGCATCGGGCTTCAGCTGATTAGTGGTCTTCTGGACAAACCTCCCACCCCAACAACATAATCCGAGGCAATGAAGTGTTCTCTGGAGATCTTCATTCCCTGTCCAACAGGCTGATCGCGCCGCCTGAGTGCAGCCAGCCTGAGCCAACGTGCCAACAACACTGTTTTTTTCACTGGTAGTTTGTTGAAATGAACCAACTTTCCTCTCTTTCACACGGTAAAATTAGTTTGAACAGCCAGGAGCAATACAAAAAGAACCACCGCGGTCCCGTTGTTTTGTAGGCAACATTTTATTTACTGACTGACCCAACAATCCATGTTTACTATGCAGCTACCCAGCAGTGTATACACCAAACCAACACTGTGACGTCAGCAACAAAATGGCGCCACCCATGGCGAAAACAGGGAAATTATATTTGATTTTTCAGACAAATAAGCAGGATTTCACATTTTATTATAGGACCCTGTCTTACACAAGGTACACAACAAACAAACTAGGATCACATTGTTCACTGCTTCATCTCCCCTTTAAAAGGCACAAGCCCACCTTGGTGAATGTCTCTTAATATAGGTCACCACACAGCCCCCCCCCCAGAATTCACCAATACAAAAACTGCAACTAATTAATAGCCAGTGAACAGTCCATCAGTGAACAGATCACAGCATGAAATAGTCAACGTGGAGGGGGACGGATCAAGCGGCCGAACCGACTGTGCTTAACAAGAGGGGGATTAAGGGAGAGAAGTGGGACCAGCGGCCGGGCCATGGAAGGGGCCAAGGCCGGAACAGAGGACGGGGAAGGGGTCTGAGCCGAAACCGGGGGGCGCACCCCGCCGCGGGGGTAGGGCCGACTGAACTGGTTCGTCCTTGTCCAAGTGAGCCGGCTTAAGACGGTCTATAGTGACCCGCTCTGGCCTGCCCAACATGTCCACAACAAAGTTTTTAGTGCCTGCCTCCAGGACACGGAAAGGCTCGTCATAAGGGGGCTGCAGCGGGGTCCGATGGCTGTCGTGCCGGATGAACACATATTTGGACAATGGCAGGTCCCTGGGGACGTAGGACTGGGGAAGGCAGTGGCGGGATGTTGGAATGGGAATAAGGGCATCGGCAACACCCCGGGACACTGTTCGATGGGAGGCGACGGACCAGGAAGCTGTGGCCTCCGGAAAAAACTCCCCAGGGATCCGCAGCGGCTGGCCGTACACCAGCTCAGCGGACGAGGCCTGGAGGTCCTCTTTGGGGGCAGAACGAAGACCAAGCAAGACCCACGGGAGGCGGTCAACCCAGTTGCCATCCGTAAGGGCAGCCCGAAGAGCAGCCTTCATGTCCCTATGGAACCGCTCACAAAGTCTGTTGCCCTGCGGGTCGTACGCCGTAGTGCGGTGGATCTTCACACCCAGGTGCTCCGCAACTGCAGTCCAGAGCTCCGAAGTGAACTGGGGGCCCCTGTCGCTTGTGATGTCCCCCGGTGTGCCAAAACAGGCCACCCAGCAGCCGATGAACGCCTGGTCCACCTCCGCTGCCGTAGTGGAGGACAGTGGAACAGCCTCCAGCCACCTGGTGGTCCTGTCCACCATGGTGAGGAGGTGAGTATATCCGTGGGAGGGGGGCAGGGGGCCCACCAGGTCCACATTCACGTGGTCGAACCGCCTCTCTGGCACTATAAACGGTGCCAAAGGGGCTTTGGTATGGCGGTGCACCTTGGCACGCTGGCACGCCACTCATGAGCTAGTTAACTAGTAGAGCTTGACGAAAATCTAAAAATGACTAAAACCTTTAAAACATTTAAAAAATCACTGAAAGAGGAACTGCTTAAATCATATCTCTAATTAAAAAATTATAACTTAGGAATACAATTGTCTGTATTATGTATCTCTGTTATATGTCAGTTAGTAGGTAGGTGTGTAAACCTACCCACGTTGTATTGTTTTGTTTTGTTTTTTGTTTATTGTTTTGTTGTTTATATTCTGTTTGTATCTGTGTTCAGGCTCCCTCCAAAAGCTTTAAATAGCTTCTTGGGAGACCTGGCACATGCACACAATTTGCGACATTGTTATATCACATGAGGATACTCACATGTAATGTATCGTGTGTGTGTGTGAATAAATTCATTCATTCATTCATTGTCCTTGTGTTACATAAAACCCATCTGTGGCCTCGTGCAGAGGAAGGTGGTAAATACATGTTAGATATTCCAATGTACAGTTTTGCATACCATTGACTCAGAATGGTCTGTGTTATTGAAATCGTCACAGCAGTATAGTTTGTGTATACTTCAGAAGTATGATATTTAAACATGGTCCCCAAAATGAATGGAAGCGAATGAGGAGCCTGACACCTGGGAGGAATGGGGGTGTTGCAGCGTTGGGGATGTTTAAAAAATATAATTTAATATATAATATAATATAATAATTTGTGCTTCACCTAAAAAATTGGTCAGCAGCCTCCACTGGTGTGCACTGGAGGCTTCAAGTAGCCTACATGCCTTTTTCATGTTTATATGTTACTACTTTTTTAAAACGGAGCTCACTTTTGCTGGTTGTCCGCAAAACTAAGATGGCGGCGGTCTCGTGACGTCAGAGTGTCTTGTGTGTGCATGTGTGTGTGTTAGAAAGAGAGTAGTTGAGCCTTGTGTGATCTAATCTCCTCCATACTCATGTGTATAAAGTGATCCCAGCCTCCTCAGTCTCTCTGGTCATGTTAGTACAGTAATTGATTGATTGATTGAAAACTTTATTAACAGATTGCAGAATGGGTACAAATTACAATACAGTACAGCTCAACAATACACACAATTGTTAAGGGGATGCAGACCAGAGAAAGACTTTCGTCTTGTTTACATCAGGGTCCCCCATTTAACTAGGCTGCACTAGTCTCTCTGATCATGTTAGTACAGTAACTAGGCTGCACTAGTCTCTCTGATCATGTTAGTACAGTAACTAGGCTGCACTAGTCTCTCTGATCATGTTAGTACAGTAACTAGGCTGCACTAGTCGCTCTGATCATGTTAGTACAGTAACTAGGCTGCACTAGTCTCTCTGATCATGTTAGTACAGTAACTAGGCTGCACTAGTCTCTCTGATCATGTTAGTACAGTAACTAGGCTGCACTAGTCTCTCTGATCATGTTAGTACAGTAACTAGGCTGCACAGCCGACAAACATAGTTGCTGCATAAACAATATCCAGGTAAGATGGCGGACGGTTATCCCATGATTTATGGCGTAATGTCGCATCTAATGTTTTATTTATGGCAGCATCGCTGGTCTAACTGTTGGGTACATTATTATTAATAGTTAGGCAATTGTGAAATACCGTAATCACAAACGGGAACATATTGATCAAAGAATAATGTCCAAAGGACCTTCTGATTAAACAAACCTGCTTTGTGTTTCTTCATCTCACTTTCACAACACTCTGAAGTTTACGGCCAGTCTCGACTCCTCCTTAGTTCAAATGTGTCTCCAGCAGCTGCAGTTAGTCCGTTCTTTACACGATCACTGCATCTAGATCTGTTCAGAGAGTTAACGTTAGAGATTAGCAGCGTTAGCTCGTTATAGCAACAGACAACGACAACGAGGTGAAGCATGGAGTGTGGTGCCCCTGGTGGCTAGGACGAGACATTGCATGGCATTTCCGTATTTCCTGGTGACGTCAGGGAGGGCTGGACCAATAAGCTACATCCGCGTCACGCGGCACCCCACGCCCCGCCTCTTTGGAAATAAACAGCCAATAGCTGCCTCACACGGGGAAAGCCCGTGGCCGCGACAGACCGCGCGCTGATTGGCGGAGAGGGGACGTCACTCCACATTGGGCCTAGCCCCTCCCCCCTGACCAGGCTCGGTTGAGACGTGCGGTTGGAGAATGAATGAATGAATGAAAACTTTATTTAACAGATTGCAGAATGGGTACAATACAGTACGGCTCAATACATACAATTGTTAAGGGGATGCAGACCTGAGAAAGACGTTTGTCTTGTTTCCATCAGGGTCCCCCATTTTCAATTCATATAGACATTTATGACATACACAACATACATGACATTTATGGCATAGGGACATACATGACATACAGGTTTTTAGTACTGTTACATTTGTGACATACGATATGCAAATATACAGTACTGTTACCCATAGATCCTGACAGAGTATGGGAGGGGACTGTACATTAGGAGGGGGTGGGTGGGTGGGAGAGAAATATACATGCGGTGGGGAGGAGACTGTCTATTAGGAGGGGGTGGGGGGTTTCGAATTGCAGCCTCCCGTAGGTTTTGAATGTGGGTAGGGATTCACATTCCTTTACAGCTTTGGGTAGGGCGTTCCACACAGTGGCGTAACTCTGTCGATAGTTGTGCGGGGGACATATTTGGGGGCGTGGTGAGTGACGTCGCAGGGGGGGGGATAGGGGGGGTCCCCCCCTCTACCCAGATTTTTTTTAAATACCAGGTGTGCAATACCGCATTTTCCCAGGCGGTGGCGCCATTTCTCCATGTAAACGACACACTGAGCTCATACAGAAACAAGCATTTCAAAGTATTCTGTATTTTGTTGTGACAAATAATAAACAAATTTTAAAGGTTTATGGTGAAAGAGGGCGGCTAGGTGGTGTAGTGGGCAAGGCACTCGCCACCAATGTGGAGACGCTGGGTTCGCGTGTTCGAATCCAGCTCTCCACATTGTTTTCAGTTTGGCTGGTCGTCCGTACTAATACAATTGGCAGTATTAGAGGGTGGGAAACTGATGGGTGGGGATCGGGCGTTGTGGACAGCGACTCCTACAGGTCGGTTGGTGCGCCTGCGCAGTAGAATCAGGAAGTGTCGGGGGCAGCGTGAGCCTCCCACGCGTTACTCCTCGCCACTGAGAGATCGAGCTGCGCAGGTGAAAAGATGCGACTGCTGTTACCTCAAGTACCGGAGGGGACTTGTGCTATGTATGACTTAGTCCACATTGCAGCCGGCTTGTGGGAGGCAAGAAACAGCGTTCGTGACAGGGGAGGGTTGAATTGGATGATACGAAATTGGGATGGGAGAAAATATAGAAAATGGGAGAAAAAGTGGATCAAAAAAAAAAAAGTTTATGGTGAAAGAACATTTATTATATGGTGCTTCAATTAGCAATTATGAACACAGTAATACCTAGAGTGGTCATCCCCGCATTGATTGTGCAAAATACAATAATAAAATAGACAGAAATTTTTAAATAGGTAAGACACAAGATATGCATGATAAAAAAAAAGACATGCCAAGTTCCTGAGAAACACTACTCTCAAATCTCTCCACAGCCTTTTTCCAGTTTCTGAATCCAGCAGAAACAAATGCTGGAGGATCAGTGTATTTCGCCAAGGTAGTTGAAATGCTTTTGCACAATAAAAGCACAGGACTCCACTGTGTGTATGACTGTAGTGAATCCAAGAATCCAAGTGACGACCGAGCTATTATTATGCAAAGATGAGTACTGTAGCGAGTGGGTACTTGGCCCGTGCAGGGCAAGAATGCGACCCCCATCTACTTAGCTTTGCATAATAATAGCTCAGTCAGGACAGGTAGTCAGACTCAGCTCAGAGACAATCAGCAATTTTCCGTGTGTGCTCCTGGTCACCGCGTCGCGTGTCCGTTTATTATCCATGTATTATCTTTGGACAGTAAAATGTGGGGGGGACAAATTCTGCATTCTGAAATCATGCGGGGTACATTTCCCGTGGACCCCCCCCTTAGTTACACCTATGGTTCCACATTGATGTGGCATAATTGCAAAACGTGTTTACTCCCTTGTTTGAGCCGAATCTGGGTTTAACATGATTTGTTGAGCTTCCTTCCTAATTTATGCAAATGACATGTCGTCAGCCTGTGATTGCAACTTGTTCCTGTTTGCGGACGACTCAGCCCTGCTGGTCTCTGACAAGAACAAGTTGCAGGTTGAAAAAACCCTCAGCTCGGAACTCGGCAAAATCTGCATATGGCTCGCTGATAACAAACTATCATTACACATGGGCAAAACAGAGTCCATTCTCTTCGGTTCAAATAACAAACTCAGCAAGACCGACGGCTTCTCAGTTGCAGTGGGTGACAATATTGTCACAAGGAAAGACGAAATTACCTGGGTTCCATCCTAGAGGCAAATCTTTCCTGTGACAAAATGGCATCCAATGTAATAAAAAAAGTCAACCAACGAACTAGATTCTTGTACCGGATCTCCTCTCTGGTAAACAAGAATACCCTGAATACCCTGAAGACTCTGGCAGGAGCACTCATTCAAGGGTACTACGACTATGCGTGCACCTCATGGTACCAAAGCACCTCAAAGGCGCTTAAAACAAAATTACAAACATCACAAAACAAACTGGTCAGACTACTACTTGACCTTACCCCCAGAACCCACCTCACCCCTGCCCACTTTGACAACCTAGGATGGCTTAGAGTAGACGACAGAGTACAGCAACTTGCAATGGGCCTGGTCTACAAGATACACAATACGACTAAGGTACCCATGTACATGTCAAAATACTTCCCAAAGGTCAGTGAATACCACAACCACTACACCAGAGGAAGCTCAACAAATCATGTTAAACCCAGATTCGGCTCAAACAAGGGACTAAATACGTTTCGCAATTATGCCACATCAATGTGGAACGCCCTACCCAAAGCTGTAAAGGAATGTGAATCCCTACCCACATTCAAAACCGCTCTTAAAGAGCACCTACGGGAGGCTGCAATTCGAAACTGGCCACCGTAAATGCCCAAAACCCCCACCACCTCCTAATAGACAGCCTCCTCCCCACCGCATGTATATATTCCCTCCCCACCCACCCACCCACCCCCTCCTAATGTACAGTCCCCTCCCCATCATATGTATATACTCTGTCAGGATCTAGGGGTAACAGTACTGTATATTTGAATACCGTTTATGTCACAAATGTATCAGTACTAAATACCTATATGTCCCTATGCCATAAATGTCATGTATGTTGTGTATGTCATAAATGTCTATATGAATTGAAAATGGGGGACCCTGATGCAAACAAGACAAACGTCTTTCTCAGGTCTGCATCCCCATAACAATTGTGTATATTGAGCCGTACTGTATTGTACCCATTCTGCAATCTGTTAAATAAAGTTTTCATTCATTCATTCATTCATTGTGGTCGTGGTATTCACTGACCTTGATTTGATTGATTGTATGTCATAAATGTCCTGATGAATTGAAAATGGGGGACCCCGATGTAAACAAAACTAAAGTATTTTTCTGGTCTGCATCCTCTTAGTATTGTACCCATTCTGCAATCTGTTAATACGTTTTCAATCAATCAATCAATCAATCAATCAATCAATAAGAAGGACAACCATAAGCATCCTTCCTCCAGAAATCAACCAATCCTGGGCACTCCCATACCATATGGAAAAAGGTACACAAGGCGTTTTTGTGTGCACAAAGCGCTTTTAGGTGATGGTATGGCTTTCTTTATGTAATATGCATGGAGTAAAGTATGTCCTATGTATAAAATCAAAATGGATGACTTGGTGGTTGGGAATTCTGGAGGATACCAAAATGTTTTGCCAGATTAATAGCCCATTTAGACTGCTGCTATTGAATGGTATATCCACACTGGCACACTCTATCAATGGGTAGAGGCTTTGAAGAAGTCTTTGCCAACATGGCGTAAACCATTGAGACCAGACCCCTGGGTCTGGTAAATATTGTGTGAAATGGATGGGTACCTAATTGACTATCCCAAGGTACACCATTGCTGTGCGCAATAGAAGCTAGAAGAAAGTGCCAGGTGAATTAAAGTGTTTCTGAATGTCTTGGAATGAGCAGAGACCCTCTACCCCAAACAAATCAGCAAGTGTAAGAACTCCCTTATTGCACCACTGGGGGGCAGTATTGGACGCCTCCCAACTGGAGACCAGTGTTATCATGGGCGATTGAAGGTACAAATTTGGTGTCATTTTCCTGAGATTTTCTGCAAGACTGCGAACTGAGATTAGCTCAATAATGATGGAGCCAAATTAGTTTTTTGATTGTTTGATAGATATATTGGAATTGATTACATATTGTAATTGTAACCTATGAGGGCCGTACAGAATTTCCCTCTATATAGGGTGCCAGGACACCAATAGTACCATTGGAAGGTTGGTAGTCCCGATCCACCTTCATCTTTTTCCCTCTGGAGGGTTGAAAGTTTGAGTCTGCCAGAGGGAGCATGGA
Source organism: Notolepis coatsorum (assembly GCF_963971535.1). NCBI lineage: Eukaryota > Metazoa > Chordata > Actinopteri > Aulopiformes > Paralepididae > Notolepis > Notolepis coatsorum. The sequence continues at coordinate 2,025,147 of NC_140176.1, read as the reverse complement.
GCTGAAAACGCTAATTTGTGGAAGAATATTAATTTTAATATATGAAAAAGATAATGGAATTAGAGGGGATAACCCTGCATGGACTATAACGCATATTATGACCATCCTCTGCACCTTTGTGTACACGGTTTACTTTGTCATATTTTATATTGCTTATATTGATTGTAACTTGTATTATGACCAATGGGGTATACAGACCATCATCTGCACCTCTGTGTATATGGTTTATTTTATTAAAATTGTATATTTAGATTTAATTTGTTTATTGCCTATATATATTACTTTCCTATTACCGTGAGCATTATCTGTACCCCTCCTGCTGCTATGACGACTGAATCTCCCAAAGGGGATCACTAAAGGAATATCCTGTCCAGTCCAGAGGATAGAATGTTTTCCCCTCTGCATGGGTGAGACCTGTTTGCTGCCATCTCCACAGTGACCTCTTTGAAGTGTAAGAGAAGGGGAGCCATGTTTTTATTTACTTGAAATAGTGCATGTATGGCTGTGTATGACAGTATACTAAAGTAACTATATCAGACATTACAAGTTCTGCAATAAGGTCAACCTAAGGTCAGTCTGTCTACTTCAAAGACACGAAACAGCAAACACACACACTTTCTATGCCTATAATGGGGAAATGGCAGATTTGAGTGGTGAACAGTAAAAATGACAAACTTTACTATTTTTCTCAAAGATGAAACCCTAACATTACAGAATGCATGATTATTATTTGTAATGGCTATGAGATTAAAACATGTGGTTTTAATGGGAGTTAATGGGACATTTATGTCCTCAAATTACTTAAGAATTATTACAGAATTGTAAATCTGCTACACAAAAACGAATAATGCATCAAAGTCAATATTTTGTCTAATCTTTGACATATCCAAGACTGATGAGACCGGTCGTTGCTCTCTAGTGGTTAATGTAGCGCAGTACTGGAGGCAAGCGCTACCGGAGTCTCATGGCCAGTACAGAGAGACTCAGAAGGAGCTTCTATGCCCAGGGCCCAGGAGTTCAAAACTTTTAATCCCTATCTGATCCGATCCGATTTTTAAATCCCATTTTTTGTGATCCAGGATCAGACAACTCGGCCAGATTTTGTCCCGGTATTTCAAAGCAATCCAGGATAGGATCACCCTGATCCAGATTGTGACTTTTCAAGATTACTAGATCCGAATATTAGTGCTTTAATCCTACCGATCTCCGATGGGAAAAAGGAAGACAAGGACCACATTGCAGAGACATCTATAATGTCTAATTATATTGTTAAATACATAAAGGACATCAAATCATAATGGAATTGTAATTCTTTTTTAAAAAGACTCCCACTAGGGTAACATAAAAAAAACTTGATTCAAAGGCAGCTGGATCATCCAGACGTGCTTTGAGGAGCTGAATTCTAAGTGAGATTTCTGTTTGCTGAAGGTGATGACAGATGGACTTTTTTTTTGTTGAAGATATTTTTTCTTTAACCTAAATTACATTTGTGATTGACAATCTTTGTTGTGATACTTTTATGAGCATAAACATTTATGTCATCAGCATTTGGTTGAAAACAAAATAGGCCACCATTAACCCTTTAATCCCCGGGAACGCCGTAACTCGTCATTCCCCGCCATGCTCATTCTGCCGAAGACGCCGTAACACGTCTTTGATATCAATATTTCAAAAATCTGTGATCGAAATCATATTTCTCCCCCGGGGACCTGAGATATACTGCTGAGCTCCACTCAACTCTCTAACGGTTCAAGAGCGCCATCTGGTGGCCGATCGGCAGATCGCCCAAACAGCAAACCGGAAACGGAAACTGGTGCTCATCCAAATTCGGTCCGACCACTCGCTATAGCTCCCGGGACTCCATCTTGACACACTGGATAATCGATCGCTCACCCTAACTCAATAAACAACATGATTTGGACGTATATACTATTATCCAACCTGGAAATGGATCGGGTATTTCTCCATCCCATAATAGAAAAAATTCTGTTCCACGCTCATCTGCCAACGGCGCGAGGAAGCCACGGTGAGTTTCAGCGTTATTTTCTAATGTCCTCTATACTAACTGCTCTAATGATCATATCACCCACACTAAATGAATGATATAACGTTGCCCACGGAATTATAAACGACCCCCCGCCCATCCGGTCAACATCAGATGATACGTAGTAACTTCTAGAAGTACGTGTAGTTGACATTTTTTATCTGGCACCGATCGCTATAAAACTGTATTTCATCATCAATATAATGCATTTAGGGCTATAAATCAAGTTCTGGAGAAAGCTGCAGAAAACGATAAAAACATACTTATACTTTAGACCGTATTTTAGTATGAATATGTGAATGAAAAAGTATAACATTGCTACACCCTAAACAATATATATAGGACATTGAATGGGCCATAATAATGTCAATTTAGCAATACAATTTAAAAAGTTATAGCCCTGCAAAGAAGGGGAACTTCTCCATAGACAAATAGAGCTGGCGAGGAATGGTAAATTATGAATTTAACCATGGCGATCGTGACCAAAAGAATAAAAAATAAATAAAAGATTGATTTGCCATGAAGGCTAAGAATTGTGTATTATTTCAGTTAACAAACTTTGCCATCTTATCTATATTGAAACATATTTCTTTGGAAATCCACCCCTCTGATGGGATCAAGAGAATCCAGTTTTTTGGGATCAAATTGATCCCAATCCTGTGTTGTCGGTTTGAAATACCCGTTTTGAAGATTTGATCCAGATTAAAGCTTGGATTTGATTTCCTGATCTGATCGGATATCAAAGTGATCCTGATCCTGTTTTTTTGTTTAGAACTACCCACAATCCAAATCTGATAGGGATTAAAAGTTTTGAACTCCTGGGCCCAGGCCATCAGGATGCTCAATGACTCCATGTAACAACCCATCATCTACACTCACTGCACACACATCCACATGTACACACTCACTTTAAACAAACACTCACCTTACCACTCACTTTATATTTATCTATTATTAAAGAGATTTGCACCACTTTCATACCTCATTTGCACCCTACCCCAAGTTTTCTCTCTGCATTCTACCTCACTGGTACTCATTTGACTCTGTATTGTATATATGTATATTGACTTTACCTACTTTTTACTTCTTAATTATTTTGTACTTACTTTCTCTTTACTGTATGTAGCACACTCTCAGGGGCCAATACAGAAACAAGCATTTCATCATAAAGTATCCTGTATTTTGTTCTGACAAACTTGAACTTGAACTTAACCAGGATCCCCAGTACAGAACTGAAAGGGTCTATAGCTGTCAATACATTGGCCATAAATATAACTGATCAGGAGAATAACCATACACTTCTGTGATCTATTGTCTATATGAGGGGTCAGCGGACAAGTGGTCGGGGCTCTTTTCCACAACCACTGACTCTGTGGGAGTGTGAGGAAGAGAACACATGTGATTGAATAAAGTACCGGAGAAACGCACTCTCTGGCTGTTCGAGTTCTTTTAATCTCCAATTCCCACTACACCAACCAGTTGCTGGGATTAGATCAGCCCAACCAGTTGCTTTTTTTAAATGGTTGTTTAACCCATTCCGTTTTAATTTGACTGCTTTTGCTGTGCTGCATCAGTCTGTCTCACCATGCTCCTTTTATTAGCTTTTATCTAATACATTACTTCATTAAAATATTGTTGTTTTATTCTTATTTCAATTATTGTGTTGTATTTATTTTACATGATTTCTACGTTAAGCACTTTGTATTTCAATCTTGCACAAAAGGCTCTATATAAATAAAGTTTGATTTGAATTTTAAAAACAACCAACAGGCATTTTGTGTAAAATCCAGTTTTTTTTTATTTGTGTTTCTTTGTTACCTGTATTGAAAGGTCCTTTATAAATACAGTAACATTTACTTTAGAGGGCATAATAAATAATCATGATTAAGCACCTATTGAGGAATTTGATGTTAAACTATTGATTATTGTTACTCAAGTCTCAGACCTGATTACCTGAAATCCTTCCAGAATGGCTTCTACTTCCCTTCCTAATGACACATTCAGTAAAGACCTATCCATCTGTTTACCTCAAATAAAAATCAGGTGAATAATATTTGTTCTATATACTTTGTTAACATTTAGTTCCTCATCAGGTGGTGTAGTGGTTAACACTGTCGCCTCACAGCAAGAAGGTCCAGGGTTCGATTCCCGCTTGGGGACCAGGTTTCCATGATGCCAGTTACCCAGGTGGGGTATCTCCCAGGCCTTTCTGTGTGGAGTTTGCATGTTCTCCCCGTGCTCGCAAGGGTTTCCCCCCCGATAAGATAAACCCAATGGAAAAACATGCACAACAACAAGATCGCTAACGCTGTGGCGTCCTTGACGAAGACGGACAGGAGCACTTGGATTGGTCCCCTGGCGCGGCTCACGTTGACGCCTGTCTGCTCCCGGCTGCCCTTGGGGGGGAAGGGCGACGGGATGGGTTAATCGCAGATACGAATTGCATGCATGCATCGCATGTGTGCCAATTGATGACCTCGGAGCAGGTCCTAAATTATTATTATAGGTCCAAGGTACTTTATTATTTATAAAAGTAATGCGTTAAATGCTCCGCTCAATAGGAGTTCACTCCACCTGGAATATGACCTCTCCTGGATATCTCTATACATCACTGGTATTGGCCTTCCCCCATATCTCAATATTGATAATTGAAAACAGGAAGAATGGCTTCTCGTTTACCTGGGCACACAATTAAATATTAGTACCTGGCTCTACTTTTCAATCAATGACATAATTTTTTAGATTAGATTAGATTCACTTTATTGTCATTACACCTGTTCTGGCGGTAGGCAAACTGGTAGGGGTCAAGTGAGGGTGGTAGGCAAACTGGTAGGGGTCAAGTGAGGGTGGTAGGCAAACTGGTAGGGGTCATGTGAGGGTGGTAGGCAAACTGGTAGGGGTCAAGTGAGGGCGGTAGGCAAACTGGTAGGGGTCAAGTGAGGGTGGTAGGCAAACTGGTAGGGGTCAAGTGAGGGTGGTAGGCAAACTGGTAGGGGTCAAGTGAGGGCGGTAGACAAACTGGTAGGGGTCAAGTGAGGGTGGTAGGCAAACTGGTAGGGGTCAAGTGAGGGTGGTAGGCAAACTGGTAGGGGTCAAGTGAGGGCGGTAGGCAAACTGGTAGGGGTCAAGTGAGGGTGGTAGGCAAACTGGTAGGGGTCAAGTGAGGGCGGTAGGCAAACTGGTAGGGGTCATGTGAGAGTGGTAGGCAAACTGGTAGGGGTCAAGTGAGGGTGGTAGGCAAACTGGTAGGGGTCAAGTGAGGGCGGTAGGCAAACTGGTAGGGGTCATGTGAGGGTGGTAGGCAAACTGGTAGGGGTCAAGTGAGGGTGGTAGGCAAACTGGTAGGGGTCAAGTGAGGGTGGTAGGCAGGATTTAAGGTGAGCCAGGACTAGCCTCTCGAAGCACTTCATGATGATGGAGGTGAGTGCTACGGGTCGGTAGTCATTGAGGCTCTCTGGGGAGGCGTGTTTAGGGACAGGAATGATGGAGGTGACTTTGAAGCATGTGGGAACTTTTGCCTGGGCCAGGGACAGATTGAAAATCTCAGTCAGGGGCGGCCGGGTAGCGCAGCGGACTAAGCGTCTGCCTAACACCGCGGAGACAGTGGGATCGAATCCAACTGCCAGCGGTACCTCCGGCTTGTCGGCCGTCCGTGCTGACACAATTGGCAGTGTCAGTGGGTGGGAAGCCGGCGTGGGTGGGTCCTGGTCGTTGTAAACAGCGACTCCTACAGTTCGGTCGGGGCGCCTGCACAGCGAGGGAAGGATCTGGAGAGAGGTAGTGTGACCTTCCACACGTTACACTCTCCCAGTGAGAGTCCGCGCTGCCAGGCTGGCTGCCGGCTGGCTGCACATGTGTCGGAGGAAAGCATGTGATAGTCTCCGGCCTCCCGGACCAACAGTAAGGGGGTGGGGGGGGTGCGCAACAACCAGAAAGGGGATTGGCATAATGACTAACAGTGGGATGGGAGAAAAATCGGAAAAAGGAGGGGGGAAAAGATTAAAAAAAATATATATATATATATATATCTCAGTCAGGACCCCTGTCAGCTGCCCAGCACAGACACTGAGTACCCGCCCGGGGATCCCATCGGGTCCGGCAGCTTTTCGTGTGTTGGTTTTGCACAGTTCCGGAAACACGTCAGTGGGGGAGAGTGTGAGGGTCAGGTGGTTGGCCGGGGGTGGGGGTCGTGATGGCCCTCTCGTGGTTGTCCCTGTCAAAATGGGCGTAAAAGTAGTTTAGGTCGTCTGGGAGGGAGGGGTCAGTGGTCGGGGGGGGGGGTGGCGTGTTTGGGTTTGTAGTTCAAGTTTCTTTAATAGTTGTCATACAGAAGTACAGAATACTTTTGTACAAAATGCTTCTTACTGTTGCGCTCCAGAGACTGTGCATGACAAGATAAGTATGAAATAAAAACATAGTAAAAATTAGAAGAAAAAAAAGAGGTCACAGTGTTCAGTTTAGACATATGTACAATGTTCGTAGACGTAGTTACCATACAATATACAATACTGTGCAGTGTACTAATATACAATACTATATAGTGCAAGGCATAAATGGACGAGGTGCAGTTTAGGTACAATTCACAGTAGGTGTACGAGTTGTAGTGCAAATCCTTTATCAATAAATATAAAGTGTAAGTGTGTTTGTGTGATCTAAGTGTGGAGAGTGGGTGCTGCAGTGTGTTGTTTGTTTGAGTGAGTGTGTGTGTGCGTGTGGGTGTGTGTGCTGTGTGCATTTGATGGTTGTTGCATAGTGATTATTGTTCGTTTAGCGATTATTGTTCGTTTAGCAGCCTGATGGCCTGGGGATAGAAGCTCCTTCTGAGTCTTTCTGTGCTCGCCATAAGACTCCGGTATCGCTTGCCTGACGGCAGCAGTTCAAAGAGGCAGTTGTTCGGGTGGCTCGAGTCCTTAATAATTCTCTTAGCCTTCCCCTTGCACCGCTTGTTGTAAATGTTCTGGAGGGTGGGAAGCCCCCCTCTAATTGTGCGTTCGGCTGAACGTGTCACTCTTTGTAGTCTGCTACGGTCTTGTGCAGTGCTATTCCCAAACCAGGAGGTGATGTTGCCGGTCAGGATGCTCTCTATTGTACATGAGTAGAAGTTCCTAAGGATCTTCTGGCTGACTTGGAACTTCCTTAGGCGCCTGAGGAAGTAGAGGCGTTGTCGTGCCTTCTTCACAACACTGTCAATGTGTGTGGTCCATGACAAGTCCTCGGATATGTGGGCTCCGAGGTACTTGAAACTGTTCACTCTCTCAACTGGTGCCCCGTCGATGCTGAGGGGGCTGTAGTCCTTGACCCCCGACCTCCTGAAGTCCACAATCATCTCTTTTGTTTTGCTGACGTTCAGGGAGAGGCAGTTCTCCTGACACCACTGTGACAGGTTCTCTACCTCTTCCAGGTAGGCCCTTTCGTCGTTGGCAGAGATCAGGCCCACCACTACTGTGTCATCAGCAAATTTGATGATGGTGTTGTTGTTCCGCTGTGCTACGCAGTCATGTGTGTACAGGGAGTAGAGGAGGGGGCTCAGAACACAGCCCTGGGGGGCCCCTATGTTGAGCGTGATGGATGAGGAGGTGCAGTTGCCGGCTCTTACCACCTGGGGTCTGCCCGTCAGGAAGTCCAGGACCCACTGGCACAGGTCATAGTTCAAGCCCAGGTCCCTGAGCTTGGCTATGAGTTTGGAGGGGACTATGGTATTGAATGCTGAGCTGTAGTCGATGAACAGCATTCTCACATAGTTCCCCTTCCTCTTGTCCAGATGTGATGCTGCTGTGTGCAGCACATGGGCTATGGCGTCCTCCGTGGACCTGTTGGGGCGATATGCAAATTGCAGAGGGTCCAGGTTGATGGGGAGGGAGGAACAGATGTAGCCCTTCACTAGCTTCTCAAAGCACTTCATGGCTATGGAGGTGAGGGCTACAGGGCGGTAGTCGTTGAGGCAAGCGGGCGTAGATTTTTTGGGTACAGGGATGATGGTGGACTTCTTCAGACAGGTGGGGATGACGGCCTGTTCCAAGGACAGGTTGAAGATGTCAGTGAAAACCGGGGCCAGTTGGTCGGCACAGACTTTTAGGACGCGGCCGGGGATGCCGTCCGGTCCTGCTGCCTTCCTGATATCCACTTTTTTAAAGATCCGTCTCACCTCATGCTCTGTTACCCTGAACACTGAGTCTCCATCAGCAGACCCCCCCCCCCCCCATTGCCGTGGTTTGTAGGCTGGTGTTGTTATTCACAGCCTCAAACCTCGCATAGAAGGAGTTGAGATCATTTGCTAAGGAGATGTCACTGTTCAGTTTGAGGGGGGTTCCTTTGTAGTCTGTCATTGTTCTGAGGCCCTGCCACATGCCTCTAGAGTCAGCCTGTTCAAACTGAAGTTCAACTTTATCCCTGTAACGCCGTTTTGCCTCTATTACTGCTCTCCTGACGTTGTATCTTGCCATCTTGTGTTCTTCCATGTTGCCTGTCACCAGCCCGGTGTTGTATGCTGATGTGCGCACTTTCAGAGCCTCACGGACGGATTTGTCTACCCAGGGCTTTTGATTTGGGTAGATATTAATTTTGGTGGTGGGGATTATTACTTCTACCTGAGTACAGACATAGTCAATCACCGTTTCGGTGTATTCGTTAATATTGGCTGTGTTATCACGGAGTACACTCCATTCTGTGCTTCCCAGCACTGCTTGGAGTGACTCTACTGACGTCACGGTCCAACGCTTAACCTCTCGCGAGACCACCGGCGTTCGCTTGAGACACTGTTTGTACTTAGGCAAAAGAAAAATTGCGGCGTGATCGCTTTTACCGAATGGACTAAGAGCCTGTGACTTGTACCCATTCTTAAATTGCGAGTATACATGGTCTAATATGTTCTCGCCTCTGGTGGGACAGGTCACATGCTGATAGAAATTCGGCAGCACCTTTTTAAGACGCGCGCTGTTGAAATCCCCCAAGACCAAAATGGCCGCGTCAACGTTAGCTGCCTGGAGTTTGTTTACCTCGTCGTGAAGTTTTGAAAGTGCGACCTCAGTGTTCGCGTGTGGTGGAATGTACACTCCGATGAGGATGATGGACGTTAACTCTCTTGGGAGGAAGAAGGGTCGACATTTTATCGTGATAAACTCCAGGTCTGGGGAGCAGTGGTTAGACATTTCTTTTGTGTTGCCTAAATCGCACCACTCCTTGTTTATCATGAAGGCAATGCCGCCTCCTTTCTTCTTTAGTGACTCTAATGCCGTCCGGTCTTTCCGTAGAACGAAGAAGTGGTCTGCCGGTTCTATTGCATGATTCGGGACATCTGGACTCAGCCAAGTTTCTGTGAAACAGAGGACGTTACAATCCCGAATGTCCCTCTGGAATTGGATCCTTGCTCTGATGTCGTCCAATTTGTTTCCTATCGATTGCACATTGGCCAACAATATGCTGGGCAATGTGGTTCTGTGTCGTTTGGACCTCAGTCTGTTCCGGACCCCGGCTCTCTTTCCTCGTCTTCGCGGCGGCTTTTGTTGTTGTCCGTGGCCGGCATAACAAAGGATCTCGGTGGGCCATTTCTGCTGTTCAGCGATCCGATCCAGAGAGCAATCCAAACGGTAAGTTTTTCTTAATCCAATGTCAATGATTGACTGACGGTCATACACATATAATGCACCAACAGTTGGTGCAAATAAAACTCCTAATACTATAAAAATTAACAAAATAAAGCACAGTCTCGTCGGAGCGATCAGAAAGGCAGCCATCACAGCAGCGCCAGTTGCTGCGTCCTGAGTCTGTAATGGCCTGCAAGCCCTGCCACATGCGCTGGGGGTCAGAGCCATTTAGATGCCCCTCGACCTTGCGTTTGTCCCTAAAGATTAGCGACAAATGCAATTGGCACAAGTGTAAATCATGGATTAGTCACTCATTTTTTATGTCTGACTTAGCTCACCTCGTTTGTCTGCTGGCTGTGGATCCTATGGTCACAAGTTCAAAGCACTCTTGGTTAATTTTTTATTTCTTTTTACGTTTAATTAATTTATCCACTCTGGTTGGATGGTGTGTATGTATGTATGTATTGTGCTGTATAATGACAATACATTTTAATCAAATCTCATTTTGAAATCGCTCATTTGTCCTAGCAGCTGGTGTTCGCAGGCGTCTGCCTGCATGACCTGAGCAGCATGAACAGGCTGTTGTTGGGGTGGTGTGGGTCTTTCATTATTCTGCAGGCTCTGGATTTGCACCTCTTGTTGTATAGAACCTGCAGGGGTGGTAGTGCAAAAAAAAAGGGGGTAACTGTACATTGGATTATCGACGAAAACTTACTTGGTTCCAAGAAGAGGGTCTTGTGTATTATTGGGTTAGGACATTTACTATACATTGGAGGGGGTTGGGTTAGGACATTTACAGGGGCCAGTTTCGAATTGCAGTCTCCCGTAGGTGCTCCTTGAGAGTGGTTTTAAAATTGGGTAGTGATTCACATTCCTTTACAGCTGTGGGTAAGGCGTTCCGTTGATGTGGCATAATTGTGGAGCTCCCTCTGGTGTTGTGGTCGTGGTATTCACTGACCTTTGGGAAGTATTTTGACATGTACATGGGTACCTTAGTCGTGTAGTGTATCTTGTAGACCAGGCCCATTGCAAGTTGCTGTAATCTGTCGTCTACTCTAAGCCATCCTAGGTTGTCAAAGTGGGCAGGGGTGAGGTGGGTTCTAGGAGTAAGGTCAAGCAGTAGTCTGACCAGTTTGTTTTGTGATTTTTGTAATTTTGACTGTTTGTAATTTTGTTTTTAGCACCTTTGAGGTGCTTTGGTACCATGAGGTGCAAGCATAGTCGTAGTACCCTTGAATGAGTGCTCCTGCCAGAGTCTTCAGGGTATTCTTGTTTACCAGAGAGGAGATCCGGTACAAGAATCTAGTTCGTTGGTTGACTTTTTTTTTTACATTTGTTCTGAAGGTCCAGATTAACACATAAAGTCCACGTTTATTATTTTGTATACCTTATATATTGTTTATGTATATAAGATATATATTTCACGTCGTCTATTTACCTAACAGTATTTATCATTCGCCTTTTTGCATATGTTCCATTCTTAACGCCGTAGGCGCGCGCGCATTCACCTGTAGATAGCGTGAGCGCATGCGCGGGGGTTTAGGACATGCCCGGGCATAGTGTGTGAGAGCAAAAACGTTTGGCGCAGCAGTAAACAGACAACGTATCTTGATAGAGAGAGCTGGACGGCTAGTTAGATACAACAACAGTATTGTCGAGCCACCATTGGAAGAGCAGAGTGACTTGGTTTGAGCGAAGTGAAGTGAATAATAATCTCTATAGATTTGCAGACGGGTAAATAAGAAAGTAACGTTGAGAGACTTTGGGCTGAACCCAGCGGCGTTCTGGATTCAACTACCTATTACTGACTACATGCGGGTTAGCCTTAGCATAAAAGGGCTAACTAGCTAGTGACCATGCCATCGGGCGTTTGGAATATTAGCTATTAAATCTGCCATTGGGCGTTTGGAATACAGGAACCAGGTCCGTACGAGACCCCCTATCCAGCGACGACAGGATTATACCACGTTGGTCTGCAGCTCTCTAGAGTAGGAGCTCCAGAGAATATCGTCTCCATCCGCCATCTTGCTCCCCCTGTGCTGTTCTTTCCGTCTCCCTCCATTCAGAGCTCCAACGGTCTGGTACCAGTAGTTTAGGAACTATACTTACCTCGGACATTGTTGCATGGACATTATATTAGTAACCGGAGATCTGTGATATATAATATGTATGTTTGACTTTAATATTAAAGTGATTATTGGAACTTTGTATCACTGTCCCCTCACAGTTAATAGAGTGTCCGCCATTTTGTGTACATTTAATGTCTGGCTAATTAATATTTAGTAGTGGTCGAACCTATCCTTTAAATACAGTCAGGGTCGTGTAGCCCCTTAGCTACAACATTGGATGCCATTTTGTCACAGGAAAGATTAGCCTCTAGGATGGAACCTAGGTATGTAATTTCATCTTTCCTTGTGACAATATTGTCACCCACTGTAACTGAGAAGCCGTCGGCCTTGCTGAGTTTGTTATTTGAACCGAAGAGAATGGACTCCGTTTTACCCAGGTGTAATGATAGTTTGTTATCAGCGAGCCAGGTGCAGATTTTGCCTAGTTCCGAGCTGAGGGTTTTTTCAACCTGTAACTTGTTCTTGTCAGAGACCAGCAGGGCTGAGTCATCCGCGAACAGGAACAAGTTGCAGTCACAAGCTGACGACATGTAATTTGCATAAATTAGGAACAGTAGCGGTCCTAATATGCTTCCTTGTGGAACACCACAGGTCACTGGGAGGGGGGGGGGATAGGGTACCGTTTACCTCCACCATCTGTTCTCTCCCCTCCAGGTAGGATTGCATCCAGCTCACTGATAGACTATCAAAACCAATTGCTTTTAGCTTGTCAATCAGAATAGAGTGTTGAAGGTCTTTTGTAGGTCCAGCATGACCATGCCGCAGTATTTGCCCACGTCTACCTCTTGTTTGATGTGGTCGTTCAAATAGAGAAGGCATGTGTCAGTGGAGTGGGATGTTCTGAAGCCAGATTGGAATTCGAAGATTAGATTTTTTTCCGCAAGGTACTTTTCGACCTGTTCGTATACTATTTTTTCCATGACTTTCGAGATGGAGGTAAGAATAGAAACAGGGCGGTAGTTGCCTGGGTCTAATTTGCTGCCCTTTTGTGCAGGGGGGTTACTCTCGCAATTTTGAAGTGTTTGGGTACGTATCCCTGTTTTATGGAAAGGTTTATTATGTGTGTGATGACTGGGGTGATGGCGGCTGCTGAGTCTCCGAGGAATTTGGAGGGGATATTGTAATAATGACCATCTCTGACTGGAATAAAGGATCAACCACAAGTGGGAGCCAGTTTACCTGACATATTCTGCTCTTGTGTAGGAGAATGCTGTTATGCATCAAGCCATGGGCTTTTAACTAGGGATGTCCGATATTATCGGCCTACCGATATTATCGGCCGATATCGGCATTAAAATGTGATATCGGGAAATATCTGTATTTTTTTTTACATTTCTATAACCTTTATTTACCAAGGCAAGCAAGTAAGAACAAATTCTGATTTTATTTATTGTCAAAAGTATGCATAATGTTGTGTTAATTCCACAACAAGAGATATGTAATGTTAATTACCTGAAATTATTCCATTTTGGGGGGGGGGGGGGGGGGGGGGGGAGATATCTGTATCGGTTGATATCGGTATCGGAAATTAAGAGTTGGACAATATCGGTATATCGGTAAAAAAGCCAATATCGAGCATCCCTACTTTTAACCCAATACTTCTGTTATAAACTAGAAGACTAAGAATATAATAATTGGTGTGACCAATGTGAAAATAGTTACAAGCTGGGTTTATCACTCAAAAAGTTATTTTATAGGTAGTAGTCAGGGGAGGAAACTAACTTTTTGGCTTACCAGCCAACTGGCGGGTATCTGATTTTTTTTACCAGCCAAATAGATTTTTTACCAGACAAAAAAAATCGCTAATTGTGATAATTACTTCTTTGTACGTCTTCGTCTAAATTGATTTTCAATCATAGTAAATTAATCACACTGTCTCTACTCTTCAAAATATTACATCATTAAATCACATATTAACATGAAAGAGGGAACTATTCTGGACTGGGTTGGGCTGAACTGGGCAGTGAAAGATGCTGGGTTGGGCTGGTCTAGGTTATACTGAATGATGAATTGAAAATGGGGGACCCTGATGTAAACAAGACGAAAGTCTTTCTCTGGTCTGCATCCCCTTAACAATTGCATGTATTGAGCCGTACTGTACTGTACCCATTCTGCAATCTGTTAAATAAAGTTTTCATTCATCACAGCTCAACTACTAGGAATGTGTGTCTGACTCTTAAGTGCAGGAAATATTCATCAGAAAGGGGGGACATGATGGAGGGAATGGAAAGAGCAGGTTTGACAGGAGCAGGGTTGAAGGGATTGATTGATTGAAAAGTTTATTAACAGATTGCAGAATGGGTACAGTACAGTTCAATACATACAATTGTTAAGGGGATGCAGACCAGAGAAAGACTTTCGTCTTGTTTACATCAGGGTCCCCCATTTTCAATTCATCATAACATATTGGAGTGTGGAGGAAGTGGACAAGGCATTAAGCAAACAGGACTGAAATGGGGGACCCTGATGTAAACAAGACTAAAGTCCTTCTCTGGTCTGCATCCCCTTAACAATTGTGTGTATTGAGCTGTACTGTATTGTACCCATTCTGCAATCTGTTAATAAAGTTTTCAATCAATCAATCAATACTGGGTTGGGCAGTGAAAGAACCAAGCATTTCACTGTAATGTAATAGCTAAATAAAACAACTTGAACTTGACTTGTTACATTTGCACTCTGGTTGTATGCCAAATGTATTCTGGTTGTACTGTACTTGTGCTGTAAGATGACAATACATTGGAACCGAATCGACAACGCTAGGGGTTCAGCAGGTGTGTTCTGAATGCCAAGTATGACAACATCACCGTTGTGAAGGGCATATGGGCGAGTGGTGATATGCTGGGAAACCCGGTAATAATAAAATGTCACTCGGCTGCATTTAAGCAAAGCCGCTCAGTATAGTCGTCCACTATGTTGAATGCGCGTTATGGTAGCTTGTTACATGCTAGGTAGCTAGCCGGCTAATGCCTGTTGACTTGTCATTCTCATCCGACTCGAAGGAGACGCGTCGCGTGCTGTTGTTCGCCCCCATGTCAGACCGCACCGATATCCGAAAGCGACGACTCTACATGCAATTATTTTCATCCACTCATGTGTTTTTGTAAGTTTGTCTACGTTGTCAAGCCGGCTGCCGGTGGCAGGAGTTTGTAGGTCTGCGCGCAGTGATCTGTCCACTTCCCCTAGATGGGCGGCATCTTCTAGAAAACGAGTGTTCATTGGAGGAGCTTAGAGCGCATCTGTACAACGATGATGTTCATTGGTTATGGTCTGATTATTATGTGGCGCAAATGGGAGGAATCAAGGGGGGAGTCAGAGTTCGGTTTGTGTCAGTGAGCGAATCAGCAGATTGCAGAATGATTTTTTTGTTTTGTTTTGTAATTACTAGTACTCGCCAGACTGGCGAGTGCTCTTCATGAATTACTCGCCAAACGTAAAAAATACTCGCAATTGGCGAGTAAAGTGGCCTAATTTCCTCCCCTGGTAGTAGTAGTAGTTTTATTCAGTCATCACACCCAATACAACACAATCATTCCACAATCTTTGATTTGGCAGTGACTGAAAAGGTACAGACTGAAGCATAATGCTTATACATGCCTGTCCTATATTCTTAACAAAATTAAAACTCCAAAACAGTATTCTAAAAGAAAATAACAAAAAAAGAATTATTCACATTTGTAATCTTAAAAAATAACTATACAAACCATTGTCTTAAAAACCAAAAGCGAATGACTCATTCGTATGTATATCAGCATTGTTCCACAAGTTAACCCCAACAATAGAACTACATCTCCTTTTAATCCCTTTCTTAGCTTTTTGAACAGTAAATTTACAAATGTCTCTCAAATCATATTTTCTTTCATGTATTGAAAAAAAAACTTTGCACACCGTCCGGGAGTAACTTTGCTTTAGCTCTGTACATTATTTGCATAATTTTATAATAAACCAAAATCATTAAATGTCACAACACGAGACTTTATAAACAGTGGATTTGTGTGGTCATAGTAACCAGCCTTATGAAGGCTCCGGATGGAGCGCTGTTGCAGTAAGACTATCGGATTTACAGTATTTTATGTCGACCCCCACACTTACATATCCCCCATAGTAAGATATGTAAGGTGAGCAGTAGATAATGTACAAGGCTTTATAGTTTAATATATCCTTACATTTATACAAGATTTCTACTGACTTAGATATTTCCCCTTGAATATAGTTAACATGTTGTTTCCATGTTAATTACCTTTCTGAATAAATATTTTGCCACAAACTGGACAGCTAAATGGTCTACAATGACTTATTGTGCATTTTCACATTCCCTTTATCTCTGAACCCCTGAACCTGTTACAACAAATTAAACAACTACAGTTTCTCTCCAGTATGACTTCCCATGTGTCTTCTCAGAACCCCATTATCACTGAACCATTCCACAAACTTCAGGATTTCTCTCCTGTATGAGTTCTCATGTGTATTTTCAGAGTTCCTTTGTGACTGAAGCCTTTTCCACAAACTAAACAACTAAATGGTTTCTCTCCTGTATGAGTTGACATGTGGATATTCAAATGTACTTTCTCACTGAACCCTTTTGAACAAACTGAACAACTAAATGGTTTCTCTCCTGTATGAGTTCTCATGTGGCTATTCAAATGTCCTTTGTGAGTGAACCCTTTTCCACAAACTGAACAACTAAATTGTTTCTCTCCTGTATGAGTTGACATGTGTCTGTTCAAAGTTCCTTTGTCACTGAAGCCTTTTCCACAAACTGAACAACTAAATGGTTTCTCTCCTGTATGAGTTGACATGTGTCTGTTCAAAGTTCCTTTGTCACTGAACCCTTTTCCACAAACTGAACAACTAAATGGTTTCTCTCCTGTATGAGTTCTCATGTGGCTATTCAAATGTCCTTTGTGAGTGAACCCTTTTCCACAAACTGAACAACTAAATTGTTTCTCTCCTGTATGAGTTGACATGTGTCTGTTCAAAGTTCCTTTGTCACTGAAGCCTTTTCCACAAACTGAACAACTAAATGGTTTCTCTCCTGTATGAGTTGACATGTGTCTGTTCAAAGTTCCTTTGTCACTGAACCCTTTTCCACAAACTGAACAACTAAATGGTTTCTCTCCTGTATGAGTTCTCATGTGGATATTCAAATGTCCTTTATCACTGAACCCTTTTGAACAAACTGAACAACTAAATGGTTTCTCTCCTGTATGAGTTCTCATGTGGATCTTCAAACTTCCTTTCCCACTGAACCCTTTTGAACAAACTGAACAACTAAATGGTTTCTCTCCTGTATGAGTTCTCATGTGGATATTCAAATGTCCTTTGTGAGTGAACCCTTTTGAACAAACTGAACAACTAAATGGTTTCTCTCCTGTATGAGTTCTCATGTGGATCTTCAAATGTTCTTTGCGAGTGAACCCTTTTCCACAAACTGAACAAAATGGTTTCTCTCCTGTATGGGTTGACATGTGTCTGTTCAAAGTTCCTTTGTCACTGAACCCTTTTCCACAAACTGAACAACTAAATGGTTTCTCTCCTGTATGAGTTCTCATGTGGATCTTCAAATGTCCTTTGTGAGTGCACCCTTTTCCACAAACTGAACAACTAAATGGTTTCTGTCCTGTATGAGACAAACTTAATGTTTTTTGTTTCTTGTCTGATATTAGCATCTTTAAACCTGACTGAGGTTCCCCACTCTCCTTCCAATCATCACTGTCATCAGTCTCAGGACAGTCTGAAGAGAGAAGCTGGCCATCTCTAGTTGGTTCTAAATCACCATCTGGATATAAGTTACTGGCTGGTTCTGATACTCCACAGTCCTCTCCATCAGGTTCTGTTTTCATGTGTTCAGTCGAGGTGCTGGGTAAAGAGTAAGCTTCTCTGTTTTTCTCCCTTTGGGTTTGAAGAGGCTGGAAGGACAGAGCGTTCTCTTGACCATCTTCACATTTCACTGGGTGAACTGTGATCTTGGAGAGATCAGCTTCTTCCAGCCCTTGATGTAGTTCCTCTTTGATCTGTAGGAGCTCTGGGTCCTGGGTTTGGCTGAGCAGTGAGGACAGAGTATTCTCTCCACCATGTTCATATTTCACAGGTTG
Organism: Notolepis coatsorum; assembly: GCF_963971535.1. Classification (NCBI taxonomy): domain Eukaryota; kingdom Metazoa; phylum Chordata; class Actinopteri; order Aulopiformes; family Paralepididae; genus Notolepis; species Notolepis coatsorum. Next base: position 2,007,299 of record NC_140176.1, on the reverse strand, counting down.
TAAGGTCATCTTGGAGCCATCAGCCTCCTCTAGATCTTGAAATAGTTCCTCCTGTTCCTCTTTAATCTGTAGGGACTCTGGGTCCTGGGTTTTGTTAAACCATGAGGACTGAGGTTTCTCTTCATCATCTTCACTCTTCACAGGGACAGGGTTGAAAGTGAACTTGATGATATCAGCCTCCTCCAGACCTTGAAGCTGCTCTCCCTCCCGACTGATCCAGAGTTCCTCCTGTTCCTCTTTCATCTGTAGGCGCTCTGGCTCCTCCTGGCTCAGACTGGGGCTCCTCTCCTGCTGCTCAGGGGGAACCTCCTCTTCACAGACAGAGAGCTGTGGGGTGTCTGGAGGGAGGAATAATAATAATATGAATAACAAACATAAAGATGCAGTAGATAAGTTTTCATCATTAACACATGGCCCATTTGACATCGAGTATCTATCATTTAAGATGTGAAAAAAAAGAATCCATCCATACATTCCCATTTTATACCGTGGTGAATATAAGTATGGTTTTAGAGCGGTTTAGGGTAATTCCTGGGAGGCTAGTAGGGCTGTCCCCGACTAAGGATTTGGATGGTCGACTATGATTGGCCAAAATTTGCCGTTAGTCGCCTATTGGTCAATTTTCTTTTAAAAGTATCATATTTTTAATATTAAAAAACAAATGTATATATATATATATATATATTTTATCATTCCATTTGGGCTGTGGGGGGTGCTTAATGTCTGAAGGAGTCGACTGAAGGCTTCTTGTCCTCTGCAAAAGCATGCAATTGGTCCACTGATGGATCTTTATATTTGTCTAGTCTAGTGTGTTCATTAGATGGGTGAAATCCTCTTTCAGTGCCTGTGCCTGTTTTCGTAGGCAGTTAGCCTCTGGTGTGCGTGCCATTAGCGTTAACCATGCTGCTAGGCCTCTTTTCTTTTGGAAAGAATGGAAAAATTATAATAAATAAATAAAAAGAAATTATAAATATATATATATATATTTTTTTGTATTCGACTAAGAGGTTGGCTAGTCGACTACGGCTCCTTTCGACCGATTAGTCGACTAATCTACTAATAGGGGTCAGCCCTAGAGGCTAGTAATAGGCTGCTGTGGCGATAAGAAAGTAGCAAGGCAGAGACGTGGTTCGAGTTGAGGTACTTTACTTCTCACTGCACATAGCATTTACAATAACAACCAACTTAACCCGGAACCGGAAGTGGTATTTCCCCTTTCCCCTAAACAGTAAAACCCCCGCCCTTAAAGGCACAAGCCCACCTTGGTGAATGTCTCTTAATATAGGTCACCACACAGGCCCCCCCAGAATTCACCAATACCAAAACTGCAACTAATTAATAGCCAGTGAACAGTCCATCAGTGAACAGATCACAGCATGAAATAGTCAACATGGAGGGGGACGGATCAAGCGGCCGAACCGACTGTGCTTAACAAGAGGGGGATTAAGGGAGAGAAGTGGGACCAGCGGCCGGGCCATGGAAGGGGCCAAGGCCGGAACAGAGGACGGGGAAGGTGTCTGAGCCGAAACCGGGGGGGGGGGGCGACTGAACTGGTTCGTCCTTGTCCAAGTGAGCAGGCTTAAGACGGTCTATAGTGACCTGCTCTGGCCTGCCCCCCATGTCCACAACAAAGTTTTTAGTGCCTGCCTCCAGGACACGGAAAGGCTCGTCATAAGTGGGCTGCAGCGGGGTCCGATGGCTGTCGTGCCAGATGACACCCCGGGACACTGTTCGATGGGAGGCGACAGACCAGGAAGCTGTGGCCTCCGGAAAAAACTCCCCAGGGACCCGCAGCGGCTGGCCGTACACCAGCTCAGCGGACGAGGCCTGGAGGTCCTCTTTGGGGGCAGAACGAAGACCAAGCAAGACCCACGGGAGGTGGTCAACCCAGTCGCAATCCGTAAGGGCAGCCCGAAGAGCGGCCTTCATGTCCCTATGGAACCGCTCACAAAGTCCGTTGCCCTGTGGGTTGTACGCCGTAGTGCGGTGGATCTTCACCCCCAGGTGCTCCGCAACTGCAGTCCAGAGCTCCGAAGTGAACTGGGGGCTCCTGTCGCTTGTGATGTCCCCCGGTGTGCCAAAACGGCCACCCAGCAGCCGATGAACGCCTGGGCCACCTCCGCTGCCATAGTGGAGGACAGTGGAACAGCCTCCAGCCACCTGGTGGTCCTGTCCACCATGGTGAGGAGGTGAGTATAGGGGGGCCCACCAGGTCCACATTCACGTGGTCAAACCGCCTCTCTGGCACTACTTGACCCCCACCAGCTTAGTCGAGGCCTTCACACCTGGGTGGGAAAGGCTGTGGATCATGTTAAAAACCCGGCGCCGCCAGGCCGTAGGCACCATAGGGCGCGGTTGGCCAGTGGAGATGTCGCAGAGGAGAGTGGCGTTAGCTGTGTCGAACACCACATCCTCCAGCTGCAGTGCAGTAGGGCCCGTCCGATAGGCCTGAATGTCTGAGTCTGTGGCTTGGTCTGCCGCCATGGTGGCATAATAGAGTCCCAAGTGGACGGACCCGATGACCGCCAGAGAGAGGCAGTCGGAAGTGGCAAGTTGTCCTTGCCCGCCACATGCTCAATGTCCGTGGTTAACTCGGAGATCGCCGAGAGCTGCCGCTGCTGACGTCCCGACCACGGCTCCAAGGTCTTGGCCATGGAGAATGTTTGCGGCTTGTGGTCCACAAAGGCAGTGAACTGGCGGCCTTCCAACAGGCATCTAAAGTGCCTAGTGGCGAGGAACAGACCCAGCAGTTCCCTGTCGAAAGTACTGTACTTACGCTCGTTGTCGCGGAGCCGTTTGCTAAAAAAGGCCAGTGGCTGCCAGGAACCGCCCACCCACTGCTCGCACACCGCTCCCACTGCATAGTCAGAGGCGTCTGTCGTGAGGGCGACCGGGGCAGTGGGAGAGGGGTGCGCCAGCAGAGCAGCGTTGGCTAGCGCGGTCTTGGCAGCCCCAAAAGCGTTGTCCATCCCCGAGGACCAATCTAACTCGTCCTTAGGCACTTTGCCCCGCAGGGCCTCGTACAAGGGGCGCATGATGTGGGCAGCATGGGGAAGGAACCGGTTGTAAAAGTTCACCATGCCCAGGAACTCCTGTAGAGACCATACGGTGCGGGGACGAGGAAAACTGGCAATGGCCTCCACCCTGGCGGGGAGTGGGGTGGCTCCCTGTGGAGTGACATGGTGTCCGAGGAAGGTGATGGAGGACTGCCCAAACTGGCACTTGGTCGGGTTGACGATGAGGCCGTGTTTACTGAGCTGCTCAAACAGCTGCTGGAGGTGTGTCATGTGCTCCTCTATGGACGTACTGGCTACAAGAATGTCATCCAAGTACACAAACAAAAACGGCATGTCCTGGAGCACAGAGTCCATCAGGCGCTGAAATGTCTGCACCGCCCACATAAGCCCGAAAGGCATTCTTAGGAATTCAAAAAGTCCAAAGGGTGTAATGACAGCGGTTTTTGGCACATCCCGTGGATGGACCGGCACCTGGTGGTACACGCGCACCAGGTCCACCTTGGAGAAGATGATGGCCCCCGCTAGGTGGGTAGAGAAGTCCTGTCTGTGCGGGACAGGGTACCGGTCGCGTGAATACTTTCCCTAAGGGGATTGCACTTCCGTGTTCGGTTTGCGCTAGGGATGGGTACCTTTCACATTTGAACCGGTACCGGTACCTGTGAATCGATACCGGTACCCAATGGTACCTCTTTTCGGTACTTTAGTCTCAAGAAATTTAATTTACCTACCTCAGTCGTAAAAGAAAATCCAAACTTCAAATAACTAATTTTCGGCTTGTCATTGCTCAGACTGCTTTGTTGTTGAATCAAGTCAAATACTAGGTGAGCATATATTGTGCGTGTGAACGTTGACATGAAAGAAAAAAAAAGGTAAAAAAAAAAAATCTATAATTTTTTTTTCCCACTTGATTCGATACTCGGTAGTACCGACGTGTTTCGGTTCGGTACCTCAAAAGTACCGAATTCGGTACCCATCCCTAGTTTGCGCGGCCTGATTGGCCACTGACGTACGCTAGTTTTGCCCCCGGTAAGTTATCTACGCCAGTTAGGCCCAGCTCGCGCCTGCATTATCCAATTCATCTTTGAAATGAATCATTCCAGCAAAGCAGGCTTCTATTATTCGAATTACTGTTTTAATGGGTCACAGTAGTAAGTCCTACTGTAGAACATGACATTAGCATGACATCTGATTTATTAATGCCAATACTAAAGATTAGGGACAAACGCAATTGGCACGAGTGTAAATCATAGATTAGTCAATCAGTTTTAACATCCGACTTAGCTCATCTCGTTAGTCTGCTGGCTGTGGATCCTATGGTCACAAGTTCAAATAACTCTTGGTTCAATTTTTTTTTTTTTTTTTTTTTACGTTTAATTAATTTATCCACTCTGGTTGGATGGTGTGTATGTATTGTATATGTATGTATTGTGCTGTATAATGACAATACATTTGAATCGAATCTCATTTTGAAATCGCTACCCGTTGAGTGGATCACCATGGTGCAATGCAATCACCTCCGAAGCTGTCTGCCACTGTCGTGTCCATAGGCAGCGTAGCGATTTCAAAATGAGATTCGATTCAAATGTATTGTCATTATACAGCACAATACATACATATACATACACACCATCCAACCAGAGTGGATAAATTAATTAAACAGAGAGACGAGAAATCTCATCGCTGGCACTCAAAGTGTTAAGGCAGAGGGACTGGACAACAGGGTGACATTCACAGGTGTGCAGACTTGAGCATGTGAGGTAAAACATGCACTGGAGAAGGAGCCACGCCCACAGGAAGCAGAGATTGAGGGTGTGACAAAAATAATCGTTAGATTAGTCGACTAATCGAAAAAAGAATCGACAGATTAGTCGACTACCAAAATAATCGTTAGTTGCAGCCCTACTATGGGGTGTGAGTTTAGTTGCAGGAACACTTAACGTCCACAGCCACTTCACACTGTCCATCGTGACTGTGGATAGACACGCGGTACCTCCGTTACACTCACCCCCCCTAAACTCACTCCACCCAGGGCATCCGGGTCACTGGGCACCACTGAAACCGGTCTCATTTGACATGCCCTGAGTGAGAGTTGAATCCCGGTCTCCCGCGCCGCGGGCAACATCGCAGATCGCTATACCAAGAGGTGAACTCTAAATGCCTCTGGGAAGTGAGTTTACTACACTGGCCATCATGACTGTGGATAGACACGCGGTACCTCCGTTACATGCGTGTGTCAGAAAGGGAGATCATAGACATGAGAAGGCTGTATTTTGTGCATATGTGTACAAGTTGCAAGGGGGGTGGGGTAGTGTGTGTAGAGATATATTAGAGCCATATGGAATCCGCGTTCACGGAATCGCGGACGGAATCGAGGAATTGAGCAATAAAAATCGAATCAACTGTAAAAAAAATAAAAATAATAATATCTTTTTATTTTTTATTTTTTTTATGTTGTGGGACTTGTACAGCACTTTGTTCAACTTTGTCAGTGCTGTAAAGTTTAAACCTTTTTAAATCTTAGACAAACAAAACACTTTGCTTTCATGAAATATTGTAAGCCGTCATTTGAGGCTTTATAAAAGCAGCACAATGAACACAAATCTGTCAGTGCCGAGTCCGACCTCATCTTAAATAACAAACAGCATTGCTTGTTGTAGTTAACAAAGAGAGGCAGAGTTGATTTTGCAAAAAAAAAATATATATATATATATATTATATATATATATATGTTTTTTTTTATTTTTTTAATAATCTAATTTTATTTTCATATTCGAATCCCATGCCCATCGAACGAAGCTTCGAAGTATTTCAGACAGCCCTATTAAATGACTGTTATATCTTATTAAATTGTGGACATTTATTCATTCCCACTTATTAGACACTATTTCTGATGGTAAAATGAGCGTACAAAGCAAAATACAGAATTCTGAAATATTAAAACGGAAAAAACGGAATTTGGAAAAAAAATATTATGGAATTTGGGAAAAAATAAAACGGATTTCATATGGCTCTAAGAGATATGTCTGGGACTGAAGGCTGATATGTGTATGCAATTATGCATGTGTGTGTGTTTGTGCATGTGGGATAGTAAGAGAGACCGGGAGAGAGTGTGTGCATGTGGGATAGTAAGAGAGACCGGGAGAGAGTGTGTGCATGTGGGATAGTAAGAGAGACCGGGAGAGAGTGTGTGCATGTGGGATAGTAAGAGAGACCGGGAGAGAGTGTGTGCATGTGGGATAGTAAGAGAGACCGGGAGAGAGTGTGTGCATGTGGGATAGTAAGAGAGACCGGGAGAGAGTGTGTGCATGTGGGATAGTAAGAGAGACCGGGAGATATTCTCGAAGTCAACGTCCTGTCTGTTGTTGCTAGGCAACTATGGCTTGGGGGAAAACATGCACCACGAGTACATTGTGAACGCTTCATTTAGTGCAGAAAACGGATCGGAAAAGCGGCAAAGTAAACACAATCAAGGGTAATTTTCTTCAGTGCATCACAATGCCAAAGAGCTGCTGTGTTACGTTTTGTACTAATAAGTAACTAAATCAAAATCGCAAGTTTTATATAATTTACCAGCTGAGGCATCACAGATGAGAGAAAATGGTGGTTTTTCAATGTATGTGATGTATAGATTGGGGAAAGATGGTAGCATCTAACGGTGCCAGGTCAGAGAGGGCAGAAATGTGTTTGGCTTAGCAGAGGTTGGTTCAGAGCGAGGGAACACCACACTGAGCAGGGTGTTTTGTTTTGCTGAAGACATAACACTGATAGCGAGAGCGAGGGAGAGGGGTTCATCTTAATGAAACAGTAGAAAACTGCATTTTAATGTGTGAAAGGTTAGCAGTTGTCATGACAACGCGGCACCTGACAACCAGAAAGGGGTGGGCTATCATAGTTATGATGAAGATCCTATAAAGCTGACAGTGGTTCCGGGTAGGGCAGACTAGAATCTGACCAAGAGCGAGTAGGACTGAGATCACACGAAGACACTCTCTCCTCTCTTTGAGAGGGGGGGGGGGGGGGAAGAATGCCACGACATCAGTAGCTTCGGCTAACACGAGGAGGGTTAGGCTAACGAACAGGCCTGAACACTATTGGACTGAATCACAAAAGGACGATAGACGAACACACCGAAAGATCATTAGAATAGACTCTTCAAGGACGATACAATTTGATAACATCTGACAACATCTGATTATGAGGTTCTGTTTATAGCAATAAAACAACGCTTTTCCTCATAAGGTATCTCACGGTGTCGGAGTGTCGAATTCTTACGGAAGTGGAGAAATATTATGGTTTATGGATTGCACTAACGGGGGGAGATAAGGATCTTATCTACCAGTATCGGAGACGTCAGGACCATTAAAAGTACACAACGCAGAGGAATTGGATGGAGGGCCAAACAGACGAAGACGTGATACTGGCCAGTTTGATCAGAATCTTACAGTTGATGCCGTTGGGACCCGGATTTGCAAGAGATTAAAACAACGGGAACAGTTGGTTGTTGATGACAGCCGGATTTGCAAGAGATAAGAACAACGGATAAAGACTTTTTCAATAATGGGGCGACAGTGGACAACAGTCATCAATGTGTGGGAGAATCATGATCGAAGCAAGGCCGGCCAGCCCTGGGAGAGAGCGGCGAGTCGAGCGGTCAGGAGGCGAACCAGCGCTGTAGAGGAAACAGCGCTCCGATCAAAAATGTGAGTTCACTGTGCACACGGTTGTTTTGATCTTTTAAGCCAAATAAAAATGAACAGATAGTGAATCCGTAAACGTAAACATTTCTAGTTTGACACAGAGAGAGAATGCCAGCTGTAATAATATGAGCAGAGAGCCATGGTGAAAATCGAGGGTGTTATCTACAGAGAATGAAAAGCAAACGAGGCAGGCTGCACAGTTTTGGTTTAAGGAGGGTAAATGCGAGATGAGGAAAGGGGGGGGGGGGGGGGGGGGGGGCGCTTGAATCAGATCGAAAAATTGTTGATGGCGGGACTGTTTTCATAACAGAAGGAAAGTCGAAAGGAGATTGTACCAGTGTGCATTATGTCCGATCAGGCAAGAGTATTAGTCTGAGAAAGCGTCCCCTGATAATGGATAGGAAAGAGAGGAAAAACAGCAGTGTTTTCAGGCCTTGGAAGGAAGGGCAGCGGCCGTTTGTTGAGAGAGTAGCCATTTGCACCGAGTCAAAATGGCCGCAGAGCCACGAGGGGTTTAGAATCAGGAAGTGACACGTCACCTACAATCCTCTAGACTGAGTTTTGGCCGCCATCTAGGGGGGCAGTGGGATAATACAGGCAAATGGAGGAGTAGATCGCCACCTAGTGGCGGAGGGGGGGGGGGGGGTAGTGCTGGGGAGTTTCCATTACCCATAGGGGAATATTTAGAGTTTAATTCAATTAAGGAGTTTAATTGCGGAGGGGGGGGGTAGTGCTGGGGAGTTTCCATTACCCATAGGGGAATATTTAGAGTTTAAGTTAATTAACACTTTGACTGCCGGGAGCCGTCTTTAGACGTCTTTGCTGGCCATGCTAAAGTTGCCGGGGGACGCTGTACGTCTTCTTTATATCAATATTTAAAAAATCTGCGATCGGATTCATAATGTCCCTCCGCTGGCCTGAGATACACCAGCAGGACCCACTGAGCTCTCTGGCGGTTCAGGAGCGCCATCTGGTGGCCGATCGCGCAACCGCTTAACAGGAAGCGCAGTAGAGGTTGTGCTAGATGTCCGTATTGCTTCCGGCCACTCGGGATAGGTTCCGGCACTCTAGCTCGTCACACTACATAGCGATCGATTGCCAATAACTCGATAAACAACATGATTTGGACGTATATACCATTATACAAGCTGGAGATGGACCGGGTAATAATATATCCCATAATGATAAAATTTCTACTCGACGATGATCGCCCAACGGCGCGCGGAGACTGGGGTGAGTTTCAGCGTGTAACGTTACCGTCTTCGATAATAACTGATATTATCAACATTTGACCCACATTAGATGATTGGTATAACGCTGCCCACGGAATTATAAACGCCCCCTCGCCCATCCGGTCAACATCAGATGACGTGTAGTAACTTCTAGAAGTACGTCTAGTTGGAATTTTTTATATCGCGCTGATTGCCATCAAACTGTATTTCATCATCAATATAATGCATTTGGGGCTATATATCACGTTCTGGAGAAAGCTGCAGAAAGAGATGAAAACATACTTATACATTAGACCATACTTTACTATGAATATGTGAATGAAAAAGTTTAACGTTGCTACACAATGAACAATACATATAGGACTTTGAATGGGCCCTAATTATGGCAATGTAGCAATAGAATTTAAAAAGTTATAGCCCTGCAAAGAAGGGGACTTTCTCCATAGACAAATAGCGCTGGCAATCTATGGTATATCATTAATTTAACCTTAGGCAACCAAAGTGTTAAGGAGTTTAATTTTTTCAAGATTACCAACTGCTTGTGTGTATACACGGTGGTGTATGTAGAACTTTGTAAAGGAACTCAAAGTGTGATATAGAGCGACGGGACAGCTCCAGGGCGACGGTAGACAGCCCCGTAGGGTATATAGAGCGACGTGACAGCTCCAGGGCGACGGTAGACAGCCCCGTAGGGTATAGAGCGACGTGACAGCTCCAGGGCGACGGTAGACAGCCCCGTAGGGTATATAGAGCGACGTGACAGCTCCAGGGCGACGGTAGACAGCCCCGTAGGGTATAGAGCGACGGGACAGCTCCAGGGCGACGGTAGACAGCCCCGTAGGGTATAGAGCGACGGTGACAGCTCCAGGGCGACGGTAGACAGCCCCGTAGGGTATAGAGCGACGGACAGCTCTGTTGTATGTTAGATGATAGTACGAGTACATGTGAGTTAGGGGCAGGGAACCAACCTGCTCTGTTGTATGTTAGAGCGATGCTCGGTTGTGTGTTATTATCATAATAATAATATTGATATACAGGTTAATTGAATAGTTTATTATTGAATGGGTTAAATAAGAATTGCAGAGAGAGGGAGATGCGGTTTATTAAATAAGTTTAATTATGAAATAAGAGGGAGTTCGATCTCCAGTGGGGCCTTCTCACACCTAATAAATAGGCAGAGTCTTGAGGGGACACGTCACCAGAAAGAACTGGCGTGCGCTGGGGGTCACCCGTGGGACAAACGTAGAGCGCCGAGTGGGTATCGTTTAGCTGCTGGTGTCACGCCGGAAGACAACAAAACAGGGAACAGCCCTGTAGGATTAGATATGGGTGTTGAGAAGGTGGGGGACTAATAGAGAACAAATAGCGCCATGGGCTGTAGGACACTCACACCGTCCAACAGTCTGAAAGGGCGTGGCCATGGCAGGGGCTTGCAGAGGAAAAAAAATATATAGAGAACGAGCTGCAGGCCCAAAGCCACGGTAGACTAATAGAAAACACAGGGTCCAGTGTACAGAAAAACTGCCGGCGTGGTGTTTCTGCTTTCAGAGTCTGGAGAGGGCCGACGGCGGTGGAGATGAGCCTCAACCAAGATGACCGACAGGGCGGAGATGACCGACGGGGCGGAGACGGCCGACGAGGTGGAGTCCAGCGGTCGCAGGCGGTGTTGCCCAGGGGAGAACGAGGCGGACATCGGAGGGGGCTTCCCTGCGGAGACGCTGTTAGAGCGTTTTGAAACAACAGAGCACGGGCGGTGAATCATGGACAAGCAGGGACTTCCTTTCAGAGTCAATCAGGAGATCGAGAGACGAGACAACAGCGAGAAGTCCTGTGTTCATTGATTAGGAGTATGAGATATAAATGGAGGATTCATATATAAGATATATGTATAGAAGGATATATATATATATAGAAGGTAGATAAGAGGGAAACAGTAGAACAACAGGATATAATTATTGGGAGCAGACAGGGGGGCTCCAATGGTTATGAGTCGTTGGATGTTGTTGGTTTTGGTGGTCGGTTTCGGTTCCCTTTGTGCACGAAGGGGGGCGCAAACAGACATCAGGCAGCAGGATCACTGGGTTGACCGTGGGCCATCTTCGTTTCTTGTGCACGAGAGACGAGGTTGGTTTGCTTCAACCACAGGCTATTTTTGGCATAATTAATTAAAAAACCAAATAATGATTTATGATTCTGAAAAGGTGATAGGAATCAAGGGGGGATTGAGAGAAAATGGTGGTTTTTCAATGTATGTGATGTATAGATTGGGGAAAGATGGTAGCATCTAACGGTGCCAGGTCAGAGAGGGCAGAAATGTGTTTGGCTTAGCAGAGGTTGGTTCAGAGCGAGGGAACACCACACTGAGCAGGGTGTTTTGTTTTGCTGAAGACATAACACTGATAGCGAGAGCGAGGGAGAGGGGTTCATCTTAATGAAACAGTAGAAAACTGCATTTTAATGTGTGAAAGGTTAGCAGTTGTCATGACAACGCGGCACCTGACAACCAGAAAGGGGTGGGCTATCATAGTTATGATGAAGATCCTATAAAGCTGACAGTGGTTCCGGGTAGGGCAGACTAGAATCTGACCAAGAGCGAGTAGGACTGAGATCACACGAAGACACTCTCTCCTCTCTTTGAGAGGGGGGGGGGGGAGGAAGAATGCCACGACATCAGTAGCTTCGGCTAACACGAGGAGGGTTAGGCTAACGAACAGGCCTGAACACTATTGGACTGAATCACAAAAGGACGATAGACGAACACACCGAAAGATCATTAGAATAGACTCTTCAAGGACGATACAATTTGATAACATCTGACAACATCTGATTATGAGGTTCTGTTTATAGCAATAAAACAACGCTTTTCCTCATAAGGTATCTCACGGTGTCGGAGTGTCGAATTCTTACGGAAGTGGAGAAATATTATGGTTTATGGATTGCACTAACGGGGGGAGATAAGGATCTTATCTACCAGTATCGGAGACGTCAGGACCATTAAAAGTACACAACGCAGAGGAATTGGATGGAGGGCCAAACAGACGAAGACGTGATACTGGCCAGTTTGATCAGAATCTTACACAGAGGAAAAGTGGCTGGTGGCCATCAAGAGGGCACACGTAGATGCAGACGGGAGAGTCGATCAAAGCAGACACTGGTCCCCCAAGTCAAATCATACGTGTATCTGCTCTACCCATTTCATAACAGGTGAGAATAAGGAACAAATATTATAACGTAAATGTATTATTGGCTGTGAGGCTGTAAACAGCAGATGAATGTTAGCTGCTAGCTGTGGTATCCTGGAATAATAGTTTCACCCATATGTTGGTTTAGCCCAGACTCATGTTAATGACGTCAGATACGGTGCCCGCCAGTTGGATGTATGCAAGTTAACCCAAAGTGTGGAAGTAAAGAACCTTCAGCTATATTGTCATCGTGTGGACATTCAATTCTTTCTGCTAGACACTAAGAGTGACAGCCAGAACAGAAACATTACACTAGCTACTTCGCCATATAGTCCATTCTCAGTGTACGTGTGCACCAGTGGAGGTTTCTCTATGACAACACGTGAAATACAAATTCACTCATAATTCATAATTATTATTAATTGACAGCCTTGTTATCCAATCAGCTAATGGTTTCTCTTTTGCTGCTCTGCGGCTCTGCAGCTAGCATGATTGACAGCCTTGTGGCCCAATCAGATAATGGTTTCTCTTGTGCCATACTGCGGCTCTGCAGCTTGTTTACAAAATATTTTTTATCTCAGGAAGATAACGTTAGGTTATGACTATAACCAAGTTCTGTTAATTAGGGGTGACGCTTGGCATCACTACTGCACTCCCTCGCGTACGTGCACGCGCACTGAATAAATTCCACAAATGTACCTTTAATACCAGTATTAGTCTGACCACACCCCTCATCAGCTTACCTTCATAAGCAGGTGTGTGGTCACCTGCTCTCCTCCTTCCCAAGCTTTCACCACAAGGTGAGGTCAAGGGCTGCAGCGGCCGTCTGATGCCAAGCGTCACCCCTAATTAACAGAACTTGGTTATAGTCATAACCTAACGTTCTGTTTCATTAGGGGCTCTGCTTACATTTACATTTACATTTAGTCATTTAGCTGACGCTTTTATCCAAAGCGACTTACAAGTTCTGTACGACAAGCCATCAGGAAGGGCACAACTCTATCAGCTGAGCAACAATGTTCATCAAAGTGTTGAGTGCTACAGTGTAGGTTAGTTTATTAGGACAAGTGCATGACAGTACGGTTAGTTAGGGTTAGATTTTTTTTTATAGTTTTTTTTTTTTATTCAGATAATGGTTGAAGAAGTGCGTCTTTAGTCGACGGCGAAAGATTGGACGTGATTCGGCTGTCCTAACTGGGGTGGGTAGTTCATTCCACCATTGTGGGGCAAGGACTGAGAATAGGCGACTTCTCTTTGATGACCCTCCCGGAGCTTGGATAGGAGTAGGTCTGAGGCGGCCAGAAGATACAGAGCGTAGGGGTCTTGAGGGTGTGTAGTTAGAGACCATTGACCGGAGGTAGGCGGGAGCGGTTCCCTTTGCCGCACGGTATGCTAGGTCGAGGGCCTTGAAGCGGATTCGTGCAGCAATGGGGAGCCAGTGCAGGTCCCTAAGAAGTGGGGTGACATGGGCCGACTTCGGTAGGTTTGAGATCAGGCGGGCCGCTGCGTTCTGAATGAGTTGAAGAGGCTTAGTGGCAGTGGCCGGGAGGCCAGCGAGCAATGCATTGCAGTAGTCGAGGCGGGAGATGACTGTTGATTGGACGAGGAGTTGGGTGGCTTCTTTTGTCAGGAAGGGGCGGATCCTTCTGACGTTGCTCAGGAGGAATCGGCAGGTTCTGGTCGTCGCTGCGATGTGAGCAGAGAAGTTCAACTGGTCGTCGAGGACAACACCAAGGTTCTTGGCGGTCGGGGACGCAGTCACAGCTGCATTCTCGACTGTGATTGAAAGGTCGGTTAGGGGGGAGGATTTGGCCGGCAGGTGGAGCAATTCTGTTTAGCTTAGGTTCAGTTTGAGGTGGTTGGACGGCATCCAGGCGGAGATGTCGGACAGACAGGCCGAGATCCGCTCAGAGACGTGGATATCTGAGGGAGGGAAGGAGAGGAAGAGTTGAGTATCGTCGGCATAACAATGGTAGGAGAAGCCATGAGACGTGATAATGTTACCCAGTGATTTAGTGTAGAGGGAGAAGAGAAGGGGTCCTAAAACCGAGCCCTGGGGGACACCCGTCCGCAGGGGGCGGGTGGCCGACAGGGTCCCTCTCCATGACACTTGGTAGGAGCGGTCATTGAGGTATGATGACAGCCATGTCAGCGCAGAGCCAGCCACTCCCATTCTTGCGAGGGCCGCAAGGAGGATCTGGTGGTTGACTGTGTCGAAGGCTGCAGATAGATCTAGGAGAATCAGGACAGAGGAGAGGCCTTTCGCTTTTGCTAAGTGAAGTGCCTCTGTGACCGCAATGAGGGCTGTCTCTGTGGAGTGACCAGTCCTGAAGCCTGACTGATTAGGGTCTAGGAGGTCATTCTGTAAGAGATAAGCAGTAAGTTGGTTGGATACAGCACGTTCAAGTGTTTTAGAAAGGAAGGAGAGAAGAGAGACAGGACGGTAGTTGCCTATGACGGTAGGGTTCAGGGTTGGTTTTTTTATGAGCGGCGTGACTCTGGCTTGTTTTAGGGAGGTGGGGACCACCCCCGAGTTGAGTGAGGAGTTGATGGTTGCAGTTAGGAATGGGAGGATGTCTGGTGCTATGGTCTGGAGGAGTGGGGAGGGTAGCTGGTCCAGCTGGCAAGTAGTCGGACGGTTCGACGTTACCAGTGTCAGGGTCTCTGCTTCTGTAATGGGAGAGAAAGATGACAGAGTGAAGGATGAGGTTCTCGATTCAGCATTTGGAATGGGTGGGGGTTGGGAGAAGGAGCTGCGGATGTTCTCCACTTTTTCCTCAAAGAAGATCGCAAAGTCTTCGGCAGAGAAAGATGAGGGAGGGGGGGGTGGGGGGGGAGTGAGGAGGGAGGACATGGTAGCATGCAGTTTGCGAAGATTCTTGGCAGAGGCCTCGATCCTATGGTGGAAGAAAGAAGCTTTGGCATTAGTGATGGTTTTGGAGAATGTTAACAAGAGGTTGTGATATGTGTCGATGTCAGCAGTGAGGCGTGATGCCAAGGCGTAGTGCTTGGCATCACTACTGCACAAGGGGAGGCCAAGCGGAGCCGCTGGCTGACAAATACACCCCGCTGACAGCCCCCCAAAACCATCAGAACAGGGAGGGCCGAGCCCCCCCGACCCCCCCTAATGGAGGGTATCCCCCCTATTAGGGGCTTCACGGGAAGGCGACGGACCCGACCGTGCGAAGAGGCACTCAAGCAACTCAACGCACAGGGTGAGCAGACCGTGGCTTGACCCCACGACTACACACACGCACAACCCGCATGCCACCCGGGAACGAACGGAGGAACAACCTCGTTACTGCCCCCAGAATCACAGGGTCAAGGGCAAACCCAACCCCGTGGCAAGGCCGTAGCAGCGGAGCGCGAAGGAAGACCCAGACCCACCAAAAGGACTGGACTCCCTGGAATGGGGGCCCGGAGAAGTCCATGATGCCAGCATCAAGACCCCACCAGGTGGGCACGTAGTGCCCCGCCCCCCACATCGCCAGCGTATTCGGACAAAGGCCCCTCAGTTACTGCACCTGGTATTCCCAGGCGGTATCCCAACCAAGTACTAACCAGGCCAGAACCTGCTTAGCTTCCGAGATCGGACGAGATCGGGCGTGTTCAGGTCGGTACGGCCGTAAGCCGAGCGGGCCCTGTCCCCCCAATAGTACACCGCCTGGCACACTGACCCTGCAGAACAGGCAGTCAGCATGGCCGTAAGCACACAAAAAAGGTTAACCAACGGAAGCAGGCAGCGCACCGGGGAAAAACCAGGCAACAGGCTGTTAACCCTAGCCTGGAGACTGCGGACGAGACAGGCGCCAGAGGGGACAGCTGAACACAGCTGCCCCGGCGGAAGGGGCGTATGCTGGCGTCGTTGCATGACCAAGCCTCCATTTAAAAACCCCCACCCAGAGGGGTTGAGGCAGAGAAGGCTGACACGATTGGCAGACGTCATGAACGTGCAGGGGCACCCTCAACCGGGTAACCCGGGAGTTGACACTGCTCCAACACACCAGGGAATCAACCACCTTGGTGTTACCCAATGCGGTGGTTGTTCCTATAACCCCTCAAGAAAAAACTCCAAAACACACCTGCAGGTATACACCGGCTATACCGCAGTACAAGTGTCTCAGTTTCCAAAAAAGGGCTAACCCAGGCCTACGGGTCGACGAACATTACCTCGGACCGGGCCTGGCGATACGGGAAGCACAGGGTCACCAGAGGAGGTCAAAGACCACCCCCAACAGGCCCCTCTTCGCCATGCGTGAGAGAGGAGCGAAAAATAATGGAGAACCAGCCCCTAAGCACACCGTACTTGGTATTCCCAGGCGGTCTCCCAACCAAGTACTAACCAGGACCAACCTGTGTAGCGGCCGAGATCCGACGAGATCGAGCGTGTACAGGTTGGCATGGCCGTAAGCCATTACGACAGTGCTGAGTAAAAACGTACCCAACCAGGGTCTCCATAGCGCTTAACCCTGTGACACCCGGACCGACCTGGCATTTTTCCCCCTGAAAAAAGCCCAAGTCCCTCAGGGTACCAGAACAGCAGATCTGCATCCCCGGCGGACAACGGGTTCAACTGATCCGGTCCAGCGTGACCAGAACCAGTCCTGTGCCCTAACCACGCCGACATGCCAACTCCAGGAGAAAGGGCAGATATGCGTGTCGATCTTAACATGAAAAAGAAGGCGCCTGGTGGCCCACCCCAAGGGCGTGAGACCCCTCTACATATGTTCAGATCCATTCCGTCATCATCCCCCAGACATGAACGAGAATCCGTCGAAAAACCAACCCAGGTCGTGGGATTTGGTCGTCGGAAGAGGAAAAACCCCCATCTCAGTTGCTTTATAAAAACGCTGTTTCAACCACAAGCAACCAAGGCGTGCCAGTCAGTCGCCTGTTTACAGCGAGCTAGCACTATACGTGCGTCGGGACACACCCCCATCAATGAACAGGCTATTTAGACCTGTCATTGAATCCCCAAGGCGCCCAGGGGAACGACAAGAGGGGTGTGACACTCCCTAACTCCAAAACTTTTTGAATAGAAAAGAAGGAAGCATCAACAGTATGTATCCCAGTCTACACAGCCAGGGGTAAAAATTGTTCACATTTTTACATCCCACCACCCTCCCATAGGAAGGAGACGGGGATCCCCAGAGAGACTTCCCACGCGAGCTGTACAGATTGAAAAGAATATATTGCACCTTGAGCCATGTAAAAAATTGGTTTTAGGGCTCTCCGGGGAAGAGGCACTGAACCCATACACACTCAATAATCGAATTGAATCGAATACATATACAATAGAATAGGACCCTTCTAGAGGGTCCACTCACTTTGACAATCTGAGGAGGAAGGCTCTGTACTCAGATGGAGGCTCCCTCACATGGAAGAAGGAGTCCGAACTCACAGAAGGCCCGAATAGGCGCTTGGTGAGGAGGAGCCCTGACCACCCCCCTGAAACAGATCCATCACATGGACCTGAACAGCACACGGAAGTCCTACCAACAGAGACGCGCACGGTGACGTACTCCATGGCGGGGGAATTCCTGCGGTGCACACGCCCAATATACCAGGCCGTGGAACCAGGAAACTCCCTCCCCCCCCCCCCCGTAACGTGCCGAACCGCCACGTGACGGGACCCTTGAAGGACAGAGGGTGTACCCCTGACCGACAGAAACAAGGGGGAGAAGAAAGGTTACCAGTTCACCCCTTTACGACCCCACACCCATGATACGATGTAATGACAAAAAGAGAATATGACAGTCATAGTCAGCTCTACGAAGCGTTTGACAGCTCCACACAGCGCATGAGCTAACCTGCTATCTGATTTTTACTAAGGAAAAAACACAGAATAGAGAGGGCTCTAAGAGCCCCGGTCCAACATACACATGTGCTTCTGTGGCCAGTCCAACCCAGTTGTAGGTCACATGACACACACAACCCATCATCACCTACAAAAAAATGGCAAAAACACTCAACAGAGGAACGCCGTTTTTCACAATGAGAGAATACATCATTCTCGATTAGTATCGGCCACAGGCCTTGCTAAGCACACACGACAGCGACCAAACCATTTTTTCTTTTAGGAAAATAAAGTTTCTCCAGCAGTTTTAGCACAACCTCAGCAATCAAGCTAAGAGTTACATCGCATCCCTACCACACAAAAGACACAATTAGTGCACAAACATGTCTGATAGGAGGATGAAAAAGTCCCCAGGGAACCGGGGGGAAAAACACAATCCTCTTATTTTACCCTCAATACGGCCAGTTAAAACAGGAAAACCTGTTAATATGTGAACACACTGTTCATTGTCATCACAGGCTGAGAAAAGAACATTCTTTTACTCACTTGTCACCAAGCATAGCTTCATAGGTTAGTTAGCTTAGTTGCGAGTACACGGTACATATAAACACCATGATGTTTC
The DNA here is from genome assembly GCF_963971535.1 of Notolepis coatsorum. NCBI lineage: Eukaryota > Metazoa > Chordata > Actinopteri > Aulopiformes > Paralepididae > Notolepis > Notolepis coatsorum. Next base: position 1,988,752 of record NC_140176.1, on the reverse strand, counting down.
TCACACAACAACCAGATCATTACATCCCGATTTGCACGGAGAAGCTAACTGCCAGTGACAAAAACAGCTCACACATAACCCGCGCCGTATCCCAAATGTATTGCAGCAACACACGTTTTGGGAAAAACATCGTTAATCACAATACATTTAGAAAAGTAAAACCAGAAAACGTGTTATAAGGTCTGGTCAAACCTGTTCCTACCCAGAACGTAGATCAGCGAAGTGCAGTCACAGACACCATAGGAACACAGCCGCTCCTGTGTTGTTCGAACTGGGCAGCGTCGCCGCCCCAACCCGCACTACAGTCCTCTTTGTTGATGCAACCTTGCCGTCCTGGCTCAGGGCAGGGTCGACGAAAACATCCCCTGTCAAGGATGACGTCGTAGTCAAGAGTGTTAAAATCAAAGCACGTTCAACAAAATAGCATCAAGCTAACGGCCGCTCCAACCGTTCGGGCGCTACTGCCCCTGCTCGCGAGACGCGACCAGAAGCGAGCTCACGGCGGCGCGCGAGAAGCTAAAGCTACCCCGCGCCAGGCCATGGCCTATAGCAGCAAGCTAACGTTACCTAGCGATCACGACATGCTAGCACCGCAGCTAACAGCTGACTGGCTAACAGTAGGCCCAACCTAAGCAGGCCATGCAGCGATCCAGCAGGCTAACGCAGCAGTTAACAGCTGACTGGCTAACCGTAAGCTAAGCAGCCATCAACTGAACATGTATACAATGACATAACACTCACCCAGACAGGCCGACGTTCTGAACCTCTCCTCACTGTTTAAGAGAACAGAGAAACAAGATGTCAACACTGCTTTACAACGGTGATTTTACCAACACCCGACGGAATCAGCACAATACCAAACTGGCCTGTGTAGCTGATTTGAACATGGATCTGCCGCTATCGCACATCCATGCACATATCCCCTCGTGAAGGAATACTCTCATTTGGATATGAAAGATGGGGCCCTAACACGGTGACAGAGAGAATCCACTCGTCCAGAACACACAGGGATCACCAGTGTTAATGGTCGCGGCCCACTAGTTAAAACTATAATGGTCTTCAGACCAAGGCCTTCTGTCGCCTAGGTGGCTGAACAAAGGACCCTAGCCTGGGGCCGGTTTCCATAAACATTGTCAAGTAGCCCCCATAGCACTAACAGACAAGTGGAGCCTGCCAGCAAAACACTACTCACCCAACCTGGAACGCACCGCTTCTCACAACAGCGGCATGTCCGACAGTTCAGCTGTGGCCTGACAGGTTTCACCCCAACAAACACAGCAAGGAACTGCAGTTGAGAAGCATGCAGCGGCGTGCTCCCAATACGAAAACCGGTGGAGGGTTTTTAGAATGATCATCATCTTCTAGACACTCCAGTACGAAGACAATATCGCCGTATTTTCTCGAAAATAGTGAGAGAGAAAATAAAGATATGATGTCAACGTATCTCCTTCCTTGTAAACAAAATCTTTCTCCACGTCAACTAACAACACGTCAAGTGGGGTACTACCGAGGCACTTCCTTGTGGTGAAAGCGAGAAGGAGGAGAGCAGGTGACCACACACCTGCTTATGAAGGTAAGCTGATGAGGGGTGTGGTCAGACTAATACTGGTATTAAAGGTACATTTGTGGAATTTATTCAGTGCGCGTGCACGTACGCGAGGGAGTGCAGTAGTGATGCCAAGCAGAGCCTCTAATGAAACAGAACTTGTTGGAGCTAACGTAGCTAAAGGGCTACCACCGCAGCTATCAGGCCCAGGGTGGAGTGTTTTGTTATTGTTCATGAACTTATTGTGCATCGTTTGATGATATATATATACACCTGCGATAAAAGCTAAATGTGACAACAACAACAACGTCATCGCCTCGCGGGCACTTTGAATTCTCTAGTACTGTAGATAGCGTTGCAATGGAGGAAGGAGATATTGTCGACTAGCTTGCTTGCTAGCTAACGTTACGCAAGTCTTGTGAATGTCTAAACAGGGCTGATGGCATTGATGAAGATGATATCAATAACAACAATGCCTCCATTGTGCATCGTTTGACGATATATATATTTTTTTTATCTCAGTCGTTGTAAAACGAAAGCCTGCAGTGCTTAGCCTCAGCCGAAGTGTAGTAGTTCTAACTTCACTCGGGAGACAAAAGCCAAACATCAATTTGATGCAACAAGCTGGCTCGCGATGCACTATTGTTTACATTTTCCATGGGATTAATGCACGCGGCTCGAGTCGGACTCGTCACATGGAGAAGCTGCACTATCCAACGATAGATGAGATCGATCGAGATACCGTCTTTATGGGTATTAAGTCGTGTCTTCTTGGCTTTAGAATGTCAGTTTGTGTAACGTTACTGTAACCGAATTGAAACCGCATCATAACTCCTACATCGACCATGTCACTTTTCAAATGGCATGAATGAATGAAAACTTTATTTAAAGGTCCCATGCATTATAAATGTCATTTTTCAGTCTCTAGCATTGTATTATAGTAATAGGAGTTCGTATCAATGTGTTTTAGGGTCTAAATACCATATTGGCGAATTGCTCCGTTTCAGCCCAACCCCTCTGTGCCTCTAGTAAATCGGGTCATTTTGATTTGAAGTCCCTCGTCACGTCACTGGGCGCTGTGGATAGACAGTGATGCGATTGGCTCTGTGGTTGGAGCTAATGCCCGCCCCCATTCTACCTAGACTAGACAGCGAGTGGGGCTGCGGGGCCGAGAGGAAGAGAGAGCCGAGAGGGAGCCGAGAGAAAGGAAGAGAGAAAGAGGGAGGGAGAGAGAGGGGGCACTTGGGGGGGGCGGGGGGGGTACCTGCCGGCCGCACGCCACACGGGAGATTGAAAGAAAGAAAAGAAAAAAGTTGCCTCGTCTCATCAGCGAGAGCCGAGTGGGAGAGAAAGGAAGAGAGAAGGAGGGAGGGAGAGAGAGGGGGCACTTGGGGGGGGGGACCTGCCGCACGGAGGTCCGCGCGACACACCTCAGAACGGGAGAGTGATAGAAAGAAAAAAAGGAAGAGAGAGGGAGGGAGGGAGAGAGAGGGGGCACTTGGGGGGGGGGGACCTGCCGCACGGAGGTCCGCGCGACACACACCTCCGAACGGGAGAGTGATAGAAAGAAAAAAAGGAAGAGAGAGGGAGGGGCTTCTCTCTCTCTCTCATGGTATAAATGATTATTTGTGTAAATAAGGTTATACGCCGACCATTAAGAAAATACATGTTAGTTTAGGAATAAGGGGCAGGTAACTATATAACTATAAGATTTATTCTTCTTCCTGCTCCTTTTGTCCATGGAATGACTATTTATGATTTTTTTATGAAGAAACTATGATTGTATTATTCCATGTGGCAAATAAAAACTCTGAACTGAACTGAACTCTCTCTCTCTTCCCCCCCCCTCCCTCCCTCCCTCTACCAGTGCAGACTGTGGTCTGACTGTCACTCAAAAGTGCTTATGGGCAGAGCCAGGCCATAACAGCCTGATTTCTCGAGGCTGAAAAATGATGGTTTCGAGTACTTGATTAGAAATATAAAACAATGAATTTTTTTGAAAAAAAAATTACAAATGTCTTCAATAGACTAACAGGAATTGTGTAAAGTTGCCCAAATAGTGCTAGGAATAGCAGTGCATAGCCCCTTTAACAGATTGCAGAATGGGTACAATATACAGTACGGCTCAATACACATAATTATTAAGGAGATGCAGACCAGATGAAGACTTTCGTCTTGTTTACATCAGGGTCCCCCATTTTCAATTCATAGTGAAATGTATCTTGTGTTATTAGGAGCCCTGCTAAAGTTGGTAGCTAACGTTATATTGATAATGTTTCAATATTATCAGGTTGATATTATTAGGTTGATAATGGTGTCAGTGTTTCAGATAGCAAGGTGGAGATCTTTGTTAACTAGTAGAGCTTTGGTTGAGACAGATTACAGTGCTGTCTCTTAAAACTCATAAACAAGTATTGAGCAAGACGAGTTTTCTGTTGTGCTGTGCGTATTGTATGGGAGGGATAATGATGACTGTGTGTAACTAGGAGGGATATGAGGACTGTGTGTATGTGGCACTGAATTGATGTAAACAAGACGAAAGTATTTCTCTGGTCTGCATCCCCTTAACAATTGTGTGTATTGAGCCGTACTGTATTGTACCCATTCTGCAATCTGTTAAATAAAGTTTTCATTAATCATTCATTAATTCATTCATGTGTAGAAAGAAGAACTATAACATTCTCATTCTCAAAGACCACAGTCTTAAACACACGCAAAAGATAAATGGACTATTGTTATTGGACACAAGCCACACACATGGACCCTGCACTGCACCATAATACACCTGTGATTATAGTATACTTGTTATTTATCTCGCTCTCTCTCTCTCTCTCTCTCAGTTCTGTTGTGTTAATATAAACCCGCCGTGGTCTCTCTCTGTCTCTCTCTCTCTCTCATTCATTCATTGTCCTTGTGTTACATAAAACCCATCTGTGGCCTCGTGCAGAGGAAGGTGGTAAATACATGTTAGATATTCCAATGTACAGTTTTGCATACCATTGACTCAGAATGGTCTGTGTTATTGAAATCGTCACAGCAGTTTGTGTATACTTCAGAAGTATGATATTTAAACATGGTCCCCAAAATGAATGGAAGCGAATGATGAGCCTGACACCTGGGAGGAATGGGGGTGTTGCAGCGTTGGGGATGTTTAAAAAATATAATTTAATATATAATACAATATAATAATTTGTGCTTCACCTAAAAAATTGGTCAGCAGCCTCCACTGGTGTGCACTGGAGGCTTCAAGTAGCCTACATGCCTTTTTCATGTTTATATGTTACTACTTTTTAAAAACGGAGCTCACTTTTGCTGGTTGGTTGTCCCCAAAACTAAGATGGCGGCGGTCTCGTGACGTCAGAGTGTCTTGTGTGTGCATGTGTGTGTGTGTTAGAAAGAGAGTAGTTGAGCCTTGTGTGATCTAATCTCCTCCATACTCATGTGTATAAAGTGATGCCAGCCTCCTCAGTCTCTCTGGTCATGTTAGTACAGTAATTGATTGATTGATTGAAAACTTTATTAACAGATTGCAGAATGGGTACAATACAGTACAGCTCAACAATACACACAATTGTTAAGGGGATGCAGACCAGAGAAAGACTTTCGTCTTGTTTACATCAGGGTCCCCCATTTAACTAGGCTGCACTAGTCTCTCTGATCATGTTAGTACAGTAACTAGGCTGCACTAGTCCTAATGTCCTAACCTAGTTGTACAGTAAATGACCAAGTAAGGCTTTATCAGTATTCCAATGTACAGTGTAAAATGTGTGTGTGTCCCCTACCCAACCCCCCCCCCCCCCCCACCTCCAATGTACAGCCCTCACCCAACCCCACCCATCCAACCTCCTCCAATGTACAGTTTCTACGCCAAATGTATATACACTCCTTTTCTGGACACTTTTGTATCACAAACAGTACTGTATTTGCAAATCTGATATGTCATAAATGTATAGATGTAGCAGTACTGTCTATCTGTATGTCATGTATGTTATGATGAATTGAAAATGGGGGACCCTGATGTAAACAAGACGAAAGTCTTTCTCTGGTCTGCATCCCCTTAACAATTGTATGTATTGAGCTATACTGTACTGTACCCATTCTGCAATCTGTTAATAAACTTTTCAATCAATCAATCAATCTCTGATCATGTTAGTACAGTAACTAGGCTGCACTAGTCTCTTTGATCATGTTAGTACAGTAACTAGGCTGCACTAGTCTCTCTGATCATGTTAGTACAGTAACTAGGCTGCACTAGTCTCTCTGATCATGTTAGTACAGTAACTAGGCTGCACTAGTCTCTTTGATCATGTTAGTACAGTAACTAGGCTGCACTAGTCTCTCTGATCATGTTAGTACAGTAACTAGGCTGCACTAGTCTCTCTGATCATGTTAGTACAGTAACTAGGCTGCACTAGTCTCTCTGATCATGTTAGTACAGTAACTAGGCTGCACAGCCGACAAACATAGTTGCTGCATAAACAACTATGTACAAGGTACCCATGTACATGTCAAAATACTTCCCAAAGGTCAGTGAATACCACGATCACAACACCAGAGGGAGCTCCACAAATCATGTAAAACCCAGATTCGGCTCAAACAAGGGACTAAACACGTTTCGCAATTATGCCACAACAATGTGGAACGCCCTACCCAAAGCTGTAAAGGAATGTAAATCACTACCCACCTTCAAAAACACTCAAAGAACACCTACGGGAGACTGCAATTCAAAACTGGCCCCTACAAATGTCCTAACCCAGTTGTACAATAAAGACCAAGCATGGCTCTGTCAGTATTCCAATGTACAGCCCCACCCAACCCCACCCCACCTACCCAACCTCCTCCAATGTACAGTTTCCATGTCAAATGTATGTCAGTATTCCAATGTACAGTGTCCCCCCCCCCCCCACCCACCTCCAATGTACAGCCCCACCCCACCTACCCAACCTCCCCCAATGCACAGTTTCTATGTCAAATGTATATACTCTTCTTCTGGATTTTTTTAGTATCACAAACAGTACTGTATTTGAAAATCTGGTATGTCATAAATGTATAGATGTAGCAGTACTGTCTATCTGTATGTCATGTGTGTCATATGATGAATTGAAAATGGGGGACCCTGATGGAAACAAGACGAAAGTCTTTCTCAGGTCTGCATCCTCTTAACAATTGTATGTATTGAGCTGTACTGTACTGTACCCATTCTGCAATCTTTAATAAACTTTTCCATCAATCAATCAATCAATCAAAACAATATCCAGGTAAGATGGCGGACGGTTATCCCATGATTTATGGCGTAATGTCGCATCTAATGTTTTATATATGGCAGCACCGCTGGTCTAACTGTTGGGTACATTATTTAAGGTTAGGCAATTGTGAAATACCGTAATCACAAACGGGAACATATTGATCAAAGAATAATGTCCAAAGGACCTTCTGATTAAACAAACCTGCTTTGTGTTTCTTCATCTCACTTTCACAACACTCTGAAGTTTACGGCCAGTCTCGACTCCTCCTTAGTTCAGATGTATCTCCAGCAGCTGCAGTTAGTCCGTTCTTTACACGATCACTGCATCTAGATCTGTTCAGAGAGTTAACGTTAGAGATTAGCAGCATTAGCTCGTTATAGCAACAGACAACGACAACGGGGTGAAGCATGGAGTGTGGTACCCCTGGTGGCTAGGACGAGACATTGCATGGCATTTCCGTATTTCCTGGTGACGTCAGGGAGGGCTGGACCAATCAGCTACGTCCGCGTCACGCGGCACCCCACGCCCCGCCCCTTTGGAAATAAACAGCCAATAGCTGCCTCACACGGGTAAAGCCTGTGGCCGCGACAGACCGCGCGCTTATTGGCGGAGAGGGGACGTCACTCCACATTGGGCCTAGCCCCTCCCCCCTGACCAGGCTCGGTTGAGACGTGCGGTTGGAGAGAGTGCGAGAGAGAGGGAATCAGGGATGATGAATGAATGAATGAATGAATGAATGAATGAATGAATGAATGATGAATAAATGAATGAATGAATGAATGAATGAATGAATGAATGAATGAATGAATGAATGAATGAATGAATGAATGATGATGAATGAATGAAAACTTTATTTAACAGATTGCAGAATGGGTACAATACAGTACGGCCCAATACACACAATTGTTAAGGGGATGCAGACCAGATAAAGACGTTTGTCTTGTTTACATCAGGGTCCCCCATTTTCATTCATAGTGACATTTATGACATACACAACATACATGACATTTATGGCATAGGGACATACATGACATACAGGTATTTAGTACTGTTACATTTGTGACATACGATATGCAAATATACAGTACTGTTACCCATAGATCCTGACAGAGTATATGATGGGGAGGGGACTGTACATTAGGAGGGGGTGGGTGGGTGGCAGAGAAATATACATGCGGTGGGGAGGAGACTGTCTATTAGGAGGGGGTGGGGGGGTTTGGACATTTACGGTGGCCAGTTTCGAATTGCAGCCTCCCGTAGGTTTTGAATGTGGGTAGAGATTCACATTCCTTTACAGCTTTGGGTAGGGCGTTCCACATTGATGTGGCATAATTGCGAAACGTGTTTAGTCCCTTGTTTGAGCCGAATCTGGGTTTAACATGATTTGTTGAGTTTCCTCTGGTGTTTTGGTCGTGGTATTCACTGACCTTGATTTGATTGATTGTATGTTATAAATGTCCTGATGAATTGAAAATGGGGGACCACGATGTAAACAAAATGAAAGTATTTTTCTGGTCTGCATCCTCTTAGCATTGTACCCATTCTGCAATCTGTTAATACGTTTTCAATCAATCAATCAATCAATCAATAAGAAGGACAACCATAAGCATCCTTCCTCCAGAAATCAACCAATCCTGGGCACTCCCATACCATATGGAAAAAGGTACACAAGGCGTTTTTGTGTGCACAAAGCGCTTTTAGGTGATGGTATGGCTTTCTTTATGTAATATGCATGGAGTAAAGTATGTCCTATGTATAAAATCAAAATGGATGACTTGGTGGTTGGGAATTCTGGAGGATAGCAAAATGTTTTGCCAGATTAATAGCCCATTTAGACTGCTGCTATTGAATGGTATATCCACACTGGCACACTCTATCAATGGGTAGAGGCTTTGAAGAAGTCTTTGCCAACATGGCGTAAACCGCTGAGACCAGACCCCTGGGTCTGGTAAATATTGTGTGAAATGGTTGGGTACCTAATTGACTATCCCAAGGTACACCATTGCTGTGCGCAATAGAAGCTAGAAGAAAGTGCCAGGTGAATTAAAGTGTTTCTGAATGTCTTGGAATGAGCAGAGACCCTCTACCCCAAACAAATCAGCAAGTGTAAGAACTCCCTTATTACACCACTGGGGGGCAGTATTGGACGCCTCCCAACTGGAGACCAGTGTTATCATGGGCGATTGAAGGTACAAATTTGGTGTCATTTTCCTGAGATTTTCTGCAAGACTGCGAACTGAGATTAGCTCAATAATGATGGAGCCAAATTTGTTTTTTGATTGTTTTATAGATATATTGGAATAGATTACATATTGTAATTGTAACCTATGAGGGCCGTACAGAATTTTCCTCTATATAGGGTGCCAGGACACCAATAGTACCATTGGAAGGTTGGTAGTCCCGATCCACCTTCACCTTTTTCCCTCTGGAGGGTTGAAAGTTTGAGTCTGCCAGAGGGAGCATGGAGCTGAAAACACTCATTTGTGGAAGAATATTAATTTTAATATATGAAAAAGAGAATGGAATTAGAGGGGATAACCCTGCATGGACTATAACGCATATTATGACCATCCTCTGCACCTTTGTATACGGTTTACTTTGTCATATTTTATATTGCTTATATTGATTGTAACTTATATTATGACCAATAGCGTATACAGACCATCATCTGCACCTCTGTGTATATGGTTTATTTTATTAAAATTGTATATTTAGATTTAATTTGTTTATTGCCTATATATATTACTCTCCTATTACCGTGAGCATTATCTGTACCCCTCCTGCTGCTATGACGACTGAATATCCCAAAGGGGATCACTAAAGGAATATCCTGTCCAGTCCAGAGGATAGAATGTTTTCCCCTCTGCATGGGTGAGACCGGTTTGCTGCCATCTCCACAGTGACCTCTTTGAAGTGTAAGAGAAGGGGAGCCATGTTTTTATTTACTTGAAATAGTGCATGTATGGCTGTGTATGACAGTATACTAAAGTAACTATATCAGATTACAAGTTCTGCAATAAGGTCAACCTAAGGTCAGTCTGTCTACTTCAAAGACACGAAACAGCAAACACACACACTTTCTATGCCTATAATGGGGAAATGGCAGATTTGAGTGGTGAACAGTAAAAATGACAAACTTTACTATTTTTCTCAAAGATGAAACCCTAACATTACAGAATGCATGATTATTATTTGTAATGGCTATGAGATTAAAACATGTGGTTTTAATGGGAGTTAATGGGACATTTCTGTCCTCAAATTACTTAAGAATTATTACAGAATTGTAAATCTGCTACACAAAAACGAATAATGCATCAAAGTCAATATTTTGTCTAATCTTTGACATATCCAAGACTGATGAGACCGGTGGTTGCTCTCTAGTGGTTAATGTAGCGCAGTACTGGAGGCAAGCGCTACCGGAGTCTCATGGCCAGTACAGAGAGACTCAGAAGGAGCTTCTATGCCCAGGGCCCAGGAGTTCAAAACTTTTAATCCCTATCTGATCCTATCCGATTTTTAAATCCCATTTTTTGTGATCCAGGATCAGACAACTCGGCCAGATTTTGTCACGGTATTTCAAAGCAATCCAGCATAGGATCACCCTGATCCAGATTGAGACTTTTCAAGATTACTAGATCCGAATATCAGTGCTTTAATCCTACCGATCTCCGATGGGAAAAAAGGAAGACAAGGACCACATTGCAGAGACATCTATAATGTCTAATTATATTGTTAAATACATAAAGGACATCAAATCATAATGGAATTGTAATTCTTTTTTAAAAAGACTCCCACGGTAACATAAAAAAAAACTTGATTCAAAGGCAGCTGGATCATCCAGACGTGTTTTGAGGAGCTGAATTCTAAGTGAGATTTCTGTTTGCTGAAGGTGATGACAGATGGACTTTTTTTTTGTTGAAGATATTTTTTCTTTAACCTAAATTACATTTGTGATTGACAATCTTTGTTGTGATACTTTTATGAGCATAAACATTTATGTCATCAGCATTTGGTTGAAAACAAAATAGGCCACCATTAACCCTTTAATCCCCGGGAACGCCGTAACTCGTCATTCTCCGCCATGCTCATTCTGCCGAAGACGCCGTAACACGTCTTTGATATCAATATTTCAAAAATCTGTGATCGAAATCATATTTCTCCCCCGGGGACCTGAGATATACTGCTGAGCTCCACTCAACTCTCTAACGGTTCAAGAGTGCCATCTGGTGGCCGATCCGCAGATCGCCCAAACAGCAAACCGGAAACGGAAACTGGTGCTCATCCAAATTCGGTCCGACCACTCGCTATAGCTCCCGGGACTCCATCTTGACACACTGGATAATCAATCGCTCGCCCTAACTCAATAAACAACATGATTTGGACGTATATACTATTATACAACCTGGAAATGGATCGGGTATTTCTCCATCCCATAATAGAAATAATTCTGTTCCACGCTCATCTGCCAACGGCGCGAGGAAGCCACGGTGAGTTTCAGCGTTATTTTCTAATGTCCTCTATACTAACTGCTCTAATGATCATATCACCCACACTAGATGAATGATATAACGTTGCCCACGGAATTATAAACGACCCCCCGCCCATCCGGTCAACATCAGATGATACGTAGTAACTTCTAGAAGTACGTGCAGTTGAATTTTTTTATCTGGCACCGATCGCTATAAAACTGTATTTCATCATCAATATAATGCATTTGGAGCTATAAATCAAGTTCTGGAGAAAGCTGCAGAAAACGATAAAAACATACTTATACTTTAGACCGTATTTTAGTATGAATATGTGAATGAAAAAGTATAACATTGCTACACCCTGAACAATATATATAGGACATTGAATGGGCCATAATAATGTCAATTTAGCAATACAATTTAAAAAGTTATAGCCCTGCAAAGAAGGGGAACTTCTCCATAGACAAATAGAGCTGGCGAGGAATGGTAAATTATGAATTTAACCATGGCGATCGTGACCAAAAAAATTTAAAATAAATAAAAGATTGATTTGCCATGAAGGCTAAGAATTGTGTATTATTTCAGTTAACAAACTTTGCCATCTTATTTATATTGAAACATATTTTTTTGGAAATCCACCCCTCTGATGGGATCAAGAGAATCCAGTTTTTTGGGATCAAATTGATCCCAATCCTGTGTTGTCGGTTTGAAATACCCGTTTTGAAGATTTGATCCAGATTAAAGCTTGGATTTGATTTCCTGATCTGATCGGATATCAAAGTGATCCTGATCCTGTTTTTTGGTTTAGAACTACCCACAATCCAAATCTGATAGGGATTAAAAGTTTTGAACTCCTGGGCCCAGGCCATCAGGATGCTCAATGACTCCATGTAACAACCCATCATCTACACTCACTGCACACACATCCACATGTACACACTCACTTTAAACAAACACTCACCTTACCACTCACTTTATATTTATCTATTATTAAAGAGATTTGCACCACTTTCATACCTCATTTGCACCCTACTCCAAGTTTTCTCTCTGCATTCTACCTCACTGGTACTCATTTGACTCTGTATTGTATATATGTATATTGACTTTACCTACTTTTTACTTCTTAATTATTTTGTACTTACTTTCTCTTTACTGTATATAGCACACTCTCAGGGGCCAATACAGAAACAAGCATTTCATCATAAAGTATCCTGTATTTTGTTCTGACAAACTTGAACTTAACCAGGATCCCCAGTACAGAACTGAAAGGGTCTATAGCTGTCAATACATTGGCCATAAATATAACTGATCAGGAGAATAACCAGACACTTCTGTGATCTATTGTCTATATGAGGGGTCAGCGGACAAGTGGTCGGGGCTCTTTTCCACAACCACTGACTCTGTGGGAGTGTGAGGAAGAGAACACATGATGTGATTGAATAAAGTACCGGAGAAACGCACTCTCTGGCTGTTCGAGTTCTTTTAATCTCCAATTCCCACTAAACCAACCAGTTGCTGGGATTAGATTAGCCCAACCAGTTGCTTTTTTTAAATGGTTGTTTAACCCATTCCGTTTTAATTTGACTGCTTTTGCTGTGCTGCATCAATCTGTCTCACCATGCTCCTTTTATTAGCTTTTATCTAATTCATTACTTCATTACCACTATTGTTGTTTTATTCCTATTTCAATTATTGTGTTGTATTTATTTTACATAATTTCTACGTTAAGCACTTTGTATTTCAATCTTGCACAAAAGGCTCTATATAAATAAAGTTTGATTTGAATTTTAAAAACAACCAACAGGCATTTTTCTTAATGTGTAAAATCCTGTTTTTTTTTTCTTTGTGTTTCTTTGTTACTTAACTGTATTGAAAGGTCCTTTATAAATACAGTAACATTTACTTTAGAGGGCATAATAATCATGATTAAGCACCTATTGAGGAATTTGATGTTAAACTATTGATTATTGTTACTCAAGTCTCAGACCTGATTACCTGAAATCCTTCCAGAATGGCTTCTACTTCCCTTCCTAATGACACATTCAGTAAAGACCTATCCATCTGTTTACCTCAAATAAAAATCAGGTGAATAATATTTGTTCTATATACTTTGTTAACATTTAGTTCCTCATCAGGTCCAAGGTACTTTATTATTTATAAACTTGACTTAAACCCTTTTGCTCTTTGGGGAGCATAGGTCATTTATGAAATCTCTCCAGCTGGTTCGGTGTTGGGCGATTTTCTCTGCTTCCTTCTATGATGTTCTTTTTTCCTTGAGATCCGCCTCGACAGACCTTCTCCAGCTGTTTCTGGGTCTTCCTGGCTTTCTCTTCCCCTGTGGGTTCCAGGTTAAGGCCTGCCTGGTTGTGTTGGAGGATGGTTTTCTCAGGGTGTGTCCAATCCAGCCCCATTTCCTGCATCTGATTAGGGATTCAAGTGGTTCTTGTTGAGTGGTTTGCCAGAGCTGTTCGTTTGTGATGGTGTTTGGCCAGTAGATTCCCAGGATGTGTCGTAAACATCTGTTTATGAAGGTTTGCAGTTTGTTTGATGTTGCTTTTGTGGTTCTCCATGTTTCTGCTCCATATAATAGAACTGATTTGACATTGGTGTTGAAGATGCAGAGTTTGGTCTTTGTGGAGATGTGGTTTGAATTCCATGTTTGCTTCAGTATAAAAAATGCTGTTCTTGCCTTCCCTATTCTTGCTTTGATGTCTTTGTCGCTGCCTCCGTCCTTCCCCACGATGCTTCCCAGGTATGTGAAGGTGTCCACCTCGTCCAGTGCTTCTCCGACCAGTTGTACGGCCTCTTCTAAATTGTGGTTCATCTTCATCTCCTTTGTTTTTGCTTTATTGATGTGTAGTCCTGTGGTAGCTGCAATTGTGGCAAGTTTTGTGAGTTTGGTCTGCATTTGTGTTTGTGTGTGTGAGAGGAGGACTATGTCGTCGGCAAAGTCCAAATCCTCTAATTGAGACCACATTGTCCACTGAATGCCCAGATTTTGTTCGGCTGTGGTTTGTTTCATGATCCAGTCGACTGCCAGAAGAAAGAGGAAAGGGGACAGTAGGCAGCCCTGTCTGACTCCTGTCTCTACTGTAAAGCTGTCTGTGAGCTGGCCGTTGTGTATTACTCTGCAGGATGATTGTAGGTACAGCTGTTGGATGATGGTTATGAACTTCGTTGGGATACCGTAATGTGCCATGAGTTTCCATATAGTGTCTCTGTCTAGACTGTCGAATGCTTTGTGGAAGTCGATGAATGTGAGGTGGAGAGATGTGTTCCATTCCAGGGTCTGTTCTATGATAATGCGGAGGGTGGCAATGTGATCTGTACATGATCTGTCCTGTCGGAAACCTGCTTGTTCTTCTCGGAATTCTTTGTCCACTTCTTTGGACAGTCTTTCCAGGATGATCCTGCTCAAAATCTTCCCTGGCACAGATGTGAGCATGATGCCCCTGTAGTTGTTACAGTCCTTCAGGTTGCCTTTTTTGGGGAGCTTCACCAGGTATCCCTCTGCCCAGTCGCTTGGCACCTTTTCTTCATACCAGATCTGTCCAAAGAGTTTGTGGAGTAGTGTTGTTGCCATTTCTGGGTCTGCTTTTATGGCCTCTGGGGGTATTCCGTCAGGTCCTGGTGCTTTATTGTTTTTCAGTTTTTGAATGGCCTTTTTTATTTCTTGTTTATTGGGCTTGTTGGTATTGACCGGTAGGGAGTGTACCGCTGGATGGATGTTGGCTAGCACTGTCGGTTTGGGTCTGTTCAGTATGTCTCTGAAATGTTCTGCCCATCTCTTCAGCTGAGCCTCTTGCTTTGTGAGTGTTTTTCCTTCTTTGTCTAATATTGGTCTGTCCGGAGTTTTGCGTTTATTAGCCAGTTTCCTTGTGATGTCGTAGAGTTCCTTCATGTTGTGTTGAGCTGCTGCTTCTTCTGCTTGAGTTGCCAGGTTGTTGATGAATTGTTTTTTGTCGTTCTTGATGCTCCTTTTTACCCACTGGTCTGCCGTGGTGTAGTCTTGTTGTGCTTTTACTTTTGCAGCTCTTGTGCGACTATTGTTGAGAGTGTCTTTGGCTTGTTTGCGAGTCTGAATTTTCTGTAGTGTTTCTCCTGTCATCCACTCCTTGTGGTGCCTTGTCTTCCTCCCACATGTGTCCTCACATGTCTCCGTCCATGCCCTCTTCATGTTCTGCCAACGTTCATCGATGGATTGATGTTCTTCCAGTTGGCTCAGGGGGTGGAACCGGTTTGAGAGGCTGATTTTAAATTTCTCTCTGGTGTTCTGATCTTGGAGGAGGCTGACATTGTACCTTGTACTGACTTTTTTTGCAGTGTTGGTGAATTTCTTGAGTTTTAACCGGAGAGTTCCTATCAGGAGGTGGTGATCTGTAGCTGCATCGGCTCCTCTTTTCACTCTGACGTCTTGGAGGGATCTCCTGAATTTCTGTCTGATGCATATATGGTCAATCTGGTTCTCTGTTTTGTGGTCCGGTGAAATCCATGTGGCTTTATGAACTCTTTTGTGCGGAAAGACACTGCCTCCTATGACCAGGTTATGGAATGCGCAGAAGTCTGTGAATTGTTCACCATTGTTGTTCATTTCCCCTAGACCATGTTTTCCCATTATTTGCTCTTTTCCTGTGTTGTCTTGTCCTATTTTTGCGTTGAAGTCTCCTGTCAGGATGATGATGTCTTTCTTTTTCTGCCGGTTGATGACTTGCTGTAGTATATCGTAGAAATGATCTTTTGCTTGCTGTTCTGCCTCGTTAGTGGGTGCGTAGCATTGTATGATTGTGATTTTTTTGCTTTTGGTGAAAAATCTAGCTGTGATGATGCGTGCATTTATTGCCTCCCACTCCATGAGGGACCTAGCTGCTTCTCTTGAGAGCATGAGTCCTACTCCTTCTGTGTGTGGGGCATTGTCCTGCTCATGACCTGAGTATATTATTGTTTCTCCACTTGAAAGTTGTGATTTTCCTGATTGAGTCCATCTTGTTTCACTGAGTCCTATTAAAGAAAGGTTGTACTGTTTCATTTCCGACGCTATCTGGGCGGCTTTACCGGCTTGGTACATTGTTCGAATGTTCCAGGAGCCGATCTTTGTAATGTGTTTAGTTGTGAGAAGGGGGATCAGCTGGGCAACGTCCTTTCGGCTTGAGTTGTCCAGCACCATACTTGTCTGGGGAGAGACACCTTCCACGTCCAAATTTCGCTGTGTATTTTCCATGAATGTTTCTGTAATCATTTTGTTCCGCTAAGCGGGTGATTGGCCCACCTAGAGGTGCTTTTTTATTTTTCTAAGGGTATTGCTCCCTTAGCCCTTTGCCCTCTCAGGCCCACCGGGCAGTGGTTGAACCATTCTTCGTCTGTTCCCTCACCCGAGACCAGTTTGTCATGGGTGACCCTACCAGGAGCACTAGGCTCCAGACAACATAGCTCTCAGGAGCATAAAGACACACAAACCTCTCCACCGCGATAAGGTGATGGTTCCAGGACAGGTCCGAGGCGTTAAATGCTCCGCTCAATAGGAGTTCACTCCACCTGGAATAACCTCCACCCATCGGTCATCCATAGCAACACTATATGATCACCGACATCCAAGTTTGGGGATCCCCCTTTGAACGGCCATTCTAAGGTTTCTCTCCTCCACATCGTCTGTAGTGCTTTTTCCCTATTGCTAGGTTTTTAGTGAGTTTTTCCCTTACCTTCACTGGGGAATGTCTGGGAGTGTTGCATAAACGAACGTTTTTTCATTTGTCATCTTTGTTTTCATTTGACACTCCAAGCTTGTGTATTTGATTGTAAGTCTGACCAGACCTCGGTCTCACTTTCTGGTCAGACGCTTGTGTATACTTGTCTCTGATTGTTTGACTCGATCTGAATTTCTACAGTTCACCGTCTTGGCTCATTTTACATATTCCACAACACTCTCAATGTTAGATCCATTCACAGTGATCTAGAAAACAGCTGGAACTTTATTAATAATAATAATACATCCGACTTATATATCACTTTTCTGGGTACCCAAAGACGCTTAAAACTAATTTGTTTAATTTGCATTCAGTACCAGTTTAACATTAATACATGTCTTACTCAGCACTAAAGTGGCAGGTTCTCAACAGCTAATTCTAGAGTCTGTAAACAATACAGTACAGCATCATCTGCATGAAAATGAGATGAGACAATATGCTTATGTTTATTTAGGATCCCCATTAGCTTTTGCACTTGACAAAAGCTACTCGTCCTGGGGTCCTGCACTTAAAACAATACAACAATATTAAGTTAAGGATGACAGTGTACAAGATAATTATCTGTATAAAGTATAAAAATAAAATAGTGCTACCTGAGCAGCACTCACTGCCATCAACATAAATACAATTAACAAAGTCAATTGGTTTTCAACGCTATGCCATAAGGGTTCAGTGCATGCTCGTTAGTAGATGGTATTTAAATTTCTTCTTGAAAGTAGTTTTGGATTCTATTTCAGCGAAGTAGCTTGGCAATGAGTGTCATTCCATGATAGCTCTGTAAGTCACAGAAGATTTGAGTAGATTTGTCCTGGGTTTAGGTGCCAGTAGATGGCCTGACGTAGCTTGTCTGGTCATATGGTCATGTTCTTCTCTTACGTGAACAATTCTATCATAAAAATACAGTGTTTTATTGACAACTTGAACATTTCTGAGAAAAGTACTAAGACGAGATTGCAGATGTTTCTCAACCAGAAGCAATGATACATTTCTGTGCATAACTCCAATATTAGTGCGCTTTGAACAGTGGAGAGCTAGTCTGGCAGCCTTGTTTTGAGCTATTTGTAATTGCTATTTGTGTTTTTGCTGCTGATGACCATATGACCGGACAGTACTCAAGACAAAACCAGAGCCTGGATGACTTCTTTCAAAGTGGTTGGTGTTAAATACTTTGTACATTTTCTTGTCACAGCTATGCTCCTAATAGCTGTGCTATGCTTTCTAATATCAATAATAGAAATAGTAAACAGGACAGGTCCCAACATTGATCCCTCTGGAACACATTTAGTTACCGGTAAGAACTTGGATAGGGTTCAATTGATCCCTGTTGAATCAAAACCAATCCTACGTAATCTCTCAAAAAACAGTGAATTATATCAATGCAATCTAGATTGATGAAAAGAACAGCACAATGTTTTCTGTTGGCCATAGCACTATTTAAGACCTAATAACATAACTTAACTCTGGAACTAACTGTTGAGAGCTCAATACAGAATACACTGGCTTTATTATTCATTAGCAATGATTACAGGATTTGTGTTACAGAATAGTTTGGAAATTGGTCTGTAATTATTGAGATAACTTCTATCTTCACCCTATTTAACGGAATGAGTCATGACTTTCAAAAACCTACAAACTATGCCAGATTAAATATAATTAAAATAGGTGTTATTTACTCTGTAATCAATGGAGCAGATAGCTTTAGATAAAGGATCAAATGTCTCCTCTTATCAATGTCTTGCACTGCCTCAATAACACTAGGAGAGGAAGGCTGTAGTTTACAGAGAAATATCACTTAGTGGGTGACTTATTGCACACTCATTAATAAGAAGGGACCCTGTTTTCATTCAGAAATACATGACCAGCAGTAGCAACATGTGTATTAAAGGCGAACCGCTTTCATCTCAGATATTAAACAGTCAACCTCATACCAGCAATAACAACCAGTTCTGACTGGAATAGTTTCAATACTGGCTACTGACTGTAGATCTGAAATAAAGGATCAACCACAAGGGGGAGCCAGTTTACCTGACATATTCTGCTCTTGTGAAGGAGAATGCTGTTATGCATCAAGTCATGGGCTTTTAACACAATACTTCTGTTATAAACTAGAAGACTAAGAATATAGTAATTGGTGTGACCAATGTGAAAATAGTTACAAGCTGGGTTTATCACTCAAAAAGTTATTTTATAGGTAGTAGTAGTAGTTTTATTCAGTCATCACACACAATACAACACAATCATTCCACAATCTTTGATTTGGCCGTGACTGAAAAGGTACAGACTGAAGCATAATGCTTATACATGCCTGTCCTATATTCTTAACAGAATTAAGACTACAAAACAGCATTCTAAAAGAGAATGACAAAATTATTATTCACATTGTAATCTTAAAAAATAGCTATACAAACCATTGTCTTAAAAACCAAAAGTGAATGATTCTTATGTATATCAGCATTGTTCCACAAGTTAACCCCAACAATAGAAATACATCTCCTTTTAATCCCTTTCTTAGCTTTTTGAACAGTAAATTTACAAATGTCTCCCAAATCATATTTTCTTTCATGTATTGAATAAAAACCTTTGCACACCGTCCGGGAGTAACTTCGCTTTAGCTCTGTACATTATTTGCATAATTTTATAATAAACCAAATCATTAAATGTCATAACATGAGACTTTATAAACAGTGGATTTGTGTGGTCATAGTAACCAGCCTTATGAAGGCTCCGGATGGAGCGCTTTTGCAGTAAGACTATCGGATTTACAGTATTTTATGTCGACCCCCACACTTACATATCCCCCATAGTAAGATATGTAAGGTGAGCAGTAGATAATGTACAAGGCTTTATAGTTTAATATATCCTTACATTTATACAAGATTTCTACAGACTTAGATATTTCCCCTTGAATATAGTTAACATGTTGTTTCCATGTTAATTACCTTTCTGAATAAATATTTTGCCACAAACTGGACAGCTAAATGGTCTACAATGACTTATTGTGCATTTTCACATTCCCTTTATCTCTGAACCTCTGAACCTGTTACAACAAATTAAACAACTAGAGTTTCTCTCCAGTATGACTTCCCATGTGTCTTCTCAGAACCCCATTATCACTGAACCATTCCACAAACTTCAGGATTTCTCTCCTGTATGACTTGTCGTGCGTTTGTTCAAATTTCCTTTCTGACTGAACCCTTTTCCACAAACTGAACAATTAAAGGGTTTCTCTCCTGTATGAGTTGACATGTGTCTGTTCAAAGTTCCTTTCCCACTGAACCCTTTCCCACAAACTGAACAACTAAATGGTTTCTCTCCTGTATGAGTTCTCATGTGGCTATTCAAATGTCCTTTGTGAGTGAACCCTGTTCCACAAACTGAACAACTAACAGGTTTATCTCCTGTATGAGATATCATGTGGATATTCAAATGTCCTTTGTGAGTTAACCCTTTTCCACAAACTGAACAACTAAATTGTTTCTCTCCTGTATGAGTTGACATGTGTCTGTTCAAAGTTCCTTTGTCACTGAAGCCTTTTCCACAAACTGAACAACTAAATTGTTTCTCTACTGTATGAGTTGACATGTGTTTGTTCAAATTTCCTTTCTGACTGAACCCTTTTCCACAAACTGAACAATTAAAGGGTTTCTCTCCTGTATGAGTTGACATGTGTCTGTTCAAAGTTCCTTTCCCACTGAACCCTTTTCCACAAACTGAACAACTAAATGGTTTCTCTCCTGTATGACTTGTCACGTGTCTGTTCAAAGTTCCTTTGTCACTGAAGCCTTTTCCACAAACTGAACAACTAAATGGTTTCTCTCCTGTATGAGTTGACATGTGTCTGTTCAAAGTTCCTTTGTCACTGAAACCTTTTCCACAAACTGAACAACTAAATGGTTTCTCTCCTGTATGAGTTCTCATGTGGATTTTCAAATGTCCTTTCTCACTGAACCCTTTTCCACAAACTGAACAACTAAATGGTTTCTCTCCTGTATGAGTTCTCATGTGGATATTCAACTGTCCTTTGTAACTGAACCCTTTTCCACAAACTGAACAACTAAATTGTTTCTGTCCTGTATGAGACAAACTTAATGTTTTTTGTTTCTTGTTTGATATTAGCATCTTTAAACCTGACTCAGGTTCCCCACTCTCCTTCCAATCATCACTGTCATCAGTCTCAGGACAGTCTGAAGAGAGAAGCTGGCCATCTCTAGTTGGTTCTAAATCACCAGCTGGATCTAAGTTACTGGCTAGTTCCGCTACTCCACAGTCCTCTCCATCAGGTTCCGTTTTCATGTGTTCAGTTGAGGTGCTGGGTAAAGAGTAAGCTTCTCTGTTTTTCTCCCTTTGGGTTTGAAGAGGTTGGAAGGACAGAGCGTTCTCTTGACCATCTTCACATTTCACTGAGTCTACTGTGATCTTGGAGAGATCAGCTTCTTCCAGCCATTGATGTAGTTCCTCTTTGATCTGTAGGAGCTCTGGGTCCTGGGTTTGGCTGAGCAGTGAGGACAGAGTATTCTCTCCACCATGTTCATATTTCACAGGGTGTAAGGTCATCTTGGAGCCATCAGCCTCCTCTAGATCTTGAAATAGTTCCTCCTGTTCCTCTTTAATCTGGAGGGACTCTGGGTCCTGGGTTTGGTTAAACCATGAGGACTGAGGTTTCTCTTCATCATCTTCACTCTTCACAGGGACAGGGTTGAAAGTCAACTTGATGATATCAGCCTCCCCCAGACCTTGAAGCTGCTCTCCCTCCCGACTGCTCCAGAGTTCCTCCTGTTCCTCTTTCATCTGTAGGGGCTCTGGCTCCTCCTGGCTCAGACTGGGGCTCCTCTCCTGCTGCTCAGGGGGAACCTCCTCTTCACAGACAGAGAGCTGTGGGGTGTCTGGAGGGAGGAATAATAATAATATGAATAACAAACATAAAGATGCAGTAGATAAGTTTTCATCATTAACACATGGCCCATTTGACATCGAGTATCTATCATTTAAGATGTGAAAAAAAAAATCCATCCATACATTCCCATTTTATACCGTGGTGAATATAAGTATGGTTTTAGAGCGGTTTAGGGTAATTCCTGGGAGGCTAGTAGGGCTGTCCCTGACTAAGGATTTGGATGGTCGACTATGATTGGCCAAAATTTGCCGTTAGTCGCCTATTGGTAATTTCTTTTTTTAAAAGTATCATATTTTTAATATTAAAAAACAAATGTATATATATATATATATATATTTTATCATTCCATTTGGGCTGTGGGGGGTGCTTAATGTCTGAAGGAGTCGACTGGAGGCTTCTTGTCCTCTGCAAAAGCATGCAATTGGTCCACTGATGGATACATCTTGATATTTGTCTAGTCTAGTGTGTTCATTAGATGGGTAAAATCATCTTTCAGTGCCTGTGCCTGTTTTCGTAGGCAGTTAGCCTCTGGTGTGCGTGCCATTAGCGTTAACCATGCTGCTAGGCCTCTTTTCTTTTGGAAAGAATGAAAAAATAATAATAAATAAATAAAAAGAAATTATAAATATATATATATATTTTTTTTTGTATTCGACTAAGAGGTTGGCTAGTCGACTACGGCTCCTTTCGACCGATTAGTCGACTAATCTACTAATAGGGGTCAGCCCTAGAGGCTAGTAATAGGCTGCTGTGGCGATAAGAAAGTAGCGAGCCAGAGACGTGGTTCGAGTTGAGGTACTTTACTTCTCACTGCACATAGCATTTACAATAACAACCAACTTAACCCGGAACCGGAAGTGGTATTTCCCCTTTCCCCTAAACAGTAAAACCCCCGCCCTTAAAGTGCAACCTCCACGTTGTATTTTTGTTCAATAAACAATGTGGACTAGGCCAACAGTGACTTTCATGAAGAATTGGGAAAAAAAGTATTGAAATTGACCCAGTTTTAGCGTTTTTATCAAAACATTTTGTCTGCCCAACACAATCAACATGCACTTGCATATTTTAATCAATGGTTTATAACGTGCACGTGTAATGTCGTCACAACAGGTATTGGTCACCAGGGGGCTCACCAGGGGGCGCTGAGAGTCACACAGCTAGTGGCAGGCAGAGAGCCTTGCTACCATAGATATATGCTTGCTACTACTAGCCGAATGGAAATGTATCTGTTTCACCTCACTATTGCTCCGTGATTATAGCCATCCATCCATCTCTAAAGCTAACCACTATTTGTAAAAGCCACAACCATGTTACCATATTTGTAATAATGTAAATCATTGTGTCGTTGTACACATTGTGTTTATAACGTTAGTAGATAACATAGCTTAGCTTGGTAGCTATTGTGCTAACAACATATCCCGACATCCGGCTCGCTGGCGGGCATGAACGGCCGACCCAAAATGGTTCTCTCCTCTCTGTACACCCCGACCCGTCCCCACGGGTGCCCTGCCGGGGGGCCCATGGACGCGACGGCGGCGGCAGCCGCAGGGCGCCCGAGCCCGCAAAGGCTAGTGTTACACGATAGCTATGAGCTAACTAGCGCTGCGGGCTCCGGCGCCCTGCGGCCGCCGCTGTTGTCGAGTCCACAAGCTTCACTCGGTGCATCAGTCACGAAAGGGGCTATGATGAGCTTGGCAAGCCAGAGTAAAACACAGTTTTCATTCAATCAATTAATAACAACATTAACCAGACTCTCGTTGTGTCTATTATGCTAACGCTAACGTTACCTCATTGTGTCTATTCTACACAGATAGCCTCTCGTGTCTATCTGCTAACGTTAGCATTAGGCTAACTAACGTTACGTCCCTAACCCCCAACAACAAGCGTAACTAATCAGCGATCTTTTTGTCAGACTAAACTCTCCGCTCGGTGGCAAATTGTGTTGATGTCGGTTTTGTTTCATCAATAAATGAGGCAGAATACACAGTGACTGTATCCTTTTTTATTGCACTTGTTTCTTGCTGCAAACATACAAAAGACATCCTACGCGAGACATTAAAGATGGCGGCGTTCTGTTTTCGTTCAGACTCCCCAAACAGTGACGTCACGCGTCTCTCTTCTGACCAATCATTGGTCTGCAGTTTTTCACGTGTCATTTCTGGAGCTCTCATGCTGATCATCAGCAGCCCTGCCTCCCCACACGGAGACAAACTGAGTACTTTATTTTAGTGGAAAAGCAACATTAGATTCGGCTCATTAATATGCAAGCCACACCTGTTGTGACGTCGGCGTTTGATAAGCTTTTTTGATTCGCGCGTGCATGTTATTCGTGCATGGACCTTTTTAACTCTTTCAGAGTGGCATTTCCGGTGTCAAATGGAAAAAAATAAATAATGAAATTATATACCAATGATGTAAACTACCCATAATTGATCAGTAGGGTTTAACCTAGAGGTTGGGCTTTAAAGGCACAAGCCCACCTTGGTGAATGTCTCTTAATATAGGTCACCACACAGGCCCCCCCAGAATTCACCAATACAAAAACTGCAACTAATTAATAGCCAGTGAACAGTCCATCAGTGAACAGATCACAGCATGAAATAGTCAACGTGGAGGGGGACGGATCAAACGGTCGAACCGACTGTGCTTAACAAGAGGGGGATTAAGGGAGAGAAGTGGGACCAGCGGCCGGGCCATGGAAGGGGCCAAGGCCGGAACAGAGGACGGGGAAGGGGTTTGAGCCGAAACCGGGGGGGGGGGGGGGCGACTGAACTGGTTCGTCCTTGTCCAAGTGAGCAGGCTTAAGACGGTCTATAGTGACCCGCTCTGGCCTGCCCCCCATGTCCACAACAAAGTTTTTAGTGCCTGCCTCCAGGACACGGAAAGGCTCGTCATAAGGGGGCTGCAGCGGGGTCCGATGGCTGTCGTGCCGGATGAACACATATTTGGACAATGGCAGGTCCCTGGGGACGTAGGACTGGGGAAGGCAGTGGCGGGATGTTGGAATGGGAATAAGGGCATCGGCAACACCCCGGGACATTGTTCGATGGGAGGCGACGGACCAGGAAGCTGTGGCCTCCGGAAAGAACTCCCCAGGGACCCGCAGCGGCTGGCCGTACACCAGCTCAGCGGACGTGGCCTGGAGGTCCTCTTTGGGGGCAGAACGAAGACCAAGCAAGACCCACGGGAGGCGGTCAACCCAGTCGCCATCCGTAAGGGCAGCCCCGAAGGGCGGCCTTCATGTCCCTATGGAACCGCTCACAAAGTCTGTTGCCCTGCGGGTTGTACGCCGTAGTGCGGTGGATCTTCACCCCCAGGTGCTCCGCAACTGCAGTCCAGAGCTCCGAAGTGAACTGGGGGCCCCTGTCGCTTGTGATGTCCCCCGGTGTGCCAAAACGGGCCACCCAGCAGCCGATGAACGCCTGGGCCACCTCCGCTGCCGTAGTGGAGGACAGTGGAACAGCCTCCAGCCACCTGGTGGTCCTGTCCACCATGGTGAGGAGGTGAGTATATCCGTGGGAGGGGGGCAGGGGGCCCACCAGGTCCACATTCACGTGGTCGAACCGCCTCTCTGGCACTATAAACGGTGCCAAAGGGGCTTTGGTATGGCGGTGCACCTTGGCACGATGGCACGCCACACATGAGCTAGCCCAGGTCCTAACATCCTTCTGGAGGCCAACTTGACCCCCCAGGGCTGTACGCTAAGCTTTTTCACTATGGGGCACACTTGCCCCTAAATGAGATTTAGGGGCAAAACATATTTTTTAGGGGCAAATTTTTTACTTACAATTTTACCATTATTTATATCGATTGTTTTTGATTTAAAAAGAAAAAGAAAAAAAAGAATTTAATATAATTTTTTTTCAATAAAATATATATATTATATAATCATACTTGTAGTTGTATTATCTGCGAGACATCGCCACCACGCAACAAGTCAAAATGCTCGCTATATGCAACCAGCTCCACTGTCTGTGTGTACTCGAGTAGCCTCCAGCTACGGCCAGGATTCTCCGGAGCTGCAGCTGGACCCTATACTGTAGCCTCCAGCTACGGCCAGGTTTATCCGGCGCTGCAGCTGGACCCTATTGACTATATTCAGCGTGCCCTCAGCTCGAATACGCATCGACTCATAAGACATTGATATCAGGAGCTATCTGTAGCTACTGCTATATAAGACAACTCCTCAGTGAACTATTTAGTTTAATGGGACGTTTAGTTTTGAACAGTGAGCTAACGCGAGCTATCATGCACTACTAGACTTGCTGGAGATATCAGGAGCTATCAGTAGCTAGCCTGCTGGCAGGCTCACAGAGGTCCCAGTGTCCCACTAGAGACTAGTGTTTACAAAAGCCACGGGTGCGGGAGGGCTGGAGGAGGAGGAGCAGCAGACGCTGCAGCTCTCTCCGTGTGTCTGAGTTCAGTTCAGTTCGGCTCACTATAGGAGGTCGAACGCGTCGAAAATATGAAGCAATACTAACTTTACTTTTCTTCATAGCTAAATCAGACAGTCAGCCAGTCTATCAGAGTGAGTGCTCAGTCGATTGTTCCCGCTGATCATACCTGCTGAGTGCTCACTGCTCAGCTCGCGTGAGTGACGTCATCGCGTCATCACACGCCTTGGATAATTTAGGAGTGAAATGCGAATGCAAGGCTTGAAAGCACTACTCGCAAGGCCGCCCCCAGATAATATTTACCAATCGCAACGGCCAATTAAAGGGGCAATTCGCGACCATCTCGTCACAGTGTACAGCCCTGCCCCACCAGCTTAGTCGAGGCCTTCACACCTGGGTGGGAAAGGCTGTGGATCATGTTAAAAACCCGGCGCCGCCAGGCCGTAGGCACCATAGGGCGCGGTTGGCCAGTGGAGATGTCGCAGAGGAGAGTGGCGTTAGCTGTGTCGAACACCACATCCTCCAGCTGCAGTGCAGTAGGGCCCGTCCGATAGGCCTGAATGTCTGAGTCTGTGGCTTGGTCTGCCGCCATGGTGGCATAATCGAGTCCCAAGTGGACGGACCCGATGACCGCCAGAGAGAGGCAGTCGGAAGTGGCAAGTTGTCCTTGCCCGCCACGTGCTCAATGTCCGTGATTAACTCGGAGATCGCAGAGAGCTGCCGCTGCTGACGTCCCGACCACGGCTCCAAGGTCTTGGCCATGGAGAACGTTAGCGGCTTGTGGTCCACAAAGGCAGTGAACTGGCGGCCTTCCAACAGGCATCTAAAGTGCCTAGTGGCGAGGAACAGACCCAGCAGTTCCCTGTCGAAAGTACTGTACTTACGCTCGTTGTCGCGGAGCTGTTTGCTAAAAAAGGCCAGTGGCTGCCAGGAACCGCCCACCCACTGCTCGCACACCGCTCCCACTGCATAGTCAGAGGCGTCTGTCGTGAGGGCGACCGGGGCAGTGGGAGAGGGGTGCGCCAGCAGAGCAGCGTTGTCTAGCGCGGTCTTGGCAGCCCCAAAAGCGCTGTCCATCCCCGAGGACCAATCTAACTCGTCCTTGGGCACTTTGCCCCGCAGGGCCTCGTACAAGGGGCGCATGATGTGGGCAGCATGGGGAAGGAACCGGTTGTAAAAGTTCACCATGCCCAGGAACTCCTGTAGAGACCGTACGGTGCGGGGACGAGGAAAACTGGCAATGGCCTCCACCCTGGCGGGGAGTGGGGTGGCTCCCTGTGGAGTGACATGGTGTCCAAGGAAGGTGATGGAGGACTGCCCAAACTGGCACTTGGTCGGGTTGACGATGAGGCCGTGTTTACTGAGCTGCTCAAACAGCTGCTGGAGGTGTGTCATGTGCTCCTCTATGGACGTACTGGCTACAAGAATGTCATCCAAGTACACAAACAAAAACGGCATGTCCTGGAGCACAGAGTCCATCAGGCGCTGAAACGTCTGCGCCGCCCCCATGAGCCCGAAAGGCATTCTTAGGCATTCAAAAAGTCCAAAGGGTGTAATGACAGCTGTTTTTGGCACATCCCGTGGATGGACTGGCACCTGGTGGTACACGTGCACCAGGTCCACCTTGGAGAAGATGATGGCCCCCGCTAGGTGGGTAGAGAAGTCCTGTATGTGCGGGACAGGGTACCGGACGCGTGATTGATTGATTGATTAAATACTTTATTTTGACACAAATCGTAGGACAAAAACATTTTAAAAGACAAGACAATAACAGTGTCAACAACGCTGGTCAAAAATGGATAAAACACAATAAAGCCAAGGCTTGTTTCCATTGTGGTCCATACATGGAACATAAAAAGGCACAGAAACACAAATGGACATGTACACTAGACAGGATACATCCTAAAAATGTGTATAAAAACACCTAACCTGACAACTCATACAGTTAACTAATGTTAAAAGAAAATCCGCAAACCCTTAAAAGCAACTCATGATAAAAGAAATAAAAGCCAAGTTATGATAAAAGAGATAAAAAACATTTTAAGACCAATTTGAGTTGCTGCTGAGCCATGTTTTAGGGCGGATTTAAATCCGAGAGGGGAGTTCAGGAGTTTTATGAATGTTGGCAGGGCATTCCACATTACCGTAGCAGAGTAAAAAAATTCATCTTTCCCCATGCATGTCCTGACTCTCGGCGGGACCAGGTCCGTGGGGCTTCCTCTTGTGGCGTGTTTGTGGACATCTCCTACTTTATTAAAATAATTTACTAGGTACTTGGGGACCGTTTCTTTCAGTACTTTAAAAACCAGTAGCATTTTAAGCTGGTGTACCCTTTCTTCAACCCTAAGCCATCCCAGACTGCTAAAGTGGGCTGGCGTTAGGTGAGTCCTAAAGTGAAGGTTGTGCAGGAGTCTCACTAGTTTGTTTTGGGATGTCTGGAGCTTTTTTTGTATTTTATTTTTTTTATAATTTTTTAAACAAACATGACAACACACGATAAGATATACAAGCATTAATTCACAGTGTATATCCAATGAAATTACCATTTAGTCAAATGTCTTATACAGGATATACCCCTAATACCTGTTATCTAAAAACCTACACACATATGCTCCAGCTCGAACCCGCCCCTCCCGGACCCCCCTTTGGATAATCAACCATTATAACTTGTTCCTAACCAGACATTACCATTATATGCTAGCTTTTATTCTCTCCACCACTTCTAACCACAATGTCATTTTGGATTCATTGAGACCCAAAATTCTTGCTGTAGATATTTCTTGATAAATCACATCGAGATATGTAAGAGTCCAGACCTTCCGGCACATTTTTTCCGGTTGAAACCATTGTGATGCTATCAGCTTTTTAGCCACTGTTATACCGGATAAAACCGGTATATCCAGAATTAAGAGATTTGCTAATTGCTGTGTCACTTCTTTCCAAAATATCTTGACTGGTGGGCAGTCCCAGTACATGTGCATAAATGTCCCTTCGTCCCCATTTGTACATAGGGAGCATTTGGAGTCTTGTTTAAGACCCATTTTGTTCAGTCTTATAGGAGTTAAGTATGTCCTGTGAATATAGTTAAGATTGATTTGTTGATGGTCCGGGTTCCTTGATGCAAGTCGTACATTTGCCCAGGTCTCTTGCCAGTCAAAGTCTGTTTCCAGGTCTGGTATATCCCTCCTCCAGACTGAGTCTAGATGGAGGGTTTCATACGAGGCCGTTAGTAATTGATGATAAAGATCTGATACAAAACCTCTCGATGTCTCTCTTTCGTAGAAAAATTTGTGGTATCTGTGGTGTACAATTGGTATCCTTAATGGAACACCGTGAGCCTTCAAACATGCCAATAACTGTGCGTAAAAATAATATGTGGACTTGGTGGATTAAATTTTTTGCGTATTTCATTGAAACTACAAAAACCCTGTTTGTTGAAAACGTCTCCTAATGAGTGTATGCCTTGCTTTTCCCATCTAGGGAATCTTATAGGTTGTTTTCCAATCAAGAGTGCATTGTTATTGAATAAGGGAGTATGATTATGCCATTTATGTGGGGTAGAATATTTTTTTTGTGTTTCACGCCATATCCGGATCGCATGAGTGATTATGGGTCCAAATTTCCGTTCGCATTGCTTAATTGATAATTTGGTGTATACTATGCCCTTCAGCCTATGTGGAGCTACTATATTTTCTTCTAAATTTCTCCAGGATACTAATGCTTGGGGATCAAACCATGTTATTAGTGGTCTTAAAGTGTACGCCTTAAAGTAGTGGTAGAAATCTGGAAATGCCATACCTCCGTCTGCTTTGTTTCTCTGTGCGGTGGATCTTTTTATACGTGGTGGTTTGTTATTCCAAATAAATTTGTATGTGGAGGAGTGTAATTCTTTCCAGTAACCCTTTGGAGGGGGTAACGGTAGCATTGAGCTGAAGAAGTTGGAGGTCTGGAGCTTTGTCTTCATTTGTTTTGATATGTTGCTGTACCATGAAGTGCAGGCATAGTCAAAGTGACATTGGATAAGGGCTCCAGCTAGGGTCCTCAGAGCGTTTCTATTCATAAACGAGGAAATTCTAAATAAAAAATTGGTTTTTTGATCGACCTTAGTAATAACTTTTTGTGCCATTTTTTCGTTAGAAAGTTTGTTATTTAAAATAAAGCCCAGGTAGGTGACCTCCTCTTTATCCTCAATAATGTTTTCACCTACTCTAATTTTAAAACCCTGGGATTTCTTTAGGTTGGCGTTTGACCCAAAGAGTATGGCCTCTGTTTTTCCCAGATGTAGAGACAATTTATTGTCACTGAGCCAAGAGCAGATCTTTTTCATTTCACTGCTCAGGACACTTTCCACTTTAGACTTATCCCTGTCAGAGACCAGGAGTGCCGAGTCGTCAGCAAACAGGAACAGGTTGCAATCGCATGCCGATTTCATGTCATTAATATTAAAAACAGTTGAGGCCCCAAAATGCTTCCTTGGGGGACCCCACATGTCACTGGAAGGGACGAGGACAAGATGCCATTGATGTCTACCACCTGTTCTCTTCCCTCCAGGTAGGACTTGACCCATTTGGCTGACTTGCTATCAAAGCCTATCGCTCTCAATTTTTCTAGTAGGATGGAGTGGTTGACCGTGTCAAACGCCTTTTGCAGGTCCAACATTACCATCCCGCAGTAGTTCCCCTTGTCCATCTCCCGTTTTATATAATCGGTCAGGTACAGTAAACAGGTGTCAGTGGAGTGTGATTTTCTGAAACCTGATTGGAACTGGTACAGTAGTCTATGTTCAGTCAGGTAGTTGTCTATCTGCTCATATACCAGCCTCTCAATTACCTTTGATATGGAACAAAGGATAGAAACGGGGCGGTAGTTACCTGGATCTAGTCTGTTTCCTTTTTTAAATAGAGGGGTTACCCTAGCAAGCTTGAGTTCTTGCGGGATGTGACCCTGGTTGATGGAGAGGTTGGTGATATGGGCTACAATGGGAGCTATGATGGAAGCAGAGTCTCTGAGAAATCTGGTGGGAATATTGTCATGGCCTGTGGCTTTTGTTGGCTGCAGCATACTGAGCTTTTTCATAACCTCTTCAGTAGTTACTTCAGTCAATTTAAAATCATTTTCACGTACACCGAGTTCCTTATAAAAGGCCTGGATGTGCTGTATGCCATATCGGCCAGAGTGGATCGGCAGTTTGTTCACCAAAGTGGTAGCAACAGTTGTGAAGAAGGTGTTTAAACAATTTGCCACGCTCAATTTGTCAGAGATGATCGTGTTATCTATTTTCAGGTTGAGATTTGTGGTTTTAGTCTTGAGTCTATTATTGTGACCCAGTGTTTTTAAAGACTTCCACAGTTTGAGGATTATTTTTATTTTCCTCAATTTTTTCGTTAAAATAGTTCAGTTTTGCTTTTTTGATAATATTGGTTACTCCATTTCTTAGTGTTTTACAGGTCTCAAAGAGCTGTTCATTTTTAGTTTTTCTGTATTTAGAGAAGCTCTCATTTCTCACTCTGAGAATACTTTCCCTAAGGGGATTGCACTTCCGTGTTCGGTTTGCGCGGCCTGATTGGCCACTGACGTACGCTAGTTTTGCCCCCGGTAAGTTATCTACGACAGTTACGCCCAGCTCGCGCCTGCATTATCCAATTCATCTTTGAAATGAATCATTCCAGCAAAGCAGGCTTCTATTATTCGAATTACTGTTTTAATGGGTATCACAGTAGTAAGTCCTACTGTAGAACATGACATATTAGCATGACATCTGATTTATTAATGCCAATACTAAAGATTAGGGACAAACGCAATTGGCACAAGTGTAAATCATTAGTCACTCAGTTTTAACATCCGACTTAGCTCACCTCATTAGTCTGCTGGCTGTGGATCCTATGGTCACAAGTTCAAATCACTCTTGGTTAAATTTTTACGTTTAATTAATTTATCCACTCTGGTTGGATGGTGTGTATGTATGTATTGTGCTGTATAATTAATGACAATACATTTTAATCAAATCTCATTTTGAAATCGCTACCTGTTGAGTGGATCACCATGGTGCAATGCAATCACCTCCGAAGCTGTCTGCCACTGTCGTGTCCATAGGCAGCGTAGCGATTTCAAAATGAGATTTGATTAGTTCAAGTTTCTTTAATAGTTGTCATACAGAAGTACAGAATACTTTTGTACAAAATGCTTCTTACTGTTGCGCTCCAGAGACTGTGCATGACAAGATAAGTATGAAATAAAAACATAGTAAAAATTAGAAGTAAAAAAAGAGGTCACAGTGTTCAGTTTAGACATATGTACAATGTTCGTAGACGTAGTTACCATACAATATACAATACTGTGCAGTGTACTAATATACAATACTATATAGTGCAAGGCATAAATGGACGAGGTGCAGTTTAGGTACAATTCACAGTAGGTGTACGAGTTGTAGTGCAAATCCTTTATCAATAAATATAAAGTGTAAGTGTGTTTGTGTGATCTAAAGTGTGGAGAGTGGGTGCTGCAGTGAGTTGTTTGTTTGAGTGAGTGTGTGCGTGTGGGTGTGTGTGCTGTGTGCATTTGATGGTTGTTGCATAGTGATTATTGTTCGTTTAGCGATTATTGTTCGTTTAGCAGCCTGATGGCCTGGGGATAGAAGCTCCTTCTGAGTCTTTCTGTGCTCGCCATAAGACTCCGGTATCGCTTGCCTGACGGCAGCAGTTCAAAGAGGCAGTTGTTCGGGTGGCTCGAGTCCTTAATAATTCTCTTAGCCTTCCCCTTGCACCGCTTGTTGTAAATGTTCTGGAGGGTGGGAAGCCCCCCTCTAATTGTGCGTTCGGCTGAACGTGTCACTCTTTGTAGTCTGCTACGGTCTTGTGCAGTGCTATTCCCAAACCAGGAGGTGATGTTGCCGGTCAGGATGCTCTCTATTGTACATGAGTAGAAGTTCCTAAGGATCTTCTGACTGACTTGGAACTTCCTTAGGCGCCTGAGGAAGTAGAGGCGTTGTCGTGCCTTCTTCACAACACTGTCAATGTGTGTGGTCCATGTCAAGTCCTCGGATATGTGGGCTCCGAGGTACTTGAAACTGTTCACTCTCTCAACTGGTGCCCCGTCGATGCTGAGGGGGCTGTAGTCCTTGACCCCCGACCTCCTGAAGTCCACAATCATCTCTTTTGTTTTGCTGACGTTCAGGGAGAGGCAGTTCTCCTGACACCACTGTGACAGGTTCTCTACCTCTTCCAGGTAGGCCCTTTCGTCGTTGGCAGAGATCAGGCCCACCACTACTGTGTCATCAGCAAATTTGATGATGGTGTTGTTGTTCCGCTGTGCTACGCAGTCATGTGTGTACAGGGAGTAGAGGAGGGGGCTCAGAACACAGCCCTGGGGGGCCCCTATGTTGAGCGTGATGGATGAGGAGGTGCAGTTGCCGGCTCTTACCACCTGGGGTCTGCCCGTCAGGAAGTCCAGGACCCACTGGCACAGGTCATAGTTCAAGCCCAGGTCCCTGAGCTTGGCTATGAGTTTGGAGGGGACTATGGTATTGAATGCTGAGCTGTAGTCGATGAACAGCATTCTCACATAGTTCCCCTGCCTCTTGTCCAGATGTGATGCTGCTGTGTGCAGCACATGGGCTATGGCGTCCTCCGTGGACCTGTTGGGGCGATATGCAAATTGCAGAGGGTCCAGGTTGATGGGGAGGGAGGAACAGATGTAGCCCTTCACTAGCTTCTCAAAGCACTTCATGGCTATGGAGGTGAGGGCTACAGGGCGGTAGTCGTTGAGGCAAGCGGGCGTAGATTTTTTGGGTACAGGGATGATGGTGGACTTCTTCAGACAGGTGGGGATGACGGCCTGTTCCAAGGACAGGTTGAAGATGTCAGTGAATACCGGGGCCAGTTGGTCGGCACAGACTTTTAGGACGCGGCCGGGGATGCCGTCCGGTCCTGCTGCCTTCCTGATATCCACTTTTTTAAAGATCCGTCTCACCTCATGCTCTGTTACCCTGAACACTGAGTCTCCATCAGCAGACCCCCCCCCCCCATTGCCGTGGTTTGTAGGCTGGTGTTGTTATTCACAGCCTCAAACCTCGCATAGAAGGAGTTGAGATCATTTGCTAAGGAGATGTCACTGTTCAGTTTGAGGGGGGTTCCTTTGTAGTCTGTCATTGTTCTGAGGCCCTGCCACATGCCTCTAGAGTCAGCCTGTTCAAACTGAAGTTCAACTTTATCCCTGTAACGCCGTTTTGCCTCTATTACTGCTCTCCTGACGTTGTATCTTGCCATCTTGTGTTCTTCCATGTTGCCTGTCACCAGCCCGGTGTTGTATGCTGATGTGCGCACTTTCAGAGCCTCACGGACGGATTTGTCTACCCAGGGCTTTTGATTTGGGTAGATATTAATTTTGGTGGTGGGGATTATTACTTCTACCTGAGTACAGACATAGTCAATCACCGTTTCGGTGTATTCGTTATTATTGGCTGTGTTATCACGGAATACACTCCATTCTGTGCTTCCCAGCACTGCTTGGAGTGACTCCACTGACGTCACGGCCCAACGCTTAACCTCTCGCGAGACCACCGGCGTTCGCTTGAGACTTTGTCTGTACTTTGGCAAAAGAAAGATGGCGGCGTGATCGCTTTTACCGAATGGACTAAGAGCCTGTGACTTGTACCCATTCTTAAATTGCGAGTATACATGGTCTAATATGTTCTCGCCTCTGGTGGGACAGGTCACATGCTGATAGAAATTCGGCAGCACCTTTTTAAGACGCGCGCTGTTGAAATAAAATAAAATGTATTGTCATTATACAGCACAATACATACATATACACACCATCCAACCAGAGTGGATAAATTAATTAAACAGAGACGAGAAATCTCATCGCTGGCACTCAAAGTGTTAAGGCAGAGGGACTGGACAACAGGGTGACATTCACAGGTGTGCAGACTTGAGCATGTGAGGTAAAACATGCACTGGAGAAGGAGCCGCGCCCACAGGAAGCAGAGATTGAGGGTGTGACAAAAATAATCGTTAGATTAGTCGACTAATAATAAATTAGTATAGCAACAGTAACAGTGTATTGCACTAACAAAGCTACCTAGCATGTCCTATATGCTCTGTAAATAACTATGTACAGATACCGAGATGTCACACCATGTTACCTGTTACCTGTTTATTGCACAATGGTGTTTTTATTGGATTCTATTATATGTTGTACCACTGTATTGCACATCGTTGCGGGCAAGACCACCCGCATTTCATTGTATACTTGTATGCCGTGACAAATAAAACTCTTGACTTGACTTGACTAATCGAATGACAAAAATAATAGTTAGATTAGTCGACTAATCGAAAAAAGAATCGACAGATTAGTCGACTACCAAAATAATCGTTAGTTGCAGCCCTACTATGGGGAGTGAGTTTAGTTGCAGGAACCCTTAACGTCCACAGCCACTTCACACTGTCCATCGTGACTGTGGATAGACACGCGGTACCTCCGTTACACTCACCCCCCTAAACTCACTCCACCCAGGGCATCCGGGTCACTGGGCACCACTGAAACCGGTCTCATTTGACATGCCCTGAGTTGGAGTTGAACCCCGGTCTCCCTCGCCGCGGGCGACATCGCAGACCCCTATACCAAGAGGTGAACTCTGGATGCCTCTGGGGAGTGAGTTTACTTGCAGTACCACTTAACGTCCACAGCCACTTCACTACACTGTCCATCGTGACTGTGGATAGACACGCGGTACCTCCGTTACATGCGTGTGTCAGAAAGGGAGATCATAGACATGAGAAGGCTGTATTTTGTGCATATGTGTACAAGTTGCAAGGGGGGTGGGGTAGTGTGTGTAGAGAGATATTAGAGCCATATGGAATCCGCGTTCACGGAATCGCGGAATTGAGCAATAAAAATGGAATCAACTGTAAAAAAAATAAAAATATATATTTTTTTATGTTGTGGGACTTGTACAGCACTTTGTTCAACTTTGTCAGTGCTGTAAAGTTTAAACCTTTTTAAATCTTAGACAAACAAAACACTTTGCTTTCATGAAATATTGTAAGCCGTCATTTGAGGCTTTATAAAAGCAGCACAATGAACACAAATCTGTCAGTGCCGAGTCCGACCTCATCTTAAATAACAAACAGCATTGCTTGTTGTAGTTAACAAAGAGAGGCAGAGTTGATTTTGCAAAAAAAAAGAATTGTGAACGCTTCATTTAGTGCAGAAAACGGATCGGAAAAGCGGCAAAGTAAACACAATCGAGGGTAAATTTCTTCAGTGCATCACAATGCCAAAGAGCTGCTGTGTTACGTTTTGTACTAATAAGTTATAACTAAATCAAAATCGCAAGTTTTATATAATTTACCAGCTGAGGCATCACAGAGGAAAAGTGGCTGGTGGCCATAAAGAGGGCACACGTAGATGCAGACGGGAGAGTCCATCAAAGCAGACACTGGTCCCCCAAGTCAAATCATACGTGTATCTGCTCTACCCATTTCATAACAGGTGAGAATAAGGAACAAATATTATAACTAGGGATGGGTACCTTTCACATTTGAACCGATACCGGTACCGGTACCGGTACCTGTGAATCGATACCGGTACCCAACGGTACCTTTTTTCGGTACTTTAGTCTCAAGAAATTTAATTTACCTACCTCAGCCGTAAAAAAAAAATCCAAACTTCAAATAACTACAATTTCGACAGTTTTCGGCTTGTCATTGCTCCGACTGCTTTGTTGTTGAATCAAGTCAAATCCTAGGTAAGCATATATTGTGCGTGTGAACGTTGACATGAAAAGAAAAAAGTAAAAAAAAAAAAAAATTTAAAAAAAATTAAAAAAAATTATTTAAAAAAAAAAAAAAATCGGTTTCTCACTTGATTCGGTACTCGGTATTACCGACGTGTTTCGGTTCGGTACCTCAAAAGTACCGAATTCGGTACCCATCCCTAATTATAACGTAAATGTATTATTGGCTGTGAGGCTGTAAACAGCAGATAAATGTTAGCTGCTAGCTGTGGTATCTAGGGCTGTCTTAAATACTTCGAAGCTTCGTTCGATGGCACAAGCTTCGAACATTAAAAAAAAAATCAAAGTATAAAAAAAAAAAAAAAAAAAAAATTACTTCGTGTGTGTGTGTGTGTGTGTGTGTGTGTGTGTGTGTGTGTGTGTGTGTGTGCATGGGGCCATTGGGTGGGGCCGGGGGACAAATACGCTGGAGGAAAGTAACCCAGCTCAGCACTGCCCAAATTATATCATCACTATTGCCTGTTTGAAGGATATCATCCTCAAACACATATACACCACCTACACGTAGGGCTGGGCGATATGGCCTAAATATGATATCACGATATTTTCTGACCTTTCGGCGATACACAATACACATCACAATGTTTTTCTTTTTTACCCCAAACAATTCATTATGAGGCTTACCAAGACAGTATTTGAGTTTGCAAGCTAACATTAAAGACAAAATAAAATACCCATGCATTTAGCATTTTTATATTAGATTTAGATTATTAGATTATATATTGCATATGAGATATTATATGATTTAGATATGAAATATGATGAATTGAAAATGGGGGACCCTGATGTAAACGAGACTAAAGTCTTTCTCTGGTCTGCATCCCCTTAACAATTGTATGTATTGAGCTGTACTGTACCCATTCTGCAATATGTTAAAGTTTTAAATCAATCAATCAATAAATAGCATTTTAGCATTTTTATGAAACTACTGTATATATGTATGTCTCTAAATGTTTTGATGAATTGAAAATGGAGGACCCTTATGTAAAAAAGCCGAAAGTCTTTTTCTGGTCTTCATCCTCCTGTACTGTATTGTACCCATTCTGCAACCTTTTAATACAGTTTTCATTCATTTATTCTGACGGAAACATAATCATTTTGATTGACAGTCGAGTCTGCCAATGACGTCACACCGCTTGCACCCGCCCTGCTGTTCTTAGCACCAATCGGCAAGCGTTATTTTTTTTTGACTTCCTGAATGTCCCGTGTGCTGAACATCAACAAAGCTACTAACGTTAGCTCCCCGCGGCCGTCGAGTAGGAGACCAGTGCTTCACAGGATGACTAAATGAGGCATAATGATTTTACTACAACGAATGTTATAATAAAAGCCTTTCCATACATCTGTCTAATTGAAAACTTTATTAACAGACCGCAGAATGGGCATATCTCAGCACAGGCTGAGATATGAACGAGTAACGTGTGGACAGATTGACGCGACACAATCCTCTTGGGCAAAACATCACGATATCCACGATACGTTGAAAAAGTGTATCGTTAATGAACTGTACCCGATATTTATATAATATCGTCATATCGCCCAGCCCTACCTACACGCCTATTCTCAGTCCTTGCCCCACAATGGTGGAATGAACTACCCACCCCAGTTAGGACAGCCGAATCCCGTCCAATCTTTCGCCGTCGACTAAAGACGCACTTCTTCAACCATTATCTGAAATAAAATTTAAAAAATAAAATTTAAAAAATCTAACCCTAACTAACCTTACTGTCATGCACTTGTCCTAATAAACTAACCTACACTGTAACACGCAACACTTTGATGAATATTGTTACTCAGCTGTATCCTTCCTGATGACCTGTCGTACAGAACTTGTAAGTCGCTTTGGATAAAAGCGTCAGCTAAATGACTAAATGTAAATGTGAATGTAAATGCCTTGTAGAATTCCACACATAAGAAAGAAAGATACTGGGATGAATAAACAAAATAGGAAATAAAATGTAGAAATGCATGCAATACATAAATAAATATGAATCTCCATATATGAAATAGAACATTTAGATAAGGTGCTACTGAGATGTTTTGGTGAGTTCTTTGTTTTTTTGTGGAAGTAGCCCTTCTTAAAAATGCATGAACATTCACTGATAATTGGTCTGTAGTGGAGTCTACAAGGTCTACATTGCCGGACCTTGTAGACTGACATAATTCTGTGCATAGTTTAGTCTACACAGGCCATATTTCAAATAATCAAAATCTTACTTCATTCATCTTAAACATTCTTGATTTGGGGGATTGGTAGTTCCCATGAAATCTGAAGTTGTTCAAACGACAACAGCGATCCACCTTGAATTAAATCACACAGCCGTGTTGGCTGCGTCACAGTCACGAAAGGGGCTACTTAATTCATTAATCCAATCCACTTTATTTATTGAGCACATTTAAAAACAACAAAGTTTACCAAAGTGCTGTACAAGTCCCACAACATAAGATATATAAAAAAAATATATATATATATATATAAAAAAAATAATCAATTAATTAATTTTTTAATTAACACTTTGGCTGCCGGAGGTTAAATTCATGATATACCATCTGTTGCCAGCTCTATTTGTCTATGGATAAGTTCCCCTTCTTTGCAGAGCTATAACCTTTTAAATCCTACTGCTAAAT
Source organism: Notolepis coatsorum (assembly GCF_963971535.1). Lineage (NCBI taxonomy): Eukaryota > Metazoa > Chordata > Actinopteri > Aulopiformes > Paralepididae > Notolepis > Notolepis coatsorum. Next base: position 1,949,039 of record NC_140176.1, on the reverse strand, counting down.
TGCCATTATTAGGGCCCATTCAAAGTCCTATATGTATTGTTCATTGTGTAGCAACGTTAAACTTTTTCATTCACATATTCATAGTAAAATATGGTCTAAAGTATAAGTATGTTTTTATCGTTTTCTGCAGCTTTCTTCAGAACGTGATTTATAGCTCCAAATGCATTATATTGATGATGAAATACAGTTTGGTAGGAATCTGTGCGAGAAGAAAAATTTCAACTGGATGTACTTCTAGAATGATCTACGTATGATCTGATGATGACCGGATGGGCGGGGGATCGTTTATAATTCCGTGGGCAGCGTTAGATGATTCATCCAGAGTGGGTCATATGTTCATCAGAGCAGTTTATATCAAACACGTTCAAAAATAACGCTGAATCTTACCGTATCTTCCTCGCGCCGTTGGACGATCAGCGTGGTGTAGACCGTTTTCGATTATGGGATGTTTATCCTGAAGAACCATTTCCAGGTTGTATACTACTATATACGTCCAAATAACGTTGTTTATTGAGTTAGGGCGAGCGATTGATCATCCAGTGTGTTGAGATGGAGTCCGGCTACCGATCGCGAGTGCCCGGAGCACATAGGATGAGCACTTCCTGTTTGGCGATCGGCCACCAGATGGCGCTCTCAAACCGTTAAACAGTTGATGGGAGCTCACCAGTACATCTCAGGGCTCCGGAAAGAAAATATGATTTCGATCACAGATTTTTTAAATATTGATATCAAAGACGAGTTACGGCGTCTTCGGCAACTTGAGCATGGCGGGGAAGGACGCCTAAAAACGTCTTCCGGCAGCCAAAATTATTTCCTCGAAATAAACATGAAACGTGGTCGCAAAGTTTCGATATATCGATTTTCCAAGCTTGGATATGAGCACACGCACTAACAACCAATCAGTGAAGGAGATGGCCGACAGCGGAAGGAGATGTAGAGCTCAAGTAGCAAACGAGGCTGGCTAGGATAATTAGCTTGCACGGCGCTATTTTATAGTTTACCTGCCGAGTTGGTGTGTGTTTTGAATTCTGAGGGTAACTGTTATAGTAGTGTGGGGCATACGGTGGACGTCGTTGCAATGTATTGGGGCGGAACAGAGTATTTTATGGTCATATTTAGTACATTGTCATGGAATACACCGCTTGGAAACGAGGCTGGCTAGGATAATTAGCTTGCACGGCGCTATTTTACAGTTAACCTGCCGAGTTGGTGTGTGTTTTGAATTCTGAGGGTAACTGTTATAGTAGTGTGGGGTATACGGTGGACGTCGTTGCAATGTATAGGGGCGGAACAGAGTATTTTAGTAGGGATGCCCCGATCGATCGGCGACCGATCGTTATCGGCCGATAATCAGTATAAATATGCGATCGGGGAATTCCGATAATTAGTCATATTCGCCGATCGCGGAAACTGATCAAGTGGATATCTCACTCGCTTGTCTCAGACGCACAGGACCTGCAAACTGCTCCTCCTCCCTAGCCCCGCCCGTACCCGTGTAGAGTTTGTAAACACAGAGGAGGCGGACCTCCTCTGCTGAGTCTAGATAGTGCATTCGACCTGAGCTAACGTTAGCTACCTAGCTATTAGTGTTGTCAAAAATATCGAAGTATCGATACATATCGATACTGAATATTTAAAACGGCTTCGATACTCATTTCCCGAAGTACCGATACTTTCTGCAGTATCGGTACCACTACCAGCTGGCTTGCTCCCGCAAGTTGTTGACAGACAGACGCGCTGCCAGAGCGCCCTTCCGCCTCCTCCTCCTCCTCGCTCAGAGCAACAGACACAAGCTGCTGCAGCAGCCTCCTCCCTCTCACAGCCGGGCAGCGCAGCCCTGTCTTCAGTTTGTAAACAACGCTATTATTAGCTAACGTTAGCTGTCGTGGCTATCGTTCTGGGAGCTAACGTTAGTAGTACTAGGCTGGTGCGGGCTAACTGGCTATCGTTCTGGCAGCTAACGTTAGTAGTACTAGGCTGGTGCGGGCTAACTGGCTATCGTTCTGGCAGCTAACGTTAGTAGTACTAGGCTGGTGCGGGCTAACTGGCTATCGTTCTGGCAGCTAACGTTAGTAGTACTAGGCTGGTGCGGGCTAACTGGCTATCGTTCTGGGAGCTAATGTTAGTAGTACTAGGCTGGTGCGGGCTAACTGGCTATCGTTCTGGCAGCTAACGTTAGTAGTACTAGGCTGGTGCGGGCTAACTGGCTATCGTTCTGGCAGCTAACGTTAGTAGTACTAGGCTGGTGCGGGCTAACTGGCTATCGTTCTGGCAGCTAACGTTAGTAGTACTAGGCTGGTGCGGGCTAACTGGCTATCGTTCTGGGAGCTAATGTTAGTAGTACTAGGCTGGTGCGGGCTAACTGGCTATCGTTCTGGCAGCTAACGTTAGTAGTACTAGGCTGGTGCGGGCTAACTGGCTATCGTTCTGGGAGCTAATGTTAGTAGTACTAGGCTGGTGCGGGCTAACTGGCTATCGTTCTGGGAGCTAATGTTAGTAGTACTAGGCTGGTGCGGGCTAACTGGCTATCGTTCTGGGAGCTAACGTTAGTAGTACTAGGCTGGTGTGGGCTAACTGGCTATCATTCTGGGAGCTAACGTTAGTAGTACTAGCAGTTAGCTCCCTTAGCTTAGCTGGCCACCGTTATAAATACTGCATGGAAACGGAGTAACGTTAACGTGTAAACGTTATGTCGAGGTCATACAATACTACAGTCGACATAAGGTTAACGTTACCCCGTTTCCACCAAGTGTTTAAATAGCAGCAATCTTGTTGAAAATGTAACATTACTAAAATGCTCCGAGCATAGCCTCTCTCTCTCTCTCTCTCCATCTACCGCTACCTCTCTCTCTCTCGCTCTCTCTCTCTCTCTCTATCTACCGCTACCTCTCTCTCTCTCTCTCGCTTGCTCTCGTTATCTTTAAATAAAAACTGTTACTAACTGTTCAGTTTGTGAGGTACATGCAACACAGATTACAGTGTTTACATCTGTCTGCTTGAGAAAATACCATGTTCTGCATTTGCAATAAAAATGATTGAAGTGAGATGAACAGTTATTTTTAAATGTGTGATCTAAAGATAAACAAAGGGTTTTAAAAGTGTTATATTTATCTTCTCTTATAGTACCAGACTCGAAGCTGAGGAGAATCAACCAGCAACAAAAGCTAAATTTGTTAAAAAAAAAATATATATATATATATATATTTTTTTTTTTTTTTTTTGGGTATCGAAATGGTATCGAAGTATCGATACTTTTCAAGGTATCGTATCGAAGTCGAAATTCCAGTATCGTGACAACACTACTAGCTATTGTTACTGTTTAAACAAAATTACCCAGTCAACTATTCACTTTTAGTAGGCATTGTCTAACGGTATTTAGCCGGCTAGCTACTGATAGCTCCGGATATCAACAAATGCCCCAGAAGTCTAGTGGTCCATGTTGATATCTCCGTTAGCTTGCGTTAGCTGACGTTAGTTCACCGTTCAAAACGAAATGTCCGATTGAACTAAATAGTTGTCTTAACGTCATCTAGCCGGCTAGCAGTAGCTACAGATAGCTCCTGATATCAATGTCTTATATCAATGTCTTATCAATGTCTTATAACATCTAGTCGGCCAGCTACCGATAGCTCCTGACATCAACAAACGCTCCACAAAGTCTAGTAGAGACGTGTATGCTACCTGTTAGCTCACGTTAGCGCAAGTTAGTTCACCGTTCAAAACGAAATGTCCCATTGAACTAAATAATTCACTGAGGCGTTGTATTAACGTTATATATCCGGCTAGCAGTAGCTACAGATAGCTCCTGATATCAATGTCTTATAACACTGATTCGATGCGTATTCGAGCTGAGGGCTTGCTGAGCACAGTTAAGTAACGTTATGCCAATAGGGTCCAGGTGCAGCGCCGGAGAATTCTGGCCGTAGCTCTGCTCGAGGCTACTCGAGTATAGGTCCAGGTGCAGCTCCGGAGAATCCTGGCCGTAGCTGGAGGCTACTAGAGTACACACAGACAGTGGAGCTTGTTGCGTGGTGGCGATGTCTCGCAGATAATACAAGTACAAGTCTAATTATATAATATATATATTTTATTAAAAAAAAAAAAAAAAAAAAAAAAAAATGTATATAAAATAATTTTTAATTTCTTTTTAATCAAAAACGATCGGTATCGGATCGGTATCGGCCGATATGGCTCACGACGATCGGTATCGGTGGCAAAAAACGTGATCGGGGCATCCCTATATTTTAGGGTCATATTTAGTACATTGTCATGAGATACTCCGCTTGCTCTGGCTAACTGCTAAAGTGCGCGGACTGATGACGACATCAACTCGACTCTCGAGACATTCACAGCAGCAAAACAAGTCTATTAATAGCCCGTCCATCGGCGCCGGGCATAAGAAGTTAATTAAACTTGACAGACATTATATCGACGATAATTATCGATGTCGAGTTATATGAAAATAATTTTATAATTTTATCGCGATAACGTTTTTGGCCATATCGCCCAGCCCTATCAGAGAGAGAATCGTGTTTGCCACTAATTCAGCAAGAGTGAGGCAGAAGCTACTCTGCTACGGTCCAGACTTAACGCTGGAGAAGACGATTGCCATCGCAAGATCACATGAAGTTTCACAGCAACAACTAAAAACAATGGAGTGTGCGACTGTGAGTGGAGCTAATCAGTCTGTCCACGCAGTTAGCAGCAAGAGACCATTCAAACCGAACCAAGCACGGTATGGTCGCAAAACAGTAAGCAAGGCTGACGTTAGGCCTGCCACGATAACACATTTTGCTGGGCGATTAATTGCCCCCGAAAATATCGCGATAAGCGATATTATTGCGACCGGTTAGAGAATTTTTTTTGAGAAATTTATTTCCCAAAACTTTTATTTTGAAGCCCACCGCTCCGTCTTTTCCGGTTTTAGACTTTTATTTTGAAGCCCACCGACCGGACCGGAAGTATTGTTGTGATTATCCTAAGCAGAACATATGAGCCGACAACTTGTCTCGTCCCATTGTTTTTGAGCTAATAACAAATGTTGAGATTGTTGGTGAACAACTAACTTTAGGTTAGTTTTAACGTTAGCTACTAACGTTAGATGCAGCTACTACAGGCAATCAACGATGAGGAGGAAGCGTCAAAGCAGTATATAATAGAATAGCTGTGGTGCGTAAGCACTGCAGCACGACTCGAAACTACCGGAGTGTTATAATAAATTAATTCATGTTTAACTTGTCCCCGTGTCCAGTCCTTTGACTAGCCCCACCCGTTCATTGTAAACAATGATGCATGTAATTGTATTAACGTTATTCTGTGTTGTACTTGTAGCTATGCTATACGTTGTATTTCGTTTGTTAGTTATTTAGCTAATGTTGTTAGCATGGAATGAGAATCAACGCTCTATCTTTCATCTTTATTTAGCAGTCCAGTTTCTCCGGGCAGTAGCGAGTAACTACTTGGGTCTAAAAATAGCTAACGTTACACTACAAATAATGCTACTTGGTTAAAAGGAGCAACACTATTGAGAAATGTAGTTAAGCTGTGGCGTTGCCCCACGGAGCTCCCGTGCTGTACTCTAGTAACGTCAGCGGCCCGCCTCCCAACACGGACAGTGACTGACAAGCGGCACTGGTTCCGCCTCATTAAAACAAACGCGCAAATAGCAATTAATCGCGCCCGTCAAAATCATTGCATTAATTTTAATTATCGCAGCAATTAATCGATTTATTGCTTATCGCGGCAGGCCTAGCTGACGTCATGCAGGAAGACTGTGTGGAGCATGCGGGAGAGAGCACAGCCGTGCTGAGGAATGTCCAGCTAAGGGACGTCAATGTAATAACTGCAACAAATTCAACCACTTTGCCAGGATGTGCAGGTCAGCACCACAGCGACGTCAGATCAAGCCACAGGCAAAGAGGATGCTGCTATATCTGACACTGGTAGGGATGGGAATTGATAAGATTTTATCAATACGATTCCATTATCGATTCTGCTTATCGATTCAATTCTTTATCGATTCCCTTATCGATACCTGATCAATTTCTAATTTAAATAAATAAATTGGAAATGCAACAGAACTAAGCTGGTTAGAATAACAACATGCAACTTGACATTTCTGATTGTCATTTATTGTTGAGCCCCCAAGTCAGAAAAATACAAAAACTGTACAAAATAAAACATTAACTATAGCCTACACTTAAATAAAATAATGTATTTGAGATTCTCTTAAAATGTATTTATTTTTTTATTCTTAAACTAATTTAATCTATTGAATAACAGGCCGTTATTCCTCTGACTTGTGTCTCACACACACACCACCCCCCCCCCCCCCCCCCCCCTCCCTCCCCGGGCCCCTGTCCTGTAAGGTATTGGCTTGTGTTGCTACACAGACACATTTGTATGTTGCACCACGGTACTGCCTGGCTTACAGACTAGTAAACAAACACTCCGTCTCTTATTATATGTGAACTAAAGAGTACAAGGTTTACACAACAGCCCCCACCCGCTGTTTTATTGTATAATAGATAAGGAGATGGGGAATCTATATAAGCTCAATCTGTTAAAACAGTTACAAATCCTAGGGGAGGACTTGGAAAAATGGATGAACCTCCCTCTCACCTTACTAGGCCGAATTAATGCTATAAAAATGAATGTCCTGCCAAAGTTTCTTTATATATTTCAGTCCCTCCCAATCCAAGTCCCTTCTAAATTTTTCTCCTCCTTGGACGGATTGATCAGACGGTTTATATGGCGTGGTAAATCCCCAAGGATCGCCTTAATTAAACTTACTTTAGACTATACAAAGAGAAGACTGAAACTTCCTAATTTTAGATTGTATTACTTGGCGGCACAAGCCAGATTTTTGGCTCAAATGTTTGAGGGGGACCTCTCAGCCTCATGGTTGAACATTGAATGTCTAGACATTAACGAGACCACCCCGTCTGATACCTTGTACAAATGGGACGTGAAATCAATTAAGACCATCACCCAGAACCCCTTCATGATCCATTCAGTCCAAACCTGGTTAAAATTACAAAAAAAAATCAGACACAATAGCCCTCTATCACCTAAAACCCCCCTATGGGGAAATAGGCTTATACCTATCTTATACCGGAATAGAGACTTTGAGTCCTGGCCTTTACAAGGTATCACTCGACTGGAACATTGTTATGAAAATTAGGTTTTTATGTCCTTCCAGCAAATGAAAGAGAAATATCAACTTCCTGGAAGAGATTTCTTTAAATACCTGCAACTGAGAGATTTTGTGAGGGTTAACACTCAAGGTCAATGGAAACTACCAGAAAAATCTCCCATTGAAAGTCTTTTTCATAATGATCAAAGGATGGTGAGAACCATCTCTCAAGTCTATAACACCTTACTACCCTCTCTGCCGACCACTGAACCTGATAGGTTCAGGACTAGATGGGAGAGAGATTTAGACACAAAAATTGATCCAGGCCTCTGGGAGGACCTATGTAAAGATGGGGTCACATACACACTAAATTCAAGATAGACTGATTCAATTCAATTTTCTGCATCAGGTCTATTTTACCCCCTCCAAATTACATGGGTTCAACTCTAGTATCTCGTCCCTCTGTTTTAAGTGTGGCCAGGAGGAGGGCACGTTCCTTCACTCCACTTGGCATTGTATCAAACTGCAAAGTTTCTGGGAGCGGGTCTGTGAGGCTATAGCACAAATTCATAATATAACATTTCCGACTGATCCCGAAATATGCCTCCTTGGTAACTTTACAAACTCAAACCTTACACGCAGTCATTCCATCAAGCTTACAGAACTCCTCCTGGTTATTGGCTTATTGCCAAAAAATTTATTGCAACAAAATGGAAGTCAGATATCCCTTTGCCATTTGGGATGTGGCTTTCAGAGGTGAAGAGCTGTATCCCTCTAGAAAAGGTGACTTATTCACTAAGGAATAAGGATCATTTCAATAAAATTTGGCAGCCTTTTCTGGACTATCTTGGAGATCTCCCACCCGACTTGACTGAATGACCTTCTCATTGATCTCTCTAGTAGCTCCATTCTGGTAAAGATGTGTTGAGGACATCCTGTATCTCTCAATGTCTCTGAAAATATTGTTATTTTTTGTTCTGTTTTTTTTGTTGTCGTTTGTTTCTGTTTTCCTGGTGCGTTTCTTTACATATGTAGGGACCTCTATCACTTTATCCCACATATTTACAACCATTAACCATAGGCGTATATAGGCACCCACATATAGTTGTTGTTATTGTTGCTGTTATTACTGTCCTGTAATTGTCTCAGTATTGGCATTTGTGTATGTTTTGAATAATGGAAAATCGAAATAAAATATATAAAAAAAAAAGGGGGGATGTGGTATCCTGGAATAATGGTTTCACCCATAATGTTGGTTTAGCCCAGACTCATGTTAATGACGTCAGATACGGTGCCCGCTAGTTGGATGTATGCAAGTTAACCCAAAGTGTGGAAGTAAAGAACCTTCAGCTATATTGTCATATTTCTGCTAGACACTAACTGACTAAGAGTGACAGCCAGAACAGAAACATTACACTAGCTACTTCGCCATATAGTCCATTCTCAGTGTATACATGTGCACTGGAGGCTTCAAGTAGCCTATGCCTTTTTCATGTGTTACTACTTTTTAAAAACAGAGCTCACTTTTGCTGGTTGGTTGTCCCCAAAACTAAGATGGCGGCGGTCTCGTGACGTCAGAGTGTCTTGTGTGTGTATGTGTGTGTTAGAAAGAGAGTAGTTGAGCCTTGTGTAGAAAGAGAGTAGTTGAGCCTTGTGTGATCTAATCTCCTCCATACTCATGTGTATAAAGTGATGCCAGCCCCCTCAGTCTCTCTGATCATGTTAGTACAGTAATTGATTGATTGATTGAAAACTTTATTAACAGATTGCAGAATGGGTACAATACAGTACAGCTCAATACACACAATTGTTAAGGGGATGCAGACCAGAGAAAGATGTTCGTCTTGTTTACATCAGGGTCCCCCATTTAACTAGGCTGCACTAGTCTCTCTGATCATGTTAGTACAGTAACTAGGATGCACTAGTCTCTCTGATCATGTTAGTACAGTAACTAGGCTGCACAGCCGACAAACATAGTTGCTGCTTAAACAATATCAAGGTAAGATGGCGGACGGTTATCCCATGATTTATGGCGTAATGTCGCATCTAATGTTTTATTTATGGCAGCACCGCTGGTCTAACTGTTGGGTACATTATTATTAAGGGTTAGGCAATTGTGAAATACCGTAATCACAAACGGGAACATATTGATCAAAGAATAATGTCCAAAGGACCTTCTGATTAAACAAACCTGCTTTGTGTTTCTTCATCTCACTTTCACAACACTCTGAAGTTTACGGCCAGTCTCGACTCCTCCTTAGTTCAGATGTGTCTCCACCAGCAGCTGCAGTTAGTCCGTTCTTTACACGATCACTGCATCTAGATCTGTTCAGAGAGTTAACGTTAGAGATTAGCAGCATTAGCTCGTTATAGCCACAGACAACGAGGTGAAGGATGGAGGGTGGTGCCCCTGGTGGCTAGGACGAGACATTGCATGGCATTTCCGTATTTCCTGGTGACGTCAGGGAGGGCTGGACCAATCAGCTACGTGTGCGTCACGCGGCACCCCACGCCCCGCCCCTTTGGAAATAAACAGCCAATAGCTGCCTCACAAGGGGAAAGCATGTGACCGCGACAGACCGCGCGCTGATTGGCGGAGAGGGGACGTCACTCAACATTGGTCCTAGCCCCTCCCCCCTGACCAGGCTCGGTTGAGACGTGCGGTTGGAGAGAGTGCGAGAGAGAGGGATGAGATGAATGAATGAATGAATGAATGAATGAATGAATGAATGAATGAATGAATGAATGAATGAATGAATGAATGAATGAATGAATGAATTATGAATGAATGATGAATGAATGAAAACTTTATTTAACAGATTGCAGAATGTGTACAATACAGTACGGCCCAATACACAATTGTTAAGGGGATGCAGACCAGAGAAAGACGTTTGTCTTGTTTACATCAGAGTCCCCCATTTTCATTCATAGTGACATTTATGACATACACAACATACATGACATTTATGGCATAGGGACATACATGACATACAGGTATTTAGTACTGTTACATTTGTGACATACGATATGCAAATATACAGTACTGTTACCCATAGATCCTGACAGAGTATATGATGGGGAGGGGACTGTACATTAGGAGGGGGTGGGTGGGTGGGAGAGAAATACATGCGGTGGGGAGGAGACTATCTATTAGGAGGGGGTGGGGGGGTTTGGACATTTACGTGGCCAGTTTCGAATTGCAGCCTCCCATAGGTGCTCTTTAAGAGCGGTTTTGAATGTGGGTAGGGATTCACATTCCTTTACAGCTTTGGGTAGGGTGTTCCACATTGATGTGGCATAATTGCGAAACGTGTTTAGTCCCTTGTTTGAGCCGAATCTGGGTTTAACATGATTTGTTGAGCTTCCTCTGGTGTTGTGGTCGTGTTATTCACTGACCTTGATTTGATTGATTGTATGTCATAAATGTCCTGATGAATTGAAAATGGGGGACCCCGATGTAAACAAAACGAAAGTATTTTTCTGGTCTGCATCCTCTTAGCATTGTACCCATTCTGCAATCTGTTAATACGTTTTCAATCAATCAATCAATAAGAAGGACAACCATAAGCATCCTTCCTCCAGAAATCAACCAATCCTGGGCACTCCCATACCATATGGAAAAAGGTACACAAGGCGTTTTTGTGTGCACAAAGCGCTTTTAGGTGATGGTATGGCTTTCTTTATGTAATATGCATGGAGTAAAGTATGTCCTATGTATAAAATCAAAATGGATGACTTGGTGGTTGGGAATTCTGGAGGATAGCAAAATGTTTTGCCAGATTAATAGCCCATTTAGACTGCTGCTATTGAATGGTATATCCACACTGGCACACTCTATCAATGGGTAGAGGCTTTGAAGAAGTCTTTGCCAACATGGCGTAAACCGTTGAGACCGTCACCAGACCCCTGGGTCTGGTAAATATTGTGTGAAATGGTTGGGTACCTAATTGACTATCCCAAGGTACAACATTGCTGTGCGCAATAGAAGCTAGAAGAAAGTGCCAGGTGAATTAAAGTGTTTCTGAATGTCTTGGAATGAGCAGAGACCCTCTACCCCAAACAAATCAACAAGTGTAAGAACTCCCTTATTACACCACTGGGGGGCAGTATTGGACGCCTCCCAACTGGAGACCAGTGTTATCATGGGCGATTGAAGGTACAAATTTGGTGTCATTTTCCTGAGATTTTCTGCAAGACTGCGAACTGAGATTAGCTCAATAATGATGGAGCCAAATTAGTTTTTTGATTGTTTGATAGATATATTGGAATAGATTACAATTTGTAATTGTAACCTATGAGGGCCGTACAGAATTTCCCTCTATATAGGGTGCCAGGACACCAATAGTACCATTGGAAGGTTGGTAGTCCCGATCCACCTTCACCTTTTTCCCTCTGGAGGGTTGAAAGTTTGAGTCTGCCAGAGGGAGCATGGAGCTGAAAACGCTAATTTGTGGAAGAATATTAATTTTAATATATGAAAAAGATAATGGAATTAGAGGGGATAACCCTGCATGGACTATAACGCATATTATTATGACCATCCTCTGCACCTTTGTGTATACGGTTTACTTTGTCATATTTTATATTGCTTATATTGATTGTAACTTATATTATGACCAATAGGGTATACAGACCATCATCTGCACCTCTGTGTATATGGTTTATTTGATTAAAATTGTATATTTAGATTTAATTCGTTTATTGCCTATATATATTACTCTCCTATTACCGTGAGCATTATCTGTACCCCTCCTGCTGCTATGACGACTGAATGTCCCAAAGGGGATCACTAAAGGAATATCCTGTCCAGTCCAGAGGATAGAATGTTTTCCCCTCTGCATGGGTGAGACCGGTTTGCTGCCATCTCCACAGTGACCTCTTTGAAGTGTAAGAGAAGGGGAGCCATGTTTTTATTTACTTGAAATAGTGCATGTATGGCTGTGTATGACAGTATACTAAAGTAACTATATCAGACATTACAAGTTCTGCAATAAGGTCAACCTAAGGTCAGTCTGTCTACTTCAAAGACACGAAACAGCAAACACACACACTTTCTATAGGCCTATAATGGGGAAATGGCAGATTAGAGTGGTGAACAGTAAAAATGACAAACTTTACTATTTTTCTCAAAGATGAAACCCTAACATTACAGAATGCATGATTATTATTTGTAATGGCTATGAGATTAAAACATGTGGTTTTAATAGGCGTTAATTGGACATTTCTGTCCTCAAATGACTTAAGAATTATTACAGAATTGTAAATCTGCTACACAAAAACGAATAATGCATCAAAGTCAATATTTTGTCTAATCTTTGACATATCCAAGACTGATGAGACCGGTGGTTGCTCTCTAGTGGTTAATGTAGCGCAGTACTGGAGGCAAGCGCTACCGGAGTCTCATGGCCAGTACAGAGAGACTCAGAAGGAGCTTCTATGCAGTGGCGGCCGGTGGGTCCTTCGCCACTAGGGGCGCTATACCAAACATTTTGCAAAGTGCAAACATGTACAGTACAGTACCACGCAACACTCATGGCAAGACGTGAGCGATTCGACTCACGCTCACGGCAATGAATCGGCTCTTATGAACGAGTCGCTCAGCTGTTACTACAACAACACACAACCAGTCAAATAAAGTATAGTCTAGACTCTAATTCACAACTTGAAACACAATATATAAATAGAAAAGTTAGAAACAAAACTCGCCCGTCTACAAACACAGGCAGATCTCTCCCTCTCTCCTTCTCTCTCTCACACACAGCGCGACGTGGAATCGATTCGTTACACAATCAGACCTATTATATACCAAGAATAACTTCAGTATGAGTACAGGGCTGTACACATATTTTGCATATTGTTAAACGAGCCAAGGCTAGCTATTAAACTATCGATATGAATCGAAAATCTGGGACCCTGATGTAAACAAGACAAACGTCTTTCTCTGGTCTGCATCCCCTTAACAATTGTGTGTATTGAGCCGTACTGTATTGTACCCATTCTGCAATCTGTTAATAAAGTTCTCATTCATTCATTCATTCAAACATAGACGATATTGAACAAGCCATAATCCACGTATTTTCAATCCGAGAGAGCTGCAGTAGTTAAATCAATGAGCCATCGACATAGTCAGTGTGGTAAGTAACGTTATTATTGCATCCAAGATTGATACACGGCTGGCTAGGCAGTTGGTAGTCATAGTCTTGTGTTATAAAATAAATAAACAATCAGCAATGTCTCGCTTCATGAATGGCCAGCAGTAGTACTGCTCCTAAAAAAAACTATTTACAAACGTTAACGTTAAGCACACAGAGAGAGAGAGAGAGAGAGAGAGAGAGAGAGACTCACTGTTTAGTTGAAACGTCCAGGGCAGGAGAGCTTGATAAACGTGTATAATCCGCCATATAGCTTGTTAGCCAAGTGTTAGCTGAGCTCGCGACGTTAGCACAACACTCAACAAGTACATTCCTTTGTCCATTTCCGCTCGAACAGACTGCAAACTACCTGGCGTTCTATCGCCATGCTCTAAGACAAACTCTAACCTTAACCAACTTTGAAAGAGTGCCTAAGCTTAACAGTCTAAAGAACTTGCAGTCACGGCACGCTCGTCTAAGACAAACAGCTGCATGCATCTCACAACAACACAACTATCTCCACCGACCAACCTAGGACCAACCTAGGAACCAAGCTAGAAGCTAGAATTGGAACATTAGAAATTGGATTCGGCCAATCAGAGATCGTCTCTGTGAAATTCTGCCATGGAAAAAAATACTGGCGTCGGCCAATCAGAGAGCGTCTCCGCGAAATGCGGCTATGGAAAATTCTTCACGGAAGTTCACGCTGCTGGCTAGACCGCTTCAAATCGCGCTCGGATTCCAACATAATAGTCATATTTCAACGCACAACGCCGTATGCACTGATTGGCTGTGACGGAGACGCGCACTCAGAGCGCTATCGCTTCTAGCCCGGGCGAGAAATACGAAAAAATAAAAAAAAACGTCACTTCCTGTTCAAGAAAACGAGTATTTCTTTTTTAATATAATAACGTTATATTGTGCATTGGAAACACAAACATACTTAAAATGAGTAAATATTATTAATTTTAAACATGTTTATATTATTTATAGGGCTTTAAAACAAAAAACTAAAAACTTATTTTTCTTGTTCTCTCATATAACCAGGGTAGGAGCTGAGGGGGGGCAGCGCCCGAGCGCCCCTAGTGGTAGAGCCGCCACTGCTTCTATGCCCAGGGCCCAGGAGTTCAAAACTTTTAATCCCTATCTGATCCGATCCGATTTTTAAATCCCATTTTTTGTGATCCAGGATCAGACAACTCGGCCAGATTTTGTCCCGGTATTTCAAAGCAATCCAGGATAGGATCACCCTGATCCAGATTGAGACTTTTCAAGATTACTAGATCCGAATATCAGTGCTTTAATCCTACCGATCTCCGATGGGAAAAAAGGAAGACAAGGACCACATTGCAGAGACATCTATAATGTCTAATTATATTGTTAAATACATAAAGGACATCAAATCATAATGGAATTGTAATTCTTTTTTAAAAAGACTCCCACGGTAACATAAAAAAAACTTGATTCAAAGGCAGCTGGATCATCCAGACGTGCTTTGAGGAGCTGAATTCTAAGTGAGATTTCTGTTTGCTGAAGGTGATGACAGATGGACTTTTTTTTTGTTGAAGATATTTTTTCTTTAACCTAAATTACATTTGTGATTGACAATCTTTGTTGTGATACTTTTATGAGCATAAACATTTATGTCATCAGCATTTGGTTGAAAACAAAATAGGCCACCATTAACGTGACCAAAAAAATAAATAAAAATAAAAGATTGATTTGCCATGAAGGCTAAAAATTGTGTATTATTTCAGTTAACAAACTTTGCCATCTTATTTATATTGAAACATATTCTTTTGGAAATCCACCCCTCTGATGGGATCAAGAGAATCCAGTTTTTTGGGATCAAATTGATCCCAATCCTGTGTTGTCGGTTTGAAATACCCGTTTTGAAGATTTGATCCAGATTAAAGCTTGGATTTGATTTCCTGATCTGATCGGATATCAAAGTGATCCTGATCCTGTTTTTTGGTTTAGAACTACCCACAATCCAAATCTGATAGGGATTAAAAGTGTTGAACTCCTGGGCCCAGGCCATCAGGATGCTCAATGACTCCATGTAACAACCCATCATCTACACTCACTGCACACACATCCACATGTACACACTCACTTTAAACAAACACTCACCTTACCACTCACTTTATATTTATCTATTATTAAAGAGATTTGCACCACTTTCATACCTCATTTGCACCCTACCCCAAGTTTTCTCTCTGCATTCTACCTCACTGGTACTCATTTTACTCTGTATTGTATATATGTATATTGACTTTACCTACTTTTTTACTTCTTAATTATTTTGTACTTACTTTCTCTTTACTGTATGTAGCACACTCTCAGGGGCCAATACAGAAACAAGCATTTCATCATAAAGTATCCTGTATTTTGTTCTGACAAACTTGAACTTAACCAGGATCCCCAGTACAGAACTGAAAGGGTCTATAGCTGTCAATACATTGGCCATAAATATAACTGATCAGGAGAATAACCAGACACTTCTGTGATCTATTGTCTATATGAGGGGTCAGCGGACAAGTGGTCGGGGCTCTTTTCCACAACCACTGACTCTGTGGGAGTGTGAGGAAGAGAACACATGATGTGATTGAATAAAGTACCGGAGAAACGCACTCTCTGGCTGTTCGAGTTCTTTTAATCTCCAATTCCCACTACACCAACCAGTTTCTGGGATTAGATCAACCCAACCAGTTGCTTTTTTTAAATGGTTGTTTAACCCATTCCGTTTTAATTTGACTGCTTTTGCTGTGCTGCATCAGTCTGTCTCACCATGCTCCTTTTATTAGCTTTTATCTAATTCATTACTTCATTACCACTATTGTTGTTTTATTCCTATTTCAATTATTGTGTTGTATTTATTTTACATGATTTCTACGTTAAGCACTTTGTATTTCAATCTTGCACAAAAGGCTCTATATAAATAAAGATTGATTTGAATTTTAAAAACAACCAACAGGCATTTTTCTTAATGTGTAAAATCCATTTTTTTTTATTTGTGTTTCTTTGTTACTTAACTGTATTGAAAGGTCCTTTATAAATACAGTAACATTTACTTTAGAGGGCATAATAATCATGATTAAGCACCTATTGAGGAATTTGATGTTAAACTATTGATTATTGTTACTCAAGTCTCAGACCTGATTACCTGAAATCCTTCCAGAATGGCTTCTACTTCCCTTCCTAATGACACATTCAGTAAAGACCTATCCATCTGTTTACCTCAAATAAAAATCAGGTGAATAATATTTGTTCTATATACTTTGTTAACATTTAGTTCCTCATCAGGTCCAAGGTACTTTATTATTTATAAACTTGACTTAAACCCTTTTGCTCTTTGGGGAGCATAGGTCATTCATGAAATCTCTCCAGCTGGTTCGGTGTTGGGCGATTTTCTCTGCTTCCTTCCATGATGTTCTTTTTTCCTTGAGATCCGCCTCGACAGACCTTCTCCAGCTGTTTCTGGGTCTTCCTGGCTTTCTCTTCCCCTGTGGGTTCCAGGTTAAGGCCTGCCTGGTTGTGTTGGAGGATGGTTTTCTCAGGGTGTGTCCAATCCAGCCCCATTTCCTGCATTTGATTAGGGATTCAAGTGGTTCTTGTTGAGTGGTTTGCCAGAGCTGTTCGTTTGTGATGGTGTTTGTCCAGTAGATTCCCAGGATGTGTCGTAAACATCTGTTTATGAAGGTTTGCAGTTTGTTTGATGTTGCTTTTGTGGTTCTCCATGTTTCTGCTCCATATAATAGAACTGATTTGACATTGGTGTTGAAGATGCAGAGTTTGGTCTTTGTGGAGATGTGGTTTGAATTCCATGTTTGCTTCAGTATAAAAAATGCTGTTCTTGCCTTCCCTATTCTTGCTTTGATGTCTTTGTCGCTGCCTCCGTCCTTCCCCACGATGCTTCCCAGGTATGTGAAGGTGTCCACCTCGTCCAGTGCTTCTCCGTCCAGTTGTACGGCCTCTTCTAAATTGTGGTTCATCTTCATCTCCTTTGTTTTTGCTTTATTGATGTGTAGTCCTGTGGTAGCTGCAATTGTGGCAAGTTTTGTGAGTTTGGTCTGCATTTGTGTTTGTGTGTGTGAGAGGAGGACTATGTCGTCGGCAAAGTCCAAATCCTCTAATTGAGACCACATTGTCCACTGAATGCCCAGATTTTGTTCGGCTGTGGTTTGTTTCATGATCCAGTCGACTGCCAGAAGAAAGAGGAAAGGGGACAGTAGGCAGCCCTGTCTGACTCCTGTCTCTACTGTAAAGCTGTCTGTGAGCTGGCCGTTGTGTATTACTCTGCAGGATGATTGTAGGTACAGCTGTTGGATGATGGTTATGAACTTCGTTGGGATACCGTAATGTGCCATGAGTTTCCATATAGTGTCTCTGTCTAGACTGTCGAATGCTTTGTGGAAGTCGATGAATGTGAGGTGGAGAGATGTGTTCCATTCCAGGGTCTGTTCTATGATAATGCGGAGGGTGGCAATGTGATCTGTACATGATCTGTCCTGTCGGAAACCTGCTTGTTCTTCTCGGAATTCTTTGTCCACTTCTTTGGACAGTCTTTCCAGGATGATCCTGCTCAAAATCTTCCCTGGCACAGATGTGAGCATGATGCCCCTGTAGTTGTTACAGTCCTTCAGGTTGCCTTTTTTGGGGAGCTTCACCAGGTATCCCTCTGCCCAGTCGCTTGGCACCTTTTCTTCATACCAGATCTGTCCAAAGAGTTTGTGGAGTAGTGTTGTTGCCATTTATGGGTCTGCTTTTATGGCCTCTGGGGGTATTCCGTCAGGTCCTGGTGCTTTATTGTTTTTCAGTTTTTGAATGGCCTTTTTTATTTCTTGTTTATTGGGCTTGTTGGTATTGACCGGTAGGGAGTGTACCGCTGGATGGATGTTGGCTAGCACTGTCGGTTTGGGTCTGTTCAGTATGTCTCTGAAATGTTCTGCCCATCTCTTCAGCTGAGCCTCTTGCTTTGTGAGTGTTTTTCCTTCTTTGTCTAATATTGGTCTGTCCGGAGTTTTGCGTTTATTAGCCAGTTTCCTTGTGATGTCGTAGAGTTCCTTCATGTTGTGTTGAGCTGCTGCTTCTTCTGCTTGAGTTGCCAGGTTGTTGATGAATTGTTTTTTGTCGTTCTTGATGCTCCTTTTTACCCACCTGTCTGCCGTGGTGTAGTCTTGTTGTGCTTTTACTTTTGCAGCTCTTGTGCGACTATTGTTGAGAGTGTCTTTGGCTTGTTTGCGAGTCTGAATTTTCTGTAGTGTTTCTCCTGTCATCCACTCCTTGTGGTGCCTTGTCTTCCTCCCACATGTGTCCTCACATGTCTCCATCCATGCCCTCTTCATGTTCTGCCAACGTTCATCGATGGATTGATGTTCTTCCAGTTGGCTCAGGGGGTGGAACCGGTTTGAGAGGCTGATTTTAAATTTCTCTCTGGTGTTCTGATCTTGGAGGAGGCCGACATTGTACCTTGTACTGACTTTTTTTGCAGTGTTGGTGAATTTCTTGAGTTTTAACCGGAGAGTTCCTATCAGGAGGTGGTGATCTGTAGCTGCATCGGCTCCTCTTTTCACTCTGACGTCTTGGAGGGATCTCCTGAATTTCTGTCTGATGCATATATGGTCAATCTGGTTCTCTGTTTTGTGGTCCGGTGAAATCCATGTGGCTTTATGAACTCTTTTGTGCGGAAAGACACTGCCTCCTATGACCAGGTTATGGAATGCGCAGAAGTCTGTGAATTGTTCACCATTGTTGTTCATTTCCCCTAGACCATGTTTTCCCATTATTTGCTCTTTTCCTGTGTTGTCTTGTCCTATTTTTGCGTTGAAGTCTCCTGTCAGGATGATGATGTCTTTCTTTTTCTGCCGGTTGATGACTTGCTGTAGTATATCGTAGAAATGATCTTTTGCTTGCTGTTCTGCCTCGTTAGTGGGTGCGTAGCATTGTATGATTGTGATTTTTTTGCTTTTGGTGAAAAATCTAGCTGTGATGATGCGTGCATTTATTGCCTCCCACTCCATGAGGGACCTAGCTGCTTCTCTTGAGAGCATGAGTCCTACTCCTTCTGTGTGTGGGGCATTGTCCTGCTCATGACCTGAGTATATTATTGTTTCTCCACTTGAAAGTTGTGATTTTCCTGATTGAGTCCATCTTGTTTCACTGAGTCCTATTAAAGAAAGGTTGTACTGTTTCATTTCCGACGCTATCTGGGCGGCTTTACCGGCTTGGTACATTGTTCGAATGTTCCAGGAGCCGATCTTTGTAATGTGTTTAGTTGTGAGAAGGGGGATCAGCTGGGCAACGTCCTTTCGGCTTGAGTTGTCCAGCACCATACTTGTCTGGGGAGAGACACCTTCCACGTCCAAACTTCGCTGTGTATTTTCCATGAATGTTTCTGTAATCATTTAGTTCCGCTAAGCGGGTGATTGGCCCACCTAGAGGTGCTTTTTTTATTTTTCTAAGGGTATTGCTCCCTTAGCCCTTTGCCCTCTCAGGCCCACCGGGCAGTGGTTGAACCATTCTTCGTCTGTTCCCTCACCCGAGACCAGTTTGTCATGGGTGACCCTACCAGGAGCACTAGGCTCCAGACAACATAGCTCTCAGGAGCATAAAGACACGCAAACCTCTCCACCGCGATAAGGTGATGGTTCCAGGAGAGGTCCGGGGCGTTAAATGCTCCGCTCAATAGGAGTTCACTCCACCTGGAATAACCTCCACCCATCGGTCATCCATAGCAACACTATATGATCACCGACATCCAAGTTGGGGGATCCCCCTTTGAACGGCCATTCTAAGGTTTCTCTCCTCCACATCGTCTGTAGTGCTTTTTCCCTATTGCTAGGTTTTTAGTGAGTTTTTCCCTTACCTTCACTGGGGAATGTCTGGGAGTGTTGCATGAACAAACGTTTTTTCATTTGTCATCTTTGTTTTCATTCGTCACTCCAAGCTTGTGTATTTGATTGTAAGTCTGACCAGACCTCTGTCTCACTTTCTGGTCAGACGCTTGTGTATACTTGTCTCTGATTGTTTGACTCGATCTGAATTTCTACAGTTCACCGTCTTGGCTCATTTTACATATTCCACAACACTCTCAATGTTAGATCCATTCACAGTGATCTAGAAAACAGCTGGAACTTTATTAATAATAATAATACATCCGACTTATATATCACTTTTCTGGGTACCCAAAGACGCTTAAAACTAATTTGTTTAATTTGCATTCAGTACCAGTTTAACATTAATACATGTCTTACTCAGCACTAAAGTGGCAGGTTCTCAACAGCTAATTCTAGAGTCTGTAAACAATACAGTACAGCATCATCTGCATGAAAATGAGATGAGACAATATGCTTATGTTTATTTAGGATCCCCATTAGCTTTTGCACTTGACAAAAGCTACTCTTCCTGGGGTCCTGCACTTAAAACAATACAACAATATTCAAGACATTACATCATTATCAACATCATTAACAATCTCATCCTCAGTTAAGGATGACAGTGTACAAGATAATTATCTGTATAAAGTATAAAAATAAAATAGTGCTACCTGAGCAGCACTCACTGCCATCAACATAAATACAGTTAACAAAGTAAATTGGTTTTCACCGCTATGCCATAAGGGTTCAGTGCATGCTCGTTAGTAGATGGTATTTAAATTACTAAAAGTACTAAGACGAGATTGCAGATGTTTCTCAACCAGAAGCAATGATACATTTCTGTGCATAACTCCAATATTAGTGCGCTTTGAACAGTGGAGAGCTAGTCTGGCAGCCTTGTTTTGAGCTATTTGTAATTGCTATTTGTGTTTTTGCTGCTGATGACCATATGACCGGACAGTACTCAAGACAAAACCAGAGCCTGGATGACTTCTTTCAAAGTGGTTAGTGTTAAATACTTTGTACATTTTCTTGTCACAGCTATGCTCCTAATAGCTGTGCTATGCTTTCTAATATCAATAATAGAAATAGTAAACAGGACAGGTCCCAACATTGATCCCTCTGGAACACATTTAGTTACCGGTAAGAACTTGGATAGGGTTCAATTGATCCCTGTTGAATCAAAACCAATCCTACGTAATCTCTCAAAAAGCAGTGAATTATATCAATGCAATCTAGATTGATGAAAAGAACAGCACAATGTTTTCTGTTGGCCATAGCAGATACACTATTTAAGACCTAATAACATAACTTAACTCTGGAACTAACTGTTGAGAGCTCAATACAGAATACACTGGCTTGATTATTCATTAGCAATGATTACAGGATTTGTGTTACAGAATAGTTTGGAAATTGGTCTATAATTATTGAGATAACTTCTATCTTCACCCTATTTAACGGAATGAGTCATGACTTTCAAAAACCTACAAACTATGCCAGATTAAATATAATTAAAATAGGTGTTATTTACTCTGTAATCAATGGAGCAGATAGCTTTAGATAAAGGATCAAATGTCTCCTCTTATCAATGTCTTGCACTGCCTCAATAACACTAGGAGAGGAAGGCTGTAGTTTACAGAGAAATATCACTTAGTGGGTGACTTATTGCACACTATCATTAATAAGAAGGGACCCTGTTTTCATTCAGAAATACATGACCAGCAGCAGCAACATGTGTATTAAAGGCGAATCTTTCATCTCAGATATTAAACAGTCAACCTCATACCAGCAATAACGACCATCTCTGACTGGAATAGTTTCAATACTGGCTACTGACTGTAGATCTGAAATAAAGGATCAACCACAAGGGGGAGCCAGTTTACCTGACATATTCTGCTCTTGTGTAGGAGAATGCTGTTATGCATCAAGTCATGGGCTTTTAACACAATACTTCTGTTATAAACTAGAAGACTAAGAATATAATAATTGGTGTGACCAATGTGAAAATAGTTACAAGCTGGGTTTATCACTCAAAAAGTTATTTTATAGGTAGTAGTAGTAGTAGTTTTATTCAGTCATCACACCCAATACAACACAATCGTTCCACAATCTTTGATTTGGCAGTAACTGAAAAAGTACAGACTGAAGCATAATGCGTATACATGCCTGTCCTATATTCTTAACAAAATTAAGACTCCAAAACAGTATTCTAAAAGAAAATAACAAAAAAATAATTATTCACATTTGTAATCTTAAAAAATAGCTATACAAACCATTGTCTTAAAAACCAAAAGTGAATGATTCTTATGTATATCAGCATTGTTCCACAAGTTAACCCCAACAATAGAAATACATCTCCTTTTAATCCCTTTCTTAGCTTTTTGAACAGTAAATTTACAAATGTCTCTCAAATCATATTTTCTTTCATGTATTGAAAAAAAACCTTTGCACACCGTCCGGGAGTAACTTCGCTTTAGCTCTGTACATTATTTGCATAATTTTATAATAAACCAAATCATTAAATGTCATAACATGAGACTTTATAAACAGTGGATTTGTGTGGTCATAGTAACCAGCCTTATGAAGGCTCCGGATGGAGCGCTTTTGCAGTAAGACTATCGGATTTACAGTATTTTATGTCGACCCCCACACTTACATATCCCCCATAGTAAGATATGTAAGGTGAGCAGTAGATAATGTACAAGGCTTTATAGTTTAATATATCCTTACATTTATACAAGATTTCTACTGACTTAGATATTTCCCCTTGAATATAGTTAACATGTTGTTTCCATGTTAATTCCCTTTCTGAATAAATATTTTGCCACAAACTGGACAGCTAAATGGTCTACAATGACTTATTGTGCATTTTCACATTCCCTTTATCTCTGAACCTCTGAACCTGTTACAACAAATTAAACAACTAGAGTTTCTCTCCAGTATGACTTCCCATGTGTCTTCTCAGAACCCCATTATCACTGAACCATTCCACAAACTTCAGGATTTCTCTCCTGTATGACTTGTCGTGTGTTTGTTCAAATTTCCTTTCAGAGTGAACCCTTTTCCACAAACTGAACAATTAAAGGGTTTCTCTCCTGTATGAGTTCTCATGTGGATCTTCAAACTTCCTTTCCGACTGAACCCCTTTGAACAAACTGAACAACTAAATGGTTTCTCTCCTGTATGAGTTCTCATGTGGATATTCAAATGTCCTTTGTGAGTGAACCCTTTTCCACAAACTGAACAACTAACGGGTTTCTCTCCTGTATGAGATATCATGTGGATCTTCAAATTTCCTTTCTCACTGAACCCTTTCCCACAAACTGAACAACTAAATGGTTTCTCTCCTGTATGAGTTCTCATGTGGATCTTCAAATGTCCTTCATCACTGAACCCTTTTCCACAAACTGAACAACTAAATGGTTTCTCTCCTGTATGAGTTCTCATGTGGATCTTCAAATTTCCTTTCTCACTGAACCCTTTCCCACAAACTGAACAACTAAATAGTTTCTCTCCTGTATGAGTTCTCATGTGGATCTTTAAATTTCCTTTGTGAGTGAACCCTTTTCCACAAACTGAACAACTAAATGGTTTCTCTCCTGTATGAGTTCTCATGTGGATCTTCAAATGTCCTTTATCACTGAACCCTTTTGAACAAACTGAACAACTAAATGGTTTCTCTCCTGTATGAGTTCTCATGTGGATATTCAAATGTCCTTTATCACTGAACCCTTTTGAACAAACTGAACAACTAAATGGTTTCTCTCCTGTATGAGTTCTCATGTGGATCTTCAAATGTCCTTTGTGAGTGAACCCTTTTCCACAAACTGAACAACTAAATGGTTTCTCTCCTGTATGGGTTGACATGTGTCTGTTCAAAGTTCCTTTGTCACTGAACCCTTTTCCACAAACTGAACAACTAAATGGTTTCTGTCCTGTATGAGACAAACTTAATGTTTTTTGCTTCTTGTCTGATATTAGCATCTTTAAACCTGACTGAGGTTCCCCACTCTCCTTCCAATCATCACTGTCATCAGTCTCAGGACAGTCTGAAGAGAGAGGCTGGCTATCTCTAGTTGGTTCTAAATCACCATCTGGATATAAGTTACTGGCTGGTTCTGATACCCCACAGTCCTCTCCACCAGGTTCTGTTTTCATCTGTCCAGTTGAGGTGCTGGGTAAAGAGTAAGCTTCTCTGTTTTTCTCCCTCTGGGTTTGAAGAGGCTGGAAGGACAGAGCGTTCTCTTGACCATCTTCACATTTCACTGGGTCTACTGTGATCTTGGAGAGATCAGCTTCTTCCAGCCCTTGATGTAGTTCCTCTTTGATCTGTAGGAGCTCTGGGTCCTGGGTTTGGCTGAGCAGTGAGGACAGAGTATTCTCTCCACCATGTTCATATTTCACAGGGTATAAGGTCATCTTGGAGCCATCAGCCTCCTCTAGATCTTGAAATAGTTCCTCCTGTTCCTCTTTAATCTGTAGGGACTCTGGGTCCTGGGTTTGGTTAAACCATGAGGACTGAGGTTTCTCTTCATCATCTTCACTCTTCACAGGGACAGGGTTGAAAGTGAACTTGATGATATCAGCCTCCTCCAGACCTTGAAGCTGCTCTCCCTCCTGACTGCTCCAGAGTTCCTCCTGTTCCTCTTTCATCTGTAGGCGCTCTGGCTCCTCCTGGCTCAGACTGGGGCTCCTCTCCTGCTGCTCAGGGGGAACCTCCTCTTCACAGACAGAGAGCTGTGGGGTGTCTGGAGGGAGGAATAATAATAATATGAATAACAAACATAAAGATGCAGTAGATAACTTTTCATCATTAACACATGGCCCATTTGACATCGAGTATCTATCATTTAAGATGTGGAAAAAAAAATTCCATCCATACATTCCCATTTTATACCGTGGTGAATATAAGTATGGTTTTAGAGCGGTTTAGGGTAATTCCTGGGAGGCTAGTAGGGCTGTCCCCGACTAAGGATTTGGATGGTCGACTATGATTGGCCAAAATTTGCCGTTAGTCGCCTATTGGTAATTTTTTTTTGAAAGTATCATATTTTTAATATTAAAAAACAAATGTATATATATATATATATTTTATCATTCCATTTGGGCTGTGGGGGGTGCTTAATGTCTGAAGGAGTCGACTGAAGGCTTCTTGTCCTCTGCAAAAGCATGCAATTGGTCCACTGATGGATACATCTTTATATTTGTCTAGTCTAGTGTGTTCATTAGATGGTGAAATCCTCTTTCAGCGCCTCTGTGCCTGTTTTCGTAGGCAGTTAGCCTCTGGTATGCGTTCCATTAGCGTTAACCATGCTTCTAGGCCTCTTTTCTTTTGGAAAGAATGAAAAAATAATAATAAATAAATTAAATTATAAATATATATATATATATATATTTTTTTTTGTATTCGACTAAGAGGTTGGCTAGTCGACTACGGCTCCTTTCGACCGATTAGTCGACTAATCTACTAATAGGGGTCAGCCCTAGAGGCTAGTAATAGGCTGCTGTGGCGATAAGAAAGTAGCGAGCCAGAGACGTGGTTCGAGTTGAGGTACTTTACTTCTCACTGCACATAGCATTTACAATAACAACCAACTTAACCCGGAACCGGAAGTGGTATTTCCCCTTTCCCCTAAACAGTAAAACCCCCGCCCTTAAAAGGCACAAGCCCACCTTGGTGAATGTCTCTTAATATAGGTCACCACACAGGCCCCCCCAGAATTCACCAATACAAAAACTGCAACTAATTAATAGCCAGTGAACAGTCCATCAGTGAACAGATCACAGCATGAAATAGTCAACGTGGAGGGGGACGGATCAAGCGGCCGAACCGACTGTGCTTAACAAGAGGGGGATTAAGGGAGAGAAGTGGGACCAGCGGCCGGGCCATGGAAGGGGCCAAGGCCGGAACAGAGGACGGGGACGGGGTCTGAGCCGAAACCGGGGGGCGCCCCCGCCCAGGGTTTCTGTTAGAAAAAATTGTTGCCGGCCTCAGTGTCCGGTAGATTTCAATCTACCGGTCAAATGAGAGAAATTCCGGTCAGAGTTTATTGAGCTTAAAAACAATTGATAGGCAAAAGAATGACAACAAAACAAAAGAATGACATCATCAAGGCATGTAGATTTATAATATTTTTACTTAAAACTAGGCTACTTTTGCGTATAAAGTCATTATATTCCAAATAAAATAAGTCCTGAGACTCCGTGCTGCTGCCGACTTTAAATCAAATAGGTGTCTGTGGGCAGTCGCCCGACATTAATAAACAGCAGTCTGTTATAATCACATTTTTATGAGCTAACGAATTCCGTTATATTGGACATTTGTATTAGGGGTGTAACGGTACGCGGATACGTACTGTACCGCGCCAAGTTGGACCTCCGGTACAGTACGGGCTGTGCACCGTACGATTACAACGGTATGGTCAACCTTTATTTGCGGAACTTAAATCCCCCCGGCCCCACGTAATTTATCAACAACACTGCGGTCTGCTGTGAGCATTATAAAACAAACGTGTGTTTAACCGACCGTGAATTAAAGTGTCAATGCTGTTTGTCATTTTAACAGCAGATACTTTCTTAAATGCCATCCTCCCGAGAGAGGGGTGTTGACGGGGAGCTTGCTGGTGTTATTTAGCATTGAACAGCTAACCGAAAGCTAGCATTAACTAACATTAAAGGTTTAGCCATAACGTTACCTTGGCTAACGTTGGGGCTATTCATAATCCAGCAATAATGGCTGCAGACCTGCAATCAAAGTACAGCAAGTTGGCAAAGGAGTATTCCAACGTAAATCACATTTTCACCAGTAACGTTAGTCTTTCCATCTCTCGGTAGCTCCTGCTAGCTAACCTAGCTCACGTTAGTCGTCGTCACTGAACCACCTCGCGTACAGAATTAATGACATGTTGCGGACAGCCATATCGGTGACAATGTTTAGCTTTTAGTGCCAAATGATAAGAGTCTGAGGCGGAGTCTCAAAAGAGAATGTTGAATATTTATTGTGCAAAAATCATTCACAACAGATCCTCTATGCTACATCAACGGAGCCTTGTAGACCGAGTAGGGTATATCTGCAGAGCCACTGGGTAGCGAGTGCAACACCGTGTAATGTCCGTGTGTGGATCATTGGAGTAGGGTATATCTGCAGTGCTGCAGCCCCATACTCATTGTATAGATTTGTATTAGTATCATTAATCAATCACCTGTTGTTGAATAAATACCATTACTTTCTAGTTATTACTAAAAAACAGTATATATAAAACAGTAGCTGTATAAAAAAAAAAAATTATAATTTATATAAATTGTACCGAAAAAATACCGAACCGTGACTTCAAAACCGAGGTACGTACCGAACCGTGGATTTTGTGTACCGTTACAACCCTAATTTGTATTAATTATATCAAGCGAAGAACTGAGAAATTTGGCAGAGAGAGACGGAAACATTATTGTGGGTTTGCGTGACGACTCTCTCTCTCTCCACCTCCCAACGACTTATTTGCGAGAGTATGTCGATGCAGAGCAGCAGATTCAGCTGTTTTCTGGCTCTTTTTTGGCTCTATCTGGGGACCGCACAGCAGCGCCCCCCACCCAACAGCTGAATTTCCAATGGCTGAATTGGAGTACTGCACTGTGCCACTGCTGCTCCGGCTCTGCAGCTTCACATGCACTCGCACACCCAGCACTAAGCTCTCGCTGACAACGTCGTTGTCATTATTAGAAGCAACGATGAAACAAATGTAATGATTGTTTCATTCATCGCATAGGCTATTTAATTTTAGCCTATTTTAATACAATTCAAATAATCAAATTGTGCTTAGACTCAGGGAATTATTTTCACCGGACATTAAGACCGGAGAGATTAAATATGTCGGACTTCAACAGATTTTGCCGGTCAAATACCGGTAATTACCGGCTAACGGAAACGCTGCCCCCGCCGCGGGGGTAGGGCCGACTGAACTGGTTCGTCCTTGTCCAAGTGAGCAGGCTTAAGACAGTCTATAGTGACCCGCTCTGGCCTGCCCCCCATGTCCACAACAAAGTTTTTAGTGCCTGCCTCCAGGACACGGAAAGGCTCGTCATAAGGGGGCTGCAGCGGGGTCCGATGGCTGTCGTGCCAGATGAACACATATTTGGACAATGGCAGGTCCCTGGGGACGTAGGACTGGGGAAGGCAGTGGCGGGATGTTGGAATGGGAATAAGGGCATCGGCAACACCCCGGGACACTGTTCGATGGGAGGCGACGGACCAGGAAGCTGTGGCCTCCGGAAAAAACTCCCCAGGGACCTGCAGTGGCTGGCCGTACACCAGCTCAGCGGACGAGGCCTGGAGGTCCTCTTTGGGGGCAGAACGAAGACCAAGCAAGACCCACGGGAGGCGGTCAACCCAGTCGCCATCCGTAAGGGCAGCCCGAAGAGCGGCCTTCATGTCCCTATGGAACCGCTCACCAAGTCCGTTGCCCTGCGGGTTGTACGCCTTAGTGTAGTGCGGTGGATCTTCACCCCCAGGTGCTCTGCAACTGCAGTCCAGAGCTCCGAAGTGAACTGGGGGCCCCTGTCGCTTGTGATGTCCCCCGGTGTGCCAAAACGGACCACCCAGCAGCCGATGAACGCCTGGTCCACCTCCGCTGCCGGAGTGGAGGACAGTGGAACAGCCTCCAGCCACCTGGTGGTCCTGTCCACCATGGTGAGGAGGTGAGTATATCCGTGGGAGGGGGGCAGGGGGCCCACCAGGTCCACATTCACGTGGTCGAACCGCCTCTCTGGCACTATAAACGGTGCCAAAGGGGCTTTGGTATGGCGGTGCACCTTGGCACGCTGGCACGCCACACATGAGCTAGCCCAGGTCCTAACATCCTTCTGGAGGCCAACTTAACCCCCACCAGCTTAGTCGAGGCCTTCACACCTGGGTGGGAAAGGCTGTGGATCATGTTAAAAACCCGGCGCCGCCAGGCCGTAGGCACCATAGGGCGCGGTTGGCCAGTGGAGATGTCGCAGAGGAGAGTGGCGTTAGCTGTGTCGAACACCACATCCTCCAGCTGCAGTGCAGTAGGGCTGGTCCGATAGGCCTGAATGTCTGAGTCTTGGTCTGCCGCCATGGCGGCATAATCGAGTCCCAAGTGGACGGACTCGATGACCGCCAGAGAGAGGCAGTCGGAAGTGGCAAGTTGTCCTTGCCCGCCACATGCTCAATGTCCGTGGTTAACTCGGGGATCGCCGAGAGCTGCCGCTGCTGACGTCCCGACCACGGCTCCAAGGTCTTGGCCATGGAGAACGTTAGCGGCTTGTGGTCCACAAAGGCAGTGAACTGGCGGCCTTCCAACAGGCATCTAAAGTGCCTAGTGGCGAGGAACAGACCCAGCAGTTCCCTGTCGAAAGTACTGTACTTACGCTCGTTGTCGCGGAGCCGTTTGCTAAAAAAGGCCAGTGGCTGCCAGGAACCGCCCACCCACTGCTCGCACACCGATCCCACTGCATAGTCAGAGGTGTCTGTCGTGAGGGCGACCGGGGCAGTGGGAGAGGGGTGCGCCAGCAGAGCAGCGTTGGCTAGCGCGGTCTTGGCAGCCCCAAAAGCGCTGTCCATCCCCGAGGACCAATCTAACTCGTCCTTAGGCACTTTGCCCCGCAGGGCCTCGTACAAGGGGCGCATGATGTGGGCAGCATGGGGAAGGAACCGGTTGTAAAAGTTCACCATGCCCGGGAACTCCTGTAGAGACCGTACGGTGTGGGGACGAGGAAAACTGGCAATGGCCTCCACCCTGGCGGGGAGTGGGGTGGCTCCCTGTGGAGTGACATGGTGTCCGAGGAAGGTGATGGAGGACTGCCCAAACTGGCACTTGGTCGGGTTGACGATGAGGCCGTGTTTACTGAGCTGCTCAAACCGCTGCTGGAGGTGTGTCATGTGCTCCTCTATGGACGTACTGGCTACAAGAATGTCATCCAAGTACACAAACAAAAACGGCATGTCCTGGAGCACAGAGTCCATCAAGCGCTGAAACGTCTGCGCCGCCCCCATGAGCCCGAAAGGCATTCTTAGGAATTCAAAAAGTCCAAAGGGTGTAATAATGACAGCTGTTTTTGGCACATCCCGTGGATGGACCGGCACCTAGTGGTACACGCGCACCAGGTCCACCTTGGAGAAGATGATGGCCCCCGCTAGGTGGGTAGAGAAGTCCTGTATGTGCGGGACAGGGTACCGGTCACGTGAATACTTTCCCTAAGGGGATTGCACTTCCGTGTTCGGTTTGCACGGCCTGATTGGCCACTGACGTACGCTAGTTTTTCCCCCGGTAAGTTATCTACGCCAGTTACGCCCAGCTCGCGCCTGCATTATCCAATTCATCTTTGAAATGAATCATTCCAGCAAAGCAGGCTTCTATTATTCGAATTACTGTTTTAATGGATATCACAGTAGTAAGTCCTACTGTAGAACATGACATATTAGCATGACATCTGATTTATTAATGCCAATACTAAAGATTAGGGACAAACGCAATTGGCACAAGTGTAAATCATGGATTAGTCACTCAGTTTTAACATCCGACTTAGCTCACCTTGTTAGTCTGCTGGCTGTGGATCCTATGGTCACAAGTTCAAATCACTCTTGGTTCAAGTTTTTTTTTTTTTTTTTTTAATGTTTAATTAATTTATCCACTCTGGTTGGATGGTGTGTATGTATGTATTGTGCTGTATAATGACAATACATTTGAATCGAATCTCATTTTGAAATCGCTACCTGTTGAGTGGATCACCTGCAATCACCTCCGAAGCTGTCTGCCACTGTCGTGTCCATAGGCAGCGTAGCGATTTCAAAATGAGATTCGATTCAAATGTATTGTCATTATACAGCACAATACATACATATACATACACACCATCCAACCAGAGTGGATAAATTAATTAAACAGAGAGACGAGAAATCTCATTGCTGGCACTCAAAGTGTTAAGGCAGAGGGACTGGACAACAGGGTGACATTCACAGGTGTGCAGACTTGAGCATGTGAGGTAAAACATGCACTGGAGAAGGAGCCGCGCCCACAGGAAGCAGAGATTGAGGGTGTGACAAAAATAATCGTTAGATTAGTCGACGAATCGAAAAAAGAATCGACAGATTAGTCGACTACCAAAATAATAGTTAGTTGCAGCCCTACTATGGGGAGTGAGTTTAGTTGCAGGAACACTTAACGTCCACAGCCACTTCACACTGTCCATCGTGACTGTGGATAGACACGCGGTACCTCCGTTACACTCACCCCCCTAAACTCACTCAACCCAGGGCATCCGGGTCACTGGGCACCACTGAAACCGGTCTCATTTGACATGCCCTGAGTGGGAGTTGAACCCCGGTCTCCCGCGCCGCGGGCAACATCGCAGACCGCTATACCAAGAGGTGAACTCTGGATGCCTCTGGGGAGTGAGTTTACTTGCAGTACCACTTAACGTCCACAGCCACTTCACTACACTGTCCATCGTGACTGTGGATAGACACGCGGTACCTCCGTTACATGTGTGTGTCAGAAAGGGAGATCATAGACATGAGAAGGCTGTATTTTGTGCATATGTGTACAAGTTGCAAGGGGGGTGGGGTAGTGTGTGTAGAGATATATTAGAGCCATATGGAATCCGCGTTCACGGAATCGCGGACGGAATCGCGGAATTGAGCAATAAAAATGGAATCAACTGTAAAAAAAAATTAAATAATAATATTTTTTTATTTTTTTTATGTTGTGGGACTTGTACAGGACTTTGTTCAACTTTGTCAGTGCTGTAAAGTTTAAACCTTTTTAAATCTTAGACAAACAAAACACTTTGCTTTCATGAAATATTGTAAGCCGTGAACACAAATCTGTCAGTGCCGAGTCCGACCTCATCTTAAATAACAAACAGCATTGCTTGTTGTAGTTAACAAAGAGAGGCAGAGTTGATTTTGCAAAAAAAATATATATATATATATATATGTGTGATTTTTTTCTTTTTCTTTTTAATAATCGAATTTTATTTTCATATTCTAATCCCATGCCCATCGAACGAAGCTTCGAAGTATTTCAGACAGCCCTATTAAATGGACTGTTATATCTTAATAAATTGTGGACATTTATTCATTCCCACTTATTAGACACTATTTCTGATAGTAAAATGAGCGTACAAAGAAAAATACAGAATTCTGAAATATTAAAATGGAAAAAACGGAATTTGGAAATAAATTTAATGGAATTTGGAAAAAAATAAAACTGATTTCATATGGCTCTAAGAGATATGTCTGGGACTGAAGGCTGATATGTGTATGCCAGGGTTAGAAATTAACATTTTTTTTCAAGGGCTTTTTTTGCCCCCCTTAATTGCTTTTCGGGGGCTTTTTTTTGTATTTCGGGGGCACAACATTTTTATAATGAAAATTAACATAAAGATTATAAAACATTGTTGACACTTTTTTTTACAGTCTTCGTCCCTATGTTTGATAACGTAATGTTAATGTCTCCATATATAGGGCTCTACGCTAACCTTTTTCCCAAGGAGCACATGTGCTCCTGAATAAAATGTTAATAAATAAAATCTAAATACAAATTTAGGAGCACACAGAAATTTAGGAGCACAGTGACAATTGTTCAAGTAACACACACACACACACACACACGATGTGTGACATCATGGCTTGGTTTCATGTTTTGAGGTACCTTCAATTATCTGTAAATAATACATACATACTCTATCTAAATAGATTACATATTATTGTCCCTGAGTGAGGGCAAGTTGTGTTGTTGTCTTGATATAATAACCGGTTGCCTCTGGATCAATGAATGTCTAATATTGAATAATATTATTAGATATTTTATTTTTAACATCCCTAATTCCAACAGTCAAGAGGCTTGTTTCAAATTGATGAAAAACCCCACACACGCAACGTTTGTGAGTATAGGCTCTGGCCAGGTCGATCAATGAAATACGTTGCGCGCTCAGCGCTGTGGAATGAAGGAAATGCGCATCGGGATCGGATTTGGATGTTATTCTTTTGGAGTTGTGTTACAAATGGAATGGTCTTTCCCCGCCGAACACAAGTTACTTAACGTTACACAGCCAGGTCGCGCTATGCAGATGCTTAGCTTGCTAACGTAACAGAGAGAGCGCTCTGCTCTCATCAAGCATTACACTGTGTAATGCTTGATGAGAGCAGAGCGCTCTCTCTGTGTTCGCAGCACCTCTCAAGTGCCTGGAAGCATCTCCCTGTAACACGCAGCGGGCCCCGCCTCCCTCCTCCTTGGAACAAACATTCCACCCAAAAACTGAATTTCAGTCCAGTTTCAATCTGAACTATTAACAGCGGAGCTGTTTTGTAATTCTTCATAATCACTCGTCTGTCTCCACACTGCAAGTAAATGATTTTTCCGCTTTGCACACACACATATTATTAGGGGCAATACGAGGGAAATGCTCGCACTGTAGAGCATATATATAATTATATATATAATTAGTAAACTGTCGGGGGCTTTTTTTGCCCCCCTTAACTGATATTCGGGGGCATTTGGTCGATTTTCGAGGGCATTTTGCCCCAAGCCCCCGTTAATTTCGAACCCTGGTGTATGCAATTATGCATGTGTGTGTGTTTGTGCATGTGGGATAGTAAGAGAGACCGGGAGAGAGTGTGTGCATGTGGGATAGTAAGAGAGACCGGGAGAGAGTGTGTGCATGTGGGATAGTAAGAGAGACCGGGAGAGAGTGTGTGCATGTGGGATAGTAAGAGAGACCGGGAGAGAGTGTGTGCATGTGGGATAGTAAGAGAGACCGGGAGAGAGTGTGTGCATGTGGGATAGTAAGAGAGACCGGGAGAGAGTGTGTGCATGTGGGATAGTAAGAGAGACCGGGAGATATTCTCGAAGTCAACGTCCTGTCTGTTGTTGCTAGGCAACTATGGCTTGGGGGGAAACATGCACCACGAGTACATTGTGAACGCTTCATTTAGTGCAGAAAACGGATCGGAAAAGCGGCAAAGTAAACACAATCAAGGGTAATTTTCTTCAGGGCATCACAATGCCAAAGAGCTGCTGTGTTACGTTTTGTACTAATAACTAAATCAAAATCGCAAGTTTTATATAATTTACCAGCTGAGGCATCACAGAGGAAAAGTGGCTGGTGGCTATCAAGAGGGCACACGTAGATGCAGACGGGAGAGTCCATCAAAGCAGACACTGGTCCCCCAAGTCAAATCATACGTGTATCTGCTCTACCCATTTCATAACAGGTGAGAATAAGGAACAAATATTATAACGTAAATGTATTATTGGCTGTGAGGCTGTAAACAGCAGCTAAATGTTAGCTGCTAGCTGTGGTATCCTGGAATAATAGTTTCACCCATATGTTGGTTTAGCCCAGACTCATGTCAGATACGGTGCCCGCCAGTTGGATATATGAAAGTTAACCCAAAGTGTGGAAGTAAAGAACCTTCAGCTATATTGTCATCGTGTGGACATTCAATTCTTTCTGCTAGACACTAAGAGTGACAGCCAGAACAGAAACATTACACTAGCTACTTCGCCATATAGTCCATTCTCAGTGTACGTGTGCACCAGTGGAGGTTTCTCTATGACAACACGTGAAATACAAATTCACTCATAATTCATAATTATTATTAATTTACATATATATATAATTTTTTTTATAAATTATTATTATTAAATTTTTTTTTATTAGAAAGGTTTTCCTCTGTAAAAAAATTCCAGTGAATTTTTTTTTCTTCAAAAATTGCCAAAATGTACAGCTCTGAGCAGGCCTGCACTGCAGTAATGACTGCAGTAATATTCGTGCAGAATATCTGCACAGGTTGACCCAATTTAAATAAATAATAGCCAATCAAAATAGGCTATTAATGTCATCTAAGCACGGTCTGTGCAGTTTAACTCTTGCCATTGAATGGGGGATTGAATGATTGACAGCCTTGTTATCCAATCAGCTAATGGTTTCTCTTTTGCTGCTCTGCGGCTCTGCAGCTAGCATGATTGACAGCCTTGTGGCCCAATCAGATAATGGTTTCTCTTGTGCCATACTGCGGCTCTGCAGCTTGTTTACAAAATAATTTTTATCTCAGGAAGATAACTTGTTGGAGCTAACGTAGCTAAAGGGCTACCACCGCAGCTATCAGGCCCAGGGTGGAGTGTTTTGTTATTGTTCATGAACTTATTGTGCATCGTTTGATGATATATATATACACCTGCGATAAAAGCTAAATGTGACAACAACAACAACATCATCGCCTCGCGGGCACTTTGAATTCTCTAGTACTGTAGATAGCGTTGCAATGGAGGAAGGAGATATTGTCGACTAGCTTGCTTGCTAGCTAACGTTACGCAAGTCTTGTGAATGTCTAAACAGGGCTGATGGCATTGATGAAGATGATATCAATAACAACAATGCCTCTCCATTGTGCATCGTTTGATGATATATATATATTTTTTTATCTCAGTCGTTGTAAAACGAAAGCCTGCAGTGCTTAGCCTCAGCCGAAGTGTAGTAGTTCTAACTTCACTCGGGAGACAAAAGCCAAACATCAATTTGATGCAACAAGCTGGCTCGCGATGCACTATTGTTTACATTTTCCATGGGATTAATGCACGTGGCTCGAGTCGGACTCGTCACATGGAGAAGCTGCACTATTCAACGATAGATGAGATCGATCGAGATACCGTCTTTATGGGTAAGTCGTGTCTTCTTGGCTTTAGAATGTCAGTTTGTGTAACGTTACTGTAACCGAATTGAAACCGCATCATAACTCCTACATCGACCATGTCACTTTTCAAAAGGCATGAATGAATGAAAACTTTATTTAACAGATTGCAGAATGGGTACAATATACAGTACGGCTCAATACACATAATTATTAAGGAGATGCAGACCAGATAAAGACTTTCGTCTTGTTTACATCAGGGTCCCCCATTTTCAATTCATAGTGAAATGTATCTTGTGTTATTAGGAGCCCTGCTAAAGTTGGTAGCTAACGTTATATTGATAATGTTTCAATATTATCAGGTTGATATTATTAGGTTGATAATGGTGTCAGTGTTTCAGATAGCAAGGTGGAGATCTTTGTTAACTAGTAGAGCTTTGGTTGAGACAGATTACAGTGCTGTCTCTTAAAACTCATAAACAAGTATTGAGCAAGACGAGTTAGTCTGTTGTGTTGTGCGTATTGTATGGGAGGGATAATGATGACTGTGTGTAACTAGGAGGGATATGAGGACTGTGTGTATGTGGCACTGAATTGATGTAAACAAGACGAAAGTCTTTCTCTGGTCTGCATCCCCTTAACAATTGTGTGTATTGAGCCGTACTGTATTGTACCCATTCTGCAATCTGTTAAATAAAGTTTTCATTCATCATTCATTCATTCATGTGTAGAAAGAAGAACTATAACATTCTCATTCTCAAAGACCACAGTCTTAAACACACGCACACACAAAAGATACATGGACTATTGTTATTGGACACAAGCCACACACATGGACCCTGCACTGCACCATAATACACCTGTGATTATAGTATACTTGTTATCACACACACACACACACACACACAGTTCTGTTGTGTTAATATAAACCCGCCGTGGTCTCTCTCTGTCGCTCTCTCTCATTCATTCATTGTCCTTGTGTTACATAAAACCCATCTGTGGCCTCGTGCAGAGGAAGGTGGTTGTAAGGGAAAACTAACAAGAAATGTTGCCAGTGAGGGAATACTGGGTGAAGCTCTTTCCTACACGTGATGCTTGTTGATAATAAAATGATGTCTTCTCCTTGGTTACTGTTGAGAGTTTTTATTACTACTTGCGGTGTGGACAAATATAAGCATACAAAATAAACTCAAAAAGTGACTCAATATAACTGAAAACAAACAAACGAGCACGGTAAAAAGATAGTGTGGCTTCCCTGTGATAATTACCCAAATTCCCTGCCGCTGCACACCTGTGAACACATACATATAGACTGCACCTAAGCGCACATGAGCCCCGCCTCCTGTGCCCACTGCCTGCTAATTGGTCAACACTTTCATGATGACACTGTGCCTTCATACAATAACATAACGGCAGAAAATCATTAAATTGGCTACAACAGTGGTAAATGTTAGATATTCCAATGTACAGTTTTGCATACCATTGACTCAGAATGGTCTGTGTTATTGAAATCGTCACAGCAGTATAGTTTGTGTATACTTCAGAAGTATGATATTTAAACATAGTCCCCAAAATGAATGGAAGTGAATGAGGAGCCTGACACCTGGGAGGAATGGGGGTGTTGCAGCGTTGGGGATGTTTAAAAAATATAATTTAATATATAATATAATATAATAATTTGTGCTTCACCTAAAAAATTGGTCAGCAGCCTCCACTGGTGTGCACTGGAGGCTTCAAGTAGCCTATGCCTTTTTCATGTTTATATGTTACTACTTTTTAAAAACGGAGCTCACTTTTGCTGGTTGGTTGTCCCAAAAACTAAGATGGCGGCGGTCTCGTGACGTCAGAGTGTCTTGTGTGTGCATGTGTGTGTGTGTTAGAAAGAGAGTAGTTGAGCCTTGTGTGATCTAATCTCCTCCATACTCATGTGTATAAAGTGATGCCAGCCTCCTCAGTCTCTCTGGTCATGTTAGTACAGTAATTGATTGAAAACTTTATTAACAGATTGCAGAATGGGTACAATACAGCTCAACAATACACACAATTGTTAAGGGGATGCAGACCAGAGAAAGACTTTAGTCTTGTTTACATCAGGGTCCCCCATTTAACTAGGCTGCACTAGTCTCTCTGATCATGTTAGTACAGTAACTAGGCTGCACTAGTCTCTCTGATCATGTTAGTACAGTAACTAGGCTGCACTAGTCTCTCTGATCATGTTAGTACAGTAACTAGGCTGCACTAGTCTCTCTGATCATGTTAGTACAGTAACTAGGCTGCACTAGTCTCTCTGATCATGTTAGTACAGTAACTAGGCTGCACTAGTCTCTCTGATCATGTTAGTAAAGTAACTAGGCTGCACTAGTCTCTCTGATCATGTTAGTACAGTAACTAGGCTGCACTAGTCTCTCTGATCATGTTAGTACAGTAACTAGGCTGCACTAGTCTCTCTGATCATGTTAGTACAGTAACTAGGCTGCACTAGTCTCTCTGATCATGTTAGTACAGTAACTAGGCTGCACTAGTCTCTCTGATCATGTTAGTACAATAACTAGGCTGCACTAGTCTCTCTGATCATGTTAGTACAGTAACTAGGCTGCACAGCCGACAAACATAGTTGCTGCCTACACAATATCCAGGTAAGATGGCGGACGGTTATCCCATGATTTATGGCGTAATGTCGCATCTATTGTTTTATTTATGGCAGCACCGCTGGTCTAACTGTTACATTATTATTAAGGGTTAGGCAATTGTGAAATACCGTAATCACAAACGGGAACATATTGATCAAAGAATAATGTCCAAAAGGACCTTATGTTTAAACCTTCTGATTAAACAAACCTGCTTTGTGTTTCTTCATCTCACTTTCACAACACTCTGAAGTTTACGGCCAGTCTCGACTCCTCCTTAGTTCAAATCTGTCTCCAGCAGCTGCAGTTAGTCCGTTCTTTACACGATCACTGCATCTAGATCTGTTCAGAGAGTTAACGTTAGAGATTAGCAGCATTAGCTCGTTATAGCAACAGACAACGAGGTGAAGCCATGGAGTGTGGTGCCCCTGGTGGCTAGGACGAGACATTGCATGGCATTTCCGTATTTCCTGGTGACGTCAGGGAGGGCTGGACCAATCAGCTACGTGTGCGTCACGCGGCACCCCACGCCCCGCCCCTTTGGAAATAAACAGCCAATAGCTGCCTCACACGGGTAAAGCCTGTGGCCGCGACAGACCGCGCGCTTATTGGCGGAGAGAGGACGTCACTCCACATTGGGCCTAGCCCCTCCCCCCTGACCAGGCTCGGTTGAGACGTGCGGTTGGAGAGAGTGCGAGAGAGAGGGAATCAGGGATGATGAATGAATGAATGAATGAACGAATGAATGAATGAATGAATGAATGAATGAATGAATGAATGAATGAATGAATGAATGAATGAATGAATGAATGAATGAATGAAAACTTTATTTAACAGATTGCAGAATGGGTACAATACAGTACGGCCCAATACACACAATTGTTAAGGGGATGCAGACCAGATAAAGACGTTTGTCTTGTTTACATCAGGGTCCCCCATTTTCATTCATAGTGACATTTATGACATACACAACATACATGACATTTATGGCATAGGGACATACATGACATACAGGTATTTAGTACTGTTACATTTGTGACATAAGATATGCAAATATACAGTACTGTTACCCATAGATCCTGACAGAGTATATGATGGGGAGGGGACTGTACATTAGGAGGGGGTGGGTGGGTGGGAGAGAAATATACATGCGGTGGGGAGGAGACTGTCTAATAGGAGGGGGTGGGGGGGTTTGGACATTTACAGTGGCCAGTTTCGAATTGCAGCCTCCCGTAGGTTTTGAATGTGGGTAGGGATTCACATTCCTTTACAGCTTTGGGTAGGGCGTTCCACATTGATGTGGCATAATTGCGAAACGTGTTTAGTCCCTTGTTTGAGCCGAATCTGGGTTTAACATGATTTGTTGAGCTTCCTCTGGTGTTGTGGTCGTCATATTCACTGACCTTGATTTGATTGATTGTATGTCATAAATGTCCTGATGAATTGAAAATGGGGGACCCCGATGTAAACAAAACGAAAGTATTTTTCTGGTCTGCATCCTCTTAGTATTGTACCCATTCTGCAATCTGTTAATACGTTTTCAATCAATCAATCAATCAATAAGAAGGACAACCATAAGCATCCTTCCTCCAGAAATCAACCAATCCTGGGCACTCCCATACCATATGGAAAAAGGTACACAAGGCGTTTTTGGGTGCACAAAGCGCTTTTAGGTGATGGTATGGCTTTCTTTATGTAATATGCATGGAGTAAAGTATGTCCTATGTATAAAATCAAAATGGATGACTTGGTGGTTGGGAATTCTGGAGGATAGCTAAATGTTTTGCCAGATTAATAGCCCATTTAGACTGCTGCTATTGAATGGTATATCCACACTGGCACACTCTATCAATGGGTAGAGGCTTTGAAGAAGTCTTTGCCAACATGGCGTAAACCGTTGAGACCAGACCCCTGGGTCTGGTAAATATTGTGTGAAATGGTTGGGTACCTAATTGACTATCCCAAGGTACACCATTGCTGTGCGCAATAGAAGCTAGAAGAAAGTGCCAGGTGAATTAAAGTGTTTCTGAATGTCTTGGAATGAGCAGAGACCCTCTACCCCAAACAAATCAGCAAGTGTAAGAACTCCCTTATTACACCACTGGGGGGCAGTATTGGACGCCTCCCAACTGGAGACCAGTGTTATCATGGGCGATTGAAGGTACAAATTTGGTGTCATTTTCCTGAGATTTTCTGCAAGACTGCGAACTGAGATTAGCTCAATAATGATGGAGCCAAATTAGTTTTTTGATTGTTTGATAGATATATTGGAATAGATTACATATTGTAATTGTAACCTATGAGGGCCGTACACAATTTCCCTCTATATAGGGTGCCAGGACACCAATAGTACCATTGGAAGGTTGGTAGTCCCGATCCACCTT
Organism: Notolepis coatsorum; assembly: GCF_963971535.1. Classification (NCBI taxonomy): domain Eukaryota; kingdom Metazoa; phylum Chordata; class Actinopteri; order Aulopiformes; family Paralepididae; genus Notolepis; species Notolepis coatsorum. The sequence goes on along the minus strand of NC_140176.1, from coordinate 1,908,232 downwards.
CACCTTTTTCCCTCTGGAGGGTTGAAAGTTTGAGTCTGCCAGAGGGAGCATGGAGCTAAAAACGCTAATTTGTGGAAGAATATTAATTTTAATATATGAAAAAGATAATGGAATTAGAGGGGATAACCCTGCATGGACTATAACGCATATTATGACCATCATCTGCACCTTTGTGTATACGGTTTACTTTGTCATATTTTATATTGCTTATATTGATTGTAACTTATATTACGACCAATAGGGTATACAGACCATCATCTGCACTTCTGTGTATATGGTTTATTTTATTAAAATTGTATATTTAGATTTAATTCGTTTATTGCCTATATATATTACTCTCCTATTACCGTGAGCATTATCTGTACGTACCCCTCCTGCTGCTATGACGACTGAATCTCCCAAAGGGGATCACTAAAGGAATATCCTGTCCAGTCCAGAGGATAGAATGTTTTCCCCTCTGCATGGGTGAGACCTGTTTGCTGCCATCTCCACAGTGACCTCTTTGAAGTGTAAGAGAAGGGGAGCCATGTTTTTATTTACTTGAAATAGTGCATGTATGGCTGTGTATGACAGTATACTAAAGTAACTATATCAGACATTACAAGTTCTGCAATAAGGTCAACCTAAGGTCAGTCTGTCTACTTCAAAGACACGAAACAGCAAACACACACACTTTCTATGCCTATAATGGGGAAATGGCAGATTTGAGTGGTGAACAGTAAAAATGACAAACTTTACTATTTTTCTCAAAGATGAAACCCTAACATTACAGAATGCATGATTATTATTTGTAATGGCTATGAGATTAAAACATGTGGTTTTAATGGGAGTTAATGGGACATTTCTGTCCTCAAATTACTTAAGAATGATTACAGAATTGTAAATCTGCTACACAAAAACGAATAATGCATCAAAGTCAATATTTTGTCTAATCTTTGACATATCCAAGACTGATGAGACCGGTGGTTGCTCTCTAGTGGTTAATGTAGCGCAGTACTGGAGGCAAGCGCTACCGGAGTCTCATGGCCAGTACAGAGAGACTCAGAAGGAGCTTCTATGCCCAGGGCCCAGGAGTTCAAAACTTTTAATCCCTATCTGATCCGATCCCATTTTTAAATCCCATTTTTTGTGATCCAGGATCAGACAACTCGGCCAGATTTTGCCCCGGTATTTCAAAGCAATCCAGGATAGGATCACCCTGATCCAGATTGAGACTTTTCAAGATTACTAGATCCGAATATCAGTGCTTTAATCCTACCGATCTCCGATGGGAAAAAAGGAAGACAAGGACCACATTGCAGAGACATCTATAATGTCTAATTATATTGTTAAATACATAAAGGACATCAAATCATAATGGAATTGTAATTCTTTTTTAAAAAGACTCCCACTAGGGTAACATAAAAAAAACTTGATTCAAAGGCAGCTGGATCATCCAGACGTGCTTTGAGGAGCTGAATTCTAAGTGAGATTTCTGTTTGCTGAAGGTGATGACAGATGGACTTTTTTTTTGTTGAAGATATTTTTTCTTTAACCTAAATTACATTTGTGATTGACAATCTTTGTTGTGATACTTTTATGAGCATAAACATTTATGTCATCAGCATTTGGTTGAAAACAAAATAGGCCACCATTAACCCTTTAATCCCCGGGAACGCCGTAACTCGTCATTCCCCGCCATGCTCATTCTGCCGAAGACGCCGTAACACGTCTTTGATATCAATATTTCAAAAATCTGTGATCGAAATCATATTTCTCCCCCGGGGACCTGAGATATACTGCTGAGCTCCACTCAACTATCTAACGGTTCAAGAGCGCCATCTGGTGGCCGATCGGCAGATCGCCCAAACAGCAAACCGGAAACGGAAACTGGTGCTCATCCAAATTCGGTCCGACCACTCGCTATAGCTCCCGGGACTCCATCTTGACACACTGGATAATCGATCGCTCACCCTAACTCAATAAACAACATGATTTGGACGTATATACTATTATACAACCTGGAAATGGATCGGGTATTTCTCCATCCCATAATAGAAATAATTCTGTTCCACGCTCATCTGCCAACGGCGCGAGGAAGCCACGGTGAGTTTCAGCGTTATTTTCTAATGTCCTCTATACTAACTGCTCTAATGATCATATCACCCACACTAGATGAATGATATAACGTTGCCCACGGAATTATAAACGACCCCCCGCCCATCCGGTCAACATCAGATGATACGTAGTAACTTCTAGAAGTACGTGCAGTTGACATTTTTTATCTGGCACCGATCGCTATAAAACTGTATTTCATCATCAATATAATGCATTTGGAGCTATAAATCAAGTTCTGGAGAAAGCTGCAGAAAACGATAAAAACATACTTATACTTTAGACCGTATTTTAGTATGAATATGTGAATGAAAAAGTATAACATTGCTACACCCTGAACAATATATATAGGACATTGAATGGGCCATAATAATGTCAATTTAGCAATACAATTTAAAAAGTTATAGCCTTGCAAAGAAGGGGAACTTCTCCATAGACAAATAGAGCTGGCGAGGAATGGTAAATTATGAATTTAACCATGGCGATCGTGACCAAAAAAATTAGAAATAAATAAAAGATTGATTTGCCATGAAGGCTAAGAATTGTGTATTATTTCAGTTAACAAACTTTGCCATCTTATCTATATTGAAACATATTTTTTTGGAAATCCACCCCTCTGATGGGATCAAGAGAATCCAGTTTTTTGGGATCAAATTGATCCCAATCCTGTGTTGTCGGTTAGAAATACCCGTTTTGAAGATTTGATCCAGATTAAAGCTTGGATTTGATTTCCTGATCTGATCGGATATCAAAGTGATCCTGATCCTGTTTTTTGGTTTAGAACTACCCACAATCCAAATCTGATAGGGATTAAACGTTTTGAACTCCTGGGCCCAGGCCATCAGGATGCTCAATGACTCCATGTAACAACCCATCATCTACACTCACTGCACACACATCCACATGTACACACTCACTTTAAACAAACACTTACCTTACCACTCACTTTATATTTATCTATTATTAAAGAGATTTGCACCACTTTCATACCTCATTTGCACCCTACCCCAAGTTTTCTCTCTGCATTCTACCTCACTGGTACTCATTTGACTCTGTATTGTATATATGTATATTGACTTTACCTACTTTTTACTTCTTAATTATTTTGTACTTACTTTCTCTTTACTGTATGTAGCACACTCTCAGGGGCCAATACAGAAACAAGCATTTCATCATAAAGTATCCTGTATTTTGTTCTGACAAACTTGAACTTAACCAGGATCCCCAGTACAGAACTGAAAGGGTCTATAGCTGTCAATACATTGGCCATAAATATAACTGATCAGGAGAATAACCAGACACTTCTGTGATCTATTGTCTATATGAGGGGTCAGCGGACAAGTGGTCGGGGCTCTTTTCCACAACCACTGACTCTGTGGGAGTGTGAGGAAGAGAACACATGATGTGATTGAATAAAGTACCGGAGAAACGCACTCTCTGGCTGTTCGAGTTCTTTTAATCTCCAATTCCCACTAAACCAACCAGTTGCTGGGATTAGATTAGCCCAACCAGTTGCTTTTTTTAAATGGTTGTTTAACCCATTCCGTTTTAATTTGACTGCTTTTGCTGTGCTGCATCAGTCTGTCTCACCATGCTCCTTTTATTAGCTTTTATCTAATTCATTACTTCATTACCACTATTGTTGTTTTATTCCTATTTCAATTATTGTGTTGTATTTATTTTACATGATTTCTACGTTAAGCACTTTGTATTTCAATCTTGCACAAAAGGCTCTATATAAATAAAGTTTGATTTGAATTTTAAAAACAACCAACAGGCATTTTTCTTAATGTGTAAAATCCATTTTTTTTTCTTTGTGTTTCTTTGTTACTTAACTGTATTGAAAGGTCCTTTATAAATACAGTAACATTTACTTTAGAGGGCATAATAATCATGATTAAGCACCTATTGAGGAATTTGATGTTAAACTATTGATTATTGTTACTCAAGTCTCAGACCTGATTACCTGAAATCCTTCCAGAATGGCTTCTACTTCCCTTCCTAATGACACATTCAGTAAAGACCTATCCATCTGTTTACCTCAAATAAAAATCAGGTGAATAATATTTGTTCTATATACTTTGTTAACATTTAGTTCCTCATCAGGTCCAAGGTACTTTATTATTTATAAAAGTAAGGCGTTAAATGCTCCGCTCAATAGGAGTTCACTCCACCTGGAATATGACCTCTCCTGGATATCTCTATACATCACTGGTATTGGCCTTCCCCCATATCTCAATATTGATAATTGAAAACAGGAAGAATGGCTTCTCGTTTACCTGGGCACACAATTAAATATTAGTACCTGGCTCTACTTTTCAATCAATGACATAATTCTTTAGATTAGATTAGATTAGATTCACTTTATTGTCATTACACCTGTTCTGGCGGTAGGCAAACTGGTAGGGGTCAAGTGAGGGCGGTAGGCAAACTGGTAGGGGTCAAGTGAGGGCGGTAGGCAAACTGGTAGGGGTCAAGTGAGGGCGGTAGGCAAACTGGTAGGGGTCAAGTGAAGGTGGTAGGCAAACTGGTAGGGGTCAAGTGAGGGTGGTAGGCAGGATTTAAGGTGAGCCAGGACTAGCCTCTCGAAGCACTTCATGATGATGGAGGTGAGTGCTACGGGTCGGTAGTCATTGAGGCTCTCTGGGGAGGCGTGTTTAGGGACAGGAATGATGGAGGTGACTTTGAAGCATGTGGGAACTTTTGCCTGGGCCAGGGACAGATTGAAAATCTCCGTCAGGGGCGGCCGGCTAACGAATCCAACTGCCAGCGGTACCTCCGGCTTGTCGGTCGTCCGTGCTGACACAATTGGCAGTGTCAGTGGGTGGGAAGCCGGCGTGGGTGGGTCCTGGTCCTTGTAAAGCTGAGGGTTTTTTCAACCTGTAACTTGTTCTTGTCAGAGACCAGCAGGGCTGAGTCGTCCGCAAACAGGAACAAGTTGCAGTCACAAGCTGACGACATGTCATTTGCATAAATTAGGAACAGTAGCGGTCCTAGTATGCTTCCTTGTGGAACACCACAGTTCACTGTGAGGGGGGGGGATAGGGTACCGTTTACCTCCACCATCTGTTCTCTCCCCTCCAGGTAGGATTGCATCCAGCTCACTGATAGACTATCAAAACCAATTGCTTTTAGCTTGTCAATCAGAATAGAGTGATTGACAGTGGCGAAGGTCTTCTGGAGGTCCAGCATGACCATGCCGCAGTATCTGCCCACGTCCACCTCTTGTTTGATGTGGTCGTTCAAATAGAGAAGGCATGTGTCAGTGGAGTGGGATGTTCTGAAGACAGATTGGAATTCGAAGATTAGATTTTTTTCCGCAAGGTACTTTTCGACTTGTTCGTATACTATTTTTTCCATGACTTTCGAGATGGAGGTAAGAATAGAAACAGGGCGGTAGTTGCCTGGGTCTAATTTGCTGCCCTTTTGTGCAGGGGGGTTACTCTTGCAATTTTGAAGTCTTTGGGTACGTATCCCTGTTTTATGGAGAGGTTTATTATGTGTGTGATGACTGGGGTGATGGCGGCTGCTGAGTCTCCAAGGAATTTGGAGGGGATATTGTCATGGCCAGTGGCCTTGTTAGGTTGGAGGGCGCTCAGTTTTTTGAGTACCTCAGCTGTTGTTACCATTTCTAGTTTGAAATCGTCTTTGTGGACCCCTAGGTTATTGTAGTAGGCTATGTTCTACCCCAAAATGCCCTGAGTGGGTGGGTAGTTTATTCACCAGTGTTGTGGCTATGTTTGTGAAGAAAATGTTTAAGTAATTGGCCACATCCAGCTTGTCTGTGATGAGCGTGTTGTCCGGAATTGGCCATATAGCGAACATTAATAAATAATTAACCTACAAACATGAAATGGTTCTGACAGCACAATATTGATGTAACTATGAGAATCGCTGGGATCTGGTCTCTCTTTCGGCCAGTACGTGAAATATCCGAGCCCTTGCTCAGTGGTTGTCACGATACACTCAGGCGCTCCGTGGGAGAGGCGTGATTTTTTTCCCGTAGCCTCTGTTTGCGAAGACGCTCTCTGATTGGCTAGGCCGCGTACAGCTAAGAAGAAAAGACCCTCTCTGACTGTTTTAGCTCCGAAGGGTCTTTTCCGCCTTGTACATATATTCTCTGCTTCGAAGTGGTTATGCTTAGGCATTCTTTCGAAGTGGTTATGCTTAGGCATTCTTTCGAAGTGGTTATGCTTAGGCATTATTTCGAAGTGGTTATGCTTAGGCATTCTTTTGAAGTGGTTATGCTTAGGCATTCTTTCGAAGTGGTTATGCTTAGGCATTCTTTTGAAGTGGTTATGCTTAGGCATTCTTTTGAAGTGGTTATGCTTAGGCATTCTTTCGAAGTGGTTATGCTTAGGCATTCTTTTGAAGTGGTTATGCTTAGGCATTCTTTCGAAGTGGTTATGCTTAGGCATTCTTTCGAAGTGGTTATGCTTAGGCATTCTTTCGAAGTGGTTATGCTTAGGCATTCTTTCGAAGTGGTTATGCTTAGAGTTAGGGTTAGGGTTAGCCAATCGGAGAGCGTCTTTTTCTTCTTCGCTGCAATCAAAGAGCGTCTTCGCTCACAGAGGCTACGGGAAAAAAGCAAGCATGGGGGAGAGAGCAGCTTGTGGAGAAGCAGTGGCTCTGAGCAGCAACCTGTGTCGTATCGCCATCTTGTGTTCAAAAGGTGGAACTTCATACTGTATCTATTCAATGCACGATAATGGAAATTAATTCAAATAAAATGCTTGTCATTGACAGATTTGAAAAATATTCTGGAATTCAGGTCCTTGGCCTGGGCGATGTTTCATCCAAATCAGACCAGAACCTTAGAAGTTATGGCGAATGCAGACAGACAGACAGAATGACCACAGGAGTGATTGCCATACCCTCCAGGTATCACCGTAATCCAAAACTGCCAAGAAACTGGCTTCAATGATCCTCTTCCAGGTTTTCATAGGGAACTCTCTAACCCCTGTCCTCGTCTCCCTGTCTGTCTGTGAGTGGATGTCTCGTGGTGATGGCCAAGGTGGTGGATGTCTCATGGTGATGGCCAAGGTGGTGGATGTCTCATGGTGATGATCAAGGTGGTGGATGTCTCGTGGTGATGGCCAAGGTGGTGGATGTCTCGTGGTGATGATCAAGGTGGTGGATGTCTCATGGTGATGATCAAGGTGGTGGATGTCTCATGGTGATGGCCAAGGGGGTGGATGTCTCGTGGTGATGATCAAGGTGGTGGATGTCTCATGGTGATGGCCAAGGGGATGGATGTCTCGTGGTGATGATCAAGGTGGTGGATGTCTCCTGGTGATGGCCAAGGTGGTGGATGTCTCATGGTGATGATCAAGGTGGTGAATGTCTCATGGTGATGGCCAAGGTGGTGGATGTCTCCTGGTGATGATCAAGGTGGTGGATGTCTCCTGGTGATGATCAAGGTGGTGGATGTCTCCTGGTGATGATCAAGGTGGTGGATGTCTCATGGTGATGATCAAGGTGGTGGATGTCTCATGGTGATGACCAAGGTGGTGGATCTCTCGTGGTGATGGCCAAGGTGGTGGATGTCTCGTGGTGATAATCAAGGTGGTGGATGTCTCATGGTGATGATCAAGGTGGTGGATGTCTCATGGTGATGATCAAGGTGGTGGATGTCCCTTGGTGATGATCAAGGTGGTGGATGTCTCGTGGTGATGATCAAGGTGGTGGATGTCTCATGGTGATGATCAAGGTGGTGGATGTGTCATGGTGATGACCAAGGTGGTGGATGTCTCGTGGTGATGACCAAGGCGGTGTGATCTTCTCTACGTCGCCCCCCTACTTCAAATGGATCAGAGCGGAATACATACATTCATCCAAATGGTATATGACTGATATTTTTAGCTCTGAGCCTTGACATTTAGCCTTTATCTTATTTTCATACTAGTGCTCATTCCTCTATGCTTTTTCTTTTGTTGCTGTTGTCCTTAGCTTGTACCCCAGTTGCTATTGCATGTACATGTGTTTTATTACAGGTATATGTACATACACTATTCACCTGTTATATTCTCCACCCATCGGTCATCCATAGCAACACTATATGATCACCGACATCCAAGTTGGGGGATCCCCCTTTGAACGGCCATTCTAAAGTTTCTCTCCTCCACATCGTCTGTAGTGCTTTTTCCCTATTGCTAGGTTTTTAGTGAGTTTTTCCCTTACCTTCACTGGGGAATGTCTGGGAGTGTTGCATAAACGAAAGTTTTTTCATTTGTCATCTTTGTTTTCATTTGTACAGCACGGTAGTGAGACCAGCTATGCTGTATGGTCTAGAAACAGTGGCGCTGACCAACAAGCAGGTGGCAGAGCTGGAGGTGGCAGAGATGAAGATGTTAAGGTTCTCTCTGGGAGTAACAAGGTTGGACAAAATCAAAAATGTCTACATCAGAGGAACGGCCCATGTTGAGCAGTTCGGGCAGAAAGTGAGAGAAGCAAGGCTGAGATGGTTTGGACATGTGCGGAGGAGGGAGGTGGGGTACATCGGGAGGAGGATGCTGGAGATGGAGCTGCCAGGAGAGAGGAGCAGGGGAAGGCCCAAGAGGAGGTTTATGGACACAGTGAAGGAGGACATGCAGGCAGTGGGAGTGACGGAGGACGACGTAGAGGACAGAAACAGATGGAAACGGGTGATCCGCTGTGGCGACCCCTGACGGGAAAAGCCAAAAGAAAAAGAAGAAGACGTTTTCATTTGTCACTCCAAGCTTGTGTATTTGATTGTAAGTCTGACCAGACCTCGGTCTCACTTTCTGGTCAGACGCTTGTGTATACTTGTCTCTGATTGTAAACTGAGGACTCTTCTGTGATCACAGAAATAAACGATTTTCTTTTGAAATTGTTTGACTCGATTTGAATTTCTACAGTTCACCGTCTTGGCTAATTTAAAATATTCCACAACACTCTCAATGCTAGATCCATTCACAGTGATCTAGAAAACAGCTGGAACTTTATTAATAATAATAATACATCCGACTTATATATCACTTTTCTGGGTACCCAAAGACGCTTAAAACTAATTTGTTTAATTTTCATTCAGTACCAGTTTAACATTAATACATATCTTACTCAGCACTAAAGTGGCAGGTTCTCAACAGCTAATTCTAGAGTCTGTAAACAATACAGTACAGCATCATCTGCATGAAAATGAGATGAGACAATATGCTTATGTTTATTTAGGATCCTCATTAGCTTTTGCACTTGACAAAAGCTACTCTTCCTGGGGTCCGACACTTAAAACAATACAACAATATTCAAGACATTACATCATTATCAACATCATTAACAATCTCATCCTCAGTTAAGGATGACAGTGTACAAGATAATTATCTGTATAAAGTATAAAAATAAAATAAAATAGTGCTACCTGAGCAGCACTCACTGCCATCAACATAAATACAATTAACAAAGTCAATTGGTTTTCACCGCTATAAGATAAGATAAGATAAGATAAGATATTCCTTTATTAATCCCCTTGGGGAAATTCGTGACACACACATACAGCTCAACGTCTCATAAATGATATTAACAACAACACAATCATTACATTTTTACAGTAACAATGGCACAGCATAAATTCAACAGACATGTACATTTGTTGACACATGTCAGCATTACAGGAGGCCTGAGACACTGTATGCGATAGTCGGCTGCATTCCACCATGTGAACACAGTGGATCGCGCCTGGTGAACTGGAGGGAGGGCGGAGTGGGGGGGGGGGGGGGGGCATTGGAAATTCGGGTAAGGAATTTGGTTGTGGAGCAGTCAAGGGGGGGCCCCCACTGTCGCGCATCAGAGGCAGCCTACGTATGGCTGTGGCGCCAGATGAGTCACAACAGCAGGTGCGGATGGGGTGGGGGGGGTGGGTGGGGGGATGGGGGTAGGGGGGGGCCTCATCAATCTTATCGCTTCCAGCTAGTACAGACCGTCTCCTCTTTCCCAGAATCACACATCGCCGGAGAGTCAACTCCTCCGCGTTGACCTTGGCCTCGGTCCGTTCCACAGCAGAAAGGATAAGGAGGGTGTGGGAAGGGGGAGGGGGGGGGGGGGGTGATAACATGCAGCTCGAGGCAGATATGCCGCATATAGTTAAAATCAGGTCAATTTTGTCTAATCATCGTCACCATCGTCGTATCCCCTATTACGGTACGGTGGCATTTTTATTTTCACGTCCCTAATTTCCGACGTGATGTCCAGTATGGCCTGTGACCGCGAAAGTTCCTCCGCATGGTTAGAAGCAAGTCTCTCAAGAATTGTCTTCAAGCATGACTGTTCGTCTACATGATAGAGTTCGCCTCTTTCCAACATGGTCTTGGAGCTCAATTGTTCATCACCGCGCAGGGTACTTAGATCAGCGATCTTCTTAAACAGTTCCATAAGGTTTTCCTTGATCCCGGCCAGATCCCTGGCCAGGGAAATCAACTTCTTCCGAATTAGCTTCAGACAGTACCAGATCCAGCAGCTGACGGTGCCCAGGCCGAGCAGCATGACAATTAGAAGATATACGTCCTCAACGTCGTTTATCTCCAGTGGGAAAAAGCATATTGCGAGCCAGGTCCCGTATGAATTTATGGTGTATCCCGCCTGATAGCTCCCAAGAGGGCATAATGGGTCATCCGCATTCTGCTTCCTTGTAGAGAATATGCGATCAATCGCTGTAAAAGCCCAGCTTATTAGATCCATATTACGGTCAAAAGTCGAGTTGAGTTGAGGATTCTGCTGTAAAAAGAAAGAAGAAAAAGGCCAAAACGTCTGAGCGTTCTCCAGCGAGTGCAGATCTAGGCTCCGGTGAAACGAGCTGTAAGGGCTGGTACGGACGTCTCCAAGCGGATAAGAGAGAGGCCTTGAGGTGTTTTCTCTGGAGGAGGGAGAGGAGATAAAAATGCGACTGCTCCTGGGAAGAGAGAGTAGGGAGGCCATAAGGGTTCAGTGCATGCTCGTTAGTAGATGGTATTTAAATTTCTTCTTGAAAGTGGTTTTGGATTCTATTTCAGCGAAGTAGCTTGGCAATGAGTTTGATTCCATGATAGCTCTGTAAGTCACAGAAGATTTGAGTAGATTTGTCCTGGGTTTAGGTGCCAGTAGATGGCTTGATGTAGCTTGTCTGGTCATATGGTCATGTTCTTCTCTTACGTGAACAATTATATCATAAAAATACAGTGTTTTTTTGACAACTTGAAAATGTCTGAGAAAAGTAATAAGACGAGATTGCAGATGTTTCTCAACCAGAAGCAATGATACATTTCTGTGCATAACTCCAATATTAGTGCGCTTTGAACAGTGGAGAGCTAGTCTGGCAGCCTTGTTTTGAGCTATTTGTAATTGCTATTTGTGTTTTTGCTGCTGATGACCATATGACCGGACAGTACTCAAGACAAAACCAGAGCCTGGATGACTTCTTTCAAAGTGGTTGGTGTTAAATACTTTGTACATTTTCTTGTCACAGCTATGCTCCTAATGCTCCTAATAGCTGTGCTATGCTTTCTAATATCAATAATAGAAATAAACAGGACAAGACCCAACATTGATCCCTCTGGAACACAGTTAGTTACCGGTAAGAACTCGGATAGGGTTCAATTGATCCCTGTTGAATCAAAACCAATCCTACGTAATCTCTCAAAAAGCAGTGAATTATATCAATGCAATACAGATTGATGAAAAGAACAGCACAATGTTTTCTGTTGCCCATAGCAGATACACTATTTAAGACCTAATAACATAACTTAACTCTGGAACTAACTGTTGAGAGCTCAATACAGAATACACTGGGTTGATTATTCATTACCAATGATTACAGGATTTGTGTTACAGAATAGTTTGGAAATTGGTCTGTAATTATTGAGATAACTTCTATCTTCACCCTATTTAACGGAATGAGTCATGACTTTCAAAAACCTACAAACTATGCCAGATTAAATATTATTAATATAAGTGTTATTTACTCTGTAATCAATGGAGCAGATAGCTTTAGATAAAGGATCAAATGTCTCCTCTTATCAATGTCTTGCACTGCCTCAATAACACTAGGAGAGGAAGGCTGTAGTTTACAGAGAAATATCACTTAGTGGGTGACTTATTGCACACTATCATTAATAAGAAGGGACCCTGTTTTCATTTTGAAATACATGACCAGCAGCAGCAACATGTGTATTAAAGGCGAATCTCTTTCATCTCAGATATTAAACAGTCAACCTCATACCAGCAATAATGACCATCTCTGACTGGAATAGTTTCAACACTGGCTACTGACTGTAGATCTGAAATAAAGGATCAACCACAAGGGGGAGCCAGTTTACCTGACATATTCTGCTCTTGTGTAGGAGAATGATGTTATGCATCAAGTCATGGGCTTTTAACTAGGGATGTCCGATATTATCGGTCTACCGATATTATCGGCCGATATCGGCATTAAAATGTGATATCGGGAAATATCTGTATTTCTTTTTTCATTTTTATAACCTTTATTTACCAAGGCAAGCAAGTAAGAACAATTTCTGATTTTATTTATTGTCAAAAGTATGCATAATGTTGTGTTAATTCCACAACAAGAGATATGTAATGTTAATTACCTGAAATTATTAAAAACAAATTGGGGGGGGGGGGACCCTGCATATATCTGTATCGGTTGATATCGGTATCGGAAATTAAGAGTTGGACAATATCGGTATATCGGTAAAAAAGCCAATATCGAGCATCCCTACTTTTAACCCAATACTTCTGTTATAAACTAGAAGACTAAGAATATAGTAATTGGTGTGACCAATGTGAAAATAGTTACAAGCTGGGTTTATCACTCAAAAAGTTATTTTATAGGTAGTAGTAGTAGTTTTATTCAGTCATCACACCCAATACAACACAATCATTCCACAATCTTTGATTTGGCAGTAACTGAAAAGGTACAGACTGAAGCATAATGCTTATACATGCCTGTCCTATATTCTTAACAAAATTAAGACTCCAAAATAGTATTCTAAAAGAAAATAACAAAAAAAGAATTATTCACATTTGTAATCTTAAAAAATAGCTATACAAACCATTGTCTTAAAAACCAAAAGCGAATGACTCATTCTTATGTATATCAGCATTGTTCCACAAGTTAACCCCAACAATAGAAATACATCTCCTTTTAATCCCTTTCTTAGCTTTTTGAACAGTAAATTTACAAATGTCTCTCAAATCATATCTTCTTTCGTGTATTGAAAAAAAACCTTTGCACACCGTCCGGGAGTAACTTTGCTTTAGCTCTGTACATTATTTGCATAATTTTATAATAAACCAAATCATTAAATTTCATAACATGAGACTTTATAAACAGTGGATTTGTGTGGTCATAGTAACCAGCCTTATGAAGGCTCCGAATGGCACGCTTTTGCAGTAAGACTATCGGATTTACAGTATTTTACGTCGACCCCCATACTTACATATCCCCCATAGTAAGATATGTAAGGTGAGCAGTAGATAATGTACAAGGCTTTATAGTTTAATATATCCTTACATTTATACAAGATTTTTACTGACTTAGATATTTCCCCTTGAATATAGTTAACATGTTGTTTCCATGTTAATTACCTTTCTGAATAAATATTTTGCCACAAACAGGACAGCTAAATGGTCTACAATGACTTATTGTGCATTTTCACATTCCCTTTATCTCTGAACCTGTTCCAACAAATTAAACAACTAGAGTTTCTCTCCAGTATGACTTCCCATGTGTCTTCTCAGAACCCCATTAACACTGAACCAAAAAATACAAACTTCAGGATTTCTCTCCTGTATGACTTGTCGTGTGTCTGTTCAAATTTGCTTTCAGAGTGAACCCTTTTCCACAAACTGAACAATTAAAGGGTTTCTCTCCTGTATGAGTTCTCATGTGGATATTCAAATGTCGTTTCTCAATGAACCCTTTCCCACAAACTGAACAACTAAATGGTTTCTCTCCTGTATGAGTTCTCATGTGGATATTAAAATGTCCTTTGTGAGTGAACCCTTTTCCACAAACTGAACAACTAAATGGTTTCTCTCCTGTATGAGTTGACATGTGTCTGTTCAAAGTTCCTTCGTCACTGAAGCCTTTTCCACAAACTGAACAACTAAATGGTTTCTCTCCTGTATGACTTGTCGTGTTTGTTCAAATTTCCTTTCAGATTGAACCCTTTTCCACAAACTGAACACCTACATGGTTTCTCTCATGTATGAGTTCTCATGTGGATCTTCAAATGTCCTTTATCACTGAACCCTTTTGAACAAACTGAACAACTAAATGGTTTCTCTCCTGTATGAGTTCCCATGTGTATTTTTAGAGTTCCTTTGTGACTGAAGCCTTTTTCACAAACTGAACAACTAAATGGTTTCTCTCCTGTATGAGTTCTCGTGTGGATATTAAAATGTCCTTTCTGAATGAACCCTTTTGAACAAACTGAACAACTAAATGGTTTCTCTCCTGTATGAGTTGACATGTGTCTGTTCAAAGTTCCTTTCTCACTGAACCCTTTCCCACAAACTGAACAACTAAATGGTTTCTCTCCTGTATGAGTTCTCATGTGGATATTCAAATGTCCTTTCTCACTGAACCCTTTCCCACAAACTGAACAACTAAATGGTTTCTCTCCTGTATGAGTTCTCATGTGGATATTCAAATGTACTTTATCACTGAACCCTTTCCCACAAACTGAACAACAAAATCGTTTCTCTCCTGTATGAGTTCACATGTGGATCTTCAAATGTCCTTTATCACTGAACCCTTTTGAACAAACTGAACAACTAAATGGTTTCTCTCCTGTATGAGTTCCCATGTGTATTTTCAGAGTTCCTTTGTGACTGAAGCCTTTTTCACAAACTGAACAACTAAATGGTTTCTCTCCTGTATGAGTTCTCGTGTGGATATTAAAATGTCCTTTCTGAATGAACCCTTTTGAACAAACTGAACAACTAAATGGTTTCTCTCCTGTATGAGTTGACATGTGTCTGTTCAAAGTTCCTTTCTCACTGAACCCTTTTCCACAAACTAAACAACTAAATGGTTTCTCTCCTGTATGAGTTCTCATGTGGATATTCAAATGTACTTTATCACTGAACCCTTTCCCACAAACTGAACAACTAAATGGTTTCTCTCCTGTATGAATTCTCATGTGGATCTTCAAATGTCCTTTCTGACTGAACCCTTTTGAACAAACTGAACAACTAAATGGTTTCTGTCCTGTATGAGACAAACTTAATGTTTTTTGTTTCTTGTTTAATATTAGCATCTTTAAACCTGACTGAGGTTCCCCACTCTCCTTCCAATCATCACTGTCATCAGTCTCAGGACAGTCTGAAGAGAGAAGCTGGCCATCTCTAGTTGGTTCTAAATCACCATCTGGATATAAGTTACTGGCTGGTTCTGATACTCCACAGTCCTCTCCACCAGGTTCTGTTTTCATGTGTTCAGTTGAGGTGCTGGGTAAAGAGTAAGCTTCTCTGTTTTTCTCCCTCTGGGTTTGAAGAGGCTGGAAGGACCGAGCGTTCTCTTGACCATCTTCACATTTCACTGGGTCTACTGTGATCTTGGAGAGATCAGCTTCTTCCAGCCCTTGATGTAGTTCCTCTTTGATCTGTAGGAGCTCTGGGTCCTGGGTTTGGCTGAGCAGTGAGGACAGAGTATTCTCTCCACCATGTTCATATTTCAAAGGGTATAAGGTCATCTTGGAGCCATCAGCCTCCTCTAGATCTTGAAATAGTTCCTCCTGTTCCTCTTTAATCTGTAGGGACTCTGGGTCCTGGGTTTGGTTAAACCATGAGGACTGAGGTTTCTCTTCATCATCTTCACTCTTCACAGGGACAGGGTTGAAAGTGAACTTGATGATATCAGCCTCCTCCAGACCGTGAAGCTGCTCTCCCTCCTGACTGCTCCAGAGTTCCTCCTGTTCCTCTTTCATCTGTAGGGGCTCTGGCTCCTCCTGGCTCAGACTGGGGCTCCTCTCCTGCTGCTCAGGGGGAACCTCCTCTTCACAGACAGAGAGCTGTGGGGGGTCTGGAGGGAGGAATAATAATAATATGAATAACAAACATAAAGATGCAGTAGATAACTTTTCATCATTAACACATGGCCCATTTGACATCGAGTATCTATCATTCAAGATGTGAAAAAGGAATAATTTTTCCATCTATACATTCCCGTTTTATACCGTGGTGAATATAAGTATGGTTTTAGAGCGGTTTAGGGTAATTCCTGGGGGGCTAGTAGGGCTGTCCCCGACTAAGGATTTGGATGGTCGACTATGATTGGCCAAAATTCGCTGTTAGTCGCCTATTGGCCAATTTTTTTTTAAAAGTATCATATTTTTAATATTAAAAAACAAATATATATATATATATATATTTTATCATTCCATTTGGGCTGTGGGGGGTGCTGTGTGCTGTGAGCTGTGAACAGATCACAGCATGAAATAGTCAACGTGGAGGGGGACAGATCAAGCGGCTCGCACACCGCTCCCACTGCATAGTCAGAGGCGTCTGTCGTGAGGGCGACCGGGGCAGTGGGAGAGGGGTGCGCCAGCAGAGCAGCGTTGGCTAGCGCGGTCTTGGCAGCCCCAAAAGCGCTGTCCATCCCCGAGGACCAATCTAACTCGTCCTTGGGCACTTTGCCCCACAGGGCCTCGTACAAGGGGCGCATGATGTGGGCAGCATGGGGAAGGAACCGGTTGTAAAAGTTCACCATGCCCAGGAACTCCTGTAGAGACCGTACAGTGCGGGGACGAGGAAAACTGGCAATGGACTCCACCCTGGCGGGGAGTGGGGTGGCTCCCTGTGGAGTGACATGGTGTCCGAGGAAGGTGATGGAGGACTGCCCAAACTGGCACTTGGTCGGGTTGACGATGAGGCCGTGTTTACTGAGCTGCTCAAACAGCTGCTGGAGGTGTGTCATGTGCTCCTCTATGGACGTACTGGCTACAAGAATGTCATCCAAGACCAAGTACACAAACAAAAATGGCATGTCCTGGAGCACAGAGTCCATCAGGCGCTGAAACGTCTGCGCCGCCCCCATGAGCCCGAAAGGCATTCTTAGGAATTCAAAAAGTCCAAAGGGTGTAATGACAGCTGTTTTTGGCACATCCCGTGGATGGACCGGCACCTGGTGGTACATGCGCACCAGGTCCACCTTGGAGAAGATGATGGCCCCCGCTAGGTGGGTAGAGAAGTCCTGTATGTGCGGGACAGGGTACCGGTCGCGTGAACACTTTCCCTAAGGGGATTGCACTTCCGTGTTCGGTTTGCGCGGCCTGATTGGCCACTGACGTACACTAGTTTTGCCCCCGGTAAGTTATCTACGCCAGTTACGCCCAGCTCGCGCCTGCATTATCCAATTCATCTTTGAAATGAATCATTCCAGCAAAGCAGGCTTCTATTATTCGAATTACTGTTTTAATGGGTATCACAGTAGTAAGTCCTACTGTAGAACATGACATATTAGCATGACATCTGATTTATTAATGCCAATACTAAAGATTAGGGACAAACGCAATTGGCACAAGTGTAAATCATGGATTAGTCACTCAGTTTTAACATCCGACTTAGCTCACCTTGTTAGTCTGCTGGCTGTGGATCCTATGGTCACAAGTTCAAATCACTCTTGGTTCAAGTTTTTTTTTTTTTTTTATGTTTAATTAATTTATCCACTCTGGTTGGATGGTGTGTATGTATGTATGTATTGTGCTGTATAATGACAATACATTTGAATCGAATCTCATTTTGAAATCGCTACCTGTTGAGTGGATCACCTGCAATCACCTCCGAAGCTGTCTGCCACTGTCGTGTCCATAGGCAGCGTAGCGATTTCAAAATGAGATTCGATTCAAATGTATCATCATTATACAGCACAATACATACACACCATCCAACCAGAGTGGATAAATTAATTAAACAGAGAGACGAGAAATCTCATCGCTGGCATTCAAAGTGTTAAGGCAGAGGGACTGGACAACAGGGTGACATTCACAGGTGTGCAGACTTGAGCATGTGAGGTAAAACATGCACTGGAGAAGGAGCCACGCCCACAGGAAGCAGAGATTGAGGGTGTGACAAAAATAATCGTTAGATTAGTCGACTAATCGAGTGACAAAAATAATCGTTAGTTTAGTCGACTAATCGAAAAAAGAATCGACAGATTAGTCGACTACCAAAATAATCGTTAGTTGCAGCCCTACTATTTGATTTTTATTAGGGATCCCCATTAGCTGGTGCGATAGCAACCAGCTAGTCTTCCTGGGGTCCACACACAAAAAAACAATCACTATTGCAAAAAACAAAATTATTAAAAGTCAGTCACAATGCATAATGAACCTACTGTAACAATTAATATAGCTAAAATTACATTAGTGTAAAACAAAAACAAAAAATTACTTTACAGTGTTAAAAACAATTTAAGATTCTTTTTAAAAGTGAATCTACTGTAAATGCAGCAGAGGTTCCGAGGCAGGCCATTCCACAGAGTTAATGCTCTAAAAATAAAAGATCTCCCCAGAGCGCTGGTTCTAGGACCTGGCAATTCAAGCTGCCCACTACTGGAACCTCTAGTGTAATGCTTGTGCACAGTATTACTAAAAACAATCTGATTATGTATAAAAACAGGAGTCTTACTGCTCATGACCAACTTGAACAGCACAAGTATATTAAAAGACAATCTATTTTCAACGTTAAGCCAAGAGAGGCGGGCATGCATACGGCTCACATTAGACCTTAGTAGTGTTGTCACGATACTGGAATTTCGACTTCGATACGATACCTTGAAAAGTATCGATACTTTCGATACCAAAAAAAATTATAATTTTTTTTTATTATAATAATATATATATATATATTTTTTAACAAATTTTGCTTTTGTTGCTGGTTTATTCTCCTCAGCTTCTCTCTGGTACTATACGAGAAGATAATTACACTTTTAAAACCCTTTGTTTATCTTTAGATCAGAGAGAGAGAGAGAGAAAGAGAGAAAGAGAGAGTGGCTGCTGGAGATTTTAGGTCTACTGAGCGCACCTTTCTAGTTATGACCCGAAAACAAGGGTACTTGAGAGAGAGAGAGAGAGAGAGAGAGAGAGAGAGAGAGAGAGAGAGAGAGAGAGAGAGAGAGAGAGAGGGAGAGGGAGAGGGAGAGGGAGAGATTTCTCCGGAGCTATGCTCGGAGCATTTATTAACGTTACATTTTCAACAACATTGCTGCTAATTGGACACTTCATGGAGGCGGGGTAACGTTGTGTCGAGTTCATGCGTGTACTGGTGTAGGATGGGCTCCGGCTCCGCTCGACCTAACGTTCGAAACGGGGTAGTTGTGTCGAGTTCATGCGTGTACTGGTGTAGTGGGCTCGGCTTGACGTTACTCCGTTTCCATTAAGTAATAGGTGGCCAGCTAGCTAGCATTAAGCTAACGGAGGAACGACAGCTAACGTTAGCTAATAATAGCGTTGTTTACAAACTGAAGACAGGGCTGCGCTGCCCGGCTGTGAGGGGGAGGAGGCTGCAGCAGCTTGTGTCTGTTGCTCTGAGCGAGGAGGAGCATAGATATCTATATATCTATGAGGAGGAGGAGGCGGCGGAAGGGCAAGGCTCTGGCAGCGCGTCTGTCTGTCAACAACTTGCGGGAGCAAGCCAGCTGGTACCGATACTGCAGAAAGTATCGGTACTTCGGGAAATGAGTATCGAAGCCGTTTTAAATATTCAGTATTGTTACGGACTGTGTCCTTATGTATATATATATGGGAGTAATGTATGTAATCTGTTGTGTATATAGGCATGTTTTGTTTGTTGTTGTCTTGTCTCCCTCTTGTGTCTACATATCCCCAGGTTCCCAGTTGCAGCAGCAGCTGGTCAATCACCCACTCACCCCGGTGCAGCGGCAGCTGAGACTCGTCCCACAATCAACATCCACTCCCTTCATAATACCCTTTGTGTTTCAGTGTTAGTTAGCTCCCTGGTTCGTTTGGTCTGTGTTGGTGGTAACTATGGCTCTAGTGTGTTGGTGCTTTTGTAGGTAGAGCTCTCTGGTTCATTGATGTGGTAAAGTAGAGCTCTTGGTGTCTTTGTACACACTCTTTGTTACACACTCTCTTTTGTGGCTTTTGGTAATAGAGCTGAGGCTCTTAGGGTACATTTGTGTCAGAGCTGGTAAAAGCTTAATTGGAGCTAATTCTTTGTGAGAGCTAATCAAAGCTCTGTGTGAGCTCATTGTGTGTGAGAGCTGGTCAAAGCTCTAGTTATTTGGGCCATTGGTCTATATAGCATTGTATCTTTTTGTGTTGTTGTACATTTCTGTACTAATCCTTTGTATATTTGTTAGTCACCCAGCCTATGGTGATTGTGTTCTTGTTATTAATCTTTTGTTTCGCACACAGGGACATTGAGGGCAGAAAGATACCCTGGGTCTACATCTGCATCACGTAGGAGAACTACTGTTAAAGACACCAGCTTAGAGTGAGCACCACCTCCTGTACTTTGGGGCGATCCTAAAGACTTATTTGCCATCGCCTCGCATTTTCAGGTCGCCCTTTCTAAAAGTTTGGCAAAGGCTGACCTGAGAGAAGAGGTGGTGCGCATATTGGTGTGGAACAAGGTGCTCGGTGTCGGTGAGGGAGCGTCTTTTGTTTCTTCCCCTCTAGTCACAGACGAGGAGGGCGAGGAACCTCCGGTGGTAGACCCGGTTAAAGACGGGGTAGAGGATAAGCCTCCCCTTTCGGGTGTCACGTCTCCAGTGCACGGACGTGCAGCATCTTTCCCTAGTGGGAGTGCTGAGGAGGCCAGTCTAAAATTGAGTTTAGCACGGTTGCAGTTTGAGGAGAGGAAGGAAGAGAGGGAATATAGTCACAGGTTGGCTATTAGGAAAATGGAGCTGGACACTGAGAACCACCGGATGGACGCTGAAATTAAGATGAAGCAGCTGGAGCTTGAAGCTGCTAAAATTGGGAGTCCTGCTCAACCCTCTTCCACGGCTGTGGGGGCTTACGATGTGAGTAGACTGATTTCTTTAGTACCTCAATTTCGTGAGGCGGAGGTAGACTCTTATTTTAATGCTTTTGAGCGGGTGGCTACGTCTTTAAAGTGGCCTAAAGAGGTCTGGGCTCTCTTACTGCAATGTAAGCTAACGGGAAAAGCCCAGGCAATTCTGTCTGCCCTCCCTCTGACTGACAGTTTGTCTTATGACATAATTAAGACGGCTGTACTTCGAGCATATGAGTTAGTGCCGGAGGCATATAGGCAAAAGTTCCGAGCTCACAGAAAGTTACCTGGCAGTACTTTTGTGGAGTTCGCTCGGGAGAAAGAATCCCTATTTTTTCGGTGGTGCAGGGCTTGTGATGTAGCTGATTTTGATTCTCTGTCTGAGTTACTGTTGCTGGAGGAGTTTAAATAATAATAATGCAGGACCTGTTGCGGAGGTCTTTATTCGGCATGCAACGACACTCAATGTTTTAGCGGTACACACAGTGGTTAGTTTTTTTAGCACACACACCGGAACACACACGCATGCATTGTCTCTTTAGAATCGCCGATGCGATTCGTCTCTGCGATTAACCCATCCCGTCGTCCTTCCCCCCCAAGGGCAGCCGGGAGCAGACAGGCGTCAACGTGAGCTGCGCCAGGGGACCAATCCAAGTGCTCCTGTCAATCTTCGTCAAGGACGCCACAGCGTTAGCGATCTGTTGTTGTGCATGTTTTTCCATTGGGTTTATCTTATCGGGGGGGAAACCCTTGCGAGCACGGGGAGAACATGCAAACTCCACACAGAAAGGCCTGGGAGATACCCCACCTGGGTACCTGGCATCATGGAAACCTGGTCCCCAAGCGGGAATCGAACCCTGGACCTTCTTGCTGTGAGGCGACAGTGTTAACCACTACACCACCGTGCCGCAGGTAGTCTGTCTGACCGTTTGGCTACATATTTGAATGAGCAAAAAGTGGGTACGTTAGCTCAGGCTGCAGTGCTCTCTGACGAGTTTGTGCTGACCCATAGGCAAACGTTTGGTACTCTCCGACATGAGAGTAAGACCTTTTATCCCTCTGTTCACACTCCAGCTAGGTCACATGTTAGTCCGCCGCAGATCCGCCGCAGTGGCTATGTTGGACAGACTAATCCGCCCCGCTCAGTATCTCCCCGCTACAAGGAGGAGCGGGAGTGTTTTTACTGTCATCAAGTGGGCCATGTAATAAGTGACTGTGTTGTTCTGAGACGCAAGGAGCAGTCTCAGACGGATGGACGACCTAAAGCGGTTGGTTTGGTCCAGACAGTGTGTGACATCCCAGGTCCCAGTTACGATCCGTTTATGTCGGACGGGTTGGTCTCGCTCAGTGGCAGTGAGTTGGACCAGCGTCCAGTACGCATACTGCGTGATACTGGGGCAGCACAGTCATTCATCATAGCAGACGTGTTACCGTTTTGTAATGAGTCATCGACTGGCTCTAGTGTGTTGGTGCAGGGGATCGGCATGGGCTTTGTGTCGGTGCCCCTCCATCAGATACATTTAACCTGCGGGTTGGCAAAGGGGGTGTTCAAGGTGGGCGTGCACCCATCATTACCAGTGGGTGGCGTCACCTTTTTATTGGGTAATGACATCGCTGGTGGCAGAGTTATGCCATGTGTTTTGGATCACCCTAATGTTTTGTGCCCTGATGTGTTTGCTCCGTTTCTCCCAGATGTGCCAGTGTGTGCGATCACCCGTGCTCCACAACCTGTAGTTGTGACGAGTGACAGGGTGACAATTCGACGGGGAACACTAGCCTCTGAGGCACCACGGTTACCCAGGACTTGTGGTAAGCTGGTGGTTGCCCAGAGTGAAGACGTTGGGTTGGGCACATGTTCATTTACTGCTCCTGCTCCAGGGATAGCTGGAAGCAGAGAGGTGGTCAGTTCGGTGGTGAATAAAATTCGGTCAATAGGCGGTCCTTTGAGGCTGTTGAAGCAGCTGATGGGAGAGACTCTTCACAACAAACCTCAGGTGAGGGGTTTGTTGTCTTGTGTGTGCAGGCTTGTAAAGTGGCTGCAGGAGGCTAGTGCTGTCTCTGAGGGGGGTCTCTCTGCTGCTCAGCGTATTGTGACGCTGCATTTTGTGCTGTGCTGTGTGATCTTTCTCACATTGTATTATGTGTTTTTCTTTGTAAGGAGGAAAAGGGCAGCAGTCTGCCATTGTGCGTTTTAACCATGGACCATCCCTCTGTTTTTTTTGTGAGGTGCCTTCTCAGACCACGGTCTTAAATCTTTTGATGTTGGTGTTGGGTCTGCTGTACCCCTGGACATTTTGTGTCAACAGCACCCCTGATCATGTCAAATGCTACCAAGAGAGGTATGAAGAGGCGGAGGGTGATGGTCTGGTCGGTTGGTGGCAGTGGTGGATGTTTTGTTTTGTGTTATGATGTGTTCTTTGGGAAATCTGATGGGGTACTTGGGTGTTGTGTTGTCGCCAGCCATGGGCTGACTCTTTATGGGGGGGAGTGTTACGGACTGTGTCCTTATGTATATATATATGGGAGTAGGGCTGGGCGATATGACGATATTATATAAATATCGGGTACAGTTCATTAACGATACACTTTTTAAACGTATCGTGGATATCGTGATGTTTTGCCCAAGAGGCTTGTGTTGCGTCAATCTGGTCCACACGTTGACACTTTTGAACAGCGCCGCCCCACACACACACTACTGCATCAAAAGTTACTACTTATGATAACAAAGGCATTCGTTTTGTGGCATTGACGTTATATAGTTACACTTTCAATAACATCAGCGTATTTACATAGCAACGACCGAGGTCGACCTAGATATAGCAAGCATTAGCCGTTCATATCTCAGCCCGTGCTGACTCCGTTGTGCCCATTCTGCGGTCTGTTAATAACGTTTTCAATCAGACAGATGTATGGAAAGGCTTTTATTATAACATCCGTTGCAGTAAAATCATTATGCCTCCAGTCGTTTAGTCATTCTGCAGAGCTAAAAGCTAAACGTCGGCCGCGGCGAGCTACCGCTGCCATTGTTGTTTTCATTGAGCTCTCCATTGGCGGAAGTAAAAAAAAAATACGCGCTTGCCGATTGGTGCTAAGAACAGCAGGGCGGGTGCAAGCGATGTGACGTAATTGGCAGACGCGACTGTCAATCAAAATGATTCTGTTTGCCGACTGAATGAATATAAACGTTATTAACAGATTGCAGCATAGGTACAATACAGTACAGCTCAATACAACAACAGTCAACAGTGGACTGGAGGATGCAGACCAGAGAAAGACTTTCGTCTTGTTTACATCAGGGTCCCCCATTTTCAATTCATCATATTTCATATCTAAATATTATAATATCTCATTGCTAAATATATGCAATATATAATCTAATAATCCAATAATCTAAATCTAATATATAATATAAAAATGCTAAATGCATGGGTATTTTATTTTGTCTTTAATGTTAGCTTGCAAACTCAAATACTGTCTTGGTAAGCCTCATAATGAATTGTTTGGGGAAAAAAAGAAAAACATTGTGATGCGTATCGTGTATCGCCGAAAGGTCAGAAAATATCGTGATATCATATTTAGGCCATATCGCCCAGCCCTATATGGGAGTAATGTATGTAATCTGTTGTGTATATAGGCATGTTTTGTTTGTTGTTGTCTTGTCTCCCTCTTGTGTCTACATATCCCCAGGTTCCCAGTTGCAGCAGCAGCTGGTCAATCACCCACTCACCCCGGTGCAGCGGCAGCTGAGACTCGTCCCACAATCAACATCCACTCCCTTCATAATACCCTTTGTGTTTCAGTGTTAGTTAGCTCCCTGGTTCGTTTGGTCTGTGTTGGTGGTAACTATGGCTCTAGTGTGTTGGTGCTTTTGTAGGTAGAGCTCTCTGGTTCATTGATGTGGTAAAGTAGAGCTCTTGGTGTCTTTGTACACACTCTTTGTTACACACTCTTTTGTGGCTTTTGGTAATAGAGCTGAGGCTCTTAGGGTACATTTGTGTCAGAGCTGGTAAAAGCTTAATTGGAGCTAATTCTGTGTGAGAGCTAATCAAAGCTCTGTGTGAGCTCATTGTGTGTGAGAGCTGGTCAAAGCTCTAGTTATTTGGGCCATTGGTCTATATAGCATTGTATCTTTTTGTGTTGTTGTACATTTCTGTACTAATCCTTTGTATATTTGTTTGTCACCCAGCCTATGGTGATTGTGTTCTTGTTATTAATCTTTTGTTTCGCACACAGGGACATTGAGGGCAGAAAGATACCCTGGGTCTACATCTGCATCACGTAGGAGAACTACTGTTAAAGACACCAGCTTAGAGTGAGCACCACCTCCTGTACTTTGGGGCGTCCGCGCCTGTAAGGGGGGGGGGCTTTTGTTTCATTTTGATATTATTTGGTGCTCACTGGTAGGTCCTCTTTGCTCTCTGTGTTGCTGATCTAATTTGTGTAAAATAAATATTGTTATTTTACAATCCGTCTATGGTGTTTTGTGTCACTGCATCCTCACCTATCCTGTCTGTGGCCTAGTGTTGCGTCTCCCCACGGGGGCACGTAACAAGTATCGATATGTATCGATACTTCGATATTTTTGACAACACTAGACCTTAGTGAGCAGCCCAGTACCAACCGTGCTGCCCTGTTCTGGACCACCTGGAGCTTCCTGAGGTCACCACTGGCAGCAGATGACCACATCGCAGAGCAATAGTCAAGATGACATAAAACTAAACTTTGCACTGACATAAAAGGGGACGGGCAACAAAAGAAGCACATTTCCTGGAAATACCAATTGCTCTTCCCATTTTTAAAACAATATAATTAATATGCTGAGACCAAGACAGAGTGCAATCCAGCATCACTCCAAGGAGTTTAGTACTTTCAACTTGTTGAACTGCAATTACACAAGTTTAAATGAAGCGTTGGATTTGTAGATAACCTGTGCCTTGTTCCCAGCACAATACATTTAGTCTTGGAGATATTAAGGACAAGTCTATTACATACTACCCAGTCATGCACAACTTTAAGTTCTCTACTCAAAACTTCATTAAGTACATTGCATTATGGTGCCGCGTAATACAATGTTGAATCATCTGCATAAAGAACTGTTGTAGCACATTTGGTAGCCCAAGATAGGTCATTCGTAAATACAGAGAAGAGCAAAGGTCCTAGGCAACTTCCTTGCGGCACGCCACACTCTAGACCTCTGCTACTGGACAGGCTGCCATTTAGATACACCTTCTGTGATCTAGAGCAGGGGTTCCCAAACTTTTCAGGCCAGGGCCCAGAAAATAAGGCGTCAGAGAGCCGCGGCCCAATGCACATCGTCAGGCTTTTTTTTTTTTTTTTTGCCAGGCGACCGATTTTTTAAGCCAAATATCACTTCAATCCTATTAAGTTAGTTCAAGTTAGTTATTCATTTATATGTGCTATTTATGAGAGGGCTAACTTGTTGCAAAATAATAATGATAATAATAATAGCCTTATTAAAATACTATTGTTGCTTCGGTTGTTTTCAGCGTTTTATGTGCATAATCTGTTATTTAGTTTGAAATGTTCGTTGAAATAAGTAGATTTTTCGTTTTTGTTTATTTATTAAGTTAATATAAAACCATATAGTCACATTTTAGAATACAATAGAATAGAATTTTAGAATACAACTAGAAACACTGTCCTGGCCTGCTTCTAAGTTCAGTGGCCTGACAAAAATAAAAATAATTTTTTTTTTTAATCATCTCGTGGCCCACCCGTGGCTGCTCGCGGCCCACCTTTGGGTCGCGACCCCGACTTTGGGAACCACTGATCTAGAGGACAAATAACTTAGTATCCACTTTAAAGCAGAAGAGTTAAAACCATAACATTTAAGTTTATCAACCAGTAGAAAATGGTCCAGCACATCAAATTCAGCACTAAAATCTAACAGCACAGCTCCCACCAACATAGAGTTATCTATAGCTTTAAGCCAGTCATCAGTCATCTGTATCAAGGCAGTAGAAGTAGAGTGACCAGCTCTATAGGCATGTTGAGAATCTGTTGCAAGCTTGTTTGAAACAAAATACTCTTGAATTTGTGAATGCACCACCTTTTCCATGATTTTGCTCAAGACAGGTAAAATACTTATAGGTCTAGAATTTCCCTCATTAAAAGCAGCTTTGGTATCCTTAGGTAAAGGAAAACCCTTAGCCTCCTTCCACATCTTTGGAAATAGACCCACATCCAAACATCTATTCATAATATGACATATAGGAGATGCTATAATACCAGCAGTCATTCTCAGCACTTTACTATCCAGGTTATCTAGGCCTGCTAACTTACTATCAGGAAGAGAGCGGAGTAACCGCTCCACCTCACTGACTTCAGCCTGATGAAATTCAAATTCACACATTTTGTCTTTCATTATAATATACTTAATACAGTCATTTGTTTTCCGGTTGTTTGACATATTCATAGCATGCCTTAGTTTAGATACTTTACCCACATAATAATCATTAAAATGATTTGCAATCTCACCTGGTTTCGTGAGAACAAATCCATTTGATTCCACTAAGGGTGTGCACACAGTTGTCTTTCGACCCATCATTTCATTAAAAACATTCCATATTTGTTTGCTATCATTTCTCGCATCATATAACCTTTGTTTAAAATAGTCCCTTTTTTTACCTTGTTTAGTTTTGTCACCTGATTGCGTAAAGCACAGTATTTATGCCTGTCATCAAGAACCAGAACTAACTGAGGCTTTTTTGGCCATGTCTCTCTCTCTTTCATTAGGGTCCTGAGACTGCTGTCAAGCCATGGGGCAGATCTATTTTTGACCGTGAATTTTTTTAAAGGAGCATACTTGTTTACAACACTCATATATCTTGACATAAACAAATCCAGGGCAGCTTCAGGGTCATCCTCACTACACACCATGTTCCAATCTATACTGGATATTTCATCAATAAATGAATCTTCATTAAATCTTTTATAGGACCTATGGGGAGTGATCACCTGAAGGCTACATTGGCAGTACTTTTAAATACACAAGAATCTGTCCCACGGCTATCACAACTATTATGACTGGACCCACTGTCTGTGAGTGACTCTGCTTTGGTCCAATCACATTCCCCACCCACACTCTGCGAATCAGAGGCAGAGTAGGGCGGGTCTTCACAGCACGTCATGTGACATATGCGCCAATCGTGTGACAGCGGGGCTCCGTTGTCTCGAGTTGTTACAGCCTCGTCTGCACAGAGAATTCCACCCCAAAACGCTTGTCTAAACGCATAATTAAAAGTGAAACCGCAGGTTTCTGTTCAGACTTCCATCCCAAAACGCTCGTCTAAACGTAGCCTAAGAGTGACAGCCAGAACATAAACATTACACTAGCTACTTCGCCATATAGTCCATTCTCAGTGTACGTGTGCACCAGTGGAGGTTTCTCTATGACAACACGTGAAATACAAATTCACTCATAATTCATAATTATTATTAATTTACATATATATATATTTGTGTATTATTATTATTATTAAAAAAAATTTTATTAGAAAAGTTTTCCTCTGTAAAAAAATGCCAGTGAATTTTTTTTTCTTCAAAAATGGCCAAAATGTACAGCTCTGAGCAGACCTGCACTGCAGTAATGACTGCAGTAATATTCGTGCAGAATATCTGCACAGGTTTATTTAAATAAATAATAGCCAATCAAAATAGGCTATTAATGTCATCTAAGCACGGTCTGTGCAGTTTAACTCTTGCCATTGAATGGGGGATTGAATGATTGACAGCCTTGTTATCCAATCAGCTAATGGTTTCTCTTTTGCTGCGCTGCGGCTCTGCAGCTAGCATGATTGACAGCCTTGTGGCCCAATCAGATAATGGTTTCTCTTGTGCCATACTGCGGCTCTGCAGCTTGTTTACAAAATAATTTTTATCTCAGGAAGATAACTTGTTGGAGCTAACGTAGCTAAAGGGCTACCACCGCAGCTATCAGGCCCAGGGTGGAGTGTTTTGTTATTGTTCATGAACTTATTGTGCATCGTTTGATGATATATATATATACAGCTGCGATAAAAGCTAAATGTGACAACAACAACGTCATCGCCTCGCGGGCACTTTGAATTCTCTAGTACTGTAGATAGCGTTGCAATGGAGGAAGGAGATATTGTCGACTAGCTTGCTTGCTAGCTAACGTTACGCAAGTCTTGTGAATGTCTAAACAGGGCTGATGGCATTGATGAAGATGATATCAATAACAACAATGCCTCTCCATTGTGCATCGTTTGATGATATATATATATATTTTTTTATCTCAGTCGTTGTAAAACGAAAGCCTGCAGTGCTTAGCCTCAGCCGAAGTGTAGTAGTTCTAACTTCACTCGGGAGACAAAAGCCAAACATCAATTTGATGCAACAAGCTGGCTCGCGATGCACTATTGTTTACATTTTCCATGGGTTTAATGCACGCGGCTCGAGTCGGACTCGTCACATGGAGAAGCTGCACTATTCAACGATAGATGAGATCGATCGAGATACCGTCTTTATGGGTAAGTCGTGTCTTCTTGGCTTTAGAATGTCAGTTTGTGTAACGTTACTGTAACCGAATTGAAACCGCATCATAACTCCTACATCGACCATGTCACTTTTCAAAAGGCATGAATGAATGAAAACTTTATTTAACAGATTGCAGAATGGGTACAATATACAGTACGGCTCAATACACATAATTATTAAGGAGATGCAGACCAGATAAAGACTTTCGTCTTGTTTACATCAGGGTCCCCCATTTTCAATTCATAGTGAAATGTATCTTGTGTTATTAGGAGCCCTGCTAAAGTTGGTAGCTAACGTTATATTGATAATGTTTCAATATTATCAGGTTGATATTATTAGGTTGATAATGGTGTCAGTGTTTCAGATAGCAAGGTGGAGATCTTTGTTAACTAGTAGAGCTTTGGTTGAGACAGATTACAGTGCTTAAAACTCATAAACAAGTATTGAGCAAGACGAGTTAGTCTGTTGTGTTGTGCGTATTGTATGGGAGGGATAATGATGACTGTGTGTAACTAGGAGGGATATGAGGACTGTGTGTATGTGGCACTGAATTGATGTAAACAAGACGAAAGTCTTTCTCTGGTCTGCATCCCCTTAACAATTGTGTGTATTGAACCGTACTGTATTGTACCCATTCTGCAATCTGTTAAATAAAGTTTTCATTCATCATTCATTCATTCATGTGTAGAAAGAAGAACTATAACATTCTCATTCTCAAAGACCACAGTCTTAAACACACGCACACACAAAAGATACATGGACTATTGTTATTGGACACAAGCCACACACATGGACCCTGCACTGCACCATAATACACCTGTGATATAGTATACTTGTTATCACACACACACACATACACACACACACAGTTCTATTGTGTTAATATAAACCCGCCGTGGTCTCTCTCTGTCGCTCTCTCTCATTCATTCATTGTCCTTGTGTTACATAAAACCCATCTGTGGCCTCGTGCAGAGGAAGGTGGTTGTAAGGGAAAACTAACAAGAGATGTTGCCAGTGAGGGAATACTGGGTGAAGCTCTTTCCTACGCGTGATGCTTGTTGATAATAAAATGATGTCTTCTCCTTGGTTACTGTTGAGAGTTTTTATTACTACTTGCTGTGTGGACAAATATAAGCATACAAAATAAACTCAAAAAGTTACTCAATATAACTGAAAACAAACAAACGAGCACGGTAAAAAGATAGTGTGGCTTCCCTGTGATAATTACCCAAATTCCCTGCCGCTGCACACCTGTGAACACATACATATAGATATAGATTGCACCTAAGCGCACATGAGCCCCGCCTCCTGAGCCCACTGCCTGCTGATTGGTCAACACTTTCATGATGACACGGTGCCTTCATACAATAACATAACGACAGAAAATCATTAAATTGGCTACAACAGTGGTAAATGTTAGATATTCCAATGTACAGTTTTGCATACCATTGACTCAGAATGGTCTGTGTTATTGAAATCGTCACAGCAGTATAGTTTGTGTATACTTCAGAAGTATGATATTTAAACATGGTCCCCAAAATGAATGGAAGCGAATGAGGAGCCTGACACCTGGGAGGAATGGGGGTGTTGCAGCGTTGGGGATGTTTAAAAAATATAATTTAATATATAATATAATATAATATAATAATTTGTGCTTCACCTAAAAATTTGGTCAGCAGCCTCCACTGGTGTGCACTGGAGGCTTCAAGTAGCCTATGCCTTTTTCATGTTTATATGTTACTACTTTTTAAAAACAGAGCTCACTTTTGCTGGTTGGTTGTCCCCAAAACTAAGATGGCGGCGGTCTCGTGACGTCAGATTGTCTTGTGTGTGCATGTGTGTGTGTGTTAGAAAGAGAGTAGTTGAGCCTTGTGTGATCTAATCTCCTCCATACTCATGTGTATAAAGTGATGCCAGCCTCCTCAGTCTCTCTGGCCATGTTAGTACAGTAATTGATTGATTGAAAACTTTATTAACAGATTGCAGAATGGGTACAATACAGTACAGCTCAACAATACACACAATTGTTAAGGGGATGCAGATCAGAGAAAGACTTTCGTCTTGTTTACATCAGGGTCCCCCATTTAACTAGGCTGCACTAGTCTCTCTGATCATGTTAGTACAGTAACTAGGCTGCACTAGTCTCTCTGATCATGTTAGTACAGTAACTAGAATGCAATAGTCTCTCTGATCATGTTAGTACAGTAACTAGGCTGCACTAGTCTCTCTGATCATGTTAGTACAGTAACTAGGCTGCACTAGTCTCTCTGATCATGTTAGTACAGTAACTAGGCTGCACAGCCGACAAACATAGTTGCTGCCTACACAATATCCAGGTAAGATGGCGGACGGTTATCCCATGATTTATGGCGTAATGTCGCATCTAATGTTTTATTTATGGCAGCACCGCTGGTCTAACTGTTGGGTACATTATTATTAAGGGTTAGGCAATTGTGAAATACCGTAATCACAAACGGGAACATATTGATCAAAGAATAATGTCCAAAGGACCTTCTGATTAAACAAACCTGCTTTGTGTTTCTTCATCTCACTTTCACAACACTCTGAAGTTTACGGCCAGTCTCGACTCCTCCTTAGTTCAAATCTGTCTCCAGCAGCTGCAGTTAGTCCGTTCTTTACACGATCACTGCATCTAGATCTGTTCAGAGAGTTAACGTTAGAGATTAGCAGCATTAGCTCGTTATAGCAACAGACAACGACAACGAGGTGAAGCATGGAGTGTGGTGCCCCTGGTGGCTAGGACGAGACATTGCATGGCATTTCCGTATTTCCTGGTGACGTCAGGGAGGGCTGGACCAATCAGCTACGTGTGCGTCACGCGGCACCCCACGCCCCGCCCCTTTGGAAATAAACAGCCAATAGCTGCCTCACACGGGTAAAGCCTGTGGCCGCGACAGACCGCGCGCTTATTGGCGGAGAGGGGACGTCACTCCACATTGGGCCTAGCCCCTCCCCCCTGACCAGGCTCGGTTGAGACGTGCGGTTGGAGAGAGTGCGAGAGAGAGGGAATCAGGGATGAGAATGAGGAATGAATGAATGAATGAATGAATGAATGAATGAATGAATGAATGAATGAATGAATGAATGAATGAATGAATGAATGAATGAATTAATTAATTGATGAATTAATGAATTAATGAATGAATGATGAATGATTGAATGAAAACTTTATTTAACAGATTGCAGAATGGGTACAATACAGTACGGCCCAATACACACAATTGTTAAGGGGATGCAGACCAGATAAAAACGTTTGTCTTGTTTACATCAGGGTCCCCCATTTTCATTCATAGTGACATTTATGACATACACAACATACATGACATTTATGGCATAGGGACATACATGACATACAGGTATTTAGTACTGTTACATGATTTGTGACATACGATATGCAAATATACAGTACTGTTACCCATAGATCCTGACAGAGTATATGATGGGGAGGGGACTGTACATTAGGAGGGGGTGGGTGGGTGGGATAGAAATATACATGCGGTGGGGAGGAGACTGTCTATTAGGAGGGGGTGGGGGGGTTTGGACATTTACGGTGGCCAGTTTCGAATTGCAGCCTCCCGTACGTTTTGAATGTGGGTAGGGATTCACATTCCTTTACAGCTTTGGGTAGGGCGTTCCACATTGATGTGGCATAATTGCGAAACGTGTTTAGTCCCTTGTTTGAGCCGAATCTGGGTTTAACATGATTTGTTGAGCTTCCTCTGTTGTTGTGGTCGTGGTATTCACTGACCTTGATTTGATTGATTGTATGTCATAAATGTCCTGATGAATTCAAAATGGGGGACCCCGATGTAAACAAAACGAAAGTATTTTTCTGGTCTGCATCCTCTTAGTATTGTACCCATTCTGCAATCTGTTAATACGTTTTCAATCAATCAATCAATCAATCAATCAATAAGAAGGACAACCATAAGCATCCTTCCTCCAGAAATCAACCAATCCTGGGCACTCCCATACCATATGGAAAAAGGTACACAAGGCGTTTTTGTGTGCACAAAGCGCTTTTAGGTGATGGTATGGCTTTCTTTATGTAATATGCATGGAGTAAAGTATGTCCTATGTATAAAATCAAAATGGATGACTTGGTGGTTGGGAATTCTGGAGGATATATAAATGTTTTGCCAGATTAATAGCCCATTTAGACTGCTGCTATTGAATGGTATATATCCACACAAAGACTTCTTCAAAGCCTCTACCCATTGATAGAGTGTGCCAGACTGGCACACTCTATCAATGGGTAGAGGCTTTGAAGAAGTCTTTGCCAACATGGCGTAAACCGTTGAGACCAGACCCCTGGGTCTGGTAAATATTGTGTGAAATGGTTGGGTACCTAATTGACTATCCCAAGGTACACCATTGCTGTGCGCAATAGAAGCTAGAAGAAAGTGCCAGGTGAATTAAAGTGTTTCTGAATGTCTTGGAATGAGCAGAGACCCTCTACCCCAAACAAATCAGCAAGTGTAAGAACTCCCTTATTACACCTCTGGGGGGCAGTATTGGACGCCTCCCAACTGGAGACCAGTGTTATCATGGGCGATTGAAGGTACAAATTTGGTGTCATTTTCCTGAGATTTTCTGCAAGACTGCGAACTGAGATTAGCTCAATAATGATGGAGCCAAATTAGTTTTTTGATTGTTTGATAGATTGGAATATATTACATATTGTAATTGTTTTTTTTTTTTTTATTGGTCTTTTTCCCCCTCCATTTTCCTCCGATTTTCTCCCATCCCAATGTTAGTCGTATGCCAATTCCCAGTCCCTTCCTGGTCGCTGCGCACTTACCCCCCACAGTCAGATCATCTGGGAGAGTGGAGGCTACCACGTGCTTCCTCCGACACACGTCCAGCCAATCACCGCTTCTTTTCACCTGGCAGCGCGGATTCTCATTGAGAGGGCGTAGCGTGTGGGAGGACCACACTATCCCCCTCACGTCCAATCCGCGCTTAGCAGGCGCCCCGACCGAACTGTAGGAGTCGCTGTTTACAACGACCCGGACCCACCCCGCCAGCTTCTCCCACCCTCTAATACAGCCAATTGTATCAGTGCAGACGGCCAGCCAAGCTGGTGACAACCCCGGAGCTGTGAGCTGGATTCGAACAGGCAAATCCAGCTCAGCTCCGAGGCTGGTGACGAACGCAATCTCCGCTCGGCCACCTAACCGCCCTTACATATTGTAATTGTAACCTATGAGGGCCGTACAGAATTTCCCTCTATATAGGGTGCCAGGACACCAATAGTACCATTGGAAGGTTGGTAGTCCCGATCCACCTTCACCTTTTTCCCTCTGGAGGGTTGAAAGTTTGAGTCTGCCAGAGGGAGCATGGAGCTGAAAACGCTAATTTGTGGAAGAATATTAATTTTAATATATGAAAAAGAGAATGGAATTAGAGGGGATAACCCTGCATGGACTATAACGCATATTATGACCATCCTCTGCACCTTTGTGTATACGGTTTACTTTGTCATATTTTATATTGCTTATATTGATTGTAACTTATATTATGACCAATAGGGTATACAGACCATCATCTGCACCTCTGTGTATATGGTTTATTTTATTAAAATTGTATATTTAGATTTAATTCGTTTATTGCCTATATATATTACTCTCCTATTACCGTGAGCATTATCTGTACCCCTCCTGCTGCTATGACGACTGAATGTCCCAAAGGGGATCACTAAAGGAATATCCTGTCCAGTCCAGAGGATAGAATGTTTTCCCCTCTGCATGGGTGAGACCTGTTTGCTGCCATCTCCACAGTGACCTCTTTGAAGTGTAAGAGAAGGGGAGCCATGTTTTTATTTACTTGAAATAGTGCATGTATGGCTGTGTATGACAGTATACTAAAGTAACTATATCAGACATTACAAGTTCTGCAATAAGGTCAACCTAAGGTCAGTCTGTCTACTTCAAAGACACGAAACAGCAAAGACACACACTTTCTATGCCTATAATGGGGAAATGGCAGATTTGAGTGGTGAACAGTAAAAATTACAAACTTTACTATTTTTCTCAAAGATGAAACCCTAACATTACAGAATGCATGATTATTATTTGTAATGGCTATGAGATTAAAACATGTGGTTTTAATGGGCGTTAATTGGACATTTCTGTCCTCAAATGACTTAAGAATTATTACAGAATTGTAAATCTGCTACACAAAAACGAATAATGCATCAAAGTCAATATTTTGTCTAATCTTTGACATATCCAAGACTGATGAGACCGGTGGTTGCTCTCTAGTGGTTAATGTAGCGCAGTACTGGAGGCAAGCGCTACCGGAGTCTCATGGCCAGTACAGAGAGACTCAGAAGGAGCTTCTATGCCCAGGGCCCAGGAGTTCAAAACTTTTAATCCCTATCTGATCCGATCCCATTTTTAAATCCCATTTTTTGTGATCCAGGATCAGACAACTCTGCCAGATTTTGTCCCGGTATTTCAAAGCAATCCAGGATAGGATCACCCTGATCCAGATTGAGACTTTTCAAGATTACTAGATCCGAATATCAGTGCTTTAATCCTACCGATCTCCGATGGGAAAAAAGGAAGACAAGGACCACATTGCAGAGACATCTATAATGTCTAATTATATTGTTAAATACATAAAGGACATCAAATCATAATGGAATTGTAATTCTTTTTTAAAAAGACTCCCACTAGGGTAACATAAAAAAAAAACTTGATTCAAAGGCAGCTGGATCATCCAGACGTGCTTTGAGGAGCTGAATTCTAAGTGAGATTTCTGTTTGCTGAAGGTGATGACAGATGGACTTTTTTTTTGTTGAAGATTTTTTTTCTTTAACCTAAATTACATTTGTGATTGACAATCTTTGTTGTGATACTTTTATGAGCATAAACATTTTATGTCATCAGTATTTGGTTGAAAACAAAATAGGCCACCATTAACGTGACCAAAAAATAAAATAGAAAATAAAAGATTGATTTGCCATGAAGGCTAAGAATTGTGTATTATTTTAGTTAACAAACTTTGCCATCTTATTTATATTGAAACATATTCTTTTGGAAATCCACCCCTCTGATGGGATCAAGAGAATACAGTTTTTTGGGATCAAATTGATCCCAATCCTGTGTTGTCGGTTTGAAATACCCGTTTTGAAGATTTGATCCAGATTAAAGCTTGGATTTGATTTCCTGATCTGATCGGATATCAAAGTGATCCTGATCCTGCTTTTTGGTTTAGAACTACCCACAATCCAAATCTGATAGGGATCAAAAGTTTTGAACTCCTGGGCCCAGGCCATCAGGATGCTCAATGACTCCATGTAACAACCCATCATCTACACTCACTGCACACACATCCACATGTACACACTCACTTTAAACAAACACTCACCTTACCACTCACTTTATATTTATCTATTATTAAAGAGATTTGCACCACTTTCATACCTCATTTGCACCCTACCCCAAGTTTTCTCTCTGCATTCTACCTCACTGGTACTCATTTTACTCTGTATTGTATATATGTATATTGACTTTACCTACTTTTTACTTCTTAATTATTTTGTACTTACTTTCTCTTTACTGTATATAGCACACTCTCAGGGGCCAATACAGAAACAAGCATTTCATCATAAAGTATCCTGTATTTTGTTCTGACAAACTTGAACTGGAACTTAACCAGGATCCCCAGTACAGAACTGAAAGGGTCTATAGCTGTCAATACATTGGCCATAAATATAACTGATCAGGAGAATAACCAGACACTTCTGTGATCTATTGTCTATATGAGGGGTCAGCGGACAAGTGGTCGGGGCTCTTTTCCACAACCACTGACTCTGTGGGAGTGTGAGGAAGAGAACACATGATGTGATTGAATAAAGTACCGGAGAAACGCACTCTCTGGCTGTTCGAGTTTTTTTAATCTCCAATTCCCACTACACCAACCAGTTGCTGGGATTAGATCAGCCCAACCAGTTGCTTTTTTTAAATGGTTGTTTAACCCATTCCGTTTTAATTTGACTGCTTTTGCTGTGCTGCATCAGTCTGTCTCACCATGCTCCTTTTATTAGCTTTTATCTAATTCATTACTTCATTACCACTATTGTTGTTTTATTCCTATTTCAATTATTGTGTTGTATTTATTTTACATGATTTCTACGTTAAGCACTTTGTATTTCAATCTTGCACAAAAGGCTCTA
This sequence comes from Notolepis coatsorum, assembly GCF_963971535.1. Taxonomy (NCBI): domain Eukaryota; kingdom Metazoa; phylum Chordata; class Actinopteri; order Aulopiformes; family Paralepididae; genus Notolepis; species Notolepis coatsorum. The sequence goes on along the minus strand of NC_140176.1, from coordinate 1,870,440 downwards.
TATAAATAAAGTTTGATTTGAATTTTAAAAACAACCAACAGGCATTTTGTGTAAAATCCAGTTTTTTTTATTTGTGTTTCTTTGTTACTTAACTGTATTGAAAGGTCCTTTATAAATACAGTAACATTTACTTTAGAGGGCATAATAAATAATCATGATTAAGCACCTATTGAGGAATTTGATGTTAAACTATTGATTATTGTTACTCAAGTCTCAGACCTGATTACCTGAAATCCTTCCAGAATGGCTTCTACTTCCCTTCCTAATGACACATTCAGTAAAGACCTATCCATCTGTTTACCTCAAATAAAAATCAGGTGAATAATATTTGTTCTATATACTTTGTTAACATTTAGTTCCTCATCAGGTCCAAGGTACTTTATTATTTATAAAAGTAAGGCGTTAAATGCTCCGCTCAATAGGAGTTCACTCCACCTGGAATATGACCTCTCCTGGATATCTCTATACATCACTGGTATTGGCCTTCCCCCATATCTCAATATTGATAATTGAAAACAGGAAGAATGGCTTCTCGTTTACCTGGGCACACAATTAAATATTAGTACCTGGCTCTACTTTTCAATCAATGACATACTTTTTTAGATTAGATTCACTTTATTGTCATTACACCTGTTCTGACGGTAGGCAAACTGGTAGGGGTCAAGTGAGGGTGGTAGGCAAACTGGTAGGGGTCATGTGAGGGTGGTAGGCAAACTGGTAGGGGTCAAGTGAGGGTGGTAGGCAAACTGGTAGGGGTCAAGTGAGGGCGGTAGGCAAACTGGTAGGGGTCAAGTGAGGGTGGTAGGCAAACTGGTAGGGGTCATGTGAGGGTGGTAGGCAAACTGGTAGGGGTCAAGTGAGGGCGGTAGGCAAACTGGTAGGGGTCATGTGAGGGTGGTAGGCAAACTGGTAGGGGTCATGTGAGGGTGGTAGGCAAACTGGTAGGGGTCAAGTGAGGGTGGTAGGCAAACTGGTAGGGGTCAAGTGAGGGCGGTAGGCAAACTGGTAGGGGTCAAGTGAGGGTGGTAGGCAAACTGGTAGGGGTCAAGTGAGGGCGGTAGGCAAACTGGTAGGGGTCATGTGAGGGTGGTAGGCAAACTGGTAGGGGTCAAGTGAGGGCGGTAGGCAAACTGGAAGGGGTCAAGTGAGGGCGGTAGGCAAACTGGTAGGGGTCAAGTGAGGGCGGTAGGCAGGATTTAAGGTGAGCCAGGACTAGCCTCTCGAAGCACTTCATGATGATGGAGGTGAGTGCTACGGGTCGGTAGTCATTGAGGCTCTCTGGGGAGGCGTGTTTAGGGACAGGAATGATGGAGGTGACTTTGAAGCATGTGGGAACTTTTGCCTGGGCCAGGGACAGATTGAAAATCTCAGTCAGGGGCGGCCGGCTAGCGAATCCAACTGCCAGCGGTACCTCCGGCTTGTCGGTCGTCCGTGCTGACACAATTGGCAGTGTCAGTGGGTGGGAAGCCGGCGTGGGTGGGTCCTGGTCCTTGTAAAGCTGAGGGTTTTTTCAACCTGTAACTTGTTCTTGTCAGAGACCAGCAGGGCTGAGTCGTCCGCAAACAGGAACAAGTTGCAGTCACAAGCTGACGACATGTCATTTGCATAAATTAGGAACAGTAGCGGTCCTAGTATGCTTCCTTGTGGAACACCACAGTTCACTGTGAGGGGGGGGGGATAGGGTACCGTTTACCTCCACCATCTGTTCTCTCCCCTCCAGGTAGGATTGCATCCAGCTCACTGATAGACTATCAAAACCAATTGCTTTTAGCTTGTCAATCAGAATAGAGTGATTGACAGTGTCGAAGGTCTTTTGTAGGTCCAGCATGACCATGCCGCAGTATCTGCCCACGTCCACCTCTTGTTTGATGTGGTCGTTCAAATAGAGAAGGCATGTGTCAGTGGAGTGGGATGTTCTGAAGACAGATTGGAATTCGAAGATTAGATTTTTTTCCGCAAGGTACTTTTCGACTTGTTCGTATACTATTTTTTCCATGACTTTCGAGATGGAGGTAAGAATATAAACAGGGCGGTAGTTGCCTGGGTCTAATTTGCTGCCCTTTTGTGCAGGGGGGTTACTCTTGCAATTTTGAAGTCTTTGGGTACGTATCCCTGTTTTATGGAGAGGTTTATTATGTGTGTGATGACTGGGGTGATGGCGGCTGCTGAGTCTCCAAGGAATTTGGAGGGGATATTGTCATGGCCAGTGGCCTTGTTAGGTTGGAGGGCGCTCAGTTTTTTGAGTACCTCAGCTGTTGTTACCATTTCTAGTTTGAAATCGTCTTTGTGGACCCCTAGGTTATTGTAGTAGGCTATGATGTGTTCTACCCCAAAATGCCCTGAGTGGGTGGGTAGTTTATTCACCAGTGTTGTGGCTATGTTTGTGAAGAAAATGTTTAAGTAATTGGCCACATCCAGCTTGTCTGTGATGAGCGTGTTGTCCGGAATTGGCCATATAGCGAACATTAATAAATAATTAACCTCTGTTTGCGAAGACGCTCTCTGATTGGCTAGGCCGCGTACAGCGAAGAAGAAAAGACCCTCTCTGACTGTTTTAGCTCCGAAGGGTCTTTTCCGCCTTGTACATATATTCTCTGCTTCGAAGTGGTTATGCTTAGGCATTCTTTCGAAGTGGTTATGCTTAAGCATTCTTTTGAAGTGGTTATGCTTAGGCATTCTTTCGAAGTGGTTATGCTTAGGCATTCTTTTGAAGTGGTTATGCTTAGGCATTCTTTCGAAGTGGTTATGCTTAGGCATTCTTTCGAAGTGGTTATGCTTAGAGTTAGGGTTAGCCAATCGGAGAGCGTCTTTTTCTTCTTCGCTGCAATCAAAGAGCGTCTTCGCTCACAGAGGCTACGGGAAAAAAGCAAGCATGGGGGAGAGAGCAGCTTGTGGAGAAGCAGTGGCTCTGAGCAGCAACCTGTGTCGTATCGCCATCTTGTGTTCAAAAGGTGGAACTTCATACTGTATCTATTCAATGCACGATAATGGAAATTAATTCAAATAAAATGCTTGTCATTGACAGATTTGAAAAATATTCTGGAATTCAGGTCCTTGGCCTGGGCGATGTTTCATCCAAATCAGACCAGAACCTTAGAAGTTATGGCGAATGCAGACAGACAGACAGAATGACCACAGGAGTGATTGCCATACCCTCCAGGTATCACCGTAATCCAAAACTGCCAAGAAACTGGCTTCAATGATCCTCTTCCAGGTTTTCATAGGGAACTCTCTAACCCCTGTCCTCGTCTCCCTGTCTGTCTGTGAGTGGATGTCTCATGGTGATGGCCAAGGTGGTGGATGTCTCATGGTGATGGCCAAGGTGGTGGATGTCTCATGGTGATGGCCAAGGTGGTGGATGTCTCATGGTGATGATCAAGGTGGTGGATGTCTCATGGTGATGATCAATGTGGTGGATGTCTCATGGTGATGATCAAGGTGGTGGATGTCTCGTGGTGATGATCAAGGTGGTGGATGTCTCATGGTGATGACCAAGGTGGTGGATGTCTCATGGTGATGGCCAAGGGGGTGGATGTCTCATGGTGATGGCCAAGGTGGTAGATGTCTCATGGTGATGATCAAGGTGGTGGATGTCTCCTAGTGATGATCAAGGTGGTGGATGTCTCATGGTGATGATCAAGGTGGTGGATGTCTCATGGTGATGACCAAGGTGGTGGATCTCTCGTGGTGATGATCAAGGTGGTGGATGTCTCATGGTGATGATCAAGGTGGTGGATGTCTCATGGTGATGACCAAGGTGGTGGATGTCTCATGGTGATGGCCAAGGGGGTGGATGTCTCGTGGTGATGATCAAGGTGGTGGATGTCTCGTAGTGATGATCAAGGTGGTGGATGTCTCCTGGTGATGATCAAGGTGGTGGATGTCTCATGGTGATGATCAAGGTGGTGGATGTCTTATGGTGATGATCAAGGTGGTGAATGTCTCATGGTGATGGCCAAGGTGGTGGATGTCTCCTGGTGATGATCAAGGTGGTGGATGTCTCCTGGTGATGATCAAGGTGGTGGATGTCTCATGGTGATGATCAAGGTGGTGGATGTCTCATGGTGATGACCAAGGTGGTGGATCTCTCGTGGTGATGGCCAAGGTGGTGGATGTCTCGTGGTGATAATCAAGGTGGTGGATGTCTCATGGTGATGATCAAGGTGGTGGATGTCTCATGGTGATGATCAAGGTGGTGGATGTGTCATGGTGATGACCAAGGTGGTGGATGTCTCGTGGTGATGACCAAGGCGGTGTGATCTTCTCTACGTCGCCCCCCTACTTCAAATGGATCAGAGCGGAATACATACATTCATCCAAATGGTATATGACTGATATTTTTAGCTCTGAGCCTTGACATTTAGCCTTTATCTTATTTTCATACTAGTGCTCATTCCTCTATGCTTTTTCTTTTGTTGCTGTTGTCCTTAGCTTGTACCCCAGTTGCTATTGCATGTACATGTGTTTTATTACAGGTATATGTACATACACTATTCACCTGTTATATTCTCCACCCATCGGTCATCCATAGCAACACTATATGATCACCGACATCCAAGTTGGGGGATCCCCCTTTGAACGGCCATTCTAAAGTTTCTCTCCTCCACATCGTCTGTAGTGCTTTTTCCCTATTGCTAGGTTTTTAGTGAGTTTTTCCCTTACCTTCACTGGGGAATGTCTGGGAGTGTTGCATAAACGAACGTTTTTTCATTTGTCATCTTTGTTTTCATTTGTACAGCACGGTAGTGAGACCAGCTATGCTGTATGGTCTAGAAACAGTGGCGCTGACCAACAAGCAGGTGGCGGAGCTGGAGGTGGCAGAGATGAAGATGTTAAGGTTCTCTCTGGGAGGAACAAGGTTGGACAACATCGACAATGTCTACATCAGAGGAACGGCCCATGTTGAGCAGTTCGGGCAGAAAGTGAGAGAAGCAAGACTGAGATGGTTTGGACATGTGCGGAGGAGGGAGGTGGGGTACATCGGGAGGAGGATGCTGGAGATGGAGCTGCCAGGAGAGAGGAGGAGGGGAAGGCCCAAGAGGAGGTTTATGGACACAGTGAAGGAGGACATGCAGGCAGTGGGAGTGACGGAGGACGACGTAGATGACAGAAACAGATGGAAACGGATGATCCGCTGTGGCGACCCCTGACGGGAAAAGCCGAAAGAAAAAGAAGAAGAAGTTTTCATTTGTCACTCCAAGCTTGTGTATTTGATTGTAAGTCTGACCAGACCTCGGTCTCACTTTCTGGTCAGACGCTTGTGTATACTTGTCTCTGATTGTAAACTGAGGACTCTTCTGTGATCACAGAAATAAACGATTTTCTTTTGAAATTGTTTGACTCGATCTGAATTTCTACAGTTCACCGTCTTGGCTCATTTGAAATATTCCACAACACTCTCAATGTTAGATCCATTCACAGTGATCTAGAAAACAGCTGGAACTTTATTAATAATAATAATACATCCGACTTATATATCACTTTTCTGGGTACCCAAAGACGCTTAAAACTAATTTGTTTAATTTTCATTCAGTACCAGTTTAACATTAATACATATCTTACTCAGCACTAAAGTGGCAGGTTCTCAACAGCTAATTCTAGAGTCTGTAAACAATACAGTACAGCATCATCAGCATGAAAATGAGATGAGACAATATGCTTATGTTTATTTAGGATCCCCATTAGCTTTTGCACTTGACAAAAGCTACTCTTCCTGGGGTCCGACACTTAAAACAATACAACAATATTCAAGACATTACATCATTATCAACATCATTAACAATCTCATCCTCAGTTAAGGATGACAGTGTACAAGATAATTATCTGTATAAAGTATAAAAATAAAATAAAATAGTGCTACCTGAGCAGCACTCACTGCCATCAACATAAATACAGTTAACAAAGTAAATTGGTTTTCACCGCTATGCCATAAGGGTTCAGTGCATGCTCGTTAGTAGATGGTATTTAAATTTCTTCTTGAAAGTAGTTTTGGATTCTATTTCAGCGAAGTAGCTTGACAATGAGTTTCATTCCATGATAGCTCTGTAAGTCACAGAAGATTTGAGTAGATTTGTCCTGGGTTTAGGTGCCAGTAGATGGCCTGACGTAGCTTGTCTGGTCATATGGTCATGTTCTTCTCTTACGTGAACAATTATATCATAAAAATACTGTGTTTTTTTGACAACTTTAACATTTCTGAGAAAAGTAATAAGACGAGATTGCAGATGTTTCTCAACCAGAAGCAATGATACATTTCTGTGCATAACTCCAATATTAGTGCGCTTTGAACAGTGGAGAGCTAGTCTGGCAGCCTTGTTTTGAGCTATTTGTAATTGCTATGTGTGTTTTTGCTGCTGATGACCATATGACCGGACAGTACTCAAGACAAAACCAGAGCCTGGATGACTTCTTTCAAAGTGGTTGGTGTTAAATACTTTGTACATTTTCTTGTCACAGCTATGCTCCTAATGCTCCTAATAGCTGTGCTATGCTTTCTAATATCAATAATAGAAATACTAAACAGGACAGGACCCAACATTGGTCCCTCTGGAACACATTTAGTTACCGGTAAGAACTCGGATAGGGTTAAATTGATCCCTGTTGAATCAAAATCAATCCTACGTAATCTCTCAAAAAGCAGTGAATTATATCAATGCAATCCAGATTGATGAAAAGAACAGCACAATGTTTTCTGTTGCCCATAGCAGACACACTATTTAAGAGCTAATAACATAACTTAACTCTGGAACTAACTGTTGAGAGCTCAATACAGAATACACTGGGTTGATTATTCATTACCAATGATTACAGGATTTGTGTTACAGAATAGTTTGGAAATTGGTCTGTAATTATTGAGATAACTTCTATCTTCACCCTATTTAACGGAATGAGTCATGACTTTCAAAAACTTACAAACTATGCCAGATTAAATATTATTAAAATAGGTGTTATTTACTCTGTAACCAATGGAGCAGATAGCTTTAGATAAAGGATCAAATGTCTCCTCTTATCAATGTCTTGCACTGCCTCAATAACACTAGGAGAGGAAGGCTGTAGTTTACAGAGAAATATCACTTAGTGGGCGACTTGTTGCACACTATCATTAATAAGAAGGGACCCTGTTTTAATTTTGAAATACATGACCAGCAGCAGCAACATGTGTATTAAAGGCGAATCTCTTTCATCTCAGATATTAAACAGTCAACCTCATACCAGCAATAATGACCATCTCTGACTGGAATAGTTTCAACACTGGCTACCGACTGTAGATCTGAAATAAAGTATCAACCACAAGGGGGAGCCAGTTTACCTGACATATTCTGCTCTTGTGTAGGATAATGCTGTTATGCATCAAGTCATGGGCTTTTAACTAGGGATGTCCGATATTATCGGCCGATATCGGCATTAAAATGTGATATCGGGAAATATCGGTATTTTTTTTTTACATTTCTATAACCTTTATTTACCAAGGCAAGCAAGTAAGAACAAATTCTGATTTTATTTATTGTCAAAAGTATGTATAATGTTGTGTTAATTCCACAACAAGAGATATGTAATGTTAATTACCTTAAATTATTCCATTTTGGGGGGGGGGGGGGGGGGACCCTGCATATATCTGTATCGGTTGATATCGGTATCGGAAATTAAGAGTTGGACAATATCGGTATATCTGTAAAAAAGCCAATATCGAGCATCCCTACTTTTAACCCAATACTTCTGTTATAAACTAGAAGACTAAGAATATAATAATTGGTGTGACCAATGTGAAAATAGTTACAAGCTGGGTTTATCACTCAAAAAGTTATTTTATAGGTAGTAGTAGTAGTTTTATTCAGTCATCACACACAATACAATCATTCCACAATATTTGATTTGGCAGTGACTGAAAAGGTACAGACTGAAGCATAATGCTTATACATGCCCGTCCTATATTCTTAACAAAATTAAGACTCCAAAACAGTATTCTAAAAGAAAATAACAAAAAAATAATTATTCACATTTGTAATCTTAAAAAATAGCTATACAAACCATTGTCTTAAAAACCAAAAGTGAATGATTCTTATGTATATCAGCATTGTTCCACAAGTTAACCCCAACAATAGAAATACATCTCCTTTTAATCCCTTTCTTAGCTTTTTGAACAGTAAATTTACAAATGTCTCTCAAATCATATTTTCTTTCATGTATTGAATAAAAACCTTTGCACACCGTCCGGGAGTAACTTTGCTTTAGCTCTGTACATTATTTGCATAATTTTATAATTAACCAAATCATTAAATGTCATAACATGAGACTTTATAAACAGTGGATTTGTGTGGTCATAGTAACCAGCCTTATGAAGACTCCGGATGGAGCGCTTTTGCAGTAAGATCGGATTTACAGTATTTTATGTCGACCCCCACACTTACATATCCCCCATAGTAAGATATGTAAGGTGAGCAGTAGATAATGTACAAGGCTTTATAGTTTAATATATCCTTACATTTATACAAGATTTCTACTGACTTAGATATTTCCCCTTGAATATAGTTAACATGTTGTTTCCATGTTAATTACCTTTCTGAATAAATATTTTGCCACAAACTGGACAGCTAAATGGTCTACAATGACTTATTGTGCATTTTCACATTCCCTTTATCTCTGAACCCCTGAACCTGTTCCAACAAATTAAACAACTAGAGTTTCTCTCCAGTATGACTTCCCATGTGTCTTCTCAGAACCCCATTATCACTGAACGATTCCACAAACTTCAGGATTTCTCTCCTGTATGAGTTCTCATGTGTATTTTCAGAGTTCCTTTGTGACTGAAGCCTTTTCCACAAACTGAACAACTAAATGATTTCTCTCCTGTATGAGTTCTCATGTGTATTTTCAGAGTTCCTTTGTGACTGAAGCCTTTTTCACAAACTAAACAACTAAAGGGTTTCTCTCCTGTATGAGTTATCATGTGGATCTTCAAATCTGCTTTGTGAGTGAACCCTTTTCCACAAACTAAACAACTAAATGGTTTCTCTCCTGTATGAGTTATGATGTGGATCTTCAAATGTCCTTTCTGATTGAACCCTTTTGAACAAACTGAACAACTAAATGGTTTCTCTCCTGTATGAGTTCTCATGTGGATATTCAAATGTCCTTTCTCACTGAACCCTTTCCCACAAACTGAACAACTAAATGGTTTCTCTCCTGTATGAGTTCTCATGTGGATATTCAAATGTCCTTTGTGAGTGCACCCTTTTCCACAAACTAAACAACTAAATGGTTTCTCTCCTGTATGAGTTATCATGTGGATCTTCAAATGTCCTTTCTCACTGAACCCTTTCCCACAAACTGAACAACTAAATGGTTTCTCTACTGTATGAGTTCTCATGTGGATATTCAAATGTCGTTTCTCACTGAACCCTTTAGAACAAACTGAACAACTAAATGGTTTCTCTCCTGTATGAGTTCTCATGTGGATATTAAAATGTTCTTTGTGAGCGAACCCTTTTCCACAAACTGAACAACTAAATGGTTTCTCTCCTGTATGACTTGTCATGTGGATCTTCAAATGTCCTTTCTGAGTGAACCCTTTTGAACAAACTGAACAACTAAATGGTTTCTCTCCTGTATGAGTTGACATGTGTCTGTTCAAAGTTACTTTGACACTGAACCCTTTTCCACAAACTGAACAACTAAATGGTTTCTCTCCTGTATGAGTTGACATGTGTCTGTTCAAAGTTACTTTGTCCCTGAACCCTTTTCCACAAACTGAACACCTAAATGGTTTCTCTCCTGTATGAGTTCTCATGTGGATCTTCAAATGTCCTTTCTCACTGAACCCTTTCCCACAAACTGAACAACTAAATGGTTTCTCTCCTGTATGAGTTCTCATGTGGATCTTCAAATGTCGTTTCTCACTGAACCCTTTAGAACAAACTGAACAACTAAATGGTTTCTCTCCTGTATGAGTTCTCATGTGGATATTCAAATGTCCTTTCTCACTGAACCCTTTAGAACAAACTGAACAACTAAATGGTTTCTGTCCTGTATGAGTTCTCATGTGGATATTAAAATGTCCTTTGTGAGCGAACCCTTTTCCACAAACTGAACAACTAAATGGTTTCTCTCCTGTATGAGTTGACATGTGTCTGTTCAAAGTTCCTTTGACACTGAAGCCTTTTCCACAAACTGAACAACTAAATGGTTTCTGTCCTGTATGAGACAAACTTAATGTTTTTTGTTTCTTGTCTGATATTAGCATCTTTAAACCTGACTGAGGTTCCCCACTCTCCTCCCAATCATCACTGTCATCAGTGTCAGGACAGTCTGAAGAGAGAAGCTGGCCATCTCTAGTTGGTTCTAAATCACCATCTGGATATAAGTTACTGGCTGGTTCTGATACTCCACAGTCCTCTCCACCAGGTTCTGTTTTCATGTGTTCAGTTGAGGTGCTGGGTAAAGAGTAAGCTTCTCTGTTTTTCTCCCTCTGGGTTTGAAGAGGCTGGAAGGACAGAGCGTTCTCTTGACCATCTTCACATTTCACTGGGTCTACTGTGATCTTGGAGAGATCAGCTTCTTCCAGCCCTTGATGTAGTTCCTCTTTGATCTGTAGGAGCTCTGGGTCCTGGGTTTGGCTGAGCAGTGAGGACAGAGTATTCTCTTCACCATGTTCATATTTCACAGGGTGTAAGGTCATCTTGGAGCCATCAGCCTCCTCTAGATCTTGAAATAGTTCCTCCTGTTCCTCTTTAATCTGGAGGGACTCTGGGTCCTGGGTTTGGTTAAACCACGAGGACTGAGGTTTCTCTTCATCATCTTCACTCTTCACAGAGACAGGGTTGTATGTCAACTTGATGATATCAGCCTCCTCCAGACCTTGAAGCTGCTCTCCCTCCTGACTGCTCCAGAGTTCCTCCTGTTCCTCTTTCATCTGTAGGGGCTCTGGCTCCTCCTGGCTCAGACTGGGGCTCCTCTCCTGCTGCTCAGGGGGAACCTCCTCTTCACAGACAGAGAGCTGTGGGGGGTCTGGAGGGAGGAATAATAATAATATGAATAACAAACATAAAGATGCAGTAGATAACTTTTCATCATTAACACATGGCCCATTTGACATCGAGTATCTATCATTCAAGATGTGAAAAAGGAATAATTTTTCAAGTTCAAGTTTCTTCAAGTTTCTTTAATAGTTTTACAGAAGTACAGAATACTTTTATACAAAATGCTTCTTACTGTTACGCTCCAGAGACAAGATAAGTATGAAATAAAATAAAATAGTATAGCATGTAAAATAGAAGTAAAAATAGAAGTCACAGTGTTCAGTATAGACATATGTACAATGTTCGATGCAGAATAGAAGTAACTGAATTACCATACAATATACAATATACTATGCAATGTACTAATATACAATACTATATAGTGCAAAGCAGAAATGGGATGAGGTACAATTTAGGTACAATTTACAGTAAGGTGTACGAGTTGTAGTGCAAATCCTTTACCAATAAATATAAAGTGTGTTTAGGTGATCTAAAGTGTGGAGAGTGGGTGCTGCAGTGTGTTTGTTTAAAGTGAGTGTGTGCGTGTGGATGTGTGTGCTGTGTGCATTTGATGGTTGTTGCATAGTGTTTATTGTTCGTTGAGCAGCCTGATGGCCTGGGGATAGAAGCTTCTTCTGAGTCTTTCTGTGCTCGCCATGAGACTCCGGTATCGCTTGCCTGACCGCAGCAGTTCAAAGAGGCAGTTGTTTGGGTGGCTGGAGTCCTTGATGATTCTCTTAGCCTTACCCCTGCACCGCTTGTTGTAAATGTTCTGGAGGGTGGGAAGCCCCCCTCCATCCATACATTCCCGTTTTATACCGTGGTGAATATAAGTATGGTTTTAGAGCGGTTTAGGGTAATTCCTGGGAGGCTAGTAGGGCTGTCCCCGACTAAGGATTTGGATGGTCGACTATGATTGGCCAAAATGTGCTGTTAGTCGCCTATTGGTAAAAAAAAAGTATCATATTTTTTATATTAAAAAGAATATATATATTTTATCATTCCATTTGGGCTGTGGGGGGTGCTTAATGTCTGAAGGAGTCGACTGAAGGCTTCTTGTCCTCTGCAAAAGCATGCAATTGGTCCACTGATGGATACATCTTGATATTTGTCTAGTCTAGTGCAGGGCAGGGTTTCCGTTAGATTTTTTTTTTGCAGGTCTGAGTGTCCGGTAGATTTCAATCTACCGGACAAATGGGATAAATTCCGGTCAGAGTTTATTGAGCTTAAAAACAATTGATAGGCCTATATAAAGAATGACATCATCAAGGCATTTATAATATTTTAACTTAAAACTAGACTACTTTTGCGTATATACAGTCATTAATATATTCCAAATAAAATAAGTCCCTCGAGACTGCGTGCTGCTGCCGACTTGAGGTGTCGGTGGGCAGTCTGCCCGACCTTAATAAACAGCAGTCTGTTATAATCACATTTTTATGAGCTAACAAATTCCGTTATATTGGACATTTGTATTAATTATATCAAGCGAAGAACTGAGAAATTTGGCAGAGAGACGGCAACATTATCGTGGGTTTGCGCCGTGATGTATATCTCCACCTCCCAACGACTTGGTGCTGCTGCTCATAATGTTCGGTGAAAATAATTCCCTCTCAGCACAATTTGATTATTTGAATTGTATTCAAATAGGCTAAAATTAAATAGCCTATGCGATGAACGAAACAATCATTACATTTGTCGTTGCTTCACCAAGCAGCCGGTCAATGACATCCTGTGTCAGCGAGCTGGCAGCTGATATATTTACGTGAAGCATGGAGCAGGAGCAGACAGAGCAGAGCAGCGGTGTCAGCAGCGCCCCCACCCAACAGCTGAATTGCCAATGGCTGAATTGGAGTACTGCACCCTGCCAAGCCATGCTTCACGTAAATATATCAACTGCCAGCTCGCTGACACAGGATGTCATTGACCGGCTGCTTGGTGAAGCAACGACAAATGTAATGATTGTTTCGTTCATCGCATAGGCTATTTAATTTTAGCCTATTTTAATACAATTCAAATAATCTAATTGTGTTTAGAGGGAATTATTTTCACCGGACATTATGACCGGAGAGATTAGATATGTCGGACTTCACCAGATTTTGCCGGTCAAATACCGGTAATTACCGGCTAACGGAAACGCTGGTGCAGGGGTTCCCAAACTTTTCAGGCCGGGGCCCAGAAAATAAGGCGTCAGAGAGCCGCGGCCCAATGCACATCGTCTGGCTTTTTTTTTTTTTTTTTTGTCAGGCGACCGATTTTTTAAGCCAAATATCACTTCAATCCTATTAAGTTAGTTCAAGTTAGTTATTCATTTATATGTGCTATTTATGAGAGGGCTAACTTGTTGCAAAATAATAATAATAATAATAATAATAGCCTCATTAAAATACTATTGTTGCTTCGGTTGTTTTCAGCGTTTTATGTGCATAATCTGTTATTTAGTTTGAAATGTTCGTTGAAATAAGTAGATTTTTCGTTTTTGTTTATTTATTAAGTTAATATAAAACCATATAGTCACATTTTAGAATACAATATAATAGAATTTTAGAATACAACTAGAAACACTGTCCTGGCCTGCTTCTAAGTTCAGTGGCCTGACAAAAAAAATTTAAATAAAAAAATAAAAAATTAAAAAATTAAAAATAAAACGTTTTTTTTTATTTCTTTAATTTTTTTTTAAATCATCTCGCGGCCCATCCGTGGCTGCTCGCGGCCCACCTTTGGGTCGCGACCCCGACTTTGGGAACCACTGGTCTAGTGTGTTCATTAGATGGGTGAAATCCTCTTTCAGTGCATCTGTGCCTGTTTTCGTAGGCAGTTAGCCTCTGGTATGCGTGGCATTAGCGTTAACCATGCTTCTAGGCCTCTTTTGTTTTGGAAAGAATGAAAAAAATTAAATAAAAAAATAAAATAATAAATATATATATATTATATATATATATATATATTTTTTTTATTCGACTAAGAGGTTGGCTAGTTGACTACGGCTCCTTTCGACCGATTAGTCGACTAATCTACTAATAGGGGTCAGCCCTAGAGGCTAGTAATAGGCTGCTGTGGCGATAAGAAAGTAGCGAGCCAGAGACGTGGTTCGAGTTGAGGTACTTTACTTCTCACTGCACATAGCATTTACAATAACAACCAACTTAACCCGGAACCGGAAGTGGTATTTACCCTTTCCCCTAAACAGTAAAACCCCCGCCCTTAAAGTGGAGATAGCGATAAACACATAGTCATAGCATCAAATTAGTATTTAGATAAACCACAGAAAAAAATCACGTTATAAAAATAAGGCGTTTCTAAGAAAAAACGATTTGTAATGTCCATTTATGTAGCATTTATGAACATGTGCGCCACCATTTTGTTGCTGACATCACGGTGTTGGTTTGGTGTATACACTGCTGGGTAGCTGCATAGTAAACATGGACTGTCGGGTCAGTCAAATGTTGCCTACCAAACAACGGGACCGCAGTGGTTCTTTTTGTATTGCTCCTGGCTGTGCAAACTAATTTTACCGTGTGAAAGAGAGAGGAAAGTTGGTTCATTTCCACAAACTACCAGTGAAAAAAACAGTGTTGTTGGCACGTTGGCTCAGGCTGGCTGCACTCAGGCGGCGCGATCAGCCTGTTGGACAGGGAATGAAGATCTCCAGAGAACACTTCATTGCCTCGGATTATGTTGTTGGGGTGGGAGGTTTGTCCAGAAGACCACTAATCAGCTGAAGCCCGATGCGGTTCCCTCGGTCTTCGACAGACAGACGCAGGCAGTTCAGCGTCGGGATCATTTAGCCTGCAGGCTACCTGGCTCCACTTCAACCAGCGTTGGGAGCTCCAACATTAGCTTGCCGATGCTACCAGCACATCGACAAGCTGCTGGAGCCAGCTAACGTTAGCTTGCTGATGCTACCAGCACATCGACAAGCTGCTGGAGCTCCCAACGCTGGTTGAAGTGGAGCTAGGTAGCCAGCAGGCTAAATGCTCCGCGACGCTGAACTGCCTGCGCCGGTCTGTCTGTCGAAGACCGAGGGAACACATATTTAGACAATGGCAGGTCCCTGGGGACGTAGGACTGGGGAAGGCAGTGGCGGGATGTTGGAATGGGAATAAGGGCATTGGCAACACCCCGGGACACTGTTCGATGGGAGGCGACGGAGCAGGAAGCTGTGGCCTCCGGAAAAAACTCCCCAGGGACCCGCAGCGGCTGGCCGTACACCAGCTCAGCGGACGAGGCCTGGAGGTCCTCTTTGGGGGCAGAACGAAGACCAAGCAAGACCCACGGGAGGCGGTCAACCCAGTCGCCATCCGTAAGGGCAGCCCAAAGAGCGGCCTTCATGTCCCTATGGAACCGCTCACAAAGTCCGTTTCCCTGCGGGTTGTACGCCGTAGTGCGGTGGATCTTCACCCCCAGGTGCTCCGCAACTGCAGTCCAGAGCTCCGAAGTGAACTGGCTGCCGTAGTGGAGGACAGTGGAACAGCCTCCAGCCACCTGGTGGTCCTGTCCACCATGGTGAGGAGGTGAGTATATCCGTGGGAGGGGGGCAGGGGGCCCACCAGGTCCACTTTCACGTGGTCGAACCGCCTATCTGGCACTATAAACGGTGCCAAAGGGGCTTTGGTATGGCGGTGCACCTTGGCACGCTGGCATGCCACACATGAGCTAGCCCAGGTCCTAACATCCTTCTGGAGGCCAACTTGACCCCCCAGGGCTGTACGCTAAGCTTTTTCACTAGGGGCACACTTGCCCCTAAATGAGATTTAGGGGCAAAACATATTTTTTAGGGGCACATTTTTAAATAACAATTTTACCATTATTTATATCGATTGTTTTTGATTTAAAAAGAAAAAGAAAAAAAATAATTTTATATAATTATTTTTAATAAAATATATATATTATATAATCATACTTGTAGTTGTATTATCTGCGAGACATCGCCACCACGCAACAAGTCAAAATGCTCGCTATATGCAACCAGCTCCACTGTCTGTGTGTACTCGAGTAGCCTCCAGCTACGGCCAGGATTCTCCGGAGCTGCAGCTGGACCCTATACTGTAGCCTCCAGCTACGGCCAGGTTTATCCGGCGCTGCAGCTGGACCCTATTGACTATATTCAGCGTGCCCTCAGCTCGAATACGCATCGACTCATAAGACATTGATATCAGGAGCTATCTGTAGCTACTGCTATATAAGACAACTCCTCAGTGAACTATTTAGTTTAATGGGACGTTTAGTTTTGAACAGTGAGCTAACGCAAGCTATCATGCACTACTAGACTTGCTGGAGATATCAGGAGCTATCAGTAGCTAGCCTGCTGGCAGGCTCACCGAGGTCCCAGTGTCCCACTAGAGACTAGTGTTTACAACAGCCACGGGTGCGGGAGGGCTGGAGGAGGAGGAGCAGCAGACGATGCAGCTCTCTGTGTGTCTGAGTTCAGTTCAGTTCGGTTCACTATAGGACGCGACTTCCGGTTTAGCTGCAATATGTAGCGCACGCAATTGGTTACAGCTCCGCTCCCGTTATCGTTAATTTCGTTTAAAAACCTTATTTGGACAATACCAAAAGAGATTAGACCACATCGTATGTATTGATAAGACCCTCTACTAACTATATCAAAAGACAACATGGATAAGGATAAGAGAAAGGGTGGAAGGAAACAAGACACAGCAATTCTAACGGCGCCGATTGAAACACGTTCAAGGAAAATGACAGGCGACGCTGTGGCAGATCCGTTGGTGACAAGCCCCGACGCGGGGAATATAGAGGAGAATACACAGGGACCAAGGACAACTGGCCCCGAGAGGGAGACAATAGATGACAACATAACAGGAACATCAGAAAAAAGTACCGTGAAGGAAAAAGCAGGCGATTTTGAGAAGATAATAGCAAAAACATCCATCGGATCCCTCACTGCTCCAATAACATCAACTGACACAAGCAGTTCAATTACACAACCCGACTTCAACTCTCTGACTATCCTGATAAAAGAACAGATGGTCGCTTTCAAAGCACACGTTGAACACATCGATACTAAATTCGAAGAGGTTATGAGAGCGGTCGCTTTACAGTCCATGCGAATCACGACAGTGGAGAATACGGTGACAGAAATTACACGGGCAGTCAAGGCGAACGAAGGTGGCATGACAGAGATGGGAAAAGAGATGGAAAGTGTGAAAGAAGAATACCGCAGGGAAATACAAGGGCTTAAAAACGAAGCGACGGAGAGGCTACTAGAAACCCAATGCTACCACAGGCGGAATAACATCCGCATTGTAGGGCTTGATGAAGCAGTAAACTGCGAAGATCCCAACTTTCCAACAGTGTTAACAACGATTTTGGGTAACATCGATCCAAACACAGTGCCAGAAGTGGACCAAGTTTACAGAATCGGTTCTCGGGGGCAAATAATCAACGGGCCAAGAGTCATCATTGTCACTCTGCGGAAGACTACAACAAGGGATGACATCATCAAATTTGCTCGCAACCAACGTGGGAATCTGAATTATGGTGGTAAACCAATATTTATCTACGAAGATTTGAGCAAAGATGCCATCATCCGACGTCTACCATACAAGGAGGTGATGCAAAAGCTGTTCAAAGCCGGTTACAAGCCAAGGCTATCATACCCGGCGCTGTTATCATTCTTGGGCAGTGACGGCCGCAGGTCAGGTATATACACACCTATTGAAGCTGAGGATTTTCTGAATCGAAATGGAGCAAATAACCCAAGGCAGGACGAAAATGCCGGAAACAGATAAGCCTCTTTCTCAATGTATACCAGTGTTAGAATGACTTTATTGTGTTCATCAAGGTAGCAGACGATATGCAAGCCGTCTATAACAATGTGTACTGTGTATAATACGATTCATAATACATTATAATTTCAGTCTCTGGTCTCTGAGGAGACAAATACATATCATTGCAAAAAGATCTATCTGGAATATTCTGGGTTTATCGCTCAAATGCCCTGGGTCTCTTAGATCATTCTGGAACATAAAATAGTCTAGGCACTAGTATACTCTACAACCTTCTAGAATATAAGGCACCATGACAACGAAGCCTACAACTCTAACAATAAACATCCGGTGTGTATACACATAGCAGATAATAAATTAAATTAAGTTCAATCAGTCCTTAATAATATTTAAAAAATTAACCACACCTAAACGTATGAACACTACAAGGTTATTCTAACAATTTAAGTAATCACTCCATTGAAGGCACATTGAAGCTCTAAAAGGCGCTGCTTTTCTATCTTATCTAATCTGTTAATTCGGTTCTAGTGGCTTCTCCACGTTGATAATTATTCTATCTCTCATTCCTTATCTATATCTTTCCATTGATTTTTATTTTATTTAATTTTTTCTTCTCATTACTCTATATTTTTAAAATATATTTTAACTTACATTGTTCTTTTCCAATGTTCTTCACATTAATGTGTCAATATTGCTCTACAATCTTTTCCTTTTTTCCCACACGTTAGTAGAGGGTTCAAATGAATATGTCGATGAAAGTTTATTCTCTTTTTTTATTTTTTATTTTATTTTTTCTGTCATTTATCACAATACTTCATTACAGTAAGGGAAGGTGCAAGACCAAAAGCGACATTCTATTGCAATAGAATGGAAATGTTAGATCCTATGGCAATTAGCATAGGAAGATTAAGATTACAATGCTCAGTTTGGGCAATCCGGTGGACCATGGGAGAAAGTCAATCGCGGAGGATGTGTTCTTGGAACACAGGCCTGTACTACTTTCTGGGTGAGGGGAAAATAGGGGATTTTTATTTGTATATATATATGTTTTTAAGCTCAGCTCTCAACGGGACCTCATTAATTGGATGTACATCTATTGTAGCTTCACACTCCAGAAGCATTACCAAAAACTACACAAAAACATGCATAGATTATGGCTAGTTTGAATATAATGGTATGGAACACCGGTGGGATAAACAAACAACACAAACGCAAAAGCGTGCTCACACTGATGAAAAAAGAACATGTGGACGTGGCTCTATTAAGCGAAACGCACATTTTAGAGGAAGATATAAATACGTTAGCGGATAACATATACCATAATATTAGTCACTCTTCTTTTGTTACGAGAACTAGAGGGGTAGCCATAGTCGTCAGACGCAAATTAAATATCGAATTGAAAGGGGTATGGTCGGATGCTGAGGGGCGCATAACTATAGCTAGGATTATACACAATAACAGGACAATTGCATTGGCAGCGGTATATGCCCCAAATTTGTACGAAGTGGGTTTCTTCACTTCACTAACCGGAGAAATGTTAAACCATCCCGAGTACTCATATATAATAGGTGCGGATTTTAATGCCATTTGGAACCCAAGGATGGACAAAACTTACCTTACCTTTTCCAGCGAACAAAAAAATTCATCTAAAGCATTAAAAGATTGGTCGAAATCAACAGGGGTAACTGATTTATGGCGTTCACTTAACCCCATGACCCGCAAGTACTCCTGTCGTTCGACGAGACACAACACACTATCCAGAATTGATTACGTCTTTGCATCCCCGAGAATATTTGATAAATATGAAGTGGAAATGACACCCAATGCGCTATCAGATCACTGCTACTTAATCCTGAAAGCAACATTTGGTACACTATCTTCCCGGGCCCCAAGATGGCGTTTGAATTCTATGCTGCTTAACAACAAGGAATTCATTACACAAATTAAAGAAGCTCTCACAATATTCCTACGGGATAATGCTAACTCGGTGCAAGATCCCAGAATATTATGGATGTCGGTAAAGACTATGATCAAGGATTTCACGGATAGATTTTCCTCCATATTGCGCAAAAATCAAAACACAAAACTATCTGAAATGGAAACGCTTTACTCAACGCTTTTTAATTCTTTAAAATACAACAACCCTACTAGACTAGAAAACCAAGTTAACATTCTAAAGACAGAGATCAAAGCAATATACAGACAAAAATCGGAATTGCAAATACGCAGCACAAGACAACAGCAGTACTTCCAAGGCTCTAAACCTAGTCACCTATTAGCCATGCGACTAAGAATTAATGCAAAATTTGCAGATATAACTGCCATTAGGAAACAACAAGCTCTAGTAACAGAACCCAAAATAATAAACGATACATTCAAAGAATTCTACTCCGATTTATATAATTCAGAAACGACCTTTGATCAAGACAAATTAGACACATATCTTAATCAAATTACTCTCCCTAAACTTACGGAGGACGACGCTAAACAGTTAGAAGTACCGATCACATTAGAAGAACTCAAGAAGGCCATATCGGGAATGAAAAACGGCAAGGCTCCGGGAATTGACGGTATCCCATCAGAAATGTACATTTCTTGCTGGGACATATTTGGACCCTTATTACTAAATATGATCTTATACTCAGTCAAAGAGGGAAGCTTCCATAAACACCAAAATACCGCACTCATTTCAGTTCTTCACAAAAAAGACAAAGACCCCACTGAGTGCGGTAGTTACCGTCCTTTAAGCCTCCTCGGAACCGATGTCAAACTGATAAACTGACAAAGATATTAGCCATCAGATTGCAAAAGCATATGACGTCTTTAGTTCATCCGGACCAAACGGGCTTCATAAAAGGTCGCCTGATCAATGATAACATAAGGCGAATACTGCACATACTAGATGCAGACAAAGAGGACACCACACCTAAGGCGATACTATCCCTGGATGCTATGAAAGCATTTGACAGGTTGGAATGGTCGTTTCTATGGGCAGTATTAGAAAGGATGGGGTTAGGAAAAGGATTCATTGATATGATTAAAGTACTATACAAGGACCCATCGGCCAGGATTACAACAGGCACATTCATCTCCGATATCTTTCCGGTATCACGCTCAGCCAGACAGGGTTGCCCTCTTAGTCCCGGACTATTCGATCTATCATTAGAACCTTTAGCACAATTTATAAGACAATCCCAACACATAGAACCAATAGTAATCAAGGGCTCACATCATAAAATTAGTTTATATGCGGACGACGTAATATTGTTCATGCAAAACCCCAACAACACATTGCCGCATATACTCAAGTTGATAGAGAACTTTGGTGATTTATCGGGATTTAAAATAAATTGGCCTAAGTCGACTTTTCTTCCTCTTAACACCAGTGCAAAAAAAGACACAACCCTCCCAGGTGCGATACCCATGGTCAAACATTTCAGATGCTTGGGTGTGGAAATATTTCCCACCATAAGACAAACGGTGAAGCACAATTACACAAAAATACAGAACAAAATCAAAGACGACCTGGACAGGTGGGCAAAACTTAAAAACTCAGTACAGGCAAGGGTATCAATAGTTAAGATGGATGTATTACCAAGAATCAATTTCTTCAGCTCAATGCTTCCGTTACCTCCTCCAGAGGGCTACTGGAAAAGATTACAAACCTCCACATACAAATTTATTTGGAATAACAAACCACCTCGCATAAAAAGATCCACCGCACAGAGAAATAAAGCAGACGGTGGCATGGCAGTCCCAGATTTTTTACAATATTTTAAGGCCTTCACATTAAGACCATTGAAGATATGGTTTGACCCCCAGGCTTTGGTATCTTGGAGAGAATTAGAAGAAAACATAGTAGCCCCACAGAGACTGAAAGACATAGCACACACTAAACTTTCAATCAAGCATTGTGAGCGAGAATTTGGCCCAATAATTACCCATGCAATCAGAACATGGCGGGAAACACAAAAGAAATATCCTAACCCTCAAGAATGGCATAATCACACTCCCATATTCAATAACAATGCACTCTTAATGGGAAAACGACCTATAAGATTCCCTATATGGGAAGAGAAAGGCATACACTCATTAGGGGATATTTTTAATAACAAGGGCCTCTGTAGTTATGTCGAAATATGCATAAAGTTTAACCTCACCGAGTCCACATGGCTTTTTTACATACAGTTACGACTTTGTATGAGATCTCACGGTGTTCCATTACTCATACCAATTGAACACCACAGATACCACAAATTTTTCTATGAAAGAGATACATTGGGAGGTTTTGTATCAGGTTTTTATTATCAATTACTAACGTCCTCGTATGAAACCCTTCAACTAGACACTGTCTGGAGGAGGGATATACCAGACCTGGAATATGACTTTGATTGGCAAGGAGCCTGGGCAAATGTCCGACTTACATCAAGGAACCCGGATCATCAACAAATCAATCTGAACTATATTCACAGGACATACTTGACTCTGTGCAAAATGGGGCTTATACAAGACTCCAAATGCTCCCAATGTACAAATGGGGACGAAGGAACATTTATGCACATGTATTGGGACTGCCCACCAGTTAAAGCATTCTGGAAAGATGTGTCCCAACAATTATCAATACTCGTATTTTGGAATATACCTGTACACCCTGCGGTATTACTATTGAATGATGTTTTTGAGTTTGCAGTGAATCCACAACTAAAAAGATTGGTTTTATCGGGTATCACAGTAGCTAAAAAACTGATCGCATCACGTTGGTTTCAACCGGAAAAAATGTGCCGAAAAGTGTGGTTTCTTACATATCTCGATGTGATATATCAAGAAATATCTACAGCAAGAATTCTGGGGCTCAATGAATCCAAAATGTCAATGTAGTTAGAAGTGGTGGAGAGAATAAAAGCTAGCTTATAATGGTAGTGTCTGGTTAGGAGTGAGGGATAATGGAGGTACTATCCAAGAGGGGGTCCGGGAGGGGGGGGTTTGAGCAGGAGCATATGTGTGTAGGGTTTTAGAAAATAGGTATTAGGGGTATATTATATACTAACATTTATATAATTGTAATTTCGCTGGATATACACTGTATACGGTTAAAATGTTATTATAGACTATTTTTGTTTTATCCTGTTTCTGTACTTGCATATATTTTAACCACCTTTACTGAAAGTTTCATTATGCATTGTGTGTTGAGTACTGACTTTTAATAATTTTTTGTTTTGCAATAATAAAATAAATATAAAAAAAAGGAGGTTGAACGCGTCGAAAATATGAAGCAATACTAACTTTACTTTTCTTCATAGCTAAATCAGACAGTCAGCCAGTCTATCAGAGTGAGTGCTCAGTCGATTGTTCCCGCTGATCATACCTGCTGAGTGCTCACTGCTCAGCTCGCATGAGTGACGTCATCGCGTCATCACACGCCTTGGATAATTTAGGAGTGAAACGCGAATGCAAGGCTTGAAAGCACTACTCGCAAGCCCGCCCCCAGATAATATTTACCAATCGCAACGGCCAATTAAAGGGGCAATTCGCGACCATCTCGTCACAGTGTACAGCCCTGCCCCACCAGCTTAGTCGAGGCCTTCACATCTGGGTGGGAAAGGCTGTGGATCATGTTAAAAACCCGGCGCCGCCAGGCCGTAGGCACCATAGGGCGCGGTTGGCCAGTGGAGATGTCGCAGAGGAGAGTGGCGTTAGCTGTGTCGAACACCACATCCTCCAGCTGCAGTGCAGTAGGGCCCGTCCGATAGGCCTGAATGTCTGAGTCTGTGGCTTGGTCTGCCGCCATGGTGGCATAATCGAGTCCCAAGTGGACGGACCCGATGACCGCCAGAGAGAGGCAGTCGGAAGTGGCAAGTTGTCCTTGCCCGCCACGTGCTCAATGTCCGTGATTAACTCGGAGATCGCCGAGAGCTGCCGCTGCTGACGTCCCGACCACGGCTCCAAGGTCTTGGCCATGGAGAACGTTAGCGGCTTGTGGTCCACAAAGGCAGTGAACTGGCGGCCTTCCAACAGGCATCTAAAGTGCCTAGTGGCGAGGAACAGACCCAGCAGTTCCCTGTCGAAAGTACTGTACTTACGCTCGTTGTCGCGGAGCTGTTTGCTAAAAAAGGCCAGTGGCTGCCAGGAACCACCCACCCACTGCTCGCACACCGCTCCCACTGCATAGTCAGAGGCGTCTGTCGTGAGGACGACCGGGGCAGTGGGAGAGGGGTGCGCCAGCAGAGCAGCGTTGTCTAGCGCGGTCTTGGCAGCCCCAAAAGCGCTGTCCATCCCCGAGGACCAATCTAACTCGTCCTTGGGCACTTTGCCCCGCAGGGCCTCGTACAAGGGCCGCTTGAGGTGGGCAGCATGGGGAAGGAACCGGTTGTAAAAGTTCACCATGCCCAGGAACTCCTGTAGAGACCGTATGGTGCGGGGACGAGGAAAACTGGCAATGGCCTCCACCCTGGCGGGGAGTGGGGTGGCTCCCTGTGGAGTGACATGGTGTCCGAGGAAGGTGATGGAGGACTGCCCAAACTGGCACTTGGTCGGGTTGACGATGAGGCCGTGTTTACTGAGCTGCTCAAACAGCTGCTGGAGGTGTGTCATGTGCTCCTCTATGGACGTACTGGCTACAAGAATGTCATTCAAGTACACAAACAAAAACGGCATGTCCTGGAGCACAGAGTCCATCAGGCGCTGAAACGTCTGCGCCGCCCCCATGAGCCCGAAAGGCATTCTTAGGCATTCAAAAAGTCCAAAGGGTGTAATGACAGCTGTTTTTGGCACATCCCGTGGATGGACCGGCACCTGGTGGTACACGCGCACCAGGTCCACCTTGGAGAAGATGATGGCCCCCGCTAGGTGGGTAGAGAAGTGCTGTATGTGCGGGACAGGGTACCGGTCGCGTGAATACTTTCCCTAAGGGGATTGCACTTCCGTGTTCGGTTTGCACGGCCTGATTGGCCACTGACGTACGCTAGTTTTGCCCCCGGTAAATTATCTACGCCAGTTACGCCCAGCTCGCGCCTGCATTATCCAATTCATCTTTGAAATGAATCATTCCAGCAAAGCAGGCTTCTATTATTCGAATTACTGTTTTAATGGGTATCACAGTAGTAAGTCCTACTGTAGAACATGACATATTAGCATGACATCTGATTTATTAATGCCAATACTAAAGATTAGGGACAAACGCAATTGGCACAAGTGTAAATCATGGATTAGTCACTCAGTTTTAACATCCGACTTAGCTCACCTTGTTAGTCTGCTGGCTGTGGATCCTATGGTCACAAGTTCAAATCACTCTTGGTTCAAGTTTTCTTTTTTTTTTTTTTTTATGTTTAATTAATTTATCCACTCTGGTTGGATGGTGTGTATGTATGTATGTATTGTGCTGTATAATGACAATACATTTGAATCGAATCTCATTTTGAAATCGCTACCTGTTGAGTGGATCACCTGCAATCACCTCCGAAGCTGTCTGCCACTGTCGTGTCCATAGGCAGCGTAGCGATTTCAAAATGAGATTCGATTCAAATGTATTGTCATTATACAGCACAATACATACATATACATACACACCATCCAACCAGAGTGGATAAATTAATTAAACAGAGACGAGAAATCTCATCGCTGGCACTCAAAGTGTTAAGGCAGAGGGACTGGACAACAGGGTGACATTCACAGGTGTGCAGACTTGAGCATGTGAGGTAAAACATGCACTGGAGAAGGAGCCGCGCCCACAGGAAGCAGAGATTGAGGGTGTGACAAAAATAATCGTTAGATTAGTCGACTACCAAAATAATAGTTAGTTGCAGCCCTACTATGGGGAGTGAGTTTAGTTGCAGGAACACTTAACGTCCACAGCCACTTCACACTGTCCATCGTGACTGTGGATAGACACGCGGTACCTCCATTACACTCACCCCCCTAAACTCACTCAACCCAGGGCATCCGGGTCACTGGGCACCACTGAAACCGGTCTCATTTGACATGCCCTGAGTGGGAGTTGAACCCCGGTCTCCCGCGCCGCGGGCAACATCGCAGACCGCTATACCAAGAGGTGAACTCTGGATGCCTCTGGGGAGTGAGTTTACTACACTGTCCATCGTGACTGTGGATAGACACGCGGTACCTCCGTTACATGTGTGTGTCAGAAAGGGAGATCATAGACATGAGAAGGCTGTATTTTGTGCATATGTGTACAAGTTGCAAGGGGGGGTGGGGTAGTGTGTGTAGAGATATATTAGAGCCATATGGAATCCGCGTTCACGGAATCGCGGATGGAATCGCGGAATTGAGCAATAAAAATGGAATCAACTGTAAAAAAAATTAAAATAATATTTTTTTATTTTTTTTATGTTGTGGGACTTGTACAGCACTTTGTTCAACTTTGTCAGTGCTGTAAAGTTTAAACCTTTTTAAATCTTAGACAAACAAAACACTTTGCTTTCATGAAATATTGTAAGCCGTGAACACAAATCTGTCAGTGCCGAGTCCGACCTCATCTTAAATAACAAACAGCATTGCTTGTTGTAGTTAACAAAGAGAGGCAGAGTGGATTTTGCAAAAAAAATATATATAGTGTGTGATTTTTTTCTTTTTCTTTTTAATAATCAAATTTTATTTTCATATTCGAATCCCATGCCCATCGAACGAAGCTTCGAAGTATTTCAGACAGCCCTATTAAATGGACTGTTATATCTTATTAAATTGTGGACATTTATTCATTCCCACTTATTAGACACCATTTCTGATGGTAAAATGAGCGTACAAAGCAAAATACAGAATTCTGAAATATTAAAACGGAAAAAACGGAATTTGGAAATAAATTTAATGGAATTTGGAAAAAAATAAAACTGATTTCATATGGCTCTAAGAGATATGTCTGGGACTGAAGGCTGATATGTGTATGCAATTATGCATGTGTGTGTTTGTGCATGTGAGATAGTAAGAGAGACCAGGAGAGAGTGTGTGCATGTGGGATAGTAAGAGAGACCGGGAGAGAGTGTGTGCATGTGGGATAGTAAGAGAGACCAGGAGAGAGTGTGTGCATGTGGGATAGTAAGAGAGACCGGGAGAGAGTGTGTGCATGTGGGATAGTAAGAGAGACCGGGAGAGAGTGTGTGCATGTGGGATAGTAAGAGAGACCGGGAGAGAGTGTGTGCATGTGGGATAGAAAGAGAGACAGAGAGATATTCTCGAAGTCAACGTCCTGTCTGTTGTTGCTAGGCAACTATGGCTTGGGGGGAAACATGCACCACGAGTACATTGTGAACGCTTCATTTAGTGCAGAAAACGGATCGGAAAAGCGGCAAAGTAAACACAATCAAGCGAAATTTTCTTCAGTGCATCACAATGCCAAAGAGCTGCTGTGTTACGTTTTGTACTAATAAGTAATAACTAAATCAAAATCGCAAGTTTTATATAATTTACCAGCTGAGGCATCACAGAGGAAAAGTGGCTGGTGGCCATCAAGAGGGCACACGTAGATGCAGACGGGAGAGTCCATCAAAGCAGACACTGGTCCCCCAAGTCAAATCATATGTGTATCTGCTCTACCCATTTCATAACAGGTGAGAATAAGGAACAAATATTATAACGTAAATGTATTATTGGCTGTGAGGCTGTAAACAGCAGATGAATGTTAGCTGCTAGCTGTGGTATCCTGGAATAATAGTTTCACCCATATGTTGGTTTAGCCCAGACTCATGTTAATGACGTCAGATACGGTGCCCGCCAGTTGGATGTATGCAAGTTAACCCAAAGTGTGGAAGTAAAGAACCTTCAGCTATATTGTCATCGTGTGGACATTCAATTCTTTCTGCTAGACACTAAGAGTGACAGCCAGAACAGAAACATTACACTAGCTACTTCGCCATATAGTCCATTCTCAGTGTACGTGTGCACCAGTGGAGGTTTCTCTATGACAACACGTGAAATACAAATTCATTCATAATTATTATTAATTTACATATATATATATATTTTTTTTTTATTATTATTATTTAAAAAAAATTTATTACAAAAGTTTTCCTCTGTAAAAAATGCCAGTGAATTTTTTTTCTTCAAAAATGGCCAAAATGTACAGCTCTGAGCAGTCCTGCACTGCAGTAATGACTGCAGTAATATTCGTGCAGAATATCTGCACAGGTTGACCCAATTTAAATAAATAATAGCCAATCAAAATAGGCTATTAATGTCATCTAAGCACGGTCTGTGCAGTTTAACTCTTGCCATTGAATGGGGGATTGAATGATTGACAGCCTTGTTATCCAATCAGCTAATGGTTTCTCTTTTGCTGCTCTGCGGCTCTGCAGCTAGCATGATTGACAGCCTTGTGGCCCAATCAGATAATGGTTTCTCTTGTGCCATACTGCGGCTCTGCAGCTTGTTTACAAAATAATTTTTATCTCAGGAAGATAACTTGTTGGAGCTAACGTAGCTAAAGGGCTACCACCGCAGCTATCAGGCCCAGGGTGGAGTGTTTTGTTATTGTTCATGAACTTATTGTGCATCGTTTGATGATATATATATACACCTGCGATAAAAGCTAAATGTGACAACAACAACAACGTCATCGCCTCGCGGGCACTTTGAATTCTCTAGTACTGTAGATAGCGTTGCAATGGAGGAAGGAGATATTGTCGACTAGCTTGCTTGCTAGCTAATGTTACGCAAGTCTTGTGAATGTCTAAACAGGGCTGATGGCATTGATGAAGCTGATATCAATAACAACAATGCCTCTCCATTGTGCATCGTTTGATGATATATATATATATTTTTTTATCTCCGTCGTTGTAAAACGAAAGCCTGCAGTGCTTAGCCTCAGCCGAAGTGTAGTAGTTCTAACTTCACTCGGGAGACAAAAGCCAAACATCAATTTGATGCAACAAGCTGGCTCGCGATGCACTATTGTTTACATTTTCCATGGGATTAATGCACGTGGCTCGAGTCGGACTCGTCACATGGAGAAGCTGCACTATTCAACGATAGATGAGATCGATCGAGATACCGTCTTTATGGGTAAGTCGTGTCTTCTTGGCTTTAGAATGTCAGTTTGTGTAACGTTACTGTAACCGAATTGAAACCGCATCATAACTCCTACATCGACCATGTCA
Organism: Notolepis coatsorum; assembly: GCF_963971535.1. Taxonomy (NCBI): domain Eukaryota; kingdom Metazoa; phylum Chordata; class Actinopteri; order Aulopiformes; family Paralepididae; genus Notolepis; species Notolepis coatsorum. Next base: position 1,841,571 of record NC_140176.1, on the reverse strand, counting down.
CTTTTCAAAAGGCATGAATGAATGAAAACTTTATTTAACAGATTGGAGAATGGGTACAATATACAGTATGGCTCAATACACATAATTATTAAGGAGATGCAGACCAGATAAAGACTTTCGTCTTGTTTACATCAGGGTCCCCCATTTTCAATTCATAGTGAAATGTATCTTGTGTTATTAGGAGCCCTGCTAAAGTTGGTAGCTAACGTTATATTGATAATGTTTCAATATTATCAGGTTGATATTATTAGGTTGATAATGGTGTCAGTGTTTCAGATAGCAAGGTGGAGATCTTTGTTAACTAGTAGAGCTTTGGTTGAGACAGATTACAGTGCTGTCTCTTAAAACTCATAAACAAGTATTGAGCAAGACAAGTTAGTCTGTTGTGTTGTGCGTATTGTATGGGAGGGATATGAGGACTGTGTGTATGTGGCACTGAATTGATGTAAACAAGACGAAAGTCTTTCTCTGGTCTGCATCCCCCTTAACAATTGTGTGTATTGAGCCATACTGTATTGTACCCATTCTGCAATCTGTTAAATAAAGTTTTCATTCATCATTCATTCATTCATTCATGTGTAGAAAGAAGAACTATAACATTCTCATTCTCAAAGACCACAGTCTTAAACACACGCACACACAAAAGATACATGGACTATTGTTATTGGACACAAGCCACACACATGGACCCTGCACTGCACCATAATACACCTGTGATTATAGTATACTTGTTATCACACACACACACACTCTCTCTCTCTCTCATTCAGTTCTGTTGTGTTAATATAAACCCGCCGTGGTCTCTCTCTGTCTCTCTCTCTCATTCATTCATTTCATTGTCTGAATGAAGACTGTCTGAGCTTGTCCCAGTCTGCCAACCACTGCACATCCACAACACAAGAAATAAGCATCTTATATTTGGCAAGAGGAGAAGGCTCAATTGTGCTAGCCTAAGCATAGCTTGTAGGGGTCCACAGATCTGGAACAAGCTTGACGAAAATCTAAAAATGACTAAAACCTTTAAAACATTTAAAAAATCACTGCTTAAATCATATCTCTAATTAAAAAATTATAACTTAGGAATACAATTGTCTGTATTATGTATCTCTGTTATATGTCAGTTAGTAGGTAGGTGTGTAAACCTACCCACGTTGTATTGTTTTGTTTTGTTTTTTGTTTATTGTTTTGTTGTTTATATTCTGTTTGTATCTGTGTTCAGGCTCCCTCCAAAAGCTTTAAATAGCTTCTTGGGAGACCTGGCACATGCACACAATTTGCGACATTGTTATATCACATGAGGATACTCACATGTAATGTATCGTGTGTGTGTGTGAATAAATTCATTCATTCATTCATTGTCCTTGTGTTACATAAAACCCATCTGTGGCCTCGTGCAGAGGAAGGTGGTAAATACATGTTAGATATTCCAATGTACAGTTTTGCATACCATTGACTCAGAATGGTCTGTGTTATTGAAATCGTCACAGCAGTATAGTTTGTGTATACTTCAGAAGTATGATATTTAAACATGGTCCCCAAAATGAATGGAAGCGAATGAGGAGCCTGACACCTGGGAGGAATGGGGGTGTTGCAGCGTTGGGGATGTTTAAAAAATATAATTTAATATATAATATAATATAATAATTTGTGCTTCACCTAAAAAATTGGTCAGCAGCCTCCACTGGTGTGCACTGGAGGCTTCAAGTAGCCTACATGCCTTTTTCATGTTTATATGTTACTACTTTTTAAAAACGGAGCTCACTTTTGCTGGTTGTCCGCAAAACTAAGATGGCGGCGGTCTCGTGACGTCAGAGTGTCTTGTGTGTGCATGTGTGTGTGTGTGTTAGAAAGAGAGTAGTTGAGCCTTGTGTGATCTAATCTCCTCCATACTCATGTGTATAAAGTGATCCCAGCCTCCTCAGTCTCTCTGGTCATGTTAGTAAGTAATTGATTGATTGATTGAAAACTTTATTAACAGATTGCAGAATGGGTACAATACAGTACAGCTCAACAATACACACAATTGTTAAGGGGATGCAGACCAGAGAAAGACTTTCGTCTTGTTTACATCAGGGTCCCCCATTTAACTAGGCTGCACTAGTCTCTCTGATCATGTTAGTACAGTAACTAGGCTGCACTAGTCTCTCTGATCATGTTAGTACAGTAACTAGGCTGCACTAGTCTCTCTGATCATGTTAGTACAGTAACTAGGCTGCACTAGTCTCTCTGATCATGTTAGTACAGTAACTAGGCTGCACTAGTCTCTCTGATCATGTTAGTACAGTAACTAGGCTGCACTAGTCTCTCTGATCATGTTAGTACAGTAACTAGGCTGCACTAGTCTCTCTGATCATGTTAGTACAGTAACTAGGCTGCACAGCCGACAAACATAGTTGCTGCATAAACAATATCCAGGTAAGATGGCGGACGGTTATCCCATGATTTATGGCGTAATGTTTTATTTATGGCAGCATCACTGGTCTAACTGTTGGGTACATTATTATTAATGGTTAGGCAATTGTGAAATACCGTAATCACAAACGGGAACATATTGATCAAAGAATAATGTCCAAAGGACCTTCTGATTAAACAAACCTGCTTTGTGTTTCTTCATCTCACTTTCACAACACTCTGAAGTTTACGGCCAGTCTCGACTCCTCCTTAGTTCAGATGTGTCTCCAGCAGCTGCAGTTAGTCCGTTCTTTACACGATCACTGCATCTAGATCTGTTCAGAGAGTTAACGTTAGAGATTAGCAGCGTTAGCTCGTTATAGCAACAGACAACGACAACGAGGTGAAGCATGGAGTGTGGTGCCCCTGGTGGCTAGGACGAGACATTGCATGGCATTTCCGTATTTCCTGGTGACGTCATGGAGGGCTGGACCAATCAGCTACATCTGCGTCACGCGGCACCCCACGCCCCGCCTATTTGGAAATAAACAGCCAATAGCTGCCTCACACGGGGAAAGCCCGTGGCCGCGACAGACCGCGCGCTGATTGGCGGAGAGGGGACGTCACTCCACATTGGGCCTAGCCCCTCCCCCCTGACCAGGCTCGGTTGAGACGTGCGGTTGGAGAGAGTGCGAGAGAGAGGGAATCAGGGATGATGAATGAATGAATGAATGAATGAATGAATGAATGAATGAATGAATGAATGAATGAATGAATGAATGAATGAATGAATGATGAATGAATGAATTGATTGATTGATTGAAAACTTTATTAACAGATTGCAGAATGGGTACAATACAGTACAGCTCAATACACACAATTGTTAAGGGGATGCAGACCAGAGAAAGACTTTCGTCTTGTTTACATCAGGGTCCCCCATTTTCAATTCATCAGGACATATATGACATACATGACATACAGATAGTCAGTACTGCTACATCTATACATTTATGACATACCAGATTTGCAAATACAGTACTGTTTGTGATACAGAAGGAGTCAAGAAAAGGGAGTATATACATTTGACGTAGAAACTGTACATTGGAGGAGGTTGGGTGGGGGGGGTTGGGTACACTGGGATATTGACAACCATACTGGGTAATTTACATTGGAGGTGGTTGGGGGGGGGGGGGGGGGCACACTGTATAAACAAGCAAAACTGTACATTGAGGGGGGGGAGACTCTGTACAAACAAACAAAATTGTACATTGGACTATTGACAAAACCATACTAGGTAAATGACTGTACATTGGAGGGGGTTGGGTTAGGATATTTACAGGGGCCAGTGTTGAATTGCAGTCTCCCGTAGGTGTCTCTTGAGAGAGGTTTTGAAAGTGGGTAGTGATCCACATTCCTTTACAGCTTTGGGTAGGGCGTTCCACATTGATGTGGCATAATTGCGAAACGTGTTTAGTCCCTTATTTGAGCCGAATCTGGGTTTAACATGATTTGTGGAGCTCCCTCTGGTGTTGTGATCGTGGTATTCACTGACCTTTGGGAAGTATTTTGCCATGTACATGGGTACCTTGGTCGTGTAGTGTATCTTGTAGACCAGGCCCATTGCAAGTTGCTGTACTCTGTCATCTACTCTAAGCCATCCTAGGTTGTCAAAGTGGGCAGGGGTGAGGTGGGTTCTAGGAGTAAGGTCAAGCAGTAGTCTGACCAGTTTGTTTTGAGATGTTTGTAATTTTATTTTTAGCGCCTTTGAGGTGCTTTGGTACCATGAGGTGCAAGCATAGTCGTAGTACCCCTGAATGAGTGCTCCTGCCAGAGTCTTCAGGGTATTCTTGTTTACCAGAGAGGAGATCCGGTACAAGAATCGAGTTCGTTGGTTGACTTTTTTTATTACATTGGATGCCATTTTGTCACAGGAGAGATTAGCCTCTAGGATGGAACCCAGGTAGGTAATTTCATCTTTCCTTGTGACAATATTGTCACCCACTGTAACTGAGAAGCCGTCGGTCTTGCTGAGTTTGTTATTTGAACCGAAGAGAATGGACTCTGTTTTGCCCATGTGTAATGATAGTTTGTTATCAGCGAGCCATATGCAGATTCTGCCTAGTTCCGAGCTGAGGGTTTTTTCAACCTGTAACTTGTTCTTGTCAGAGACCAGCAGGGCTGAGTCGTCCGCAAACAGGAACAAGTTGCAGTCACAAGCTGACGACATGTCATTTGCATAAATTAGGAACAGTAGCGGTCCTAGTATGCTTCCTTGTGGAACACCACAGCTCACTGTGAGGGGGGGGGATAGGGTACCGTGAAAACTTTATTTAACAGATTGCAGAATGGGTACAATACAGTACGGCCCAATACACACAATTGTTAAGGGGATGCAGACCAGATAAAGACGTTTGTCTTGTTTACATCAGGGTCCCCCATTTTCATTCATAGTGACATTTATGACATACACAACATACATGACATTTATGGCATAGGGACATACATGACATACAGGTATTTAGTACTGTTACATTTGTGACATACGATATGCAAATATACAGTACTGTTACCCATAGATCCTGACAGAGTATATGATGGGGAGGGGACTGTACATTAGGAGGGGGTGGGTGGGTGGGAGAGAAATATACATGCGGTGGGGAGGAGACTGTCTATTAGGAGGGGGTGGGGGGGTTTGGACATTTACGGTGGCCAGTTTCGAATTGCAGCCTCCCGTAGGTTTTGAATGTGGGTAGGGATTCACATTCCTTTACAGCTTTGGGTAGGGCGTTCCACATTGATGTGGCATAATTGCGAAACGTGTTTACTCCCTTGTTTGAGCCGAATCTGGGTTTAACATGATTTGTTGAGCTTCCTTCCTAATTTATGCAAATGACATGTCGTCAGCCTGTGACTGCAACTTGTTCCTGTTTGCGGACGACTCAGCCCTGCTGGTCTCTGACAAGAACACGTTGCAGGTTGAAAAAACCCTCAGCTCGGAACTCGGCAAAATCTGCATATGGCTCGCTGATAACAAACTATCATTACACATGGGCAAAACAGAGTCCATTCTCTTCGGTTCAAATAACAAACTCAGCAAGACCGACGGCTTCTCAGTTGCAGTGGGTGACAATATTGTCACAAGGAAAGACGAAATTACCTGGGTTCCATCCTAGAGGCAAATCTTTCCTGTGACAAAATGGCATCCAATGTAATAAAAAAAGTCAACCAACGAACTAGATTCTTGTACCGGATCTCCTCTCTGGTAAACAAGAATACCCTGAAGACTCTGGCAGGAGCACTCATTCAAGGGTACTACGACTATGCGTGCACCTCATGGTACCAAAGCACCTCAAAGGCGCTTAAAACAAAATTACAAACATCACAAAACAAACTGGTCAGACTACTACTTGACCTTACCCCCAGAACCCACCTCACCCCTGCCCACTTTGACAACCTAGGATGGCTTAGAGTAGACGACAGAGTACAGCAACTTGCAATGGGCCTGGTCTACAAGATACACTATACGACTAAGGTACCCATGTACATGTCAAAATACTTCCCAAAGGTCAGTGAATACCACAACCACTACACCAGAGGAAGCTCAACAAATCATGTTAAACCCAGATTCGGCTCAAACAAGGGACTAAATACGTTTCGCAATTATGCCACATCAATGTGGAACGCCCTACCCAAAGCTGTAAAGGAATGTGAATCCCTACCCACATTCAAAACCGCTCTTAAAGAGCACCTACGGGAGGCTGCAATTCGAAACTGGCCACCGTAAATGCCCAAAACCCCCACCACCTCCTAATAGACAGCCTCCTCCCCACCGCATGTATATATTCCCTCCCCACCCACCCACCCCTTCCTAATGTACAGTCCCCTCCCCATCATATGTATATACTCTGTCAGGATCTAGGGGTAACAGTACTGTATATTTGAATACCGTTTATGTCACAAATGTATCAGTACTAAATACCTATATGTCCCTATGCCATAAATGTCATGTATGTTGTGTATGTCATACATGTCTATATGAATTGAAAATGGGGGACCCTGATGGAAACAAGACAAACGTCTTTCTCAGGTCTGCATCCCCTTAACAATTGTGTATATTGAGCCGTACTGTATTGTACCCATTCTGCAATCTGTTAAATAAAGTTTTCATTCATTCATTCATTCATTCATTGTGGTCGTGGTATTCACTGACCTTGATTTGATTGATTGTATGTCATAAATGTCCTGATGAATTGAAAATGGGGGACCCCGATGTAAACAAAACGAAAGTATTTTTCTGGTCTGCATCCTCTTAGTATTGTACCCATTCTGCAATCTGTTAATACGTTTTCAATCAATCAATCAATCAATAAGAAGGACAACCATAAGCATCCTTCCTCCAGAAATCAACCAATCCTGGGCACTCCCATACCATATGGAAAAAGGTACACAAGGCGTTTTTGTGTGCACAAAGCGCTTTTAGGTGATGGTATGGCTTTCTTTATGTAATATGCATGGAGTAAAGTATATGTCCTATATATAAAATCAAAATGGATGACTTGGTGGTTGGGAATTCTGGAGGATAGCAAAATGTTTTTCCAGATTAATAGCCCATTTAGACTGCTGTTATTGAATGGTATATCCACACTGGCACACTCTATCAATGGGTAGAGGTTTTGAAGAAGTCTTTGCCAACATGGCGTAAACCGCTGAGACCAGACCCCTGGGTCTGGTAAATATTGTGTGAAATGGTTGGGTACCTAATTGACTATCCCAAGGTACACCATTGCTGTGCGCAATAGAAGCTAGAAGAAAGTGCCAGGTGAATTAAAGTGTTTCTGAATGTCTTGGAATGCTACCCCAAACAAATCAGCAAGTGTAAGAACTCCCTTATTACACCACTGGGGGGCAGTATTGGACGCCTCCCAACTGGAGACCAGTGTTATCATGGGCGATTGAAGGTACACATTTGGTGTCATTTTCCTGAGATTTTCTGCAAGACTGCGAACTGAGATTAGCTCAATAATGATGGAGCCAAATTCGTTTTTTGATTGTTTGATAGATATATTGGAATAGATTACATATTGTAATTGTAACCTATGAGGGCCGTACAGAATTTTCCTCTATATAGGGTGCAGGCATGCGTTGTTCATGGGACGGGGTAGCACGGTGTGCTACCTCACTGAGTATTAAAGATTTGAGCAGAAGCGCGTGCACGCGCTCGCGAGAACGCGCTGCCCTCGACTCGGCTCGTTGTGTTTACCTGCCTCCCGGGCCCCGGCGCTACCTCGCATTATCATAACAATAGCCGCTATAGGCTGGTGTCTTCAACCAGTCTGGGACTCTTTGTGATGTAAATATGGAACGTCCCAAGTTGCCGCTGCCCACAGAGTGCACCGCCGTCCAAAGGTGAACGACGGCGAACGAAGGGCCAAATCAAAACAGCCGTCAATTCCGAATTGACAACTGTTTTGATTCAACCCCCCACCCACCACCACTCACCCCCGGACAACAACACACTCTGCAAACAGCAGCAACCCGGGACATTCCATATCTACATCACAAACTTCGGGACTGAGTAGATAATTAATTAATCTTCTCTTTATTTTTATTATTTATATTAAAACTGAATCAAACCATAAACAAGGTTGCCTGTTGGGATGTTAGATCCTAATGTGAAAAACTGATTTTATATGTCTGCACTTTATGTGCTCATTTTATGCCTGTCTTAATTCTGTTGTGAAGCACTTTGAGCTGCAGTTTCTGTATGAAAGGCTATACAAACAAAGTGTATTATTGTGCGCGAGGGAACATATGCGCATGCGCGCGGGGCCGCGCGTGCGTGTGCGCGCGCGCGTGCTCGCGGCATCATTATCCTGCGTGCCGGCTCAGTCCATAATAACAACGCAACACTGATAGGGTGCCAGGACACCAATAGTACCATTGGAAGGTTGGTAGTCCCGATCCACCTTCACCTTTTTCCCTCTGGAGGGTTGAAAGTTTGAGTCTGCCAGAGGGAGCAGCATGGAGCTGAAAACGCTAATTTGTGGAAGAATATTAATTTTATTATATGAAAAAGATAATGGAATTAGAGGGGATAACCCTGCATGGACTATAACGCATATTATTATGACCATCCTCTGCACCTTTGTATACGGTTTACTTTGTCATATTTTATATTGCTTATATTGATTGTAACTTATATTATGACCAATAGGGTATACAGACCATCATCTGCACCTCTGTGTATATGGTTTATTTGATTAAAATTGTATATTTAGATTTAATTCGTTTATTGCCTATATATATTACTCTCCTATTACCGTGAGCATTATCTGTACCCCTCCTGCTGCTATGACGACTGAATCTCCCAAAGGGGATCACTAAAGGAATATCCTGTCCAGTCCAGAGGATAGAATGTTTTCCCCTCTGCATGGGTGAGACCTGTTTGCTGCCATCTCCACAGTGACCTCTTTGAAGTGTAAGAGAAGGGGAGCCATGTTTTTATTTACTTGAAATAGTGCATGTATGGCTGTGTATGACAGTATACTAAAGTAACTATATCAGACATTACAAGTTCTGCAATAAGGTCAACCTAAGGTCAGTCTGTCTACTTCAAAGACACGAAACAGCAAACACACACACTTTCTATAGGCCTATAATGGGGAAATGGCAGATTTGAGTGGTGAACAGTAAAAATGACAAACTTTACTATTTTTCTCAAAGATGAAACCCTAACATTACAGAATGCATGATTATTATTTGTAATGGCTATGAGATTAAAACATGTGGTTTTAATGGGAGTTAATGGGACATTTCTGTCCTCAAATTACTTAAGAATTATTACAGAATTGTAAATCTGCTACACAAAAACGAATAATGCATCAAAGTCAATATTTTGTCTAATCTTTGACATATCCAAGACTGATGAGACCGGTGGTTGCTCTCTAGTGGTTAATGTAGCGCAGTACTGGAGGCAAGCGCTACCGGAGTCTCATGGCCAGTACAGAGAGACTCAGAAGGAGCTTCTATGCCCAGGGCCCAGGAGTTCAAAACTTTTAATCCATATCTGATCCGATCCGATTTTTAAATCCCATTTTTTGTGATCCAGGATCAGACAACTCTGCCAGATTTTGTCCCGGTATTTCAAAGAAATCCAGGATAGGATCACCCTGATCCAGATTGAGACTTTTCAAGATTACTAGATCCGAATATCAGTGCTTTAATCCTACCGATCTCCGATGGGAAAAAAGGAAGACAAGGACCACATTGCAGAGACATCTATAATGTCTAATTATATTGTTAAATACATAAAGGACATCAAATCATAATGGAATTGTAATTCTTTTTTAAAAAGACTCCCACTAGGGTAACATAAAAAAAAACTTGATTCAAAGGCAGCTGGATCATCCAGACGTGCTTTGAGGAGCTGAATTCTAAGTGAGATTTCTGTTTGCTGAAGGTGATGACAGATGGACTTTTTTTTTGTTGAAGATATTTTTTCTTTAACCTAAATTATATTTGTGATTGACAATCTTTGTTGTGATACTTTTATGAGCATAAACATTTATGTCATCAGCATTTGGTTGAAAACAAAATAGGCCACCATTAACGTGACAAAAAAATTAAAAATAAATAAAAGATTGATTTGCCATGAAGGCTAAGAATTGTGTATTATTTCAGTTAACAAACTTTGCCATCTTATTTATATTGAAACATATTCTTTTGGAAATCCACCCCTCAGATGGGATCAAGAAAATCCAGTTTTTTGGGATCAAATTGATCATAATCCTGTGTTGTCGTTTTGAAATACCCGTTTTGAAGATTTGATCCAGATTAAAGCTTGGATTTGATTTCCTGATCTGATCGGATATCAAAGTGATCCTGATCCTGTTTTTTGGTTTAGAACTACTGTGGTAAATTCCCACAGACTTTCTACAATAATTTGAGGTTATTGTAGTACAATACAATGAGATTGATTATCTGGAAGGAGGAGGAAGGATTCATACTGATAGAATTGTTGGTCTCCTCATCTGACTTAAGCAGATGAGGAATAAAACGTGTACGCCAGACAAACCAGAACTGTAGTTCAACTCAACTGATTTATTTGAGTCAGGGCCAAGGGTGAATAAAAGGTTGACTTCTACATACAAAAGATTATCAGAGAACATTAACAGGGCTGTCTGTTGTACAGAAATATCACAATCAGGTTTGCATCTCAAACCTCAATAATGTACATGAAACAGTCGGTAACATAATCTGAACATACATTGACCATGCTGCACACATTATACATGAGTAAATCTGGTTTCAGATATTAAGGATTTACACTAAACTTTAAACAACAAATGGTGTTTCCCATGTATTTTACTCACATAAAATGCAACCAGCACAGCAGTCTCTCGATGGTATGGTGAAGGAGCGGTGGAGCCCCCAGACCCCCTGGGGTTGGGTCCGGTCTGAGAGCTCTCGAATTACAATTTGTCTCTTCCTTATATACCCAACTTCTAGCCAAAATAGAATCCAGTTCACTATTACAGTTGATCCAATCATGCATCTCCTGTGGGCGCCTTCTGTGAGCGGTGTCCGGTGGGCGCTGGCAGCCCCTCCCTCTGGGTTTCTCTGTGTGTCTTCTCACGGGGGGGGGGGGCTGGCCTGATGTCCTTCTGGTGGGGGGTGTGAATACACTTTGACCCTTTTGGCCAAATTACCATATAGTACTAATCTGATCACAGAGTGGGGGTGGAGAGTAGCTCTCGTCACCCCTGCTAGTTGGCAGAGTAGCTGTGATGACTTCTTTAACACGAGTGTAATCACCCTTCAAACCTTATTTCTAATATTATGGTTTACTCTTTTGATACTAAACAGTTGATTAATAGATCCATGACTCTTCAGCATGTAATCAGCATTTACATACAGTCAGTTTGAGTGAGGGCTTTGTGACTTGTAACTATTCCACTATATACCATTTGGGTATGCAGCCTTCTCATGCGAGGGGGTTGGTGTGAAATGTCTGTCTCTCCTACATTATGACTCTCTAATTATTCACACATATTATTTATGAAATACAACGTCAATATTACCACATTCCCCGTTTTGACGATTCTTATCGTCACATATGATATATTGACTTGATGTTTTATACATACTAACCATACATAATAAAATTCATTTTTTCCCAAAATTAAAATTCATTTTTTCAAAATTTCTCAATTTTTTCTTTTTCCAATCTAAACATTACACATTTAAAGTCTAATCAATCACAATTTTTTAAAATTACAGTATTCGTTTACATGATCTGGGGAGGACACAGAAATTATTATTCATTCTTTCATACATTTAGCTTCTCCTCTCTTGTTAATTCCTTTTCCAAGTCAGCCCAATCACATTTTGCATAATCAACTCAGTTGGTCTTCTCACCTCTCCCCCCTTTATGAACATCCCATGGACATAAATAAAAGTAACAACACCTACCACCTCAGCGCACAGTCGACAGGGAGGGCGGAGCATCACGCAAGGAAAAAAATGTTTCACCATGTCGGCCATAACCTACACCTAATACTCTACCTATGTGTATGCGTTTAGTTTAGTACTCTTGCGTTGTGTCATAATCTATATCAGTTGCTACCGTTCAGTCACCTCCCGTCCAACATACCAATCAATCACACAGAGGCCCTTGTTCAACGCTTTGGTCGCACAGTCTCTGACCGTTTTCGCCCCCCCCCCTCCACCCCATGTCGGCCAGCCTCAGCTGAAGCCAATGTTTGTAGGCCTGTGACCTCGTTATATTCTGTCCCATGACTGTATTTCCATGGATCTACAGACGAACGACTCTGTCAGTCTGGAGGTTTGTCTCAAACCCCCGGCCTTTGTATCCGGGGCTATATTGAAGGAGGGGCAGCGTCACAAGCGACCTCTCTTCACAATCCAACAATCTCCCACAGGAACTGACTGAACGGGTTCACACCATCGTGTCATAATCTAATGAAATGTATTCCTACACATTTTCCCCATGATCCCTCCACTTGTGATGGTCCATCCTCCCCCTCCGACTGAACTGCAAGGGAACAAAAACACAAAACAAATTTTCTTTACACAATATGTCAAATATTTCTCAAGAGAAGCCAACTGTTTAACCATTATGCAAACGTGATGGGACCACTTAACTGCCATCGATCTGATCCAATGTATCCCGGCCTCGATCTGTCCCAATGCATCTCATTCTCCAACCGTCCTCTCACCAGATCATAACAGAGAATTTAAGAAACAAAAGGCAAATAATCAAAAAAACATTCCAACAGATGTGAAAGCAAATCAATGAAATCAACCAGCTCCAACCGCAGCCCACCTTAATGGTTATTTAGAAAGAAAAGAAAAGAAATCAAAACTCTACACCTAAACCCTTCATACCTAAAACAGTAAATCAATGAAATAAAATAAAAACCAGGTTTTCCAAAACCACCCATTCAACATCTCATCACCCAACCGTACCATTCACACATGTCAGTGACTTTGACACCTCTTAAGCCAGCACATTCACCCTCTACAGGCCCCATTCACACCCAATCAGGCCACACAACCATAGATAGAAATCTAAATTCAATACCCTCATCCAATTGATTACATCCACCCAGACATATCATACTAAAACACATTTTGATATTTTTAAGACTAGTTTCACCTTAAGTGAAAGCTAAGTTGTGTGTGTGTATGTATGTGTCGATCAGATTGCGTGAACGTGTGCCTGTGTGTGTCTGTGTGTGTGCGTGTCTGTGTGTGTGTGTCTGTGTGTGAATGGGTAATCAAGGCCTCCTGGCCCCCATCCCCCGCTCAATCATTCACTGAAATCAAAAGGACATCTCAATCTCACACATACATACAAAAATTAAATTTAAATAAAAGTAGTATCTGTACCAAAATAAAACTTAACACTTTGAATATGACCTAATCAAACGCTTTCATCCAATTTCTCATAGTCACATTCATTCGATCCTGAACATTTAGAGTTAGAAAAGAAATAAAAGCAAAAACCAATCAAACACCACAATTCAACATCACCCACACATCCTGAGCACACCACAGTGGCTGTTACCTTAACCAAAACAAACAGTCATTCAAATGATATGAACTGAAATCAAAAAATGACATCGCTCACTCCTTCACTCCTGCATCAAAACCCCTTTTATACAAAATAATCTCTCAACCACACAAAATAACCAACACTCTCTCTCATTCTCAGCCACACAGATCATCTCCATCCTTCATATTATAAACATATACTTTCACGCTGCTCCCACACTTGCATACCACCTGGCACACAATCCTCTACTGTTCACACTGATCATTTGAAACTAAACAAACACTTCCAAAACTCTCTCTCATACAACTCATTAATCAACCACAGACCGACAATGGTTTAGTTTGTTCCTCCCTCTTCAGCTCTCTCATCAGGCTACACTCATTATCAGGCTAATCCAGTACACACTTTCTCACCATACAGTCCTCACTGTATCTTCTACTCCTCACATCCAGAGGAAGTCTGGGAACCCCCTCAGCGATAGACCCCAAAACATACCCAGTGTCCTGAGAGCCAAAGCTAATCCTTCTAATCAAACAGGTAGCCCCCCAATGTAATTAACCTCATCTGAACTGGCTATCCTAATTCAATTACTGTGCTCACTCCTCCATCAGCTGTGTTCTGTATTAGCACGCTTCCTGTCTCAACATTTCCCCCGTCATAAAAATAACTGCCAACTGTTCTCTCACTCTACAACTGTCTCCTGCATCTTCACCTCTGACCTCTCTCCTGTTGCATCTAATCTCACGCCATCCTGTCATATAAGAACCGCCATTGTAAGCAGCTGTATACACGACCCCCCTTGGGCCGTTTACTGCCTCAACAGGATTCCTACCCCCCGGGCAATATCACCTCCTCACTTTTGTCTCTTTCATGCTCCATGCATACAGTCTCCCCTGAGCATAAAGGCTTTTGACACAAAGACCCTATCTCCTCACTTCATGAAATAACTCCATCAGTAAATCATTAAATGGTTAATCACACTTCTCATCTTCCCAGAGGCAAGCCGCCCCCAGGTTTTTGAATTAATCACACATTCCCAGGGAGAAGGCCAACCCCCTCCCCAGCGTATAAAATTATTAAGGATCAATAAAAACAATCATGTCGATCACTGTAAACACAACCATATCAAAATTTGTCATTGCAGCAAGCCTCCATCAATAAATTATCCTACAAGTCGGAGGCTTGTGTCAACATTTTAACAGTGTATTAAAGATTTAACAATCTAAAACAAGCATACACACATGTTCTAACCATATTAACAGTGTATTAAAGATTTAACAATCTAAAACAAGCATCAGTAAATTATCCTGCTTCACAACTGGGCTTGTATCAAATTCCACTATAAAACATTTAGCAAATAATATAAACCTTATCCTATTTAAATCAACAGTGTCATCAAAGCTATAACAAGTATCAACATCTGACATTTCAACATCAATGCATTCTATACAAGTATCTTAATTCAAGCTACATAAAACACAACATCATTATTCCAAGCTTACAATTGTACACGTTACACAAATTAAAAAACTGGAAATGTCCATCAACTCTAATTATTATACATGTAAGCATCATTCATTTCAGCATAACATTATAGTGGTTAGTCCTAAATGCTCCTTTCTTCCTACACGTGTGATAAATTGATTTTACTGCAAGCAACATGTAACTCTAGTGTAGAGCCACTTTCCAAATTCAGCCTATAGCTACTCTTAAAACTCCCGTTTATCTGTGTACCATGTATGCAATAAAAGTTATGATGTATTTTAACACGGGTGACTGAATTTGCAAATCTGGTATGTCATAAATGTATAGTTGTAGCAGTACTGACTATCTGATGAATTGAAAATGGGGGACCCTGATGTAAACAAGACAAAAGTCTTCCTTTGGTCTGCATCCCCTTAACAATTGTGTGTATTGAGCTGTACTTATTTTTAATCAATCCCTACTCATTCCCCCCTGGTTAAAAATATACCCCTGTGCATCAAAGACAATAATACAATCTACCCAGTATAGCCGGTTTGTGAACCCCAGATTTATCATAGGCAATGTATACATTATTTCATTTCTCCTCAATAGGCTCACTGTATTGTTTGCAGCCTAAGTAAACCCTCAATGACTATCTCCCCTAACCTAACCACCATACATGTTACATCCCCTCCCCTGCTTACACAAAAACACAATGCACAATACACAAATACCGCCATATTATATAATGCAGAATATTCTCTTACCCGTTATTTCTGTACCCCGAGCGAACTACTCCGAATGCACTAGACCCAATCCACGTCGTACCGCGCATGCGCAGTGGCAACCGAAGCGACTGTTACAACGTCGCCTACGACAACCAAAATCTGCCACGACATTCATAACATGCCCCGATATTCATAATCTGCCACGACATTCATCACGTTCTCTACCCCTTCCCCAACATCATTCTCAAAACTCGAAACGCAACATCTGCCGCCCGCAAACGCCACAAAACAACGGCATGCAAGCTAACTAGCTTTAGCCAGCTCTAATGCGACGTTCAAGGCCCTCACGGGAGCCGTGCCTTTCAAGATCCGTTCACCCACGCAATTCGCTCAGTACCAACCAAAGCATAAACAATTCACACAAGCTTAAAATAGCCAACCACTCTAACAGAAAATAATTTTTAAAACATTTACACCAACCAACGCCGCACATATAGTTCAACACGAATCCTTTCTCCTACCTACTCCGCCACACTCCATAGCACCGCGAACGTTACATACTCCCCACAACACCATGACGTCATCAAGCAGCGAATCCTTAATATCATATACCATCGTTACTGCATCAATAATAACCCTCAAAACGGCCACAATTTCGCCAGTCTACGTCTCGGTCCGCTTCTTACCTGTACTCGCCGCCACAGTGTTTAATCAATCCTCTCATAACGCCACCGTAACGTCCCCAGCTTCACCGCAGACTTTTCCACAGAGCTAAGCTAGCTAGCCCCAACCAACAGTAGGACTCGCATCCGACCTATGTTCGCTGGTTATTAAAATATCATAACAAAATAACAATAAGCTCCTACGTTTCGCCAATCATTCCCAACCATAGCCCCCCATACAATCATTACTGAATGTTTAAGCTTACCATAGCACTGTTGTCGAATTTCCACTAAGTACTTTATCAGTCATCTTAACCAAATGTTTTTAAGCACATTGTTTTCGTATCACAGCGCACGTAATTGAATCAACACGCCGGTTTCGCTCAAGATTAAAAAGGGATCTCCGGACCCAATTCGATTCTATGCCTAAGGACGAACACACATCTTCATTTAATTCGGCCGAATAGGTTCCCGCAGACACGTCCTGTCTATCACGCGATCAGCCAGCAAACCATTCATTATTGAGCCTTCTTGAACACGCCGGCACCCCTACCTTCTATTAATTATTACGTGTTACTCCTGCAATCGCACAGACCAAGTTCCCTGATTATGCAGGTGCCAATTCATTCTTACCATACCTGATTTGCATGTTCTAAATAACAACAGAGCTCTTCTTATACACAGCTCTCTCCCCATTCAGAACAAAAAAATCTTAATCAACCATTACCCGCGCCCTCTTCCTGAGAATAATTTTTAGGGAATTTATATACTCAGAACGCGCCCCTGTCGTACACACCAGATTACCGCGCTTCCTAGCCAGAAAAGCCTTTTATCTGCCGTCATGCGACGCTAATACCATTACACCATGATCAGATAGTCTGTGCCCCTCCAATACGTTCTTCACATTACATGATGCCTCATCTTGGTGCAACCCCCCCGTATAGTTCATAAAGTATTGTAAAGGCCGAATGAGTGTTTTTTGTTATTGATTATTATTAGTATTATTATTATCATTATTTTTATCAATAGAAGGTTACAATTTATGGGAATGTAATGATTGAGGGGAATGTTATGATTCTGTGCAGCCTGTTGGGTGGACTCTGCTGCGCCATGAGTGGATCACCTGCACCTGTCGGGTGATCGGCGACGGCGCGGCAGAGATCATTAAATAGGTGATAGGAATCAGCTGTTGGGCGGTAGTCGATGGGGAAAGCATATGATTTTCTTACCGCTTCAGCGCTTCAGGACGCTTTCGGAAACTGTTTAGATTACACTTTAAGCAATTAGACCAGGTTATATGACGTTTTAGGATCACTGTGATCAACCCTCCCATGTAACCTACTTATTCTAATTAAATCGGGTCACCACATCGGTGTCTGATAACGGAGCTTAATGTGTGGAAAACTATTTCTTTGGACGTTGAGCGCGTATGGATTCACTCCCCGTCTACACCAGGAAACGGCGCCGGCATGCTGCCGTTACATTAAGTAAGAAAATCGCGTTTATTGAACCCCAACCAGCTTCAATAAAGTGAAAGAGGACTCGCGCAGACCCAAGGCAGAGGCGCGCGTCAATAAGCACAACACCAGAGGAGGACTCGCAAGAGGACTGACAACAAGGGGCCAGCATTGTTGTGAGAGACAATCAAAGATCAGCGATCAGCAGGAAGGAATCGATCCACATCAGCACAGTGAATGATCACAGCCCGAGGACATCGCTGCCTGTGATCAGCTACAGGATCGATCAACGAAAGCATCACCACCAAGAGGGGAGGATCTTCCCTCCCGGCTCGAGGACATCAAAGGGAACGTGCGTGAGTAGAATGTATGAATGGAATAGACACTACCACGTACGTGGCGCGCGCAAACGGCGCTGTGGAATATAAGCCAAATTATAAAACTGTCTTAAGAACTGGTGGATAAATATAGACAAGATGTCGGATATTGAAACAGAGAATATGGATTTGACACAAGCGGATATTGAGCTGAAACAACTAATGGCATCACGTAAAGCCAGGCTTGCAGCATGCACCCGCAAGAAAAATGAGATTATTCTGATGATGAAATCAAATGATGAACAAGGAGTAAGAACGGATATGGCACTGTTCAATAAGACACTCAGTGCTTTTAAGTCAGCAATTGAGTCTGTACAGCCGTATTTACAGGAAAGCGATGAGGATGAAACACAACGGTATAAACCAAGAATAGATGAATTCAATGCATTTATTAATGTGATAGAAAAATGGTTGATGGAAGGGAATAAGGAAAGGCAAACTCCATCCCAAAGTCCAACTGGGTCTGGGATCCAAGAGTCTCCAGTAGAGACTCAAGATGAGCTGGAAAGGGACCTTCAGGCTACAATAGGCCCAGAGGATAGCGTTTCCAGGGCCCCATCAAGATCATCCAAATCATCCAAATCATCAAGTAAAAGCCAATCATCCAGGTTATCTGCCGCCCGTCGAAGGGCTGAAAACGAGAGGGCCACCATTCTGGCAAAGGCCGCTGCACTTTCAGCCAGACAAGCCATAAGCCTAAAGGAGGCTGAATTAGAGGTTGAAACAAATCTAAATAAAGCTAAAGCCATAGCTGAATTAAGTCTGCAGGAGGCTAAAGCCAAGGCTAAATTAAAGGCTGAGAAGGATAAACTCGACTTTGACACAGACATGGCTGTATCAGCGGCCAAACTCAAGATACTGGATGAGTATGAGACATTATCACAAACCAACTCATCTAGAACCACGAGGTATCCATCACAAATTAACCAGCCACCCTCTCAAGAGGACGGATATGTGTACAAGATGCAACCTAGAGATGGTATGAATGATTATGTTGACCAAGCACATGCTCTAGACACCTCAGAAGGACTACCGATATTGCAATCCACGGTAGAATATGCATCCATAAATGCTGTTCCAAAAACCCCTGTGCAAAGACAGCTCTTGGACCAGTATGCATGGGCGCACACACCACAACAACAACAACAACAACATCAGCAACAACAACAACAGCATCAACAACAGCAGCAGCAACAGCAACCACAACAACAACAACAACAACATCAGCAACAACAACAACAACAACAACAACAACAACAGCAACAGCAGCAGCAACAACAGCAGCAACCACAACAACAACAACAACATCAGCAACAACAACAGCAACAGCAACAACAACAACAGCAACAACAACAACAGCAACAACCACAACGGCATCAACAACAGCAACAACCACAACAGCATCAACAGCAACGACAACAACAGCAACAACAACAACAACAACAACAACAACAACAGAGGCCTCCACAAGTAGTGAGACCCAAACAGCCATATATACAGCCACTACCACCTGTACAGTATCGACCACCACCATATGTGCTACCTCAGCCACAACCTTGGCAACAACCACATGCTCCATATCAGCATCAGAACCCTGTGCAGCTTCAGCTACAACCATCTGGAGCTACTGCAGGACAACAGGGTCAAACCCAAACAGACCAGGTTCTATCAAATGTCATGGCAAGGCAGAACGACATTGCAGATATACTTGTCTCACAGCAGAATCTGGCGCTACTCCCAACCAGGGAGATTCCCATGTTTAACGGAGATCCTATGAACTTTAGGTCATTCATGCGAGCCTTCGAGTATGGCATAGAAAATAGAACCACCAGCGAGCAAGATAGACTCTACTTTTTAGAACAATACACCACAGGGCAACCTAAAGATCTTGTGAGGAGCTGCCTACACATGCATCCACAGGATGGATATGTGGAAGCCAAAAGACTACTTAAAGAGAATTTCGGTGATGAAATAAGGATAACTAATGCTTATATAAAGAAGGCCTTGGACTGGTCCAGCATCAAACCGGAGGATAGTCAGGCTTTGCGCGCCTACGCCCTCTACCTGAGAGGATGCAGTAATGCAATGCAGGAGCTCCACTATATGGATGAGCTGGACAATCCATCTAACCTACGACTGATCTTATCCAAGATACCCTTTAGGATCAGAGAAAGGTGGGGGTCAACAGCCTACGACATCCAGGAGCGCACTGGGCAAAGAGCCAAATTCAAGGATCTTGTGGCTTACCTGGAGAAACAAGCCAAAATCGCCTCCGACCCATTGTGGGGCAATATTCAGGATTACAGTCCTGACGGAGCTGCCCCAAGGTACCTCAAGACTGCAGCCTCTGTATGGCAAACAAGAGCAGGAACAGCGGCTGCACCGGTTAAAGAGAGAAGCAGCTTCGTCACGACAGTGACACCAGTCACAAACATACCGCCAACCGTCGGTAATGTAGGATGCAAGGCAGATGGCTCTGTGGCTTTTAGAACTCCTTGCTTGTACTGTGCAGGCGATCACTCACTTGAAGCCTGCAGGAGGATAAGAGCTCAGAAACATCTAGACAAAATAGAGTTCTTAAAGGTGAAAGGACTTTGTTTTGGTTGTCTCACCAAGGGACATCTCAGTAGGCACTGTAGCCAGCGGATGAGGTGTCAGCATTGTCAGAAAGAACACCTGACTCTGCTACACATAGAGACAAATGACCAAGAAGGACCGGATGAGCAAAAAGGAACAGTCGGGTCAATGGAATGGAAATCACCTCAACAGGAGAGGACACCACCCCTGACCAAGAAGACTGTGGGTAGTGCTCTGGTGAGGCTTGGTGAACATAATGGGGCCGGTAAGGACTGTGCTTTACCCATCGTGCCAGTAAAGGTGAAGCAGGCTGACGAAAGTGGGTATGTAACGACATATGCCTTCTTGGACCATGGCAGCTCGGCATCCTTTTGCACAGAGAGCCTCATGAGGAAGCTGAACGCTAAGGGCCGGAAAACATCAATTCTCCTTAAGACAATGGCACAAGAGAAACATGTCCCAGCATATGAGATCTCAGGCCTGGAGGTAGGCAACATCAATGATGACACATTTATTGCACTGCCTACGCTATACACTCAACCAGCAATCCCAGTGTCAAAAGAAAACATCCCTACTCAAGAGGAACTGAAGAAATGGCCCTACCTAAAGGATGTTCACATCACTTACATTGACTCAGATGTGGAGCTTCTGATTGGAGTCAATACTCCGAGAGCCATGGAGCCTCGGCAGATAGTGAACAGCCAGGATGACGGACCATATGCTGTAAGGTCACTCTTGGGATGGGCGGTCTATGGTCCACTGAACGTCAACGCGGTGGATGTGACAAGAAGATATGGTCCACTGAACGTCAACGTGGTGGATGTGACAAGAAGACCCAAAGCCATCACCAACAGTTCGATAAACTTAAAAGATGGTCAGTATAACTTGCCACTCTCCTTTCGGAAAGGAGATGTGATGACACGCAACAACAGACAGGTGGCGACACGAGCCATGCACCTGCAAAAGAAGAGGAAGGATGAAGGGTACCATGCAGAGTACAGACAGGTGACGACACAATGAGCCATGAGCCTGCAAAAGAAGACAGGAAGATCTAAGAGCAGAGAGAAGACTGTAAGATCAAAGAGGAAAGAGGATGGAATATCTAAGACCACAGAGAAGGTACCTCTTCAAGAACCAAGGAAGGATGGCTGTGTCTGGTACATACCCCATCACAGGGTGTATCACAAAAGAAAGAAAGAAAGTGGAAAGAACATGAGTGGTGTTTGATTCACATCGTCATTCCAATGCACCACCATGGCAAACCCTGGAGTGAAGTGGATTGTGGATCAACTTGAAGATTTTTTATTTTGTGACGTGGAATGTTCTCAGTTGTATTGTGGTGATTCACGTGACAGGTGAATCTGCCACGGCACAGCTGATAACATAAATAGCCAAAGAGAACTTCGCCCCTGGTGACTTGGTGGTCATAGTGGACGACACAGCGCCCAGGAATTCCTGGCCGCTTGGACGGATCCTGGAAACCTTTCCGGATAACAAGGGCCTACTACTGGAGTCAAAGGAGGATTGCCAGCTGTAATGAACACTCGCCCGACCATATTTTGTAATTGTGTAGGCACAATTAGGGGCCGGTGTAAAGGCCGAATGAGTGTTTTTTGTTATTGATTATTATTAGTATTATTATTATCATTATTTTTATCAATAGAAGGTTACAATTTATGGGAATGTAATGATTGAGGGGAATGTTATGATTCTGTGCAGCCTGTTGGGTGGACTCTGCTGCGCCATGAGTGGATCACCTGCACCTGTCGGGTGATCGGCGACGGCGCGGCAGAGATCATTAAATAGGTGATAGGAATCAGCTGTTGGGCGGTAGTCGATGGGGAAAGCATATGATTTTCTTACCGCTTCAGCGCTTCAGGACGCTTTCGGAAACTGTTTAGATTACACTTTAAGCAATTAGACCAGGTTATATGACGTTTTAGGATCACTGTGATCAACCCTCCCATGTAACCTACTTATTCTAATTAAATCGGGTCACCACATCGGTGTCTGATAACGGAGCTTAATGTGTGGAAAACTATTTCTTTGGACGTTGAGCGCGTATGGATTCACTCCCCGTCTACACCAGGAAACGGCGCCGGCATGCTGCCGTTACAAGTATATTCCATACGAGTTAACCAACCCAACCCCCGTGGCCCGCTGGGCCGAGACCGGCCTCCTGTGTCTGAATAAACATACAAACATAAAAAGCCCACGTTTGCATGTTCACTGCACAACAAGCGCGATCGTCATACCTCCGGACATCCTAACCTAAGACACCGCACCCCCAACCCTGCATGCAAAAGCCCTATTCACCGTGGGTCCCAAACAGTGGCGTACACAACCAACCTTCATCCTGTCCCTCTCTCTCCTCCATTCAGACAACAAGCCCCTCGTCTATCACTCCAAACGCAGCAACACCCCAGCTCTTTGCCCCGTGTCCCCAACACACAGCAAGGTCCAGATATGATACATATGACAAGACCCTACCGCACCTTTTCAGGGGGAGACACAAAGGATGGGAAGAACGGCACCATTTCTGTGGTAAATTCCCACAGACTTTCTACAATAATTTGAGGTTATTGTAGTACAATACAATGAGATTGATTATCTGGAAGGAGGAGGAAGGATTCATACTGATAGAATTGTTGGTCTCCTCATCTGACTTAAGCAGATGAGGAATAAAACGTGTACGCCAGACAAACCAGAACTGTAGTTCAACTCAACTGATTTATTTGAGTCAGGGCCAAGGGTGAATAAAAGGTTGACTTCTACATACAAAAGATTATCAGAGAACATTAACAGGGCTGTCTGTTGTACAGAAATATCACAATCAGGTTTGCATCTCAAACCTCAATAATGTACATGAAACAGTCGGTAACATAATCTGAACATACATTGACCATGCTGCACACATTATACATGAGTAAATCTGGTTTCAGATATTAAGGATTTACACTAAACTTTAAACAACAAATGGTGTTTCCCATGTATTTTACTCACATAAAATGCAACCAGCACAGCAGTCTCTCGATGGTATGGTGAAGGAGCGGTGGAGCCCCCAGACCCCCTGGGGTTGGGTCCGGTCTGAGAGCTCTCGAATTACAATTTGTCTCTTCCTTATATACCCAACTTCTAGCCAAAATAGAATCCAGTTCACTATTACAGTTGATCCAATCATGCATCTCCTGTGGGCGCCTTCTGTGAGCGGTGTCCGGTGGGCGCTGGCAGCCCCTCCCTCTGGGTTTCTCTGTGTGTCTTCTCACGGGGGGGGGGGGCTGGCCTGATGTCCTTCTGGTGGGGGGTGTGAATACACTTTGACCCTTTTGGCCAAATTACCATATAGTACTAATCTGATCACAGAGTGGGGGTGGAGAGTAGCTCTCGTCACCCCTGCTAGTTGGCAGAGTAGCTGTGATGACTTCTTTAACACGAGTGTAATCACCCTTCAAACCTTATTTCTAATATTATGGTTTACTCTTTTGATACTAAACAGTTGATTAATAGATCCATGACTCTTCAGCATGTAATCAGCATTTACATACAGTCAGTTTGAGTGAGGGCTTTGTGACTTGTAACTATTCCACTATATACCATTTGGGTATGCAGCCTTCTCATGCGAGGGGGTTGGTGTGAAATGTCTGTCTCTCCTACATTATGACTCTCTAATTATTCACACATATTATTTATGAAATACAACGTCAATATTACCACACTACCCACAATCCAAATCTGATAGGGATTAAAAGTGTTGAACTCCTGGGCCCAGGCCATCAGGATGCTCAATGACTCCATGTAACAACCCATCATCTACACTCACTGCACACACATCCACATGTACACACTCACTTTAAACAAACACTCACCTTACCACTCACTTTATATTTATCTATTATTAAAGAGATTTGCACCACTTTCATACCCCAAGTTTTCTCTCTGCATTCTACCTCACAGGTACTCATTTTACTCTGTATTGTATATATGTATATTGACTTTACCTACTTTTTACTTCTTAATTATTTTGTACTTACTTTCTCTTTACTGTATGTAGCACACTCTCAGGGGCCAATACAATGTGTTTCTTTGTTACTTAACTATATTGAAAGGTCCTTTATAAATACAGTAACATTTACTTTAGAGGGCATAATAATCATGATTAAGCACTTATTGAGGAATTTGATGTTAAACTATTGATTATTGTTACTCAAGTCTCAGACCTGATTACCTGAAATCCTTCCAGAATGGCTTCTACTTCCCTTCCTAATGACACATTGAGTAAAGACCTATCCATCTGTTTACCTCAAATAAAAATCAGGTGAATAATATTTGTTCTATATACTTTGTTAACATTTAGTTCCTCATCAGGTCCAAGGTACTTTATTATTTATAAAAGTAAGGCGTTAAATGCTCCGCTCAATAGGAGTTCACTCCACCTGGAATATGACCTCTCCTGGATATCTCTATACATCACTGGTATTGGCCTTCCCCCCCTATCTCAATATTGATAATTGAAAACAGGAAGAATGGCTTCTCGTTTACCTGGGCACACAATTAAATATTAGTACCTGGCTCTACTTTTAAATCAATGACATAATTCTTTAGATTAGATTAGATTCACTTTATTGTCATTACACCTGTTCTGGCGGTAGGCAAACTGGTAGGGGTCAAGTGAGGGTGGTAGGCAAACTGGTAGGGGTCAAGTGAAGGTGGTAGGCAAACTGGTAGGGGTCAAGTGAGGGTGGTAGGCAAACTGGTAGGGGTCAAGTGAGGGTGGTAGGCAAACTGGTAGGGGTCATGTGAGGGTGGTAGGCAAACTGGTAGGGGTCAAGTGAGGGTGGTAGGCAAACTGGTAGGGGTCAAGTGAGGGTGGTAGGCAAACTGGTAGGGGTCAAGTGAGGGCGGTAGGCAAACTGGTAGGGGTCAAGTGAGGGCGGTAGGCAAACTGGTAGGGGTCATGTGAGGGTGGTAGGCAAACTGGTAGGGGTCAAGTGAGGGTGGTAGGCAAACTGGTAGGGGTCAAGTGAGGGTGGTAGGCAGGATTTAAGGTGAGCCAGGACTAGCCTCTCGAAGCACTTCATGATGATGGAGGTGAGTGCTACGGGTCGGTAGTCATTGCGGCTCTCTGGGGAGGCGTGTTTAGGGACAGGAATGATGGAGGTGACTTTGAAGCATGTGGGAACTTTTGCCTGGGCCAGGGACAGATTGAAAATCTCAGTCAGGGGCGGCCGGGTAGCGCAGCGGACTAAGCGTCTGCCTAACACCGCGGAGACAGTGGGATCGAATCCAACTGCCAGCGGTACCTCCGGCTTGTCGGCCGTCCGTGCTGACACAATTGGCAGTGTCAGTGGGTGGGAAGCCGGCGTGGGTGGGTCCTGGTCGTTGTAAACAGCGACTCCTACAGTTCGGTCGGGGCGCCTGCACAGCGAGGGAAGGATCTGGAGAGAGGTAGTGTGACCTTCCACACGTTACACTCTCCCAGTGAGAGTCCGCGCTGCCAGGCTGGCTGCCGGCTGGCTGCACATGTGTCGGAGGAAAGCATGTGATAGTCTCCGGCCTCCCGGACCAACAGTAAGGGGGTGGGGGGGGGGTGCGCAACGACCAGAAAGGGGATTGGCATAATGACTAACAGTGGGATGGGAGAAAAATCGGAAAAAGGAGGGGGGAAAAGATTAAAAAAAAATATATATATATATATCTCAGTCAGGACCCCTGTCAGCTGCCCAGCACAGACACTGAGTACCCGCCCGGGGATCCCATCGGGTCCGGCAGCTTTTCGTGTGTTGGTTTTGCACAGTTCCGGAAACACGTCAGTGGGGGAGAGTGTGAGGGTCAGGTGGTTGGCCGGGGGTGGGGGTCGTGATGGCCCTCTCGTGGTTGTCCCTGTCAAAATGGGTGTAAAAGTAGTTTAGGTCGTCTGGGAGGGAGGGAGGGGTCAGTGGTCGGGGGGGGGTGGCGTGTTTGGGTTTGTAGTCTGTAATGGCCTGCAAGCCCTGCCACATGCGCCGGGGGTCAGAGCCATTTAGATGCCCCTCGACCTTGCGTTTGTCGCTAAAGATTAGGGACAAACGCAATTGGCACAAGTGTAAATCATGGATTAGTCACTCAGTTTTAATGTCCGACTTAGCTTACCTCGTTTGTCTGCTGGCTGTGGATCCTATGGTCACAAGTTCAAAGCACTCTTGGTTAATTTTTTTTTTTTTTTTTTTACGTTTAATTAATTTATCCACTCTGGTTGGATGGTGTGTATGTATGTATGTATGTATTGTGCTGTATAATGACAATACATTTGAATCGAATCTCATTTTGAAATCGCTACCTGTTGAGTGGATCACCATGGTGCAATGCAATCACCTCCGAAGCTGTCTGCCACTGTCGTGTCCATAGGCAGCGTAGCGATTTCAAAATGAGATTTGATTAAAATGTATTGTCATTATACAGCACAATACATACATACATACATACATACATACATACATACATACATACATACATACATACATACATACATACATACATACATACATACATACATACATACATACATACATACATACATACATACATACATACATACATACATACATACATACATACATACATACATACATACATACATACATACACACCATCCAACCAGAGTGGATAAATTAATTAAACGTTAAAAAAAAAGAAAAAAAAATTGAACCAAGAGTGATTTGAACTTGTGACCATAGGATCCACAGCCAGCGGACAAACGAGGTGAGCTAAGTCAGAGGGGGCCAAAACTAGCGTACGTCAGTGGCCAATCAGAGCGCAAAACGCGAACGCGGAAGCAAACATGCGTTAGGATAAGAATAGACGCGACCAGGAAAGGAATTGGCATAACGACTAATTTGGCATGGGTGAAAAATACAGAAAGCCCAAAAATAAATAGAATACAAAAATAAAAAGAATGATGGCATTCCAAGGATTGATTGATTGATTGAAAATTGTATTAACAGATTGCAGAATGGGTACAATACAGTACAGCTCAATACACACAATTGTTAAGGGGATGCAGACCAGAGAAAGACTTTCGTCTTGTTTACATCAGGGTCCCCCATTTTCAATTCATCATAACATATATGACATACATGATATATAGATAGACAGTACTGCTACATCTATACATTTATGACATACCAGATTTAGTGGGTAGGCGGGGTGGGGGGGGGGGGGGGTAACTGTACATTGGATTATCGACGAAAACGTACTTGGTTCCAAGAAGAGGGTCTTGTGTATTATTGGGTTAGGACATTTACTGTACATTGGAGGGGGTTGGGTTAGGACATTTACAGGGGCCAGTTTCGAATTGCAGTCTCCCGTAGGTGCTCCTTGAGAGTGGTTTTAAAAGTGGGTAGTGATTCACATTCCTTTACAGCTGTGGGTAGGGCGTTCCACATTGATGTGGCATAATTGCGAAACATGTTTAGTCCCTTGTTTGAGCCGAATCTGGGTTTAACATGATTTGTGGAGCTCCCTCTGGTGTTGTGGTCGTGGTATTCACTGACCTTTGGGATGTATTTTGACATGTACATGGGTACCTTAGTCGTGTAGTGTATCTTGTAGACCAGGCCCATTGCAAGTTGCTGTACTCTGTCGTCTACTCTAAGCCATCCTAGGTAGTAGGTTGTCAAAGTGGGCAGGGGTGAGGTGGGTTCTAGGAGTAAGATCAAGCTGGCTGCCACAAAACAGTCACATCTAGAGACCTCAAAACCTACTCTAGCGAGGCCTTCAACCTTGAACTGGAGAGTCTGGACTGGTCAGATGAACTCAATGGTACACTGGTTGACGAAACATGGCTTGGTTTCAAAACCAAATTCTCAGCAATACTAAACGACATGGCCCCCCTAAGAACCACCAGGGTAAAAAATCGCGCTGAGCCGTGGATGCACTCCGAAATACTGGCCGCTATGAAAACCAGAGACAAAAAATGCTCTGAGTTTCGTAAAAGTCAGTCAAAGCTTACTAAAAGCACGAGCAGTGAACTCCAAGCCCACGTGACTGAACTCAAACTAGAAAGAAACAGACTAAGAAACGACGTAAACTCCATGATCAAAACTGCAAAAAAGAATTTCATCAATGACAAAACTGAGGAAAACAAAAACAAACCACGTGAACTTTGGAAATTACTCAATAATCAACTAGGATGCAGTAAAAAACTTAAAACCAGATTCTCAAACATAAACATAAAAACGGACAACACGCTCATCACAGACAAGCTGGATGTAGCCAATTACTTAAACATTTTCTTCACAAACATAGCCACAACACTGGTAAACAAACTACCCTCCCACTCAGGGCTTTATGGGGTAGAACACATAGTAGCTTACTACAAAAACCTAGGGGTCCGCAAGGACGACTTCAAGCTGGAAATGGTAACAACAGATGAGGTACTCAATAAACTGAGCGCCCTCCAACCTAACAAGGCCACTGGCCATGACAACATCCCCTCCAAATTCCTCAGAGACTCAGCAGCCGCCATCACACCAATCATCACACACATAATAAACCTCTCCATAAAACAGGGACACGTCCCCAAGGACTTCAAAATTGCGAGGGTGACCCCTCTGCACAAAAAGGGCAGCAAATTAGACCCAGGCAACTACCGCCCTGTTTCTATTCTCACCTCCATCTCGAAAGTCATGGAAAAAATAGTCTACGAACAGGTCGAAAAGTACCTAGCGGAAAAAAATCTAATCTACGAATTCCAATCTGGCTTCAGAACATCCCACTCCACTGACACATGCCTTCTCTATTTGAATGACCACATCAAACAAGAGGTGGACGCAGGCAAATACTGCGGCATGGTCATGCTGGACCTACAAAAGGCCTTTGACACGGTCAATCACTCCATTCTGATTGACAAGCTAAAAGCAATTGGTTTTGATAGTCTATCAGTGAGCTGGATGCAATCCTACCTTGAGGGGAGGGAACAGATGGTGGAGGTAAACGGTACCCTATCCCCCCCCCCTCACAGTGAGCTGTGGTGTTCCACAAGGAAGCATACTAGGACCGCTACTGTTCCTAATTTATGCAAATGACATGTCGTCAGCTTGTGACTGCAACTTGTTCCTGTTTGCGGACGACTCAGCCCTGCTGGTCTCTGACAAGAACAAGTTACAGGTTGAAAAAACCCTCAGCTCGGAACTAGGCAGAATCTGCATATGGCTCGCTGATAACAAACTATCATTACACATGGGCAAAACAGAGTCCATTCTCTTCGGTTCAAATAACAAACTCAGCAAGACCGACGGCTTCTCAGTTACAGTGGGTGACAATATTGTCACAAGGAAAGATGAAATTACCTACCTGGGTTCCATCCTAGAGGCTAATCTCTCCTGTGACAAAATGGCATCCAATGTAATAAAAAAAGTCAACCAACGAACTCGATTCTTGTACCGGATCTCCTCTCTGGTAAACAAGAACACCCTGAAGACTCTGGCAGGAGCACTCATTCAGGGGTACTACGACTATGCCTGCACCTCATGGTACCAAAGCACCTCAAAGGCGCTAAAAACAAAATTACAAACATCTCAAAACAAACTGGTCAGACTACTGCTTGACCTTACTCCTAGAACCCACCTCACCCCTGCCCACTTTGACAACCTAGGATGGCTTAGAGTAGACGACAGAGTACAACAACTTGCAATGGGCCTGGTCTACAAGATACACTACACGACCAAGGTACCCATGTACATGTCAAAATACTTCCCAAAGGTCAGTGAATACCACGATCACAACACCAGAGGGAGCTCCACAAATCATGTTAAACCCAGATTCGGCTCAAATAAGGGACTAAACACGTTTCGCAATTATGCCACATCAATGTGGAACGCCCTACCCAAAGCTGTAAAGGAATGTGGATCACTACCCACTTTCAAAACCTCTCTCAAGGGACACCTACGGGAGACTGCAATTCAACACTGGCCCCTGTAAATATCCTAACCCAACCCCCTCCAATGTACAGTCATTTACCTAGTATGGTTTTGTCAATAGTTCAATGTACAATTGTGTTTGTTTGTACAGAGTCTCCTCCCCCCCCCCCCTCAATGTACAGTGTTACTTGTTTATACAGTGTGCCCCCCGGCCCCCCCCCCCCCCAACCACCTCCAATGTAAATTACCCAGTATGGTTGTCAATATCCCAATGTACCCAACCCCCCCCACCCAACCTCCTCCAATGTACAGTTTCTACGTCAAATGTATATACTCCCTTTTCTTGACTCCTTCTGTATCACAAACAGTACTGTATTTGCAAATCTGGTATGTCATAAATGTATAGATGTAGCAGTACTGACTATCTGTATGTCATGTATGTCATATATGTCTATATGAATTGAAAATGGGGGACCCTGATGGAAACAAGACAAACGTCTTTCTCAGGTCTGCATCCCCTTAACAATTGTATGTATTGAGCCGTACTGTATTGTACCCATTCTGCAATCTGTTAAATAAAGTTTTCATTCATTCATTCATTCAGTAGTCTGACCAGTTTGTTTTGTGATGTTTGTCATTTTGTTTTTAGCACCTTTGAGGTGCTTTGGTACCATGAGGTGCAGGCATAGTCGTAGTACCCTTGAATGAGTGCTCCTGCCAGAGTCTTCAGGGTATTCTTGTTTACCAGAGAGGAGATCCGGTACAAGAATCTAGTTTGTTGGTTGACTTTTTTTTATTACATTGGATGCCATTTTGTCACAGGAAAGATTAGCCTCTAGGATGGAACCTAGGTATGTAATTTCATCTTTCCTTGTGACAATATTGTCACCCACTGTAACTGAGAAGCCGTCGGCCTTGCTGAGTTTGTTATTTGAACCGAAGAGAATGGACTCTGTTTTACCCAGGTGTAATGATAGTTGAGCCAGGTGAAAATTTTGCCTAGTTCCGAGCTGAGGGTTTTTTCAACCTGTAACTTGTTCTTGTCAGAGACCAGCAGGGCTGAGTCGACCACGAACAGGAACAAGTTGCAGTCACAAGTTGACGACATGTCATTTGCATGAATTAGGAACAGTAGCGGTCCTAGTATGCTTCCTTGTGGAACACCACAGCTCACTGGGAGGGGGGGGGATAGGGTACCGTTTACCTCCACCATCTGTTCTCTCCCCTCCAGGTAGGATTGCATCCAGCTCACTGATAGACTATCAAAACCAATTGCTTTTAGGCGGTTAGGTGGCCGAGCGGAGATTGCGTTCGTCACCAGCCCCGGAGCTGAGCTGGATTTGCCTGTTCGAATCCAGCTCACAGCTCCGGGGTTGTCACCAGCTTGGCTGGCCGTCTGCACTGATACAATTGGCTGTATCAGAGGGTGGGAGAAGCTGGCGGGGTGGGTCCGGGTCATTGTAAACAGCGACTCCTACAGTTCGGTCGGGGAGCCTGCTAAGCGCGGATTGGACGTGAGGGGGATAGTGTGGTCCTCCCACACGCTACGCCCTCTCAATGAGAATCCGCGCTGCCAGGTGAAAAGAAGCGGTGATTGGCTGGACGTGTGTCGGAGGAAGCACGTGGTAGCCTCCACTCTCCCAGATGATCTGACTGTGGGGGGTAAGTGCGCAGCAACCAGGAAGGGACTGGGAATTGGCATACGACTAACATTGGGATGGGAGAAAATCGGAGGAAAATGGAGGGGAAAAAAGACCAAAAAAAAATAAAAAAAAAACCAATTGCTTTTAGCTTGTCAATCAGAATAGAGTGATTGACAGTGTCGAAGGTCTTTTGTAGGTCCAGCATGACCATGCCGCAGTATTTGCCCACGTCCACCTCTTGTTTGATGTGGTCGTTCAAATAGAGAAGGCATGTGTCAGTGGAGTAGGATGTTCTGAAGCCAGATTGGAATTCGAAGATTAGATTTCTTTCCGCAAGGTACTTTTCGACCTGTTCGTATACTATTTTTTCCATAACTTTCGAGATGGAGGTAAGAATAGAAACAGGGCGGTAGTTGCCTGGGTCTAATTTGCTGCCCTTTTGTGCAGGGGGGTTACTCTCGCAATTTTGAAGTCTTTGGGTACGTATCCCTGTTTTATGGAGAGGTTTATTATGTGTGTGATGACTGGGGTGATGGCGGCTGCTGAGTCTCTGAGGAATTTGGAGGGGATATTGTCATGGCCAGTGGCCTTGTTAGGTTGGAGGGCGCTCAGTTTTTTGAGTACCTCAGCTGTTGTTACCATTTCTAGTTTGAAATCGTCTTTGTGGACCCCTAGGTTATTGTAGTAGGCTATGATGTGTTCTACCCCAAAATGCCCTGAGTGGGTGGGTAGTTTATTTACCAGTGTTGTGGCTATGTTTGTGAAGAAAATGTTTAAGTAATTGGCCACATCCAGCTTGTCTGTGATGAGCGTGTTGTCCGGAATTGGCCATATAGCGAACACCACAATATTGATGTAACTATGAGAATCGCTGGGATCTGGTCTCTCTTTCGGTCAGTACGTGAAATATCCGAGCCCTTGCTCAGTGGTTGTCACGATACACTCAGGCGCTCCGTGGGAGAGGCGTGATTTTTCCCCGTAGCCTCTGTTTGCGAAGACGCTCTCTGATTGGCTAGGCCGCGTACAGCGAAGAAGTAAAAGACCCTCTCTGACTGGTTTAGCTCCGAAGGGTCTTTTCCGCCTTGTACATATATTCTCTGCTTCGAAGTGGTTATGCTTAGGCATTCTTTCGAAGTAGTTATGCTTAGGCATTCTTTCGAAGTGGTTATGCTTAGGCATTCTTTCGAAGTGGTTATGCTTAGGCATTCTTTCGAAGTGGTTATGCTTAGGCCCTCTTTCGACGTGGTTATGCTTAGAGTTAGGGTTAGCCAATCGGAGAGCGTCTTTTTCTTCTTCGCTGCAATCAAAGAGCGTCTTCGCTCACAGAGGCTACGGAAAAAAGCAAGCATGGGGGAGAGAGCAGCTTGTGGAGAAGCAGTGGCTCTGAGCAGCAACCTGTGTCGTATCGCCATCTTGTGTTCAAAAGGTGGAACTTCATACTGTATCTATTCAATGCACGATAATGGAAATTAATTCAAATAAAATGCTTGTCATTGACAGATTTGAAAAATATTCTTGAATTCAGGTCCTTGGCCTGGGCGATGTTTCATCCAAATCAGACCAGAACCTTAGAAGTTATGGCTAATGCAGACAGACAGACAGAATGACCACAGGAGTGATTGCCATACCCTCCAGGTATCACCGTAATCCAAAACTGCCAAGAAACTGGCTTCAATGATCCTCTTCCAGATTTTCATAGGGAACTCTCTAACCCCTGTCCTCGTCTCCCTGTCTGTCTGTGAGTGGATGTCTCATGGTGATGGCCAAGGGGGTGGATGTCTCGTGGTGATGATCAAGGTGGTGGATGTCTCGTGGTGATGATCAAGGTGGTGGATGTCTCATGGTGATGATCAAGGTGGTGGATGTCCCGTGGTGATGGCCAAGGTGGTGGATGGCTCATGGTGATGACCAAGGTGGTGGATGTCTCATGGTGATGATCAAGGTGGTGGATGTCTCATGGTGATGGCCAAGGTGGTGGATGTCTCCTGGTGATGATCAAGGTGGTGGATGTCTCCTAGTGATGATCAAGGTGGTGGATGTCTCATGGTGATGATCAAGGTGGTGGATGTCTCATGGTGATGATCAAGGTGGTGGATGTCTCATGGTGATGACCAAGGTGGTGGATGTCTTGTGGTGATGATCAAGGGGGTGGATGTCTCGTGGTGATGATCAAGGTGGTGGATGTCTCGTGGTGATGATCAAGGTGGTGGATGTCTCATGGTGATGATCAAGGTGGTGGATGTCTCGTGGTGATGATCAAGGTGGTGGATGTCTCATGGTGATGATCAAGGTGGTGGATGTCTCGTGGTGATGATCAAGGTGGTGGATGTCTCATGGTGATGGCCAAGGTGGTGGATGTCTCATGGTGATGATCAAGGTGGTGAATGTCTCATGGTGATGGCCAAGGTGGTGGATGTCTCCTGGTGATGATCAAGGTGGTGGATGTCTCATGGTGATGATCAAGGTGGTGGATGTCTCATGGTGATGACCAAGGTGGTGGATCTCTCGTGGTGATGGCCAAGGTGGTGGATGTCTCGTGGTGATAATCAAGGTGGTGGATGTCTCATGGTGATGATCAAGGTGGTGGATGTCTCATGGTGATGATCAAGGTGGTGGATGTCCCGTGGTGATGATCAAGGTGGTGGATGTCTCGTGGTGATAATCAAGGTGGTGGATGTCTCATGGTGATGATCAAGGTGGTGGATGTCTCATGGTGATGATCAAGGTGGTGGATGTGTCATGGTGATGACCAAGGTGGTGGATGTCTCATGGTGATGATCAAGGTGGTGGATGTCTCATGGTGATGACCAAGGTGGTGGATGTCTCGTGGTGATGACCAAGGCGGTGTGATCTTCTCTACGTCGCCCCCCTATTTCAAATGGATCAGAGCGGAATACATACATTCATCCAAATGGTATATGACTGATATTTTGAGCTCTGAGCCTTGACATTTAGCCTTTATCTTATTTTCATACTAGTGCTCATTCCTCTATGCTTTTTCTTTTGTTGCTGTTGTCCTTATCTTGTACCCCAGTTGCTATTGCATGTACATGTGTTTTATTACAGGTATATGTACATACACTATTCACCTGTTATATTCTCCACCCATCGGTCATCCATAGCAACACTATATGATCACCGACATCCAAGTTGGGGGATCCCCCTTTGAACGGCCATTCTAAAGTTTCTCTCCTCCACATCGTCTGTAGTGCTTTTTCCCTATTGCTAGGTTTTTAGTGAGTTTTTCCCTTACCTTCACTGGGGAATGTCTGGGAGTGTTGCATAAACGAAAGTTTTTTCATTTGTCATCTTTGTTTTCATTTGTACAGCACAGTAGTGAGACCAGCTATGCTGTATGGTCTAGAAACAGTGGCGCTGACCAACAAGCAGGTGGCGGAGCTGGAGGTGGCAGAGATGAAGATGTTAAGGTTCTCTCTGGGAGTAACAAGGTTGGACAAAATCGAAAATGTCTACATCAGAGGAACGGCCCATGTTGAGCAGTTCGGGCAGAAAGTGAGAGAAGCAAGGCTGAGATGGTTTGGACATGTGCGGAGGAGGGAGGTGGGGTACATCGGGAGGAGGATGCTGGAGATGGAGCTGCCAGGAGAGAGGAGGGGAAGGCCCAAGAGGAGGTTTATGGACACAGTGAAGGAGGACATGCAGGCAGTGGGAGTGACGGAGGACGATGCAGAGGACAGAAACAGATGGAAACGGGTGATCCGCTGTGGCGACCCCTGACGGGAAAAGCCGAAAGAAAAAGAAGAAGACGTTTTCATTTGTCACTCCAAGCTTGTGTATTTGATTGTAAGTCTGACCAGACCTCGGTCTCACTTTCTGGTCAGACGCTTGTGTATACTTGTCTCTGATTGTAAACTGAGGACTCTTCTGTGATCACAGAAATAAACGATTTTCTTTTGAAATTGTTTGACTCGATTTGAATTTCTACAGTTCACCGTCTTGGCTAATTTAAAATATTCCACAACACTCTCAATGCTAGATCCATTCACAGTGATCTAGAAAACAGCTGGAACTTTATTAATAATAATAATACATCCGACTTATATATCACTTTTCTGGGTCCCCAAAGACGCTTAAAACTAATTTGTTTAATTTTCATTCAGTACCAGTTTAACATTAATACATATCTTACTCAGCACTAAAGTGGCAGGTTCTCAACAGCTAATTCTAGAGTCTGTAAACAATACAGTACAGCATCATCTGCATGAAAATGAGATGAGACAATATGCTTTTGTTTATTTAGGATCCCCATTAGCTTTTGCACTTGACAAAAGCTACTCTTCCTGGGGTCCGACACTTAAAACAATACAACAATATTCAAGACATTACATCATTATCAACATCATTAACAATCGCATCCTCAGTTAAGGATGACAGTGTACAAGATAATTATCTGTATAAAGTATACAAATAAAATAGTGCTACCTGAGCAGCACTCACTCTATCAACATAAATACAATTAACAAAGTCAATTGGTTGTCACCGCTATGCCATAAGGGTTCAGTGCATGCTCGTTAGTAGATGGTATTTAAATTTCTTCTTGAAAGTAGTTTTGGATTCTATTTCAGCGAAGTAGCTTGACAATGAGTTTCATTCCATGATAGCTCTGTAAGTCACAGAAGATTTGAGTAGATTTGTCCTGGGTTTAGGTGCCAGTAGATGGCCTGACGTAGCTTGTCTGGTCATATGGTCATGTTCTTCTCTTACGTGAACAATTATATCATAAAAATACTGTGTTTTTTACAACTTGAACATTTCTGAGAAAAGTAATAAGACGAGATTGCAGATGTTTCTCAACCAGAAGCAATGATACATTTCTGTGCATAACTCCAATATTAGTGTGCTTTGAACAGTGGAGAGCTAGTCTGGCAGCCTTGTTTTGAGCTATTTGTAATTGCTATGTGTGTTTTTGCTGCTGATGACCATATGACCGGACAGTACTCAAGACAAAACCAGAGCCTGGATGACTTCTTTCAAAGTGGTTGGTGTTAAATACTTTGTACATTTTCTTGTCACAGCTATGCTCCTAATGCCCCTAATAGCTGTGCTATGCTTTCTAATATCAATAATAGAAATACTAAACAGGACAGGACCCAACATTGATCCCTCTGGAACACATTTAGTTACCGGTAAGAACTCGGATAGGGTTAAATTGATCCCTGTTGAATCAAAATCAATCCTACGTAATCTCTCAAAAAGCAGTGAATTATATCAATGCAATCCAGATTGATGAAAAGAACAGCACAATGTTTTCTGTTGCCCATAGCAGACACACTATTTAAGAGCTAATAACATAACTTAACTCTGGAACTAACTGTTGAGAGCTCAATACAGAATACACTGGGTTGATTATTCATTACCAATGATTACAGGATTTGTGTTACAGAATAGTTTGGAAATTGGTCTGTAATTATTGAGATAACTTCTATCTTCACCCTATTTAACGGAATGAGTCATGACTTTCAAAAACTTACAAACTATGCCAGATTAAATATTATTAAAATAGGTGTTATTTACTCTGTAACCAATGGAGCAGATAGCTTTAGATAAAGGATCAAATGTCTCCTCTTATCAATGTCTTGCACTGCCTCAATAACACTAGGAGAGGAAGGCTGTAGTTTACAGAGAAATATCACTTAGTGGGCGACTTATTGCACACTATCATTAATAAGAAGTGTTGTGAAGGATCAGATTAAACCGAATATATATATTTATTTATGGATATATATTTAATAGTATTTGTATATCGTTTGATATCCCTTGTATATTCCTTGTACATATACACGGAATATCCCTTTATTCTACTACAGCCCATAATAGTTCATTCTCTTATTGGACAAAAGGACCAGGCGCCAGGGACCGGCCCCTGGCGTTCAAGTTCAAAGGTACCGACGAGACATGCCCTTACTAGCCCCAGCTCCGCGCAGGAATACGGCTACCGAAAGCAGAGC
This sequence comes from Notolepis coatsorum, assembly GCF_963971535.1. Taxonomy (NCBI): domain Eukaryota; kingdom Metazoa; phylum Chordata; class Actinopteri; order Aulopiformes; family Paralepididae; genus Notolepis; species Notolepis coatsorum. The sequence goes on along the minus strand of NC_140176.1, from coordinate 1,803,330 downwards.
GGCACTACTTGTCCACTGTGCATATAAATATGGCGCAAGAAATGTAGAATTCCTCTTAGTCCTTTACCCTTCTACCCAACTAAGTAACAAGACGTGAAGCCTCACCCACGGTACCGCGTGCGGTGTAGTACGGCCTGTTTGGCCTTAGAATAGCAGTGAGACCTCGTGCGAATTAATAGCTGAATTGCCAGAGTTTGGCACCGTATTTCTATTAAGTAATAATAGTCTATTATGTATGGTGCATCGTACGGTTAGAGTTCTAAAGTGAGCAGCACCCCCATCGCTTCCTCGCGTTATCTAGAGTCTTAACCAGGTTGGGCAGACCACACGTGGTGCTTTCATCCGAGGAGTTCTAGGCGAGGACGAGTGGACCTGCACATTGGATTAACTACCCCGACGACTGCTGAGCCCTATACGGCATGGAATATCTCTTTGCTTTGGTGCTTTGATTTGTGGAGCGGATAATCGCCAACACCGGTGAGTGTTGGATTTACCCCGAGAGGAGCCAAGGTGAGACGGCGCTCAGACCAGACTGAGGTCGCCTCGCTTCTTCTCCGTTGTGGACCTACAGCTACAGCTACAGCTATCGTCTACAAGAGAGCCCAAGTGTATTCATCTGCGGATCAAGGTTCTACGGGCACTGTGTTCTGTACCTGAACTCTCCCTAGAAATCGTTGACCAGACGGGATACAGCCGACGGCTCTCCTACCCCCCCTACTGGCTTACAACCGGCAGGACCCTTTACAGTATATCCTGCTATAATCATTAAGTGCCATCGTTATAATTCCCTAAGAGCCAGGTTGTATACTTGCTTCCTGCGTAACCAGAGATTGGACATTCAGTGTTGATTTGCATACGAGTACTCATTTGCCTTACAAGAGCATTCAATTCAAATCATAAATGTAATAAGTAACTATTATATGTACCTTTTGCTATATATTAAATATTTGACTATTACCTTTGTGTGGACCTGATTTCATATGTGGGAAAGTGTTCATCATACTTAGATATCGTGTACTGTATGGCCAGTAATTAAAGTACATAAAGCGGTAGTGGTTTAATGATACCATACTTATCAATACAGTCAGGGAATTGTACCCCTCAGTTACAAGAAGGGACCCTGTTTTCATTTTGAAATACATGACCAGCAGCAGCAACATGTGTATTAAAGGCGAATCTCTTTGATTTGATTTGAAGTCTTTATTTCGAACATGCAATGAATACAACAAACAATAACAAAAAAGAAAAACAACTCAATCTGCATGTTCGAAAAGGAGTAGGAAGAAGTATACACTTATTTAATCCTACCCCTTTTCCACTACTCAAATGAGTGTACTATTTTAAACATAAAAAAGAAAAGAAAAGAAAAGAAAAAAAAAATATATATATATATGCAAAACAAAAAACAAAAACTATATATGTATAAAATAAAATAAAATAGAAACAAAATAAAAATGTAAACACCTGTGAATATCAAGTCCCTTCTTCATCCCTGTACCTTGTGAACATAATTTCCTTATACATCAGTTTGAATTGTCTCATGTTTGGACATTGCTTTAACACCACATTAAGACTGTTCCACAGTTTCACTCCACATAATGAGATGCAGTGTTTTCTCATGTTAGTGCGTACGTTTAGCACCTTTAAATTGTGTTCTCCCCTCAGATTATAACCCCCCTCCCTATCAAAGAACAATTCTTGAATGTTTCTTGGAAGTGCATGACTTTTTGCTTTATACATTAATTGTGCCGTTTTAAATTCCACAAGATCATTTAACTTCAATGTCTTTGACTCCAGAAACAATATGTTAGTGTGATCACGATAACCTGCAATGTGAACTATCCTTATGGCCCTTTTTTGGAGTATAAAAAGTGGTTGTAGTGTAGACTTATAATTGTTTCCCCAGACTTCAGCACAGTAATTTAAATATGGTAAAGATATTAAACAGTCAACCTCATACCAGCAATAATGACCATCTCTGACTGGAATAGTTTCAACACTGGCTACCGACTGTAGATCTGAAATAAAGGATCAACCACAAGGGGGAGCCAGTTTACCTGACATATTCTGCTCTTGTGTAGGATAATGCTGTTATGCATCAAGTCATGGGCTTTTAACTAGGGATGTCCGATATTATCGGCCTACCGATATTATCGGCCGATATCGGCATTAAAATGTGATGTCGGGAAATATCGGTATTTTTTTTTTACATTTCTATAACCTTTATTTACCAAGGCAAGCAAGTAAGAACAAATTCTGATTTTATTTATTGTCAAAAGTATGCATAATGTTGTGTTAATTCCACAACAAGAGATATGTAATGTTAATTACCTGAAATTATTCCATTTTGGGGGGGGGGGGACCCTGCATATATCTGTATCGGTTGATATCGGTATCGGAAATTAAGAGTTGGACAATATCGGTATATCTGTAAAAAAGCCAATATCGAGCATCCCTACTTTTAACCCAATACTTCTGTTATAAACTAGAAGACTAAGAATATAATAATTGGTGTGACCAATGTGAAAATAGTTACAAGCTGGGTTTATCACTCAAAAAGTTATTTTATAGGTAGTAGTAGTAGTTTTATTCAGTCATCACACACAATACAATCATTCCACAATCTTTGATTTGGCAGTGACTGAAAAGGTACAGACTGAAGCATAATGCTTATACATGCCCGTCCTATATTCTTAACAAAATTAAGACTCCAAAACAGTATTCTAAAAGAAAATAACAAAAAAATAATTATTCACATTTGTAATCTTAAAAAATAGCTATACAAACCATTGTCTTAAAAACCAAAAGCGAATGACTCATGCTTAAATGTATATCAGCATTGTTCCACAAGTTAACCCCAACAATAGAAATACATCTCCTTTTAATCCCTTTCTTAGCTTTTTGAACAGTAAATTTACAAATGTCTCTCAAATCATATTTTCTTTCATGTATTGAATAAAAACCTTTGCACACCGTCCGGGAGTAACTTTGCTTTAGCTCTGTACATTATTTGCATAATTTTATAATAAACCAAATCATAAAATGTCATAACATGAGACTTTATAAACAGTGGATTTGTGTGGTCATAGTAACCAGCCTTATGAAGGCTCCGGATGGAGCGCTTTTGCAGTAAGACTATCGGATTTACAGTATTTTATGTCGACCCCCACACTTACATATCCCCCATAGTAAGATATGTAAGGTGAGCAGTAGATAATGTACAAGGCTTTATAGTTTAATATATCCTTACATTTATACAAGATTTCTACTGACTTAGATATTTCCCCTTGAATATAGTTAACATGTTGTTTCCATGTTAATTACCTTTCTGAATAAATATTTTGCCACAAACTGGACAGCTAAATGGTCTACAATGACTTATTGTGCATTTTCACATTCCCAGTTATCTCTGAACCTGTTCCAACAAATTAAACAACTAGAGTTTCTCTCCAGTATGACTTCCCATGCGTCTTCTCAGAACCCCTTTATCACTGAACCATTCCACAAACTTCAGGATTTCTCTCCTGTATGAGTTCTCATGTGTATTTTCAGAGTTCCTTTGTGACTGAAGCCTTTTTCACAAACTGAGCAACTAAAGGGTTTCTCTCCTGTATGAGTTATCATGTGGCTCTTCAAATGTCCTTTCACACTGAACCCTTTCCCACAAACTGAACAACTAAATGGTTTCTCTCCTGTATGAGTTCTCATGTGGATATTAAAATGTCCTTTCTCACTGAACCCTTTTGAACAAACTGAACAACTAAATGGTTTCTCTCCTGTATGAGTTCTCATGTGGATATTCAAATGTCCTTTGTGACTGAAGCCTTTTTCACAAACTGAGCAACTAAAGGGTTTCTCTCCTGTATGAATTATCATGTGGCTCTTCAAATGTCCTTTCTCACTGAACCCTTTCCCACAAACTGAACAACTAAATGGTTTCTCTCCTGTATGACTTGTCGTGTGTCTGTTCAAATTTGCTTTCAGAGTGAACCCTTTTCCACAAACTGAACAATTAAAGGGTTTCTCTCCTGTATGAGTTCTCATGTGGATCTTCAAACTTCCTTTCTCATTGAACCCTTTTGAACAAAATGAACAACTAAATGGTTTCTCTCCTGTATGAGTTCTCATGTGTCTGTTCAAAGTTCCTTTGTCACTGAAGCCTTTTTCACAAACTGAACAATTAAAGGGTTTCTCTCCTGTATGAGTTCTCATGTGGATCTTCAAATGTCCTTTGAGAGTGAACCCTTTTCCACAAACTAAACAACTAAATGGTTTCTCTCCTGTATGAGTTATCATGTGGATCTTCAAATGTCCTTTCTCACTGAACCCTTTTAAACAAACTGAACAACTAAATGGTTTCTCTCCTGTATGAGTTCTCATGTGGATCTTCAAATGTCCTTTGAGAGTGAACCCTTTTCCACAAACTGAACAACTAAATGGTTTCTCTCCTGTATGGGTTGACATGTGTCTGTTCAAAGTTCCTTTGTCACTGAACCCTTTTCCACAAACTGAACAACTAAATGGTTTCTCTCCTGTATGACTTATCATGTGTGTCTTCAAATTTCCTTTCAGAGTGAACCCTTTTCCACAAACTGAACAACTAAATGGTTTCTGTCCTGTATGAGACAAACTTAATGTTTTTTGCTTCTTGTCTGATATTAGCATCTTTAAACCTGACTGAGGTTCCCCACTCTCCTTCCAATCATCACTGTCATCAGTCTCAGGACAGTCTGAAGAGAGAGGCTGGCTATCTCTAGTTGGTTCTAAATCACCATCTGGATATAAGTTACTGGCTGGTTCTGATACTCCACAGTCCTCTCCATCAGGTTCTGTTTTCATGTGTTCAGTTGAGGTGCTGGGTAAAGAGTAAGCTTCTCTGTTTTTCTCCCTCTGGGTTTGAAGAGGCTGGAAGGACAGAGCGTTCTCTTGACCATCTTCACATTTCACTGGGTGAACTGTGATCTTGGAGAGATCAGCTTCTTCCAGCCCTTGATGTAGTTCCTCTTTGATATGTAGGAGCTCTGAGTCCTGGGTTTGGCTGAGCAGTGAGGACAGAGTATTCTCTCCACCATGTTCATATTTCACAGGGTGTAAGGTCATCTTGGAGCCATCAGCCTCCTCTAGATCTTGACACAGTTCCTCCTGTTCCTCTTTGATCTGTAGGAGCTCTGAGTCCTGGGTTTGGCTGAGCAGTGAGGACAGAGTATTCTCTCCACCATGTTCATATTTCACAGGGTGTAAAGTCATCTTGGAGCCATCAGCCTCCTCTAGATCTTGAAATAGTTCCTCCTGTTCCTCTTTAATCTGGAGGGACTCTGGGTCCTGGGTTTGGTTAAACCATGAGGACTGAGGTTTCTCTTCATCATCTTCACTCTTCACAGAGACAGGGTTGAAAGTGAACTTGATATCAGCCTCCTCCAGACCTTGAAGCTGCTCTCCCTCCTGACTGATCCAGAGTTCCTCCTGTCCCTCTTTCATCTGTAGGGGCTCTGGCTCCTCCTGGCTCAGACTGGGGCTCCTCTCCTGCTGCTCAGGGTGAACCTCCTCTTCACAGACAGAGAGCTGTGGGGGGTCTGGAGGGAGGAATAATAATAATATGAATAACAAACATAAAGATGCAGTAGATAACTTTATCATTAACACATGGCCCATTTGACATCGAGTATCTATCATTCAAGATGTGAAAAAGGAATAATTTTTCCATCCATACATTCCCGTTTTATACCGTGGTGAATATAAGTATGGTTTTAGAGCGGTTTAGGGTAATTCCTGGGAGGCTAGTAGGGCTGTCCCCGACTAAGGATTTGGATGGTCGACTATGATTGGCCAAAATTCGCTGTTGGTCAAAACAAATTAAAAAGTATCATATTTTTAATATTAAAAAACAAATATATATATATATTAGGGGTGGACGGTATGGTCTAAAATTTATATCATGGTATAATTTGAAGCATAGACGGTAACGGTATATATCACGGTATCATCGTTTTTGATAAATTTTTATTTTTTATTTTATATAATTTTTTCTTTTTTTTTATAAAATATATATATTATATAATTATACTTGTACTTGTATTATCTGCGAGACATCGCCACCACGCAACAAGCTCCACTGTCTGTGTGTACTCTAGTAGCCTCCAGCTACGGCCAGGATTCTCCGGAGCTGCACCTGGACCTAGGGGTGGACGGTATGGTCTAAAATTTATATCACGGTATAATTTGAAGCATAGACGGTAACGGTATATATCACGGTATCATCGTTTTTGATAAAAAAAAATTTTTTAATTTTATATAATTTTTTTTTTTTATATAAAATATATATATTATATAATTAGACTTGTACTTGTATTATCTGCGAGACATCGCCACCACGCAACAAGCTCCACTGTCTGTGTGTACATTAGTAGCCTCCAGCTACGGCCAGTATTCTCCGGAGCTGCAGCTGGACCTATACTCGAGTAGCCTCGAGCTACGGCCAGGATTCACCGGCGCTGCAGCTGGGCCCTAGTATTGGTATCAGGGTTTCCGTTAGAAAAAATTGTTGCCGGTCTCAGGGTCCGGTAGATTTGTATCTACCGGTCAAATGAGAGAAATTCCGGTCAGAGTTTATTGAGCTTAAAAACAACAGGCTATATAAAGAATGACATCCTCAAGGCATGTAGATTTATAATATTTTAACTTAAAGCTAGGCTACTTTTGCGTATACAGTCATTATATTCCAAATAAAATAAGTCCAGAGATTCCGTGCTGCTGCCGACTTTAAATCAAATAGGTGTCTGTGGGCAGTCGGCCCGACATTAATAAACAGCAGTCTGTTATAATCACATTTATGAGCTAACGAATTCCGTTATATTGGACATTTGTATTAATTATATCAAGCGAAGAACTGAGAAATTTGGCAGAGAGACGGCAAAATTATCGTGGGGTTGCGTGATGTATATACTCCACCTCCCAACGACTTGGTGCTGGTCATAATGTCCGGTGAAAACAACTCCCTCCAAGCACAACTTGACCACCCGAACCGTACCAAAACAGGCCAAAATTAAATAGCCCATGCGACGAACGATTCATTACATTCGTTTCATCGTCGCTCCACCAAGCAGCCGGTCCAACAATATCAGCGCGAGCGCCGCAGTTAGTTTGCAAGAAGCATCCAGCTGCAGACCCGCAGAGCAGCTTTCCAGGTCTGGGGACCGCACTGTGCCAGCAAAGCTGGTGGGTTCTGTGGGTCTGCAGCTGCATGCCTTCCGCAAATCCAGCAACAAGCTCTCACTGACACAGCGTCGTCATTACCAGACCGGCTGCTGAGCGAAGCAACGACAACAAACGCAATGATTGTTTCGTTCAACGCACCAACTCCAGCCCATCCAAATACAATTCAAATAATCAAACTGTGCCCAGAGGGAACTATTTTCACCGGACACTATGACCGGAGAGATTAAATTTGTCGGACTTCAACAGATTTTGCCAGTCAAATACCGGTAATTACCGGCTAACGGAAACGCTGATTGGTATAACGTTAAATCACATTCACAAGCCCTCAGCTCGAATACGCATCGAATCAGTGTTATAAGACATTGATATCAGGAGCTATCTGTAGCTACTGCTAGCCGGATATATAACGTTAATACAACGCCTCAGTGAATTATTTAGTTCAATGGGACATTTCGTTTTGAACGGTGAACCAACTTGCGTTAACGTGAGCTAACGGCTAACGGAGCTATCATACACGTCTACTCTCTACTAGACTTGATGGAGCGTTTGTTGATGTCAGGAGCTATCGGTAGCTGGCCGACTAGATACCGTTCGGTTAGACAATGCCTCATCATGTATTAAACTAAAAGTGAATAGTTGACTGGGTCATTTTGTAACGGTAGCTAAGCTAACGTTAGCTCAGGGAGACGTCCCGTCCCACTAGACTACTAGACTAGTAGACCCGTGTTTACATGCGTGCGGGAGGGGCTGGCACGCCCACTGCGCGAAGCCTCCTAAATAACTTTTTCCAGTTCGCACATATCTATTATCTATGACTAATTCTATCTATTTTTAGGGGCAAATGCGAGTGAAATAGTCGCGCTGTGGTTACATGACGTCATTGCTATTTTAGAGCTGCACTACCGGTTACACGGTATAGGCAAAATCCATACCGTAGAGCAAATTCATACCGTTTATACCGTATACCGTTTATACCGTCCACCCCTACCTGGACCTATACTCGAGTAGCCTCGAGCAGAGCTACGGCCAGGATTCTCCGGCGCTGCACCTGGACCCTATTGTATTGGTATAACGTTAGCAAGCCCTCAGCTCGAATACGCATCGAATCAGTGTTACTTATAAGACATTGATATCAGGAGCTATCTGTAGCCGGATATATAACGTTAATACAACGCCTCAGTGAATTATTTAGTTCAATGGGACATTTCGTTTTGAACGGTGAACTAACTTGCGTTAACGTGAGCTAACAGGTAGCACACACGTCTCTAGTACTAGACTTTGTGGAGCGTTTGTTGATGTCAGGCGCTATCGGTAGCTGGGCGACTAGATACCGTTCGGTTAGACAATGCCCCATCATGTATTAAACTAAAAGTGAATAGTTGACTGGGTCATTTTGTAACGGTAGCTAAGCTAACGTTAGCTCAGGGAGATGTCGCCGTCCTCCCGACAGCTCCCGTGTCCCGTCCCACTAGACTACTAGACCTGTGTTTACATGCGTGCGGTAGGGGCTGGCACGCCCACTGCGCGAAGCCTCCTAAATAACTTTTTCCAGTTCGCACATATCTATTATCTATGACTAATTCTATCTATTTTTAGGGGCAAATGCGAGTGAAATAGTCGCGCTGTGGTTACATGACGTCATTGCTATTTTAGAGCTGCACTACCGGTTACACGGTATAGTCAAAATCCATACCGTAGAGCAAATTCATACCGTTTATACCGTATACCGTTTATACCGTCCACACCTAATATATATATATTTTATCATTCCATTTGGGCTGTGGGGGGTGCTTAATGTCTGAAGGAGTCGACTGAAGGCTTCTTGTCCTCTGCAAAAGCATGCAATTGGTCCACTGATGGATACATCTTGATATTTGTCTAGTCTAGTGTGTTCATTAGATGGGTGAAATCCTCTTTCAGTGCCTCTGTGCCTGTTTTCGTAGGCAGTTAGCCTCTGGTATGCGTGGCATTAGCGTTAACCATGCTTCTAGGCCTCTTTTCTTTTGGAAAGAATGAAAAAATTATAATAAATAAATAAAATAATTATAAATATATATATATATATATATTTTCTTTTTTTGTATTCGACTAAGAGGTTGGCTAGTTGACTACGGCTCCTTTCGACCGATTAGTCGACTAATCTACTAATAGGGGTCAGCCCTAGAGGCTAGTAATAGGCTGCTGTGGCGATAAGAAAGTAGCGAGCCAGAGACGTGGTTCGAGTTGAGGTACTTTACTTCTCACTGCACATAGCATTTACAATAACAACCAACTTAACCCGGAACCGGAAGTGGTATTTACCCTTTCCCCTAAACAGTAAAACCCCCGCCCTTAAAGGCACAAGCCCACCTTGGTGAATGTCTCTTAATATAGCTCACCACACAGGCCCCCCCAGAATTCACCAATATAAAAACTGCAACTAATTAATAGCCAGTGAACAGTCCATCAGTGAACAGATCACAGCATGAAATAGTCAACGTGGAGGGGGACGGATCAAGCGGCCAAACCGACTGTGCTTATTGCTTAACAAGAGGGGGATTAAGGGAGAGAAGTGGGACCAGCGGCCGGGCCATGGAAGGGGCCAATGCCGGAACAGAGGACGGGGAAGGGGTCTGAGCCGAAACCGGGGGGGCCGACTGAACTGGTTCGTCCTTGACCAAGTGAGCAGGCTTAAGAAGGTCTATAGTGACCCGCTCTGGCCTGCCCCCCATGTTCACAACAAAGTTTTTAGTGCCTGCCTCCAGGACACGGAAAGGCTCGTCATAAGGGGGCTGCAGCGGGGTCCGATGGCTGTCGTGCCGGATGAACACATATTTGGACAATGGCAGGTCCCTGGGGACGTAGGACTGGGGAAGGCAGTGGCGGGATGTTGGAATGGGAATAAGGGCATCGGCAACACCCCGGGACGCGTGAATATTAAAGGCAACCAACTTGTGTTCAGCTTTTCGTTCAGCGTTTCTCTGATTGGCCGTACGGCCAATCAATCAATCCACTAGCACGCGGCCTTGCGGCAAGAGAGACAAGAGAGACGCGGCAGTCGCGGCAGAGTGGCTGCGCATGCGCATATATGTATGTATATATATATGCAGGGACCGAAACTAAAGCCCGCCGCCCGCTAGGGGCGCTCTGTTTTTACCTTTGGCGCTTGACACTTAGAGGGCTGCCCGCCGTGTGGCGTGTAGACGTGTAGTTCATAATGATACTCTTGTGCGAGTACATATTATAGCAGCGCTCGTCTTTTTTTTCTCCGCCGCGAGATCGTTAAAAAACTACAAGTCCCACATTGCACTCAAGTCAACGGTCCAATCACAGTAGAGTGACGTGACTGGTTTCATGAGAAAAAAAGCAAATGACCAATCGGAAGCTCTTATTTGGCTTGTTTACTTCCTGAAACGCCACCATTGCCGTATGCGGGCAGTCTGCTCTAGCCAGCTACCGTTACTGTTTAAACAATGACCCAGTCAACTATTCACTTTTAGTTTAATACATGACGAGGCATTGTCTAACGGTATCTAGCTGGCTAGCTACTGATAGCTGCTGATATCAACAAATGCTCCAGCAATAGTCGACTCGAGTGCACAATACCTCCGTTCCCTCGTTAGCTAGCTTAGCTAGCTCACCATCTGTCCCAGTAAACTAAATTGTCTTAACGTTATCTACCGGGCTAGCAGTAGCTACAGATAGCTCCTGATATCAATGTCTTATAACATTGATTGAATGCGTATTCTAGCTGAGGGCATGTTGAATGTGATTTGACAATAGAACCGTAACGTTATAAATAGGGTCCAGCTGCATCGCCGGAGAATCCTTGCATGCTGAATGTAGGGTCTAGCTGAATATAGGGTCTAGCTGCAGGGCCGGAGAATCCTTGCTGGAGCTGGAGGCTACTCAAGTATACACACAGACAGTGGAGCTGTTTGCAGATAGCAAGCATTTTGACTTATTGCGTGGTGGCGATGTCTCGCAGATAATACAACTACAAGTATGATTATATAATATATATTTTATTTTAAAAAAAAATTATATAAAATATATATATATATTTTTTTAATCAAAAAAAATTTGGCAGGTAAGAAATATGATTGGCGGGTAGACTCTTCCCATCTACCCGCCACTGGCCGGTGAGTCAAAAAGTTAATTTCGCTCCCTGTATATATGTATAAACATATCTACTAGAAACACTGGTGTTCTGTTGTGCGACTGTGCTAAACTCTTCCACCACATGACCGACATTTGACATACAGTACACCTCCTATCTATGTTGGGATTATGTTTGGTCATGACAAAACTAGGGCTGTGAGTTTATCGCGTTAATTAGATTAATTAATTACACAGCAAATGATCGCGTTATGAAAATTAACTCAAAATTAATTACATTTTTTTTTTTTTTTATATATTTTTTTTTTATCTCATTCATTCCATAAGAACGTAGAATACACATTACAGACGTTTTTTTATATGGTCCATTTGCATGTTCTTGGTATCTGATTCTAGGGACATCTATGGATCTCAGGGAATGTATTCCCAGTGTCAGAAAGACTGTGTCTGTTACTAGGCTTGAGTAAATTGTAATGAACCAAATGAGAATATCAATAAAAAAAAAAAAAAAATATCTTTGACTGTGAATAACACTATGGTCAAATTGACCAGACCTGCAAAATCTAAGCAAATTAATAGATGGAAGATGATTAAACAGAAGGTTTTGTAGATACAGTACTGAATTCTGCCATCCGGACACATGCAATTTGAAATATGATTATAGAATATAGAATATCAGGCATAGAATGGTTATGCAATTAAAATGCGATTAATTAGATTAATTAATTACAAATCCTGTAATTAATTAGATACATTTTTTTAATCGCCTGACAGCACTAGACAAAACAATTCAAATCGCTACTGTTAGTAAGCTGCCACCACCCACTTCAATGACAGAGCTCTCATATTTGCGAATGCATAAACTATATCTTAAATTATGGCTATGTGTCTAATATGGCTGTCGCGAAGTCATTGATAAGCGACAGCCATATTAGAGACATAGCCATAATTTAAGATATAGTTTATGCATTCGCAAAATATGAGAGCGCTTGTCATTGAAGGGCTTCCTACAACGGAGGAACGGCCGCTGCTGCTGCTGGAGCTGAACCGAGTCAAGCCGCGGGCGGCACACGGAAGCCGGGGAAAAAACAACCGCGTCGCCCCGCTGGCTCTTCAGCAAGGAGCCTCCACAGCTCCAGTTAACCTAATTTATACTGTAATGAATCATTAAAAAATATACCGTTAACTGGAATATGTTGTTTCTTTACACATATGTTGGATTATGTAATTGGGTTTTCATGACAAAACAATAAAAATCGCTACTTTACATCAGGGTGAACGCTGAACCGAGTCAAGCCGCGGGCGGCGCACAAGCCGGGGAAAAAACAACCGCGTCGCCCCGCTGGCTCTTCAGCAAGAAGCCTCCACAGCTCCAGTTAACCTAATTTATACCGTAATGAATCATTAAAAAATATACCGTTAACTGGAATATGTTGTTTCTTTACACATATGTTGGATTATGTAATTGGGTTGTCATGACAAAACAATAAAAATCGCTACTTTACATCAGGGTGAACGCTGTTACACTGCCACCACCCACTTCAATGACAGAGCTCTCATATTTGCGAATGCATAAACTATATCTTAAATTATGGCTATGTGTCTAATATGGCTGTCGCGAAGTCATTGATAAGCGACAGCCATATTAGACACATAGCCATAATTTAAGATATAGTTTATGCATTCGCAAAATATGAGAGCGCGGTCATTGAAGGGCTTCGTTCTACAACGGAGGAACGGCCGCTGCTGCTGGAGCTGGACCGAGTAGAGCCGGCGGCGGTGCACGTTAGCCGGGGACAAACCACCGCATCGCCCCGCTGACGTTAAAAACGCGAAATAACGTTACTGATGTACAGTGACACCCAGAGTTTCTAGTTACAGTAGTGACGCGTGACTCGAGATAGTCCTAACACTGGAACAGTGTTTATTATTAAGAGTCGGATAGTCCTAACAGTGTTTATAGTCCTAACACAGTGTTTATTAGTAAGAGTCAGATAGTCCTAACAGTGTTTATTATTAAGAGTCAGACAGTCGTAACAGTGTTTATTATTGCGAGTCCTAACAGTGTTTATTATTTCATAACTGTATAAAAACGCGAAACATAATAATCAGTCAGCAGCGCTCCACTGCTACCGCAGCCCAACACAAGTGCGTTGGAACAGCAGCCCAACACTACACAAGTTGGTTGCCCGCGCTGCCGCGCTTGCTCTTTGGATTTCATTTGGGACGTGGGACGGCTGCGCTTGCCTGCGCGTGGGGGCACGGCCAATCAGAGAAAAGCCGAACACAAGTTGGTTGCCTTTAATATTCACGCCCCCGGGACACTGTTCGATGGGAGGCGACGGACCAGGAAGCTGTGGCCTCCGGAAAAAACTCCCCAGGGACCCGCAGCGGCTGGCCGTACACCAGCTCAGCGGACGAGGCCTGGAGGTCCTCTTTGGGGGCAGAACGAAGACCAAGCAAGACCCACGGGAGGCGGTCAACCCAGTCGCCATCCGTAAGGGCAGCCCGAAGAGCGGCCTTCATGTCCCTATGGAACCGCTCACAAAGTCCGTTGCCCTGTGGGTTGTACGCCGTAGTGCGGTGGATCTTCACCCCCAGGTGCTCCGCAACTGCAGTCCAGAGCTCCGAAGTGAACTGGGGGCCCCTGTCGCTTGTGATGTCCCCCGGTGTGCCAAAACGGGCCACCCAGCAGCCGATGAACGCCTGGGCCACCTCCGCTGCCGTTGTGGAGGACAGTGGAACAGCCATCAGCCACCAGGTGGTCCTGTGCACCATGGTGAGGAGGTGAGTATATCCGTGGGAGGGGGGCAGGGGGCCCACCAGGTCCACATTCACGTGGTCGAACCGCCTCTATGGCACTATAAACGGTGCCAAAGGGGCTTTGGTATGGCGGTGCACCTTGGCACGCTGGCATGCCACACATGAGCTAGCCCAGGTCCTAACATCCTTCTGGAGGCCAACTTGACCCCCAGCAGCTTAGTCGAGGCCTTCACACCTGGGTGGGAAAGGCTGTGGATCATGTTAAAGACCCGGCGCCGCCAGGCCGTAGGCACCATAGGGCGCGGTTGGCCAGTGGAGATGTCGCAGAGGAGAGTGGCGTTAGCTGTGTCGAACACCACATCCTCCAGCTGCAGTGCAGTAGGGCCCGTCCGATAGGCCTGAATGTCTGAGTCTGTGGCTTGGTCTGCCGCCATGGCGGCATAATCAAGTCCCAAGTGGACGGACCCGATGACCGCCAGAGAGAGGCAGTCGGAAGTGGCAAGTTGTCCTTGCCCGCCACATGCTCAATGTCCGAGGTCTTGGCCATGGAGAACGTTAGCGGCTTGTGGTCCACAAAGGCAGTGAACTGGCGGCCTTCCAACAGGCATCTAAAGTACCTAGTGGCGAGGAACAGACCCAGCAGTTCCCTGTCGAAAGTACTTACTACTACTACTTACGCTCGTTGTCGCGGAGCTGTTTGCTAAAAAAGGCCAGTGGCTGCCAGGAACCGCCCACCCACTGCTCCCACTGCATAGTCAGAGGCGTCTGTCGTGAGGGCGACCGGGGCAGTGGGAGAGGGGTGCGCCAGCAGAGCAGCGTTGGCTAGCGCGGTCTTGGCAGCCCCAAAAGCGCTGTCCATCCCTGAGGACAGGGCTCTACAGTGCGACCATATTGCTCGCATATGCCCCTAAAAATATGTGCGTGCGAACATGCAAAATCAAGTACTCACACGGCGTGCGAGTGGGGCCAGCGAGTGCAGAGTACAGCCTCATTCGTGCTTTTTTTTCTCCGCTGCGAGCAGGGAGCGAAATTAACTTTGACTCACCGGCCAGTGGCGGCTAGATGGGAAGAGTCTACCCGCCAAGCATATTTCTTACCTGCCAACATTTTTTTGATTAAAAAAAATATATATATATTTTATATAAAAATATTTTTTTTAAATAAAATATATATTATATAATCATACTTGTAGTTGTATTATCTGCGAGACATCGCCACCACGCAATAAGTCAAAATGCTTGCTATCTGCAAACAGCTCCACTGTCTGTGTGTATACTTGAGTAGCCTCCAGCTCCAGCAAGGATTCTCCGGCCCTGCAGCTAGACCCTATATTCAGCTAGACCCTACATTCAGCATGCAAGGATTCTCCGGCGATGCAGCTGGACCCTATTTATAACGTTACAGTTCTTTTGTCAAATCACATTCAACATGCCCTCAGCTAGAATACGCATTCAATCAATGTTATAAGACATTGATATCAGGAGCTAGCTGTAGCTACTGCTAGCCCGGTAGATAACGTTAAGACAATTTAGTTTACTGGGACAGATGGATCAACGTGAGCTAGCTAAGCTAGCTAACGAGGGAACGGAGGTATTATGCACTCGAGTAGACTATTGCTGGAGCATTTGTTGATATCAGCAGCTGGAGCATTTGTTGATATCAGCAGCTATCAGTAGCTAGCCAGCTAGATACCGTTAGACAATGCCTCGTCATGTATTAAACTAAAAGTGAATAGTTGACTGGGTCATTGTTTAAACAGTAACGTTAGCTAACTCTTGGAGGTCCGATATAGACTAGAGCAGACGGAAGTAAACAAGCCAAATGATAGCTTCCGATTGGTAATTTGCTTTTTTTTCTCATGAAACCAGTCACGTCACTCTACTGTGATTGGACCGTTGACTTGAGTGCGATGTGGGACATGTAGTTTTTTAACGATCTCGCGGCGGAGAAAAAAAAGACGAGCGGCTATAATCTGTACTCGCACAAGAGTATCGTTATGAACTACACGTCTACACGCCACACGGCGGGCAGCCCTCTAAGTGTCATGCGCCAAAGGTAAAAACAGACCGCCCCTGGCGGGCGGCGGGCTTTAGTTTCGGTCCCTGGCTGCGAGAATGGTTAAAAAACTACAAGTCCCACAGTTCACAGCCGCATAAACGTTCCAATCACAGTAGAGTTTCCTGTG
This sequence comes from Notolepis coatsorum, assembly GCF_963971535.1. Taxonomy (NCBI): domain Eukaryota; kingdom Metazoa; phylum Chordata; class Actinopteri; order Aulopiformes; family Paralepididae; genus Notolepis; species Notolepis coatsorum. The sequence continues at coordinate 1,787,069 of NC_140176.1, read as the reverse complement.
GTCACGCGACTGGAAACCGAAAGTAACGATCAGCGTCACTGTCTGAGTCAGACAATATAGCCATGTCGAAGCCCATTCATTTTTATTTTGCGCGAAAGATACCGGAGAATGAGAAGTCAGGCGAGGCAGCTCATGTTACAGAGGTGATGGTTAACGTTAACGTTAACCAAGATACTGATGCTAGCCAGCATGCTAGCGGAGTTGGCCAAGCTAGCGAGGCTACACCCACTGTAGCACCCAATGTAGCCACTGTAGCTAGCGAACTACACCCACTGGAGCCGGAGGGAAGACATACAAATTTAACGTGAATTGGCTAAACATTTCCCCATGGCTAGAGTTCGAAAACAATGTCATGTTTTGTAAATATTGCAAAGTAGGATCGATGCATTGCGATGCATTGTTACACCCCTACAACTGGCCCACTGTGTATGTGTGTACAGCTAACTTGGCTAGCGTTATCAACCGCAGAGGTGGGCAATGGGTCCAGCTGTAGCGCCGGACGGCCAGAGTGCAAGCGGTGTGGCAATAGGGTCTAGCTGCAGCGCCGGACGGCCAGAGTGCAACGGTGTGACGTCGTAATTGGCAGAATCGACTGTCAATCAATGGTCTACCTGACACGCAAACTACTGTACTGGAGGTGTACAGTATTTCAATAGGCAACCCTGAAAGGATTATTTTTCTAAAAGAGCAACACTAGCTCCCCCCTCTACTGATGGCCCTGGCCTGGTTGTAAAGCCAGTGTCTCCTTTTTGTTCAATGTCACTGCCTTTCTTATTAGGCCTAGTTGTTGGCTACAACTTTGCCATAGTAGGCATTAATCACTTAATTAATAGTTCAAATGTCTGTGTCCCATTCCCGTTTGCACACGCAGATGATACACACACACAGTGGGCCAGTGACTTTGGTGGTATGTGCTATTGCACAGATGTGTCCCGTTCCCGTTTGCACATGCACGCACAGTACAAATATACATTTATTTGAAAAAAAAAAAGAAAAAAAAAAAAAATCTGTTACTTGACATATTTTCACTGTGCTCCTAAATATTTTTGGGTGCTCCTAAATTTTTTCATTTAGGAGCACCTGTGCCCCTAGTGAAAAAGGTTAGCGTAGAGCACTGCCTGAGGACCAATCTAACTCGTCCTTGGGCACTTTGCCCCGCAGGGCCTCGTACAAGGGACGCATGATGTGGGCAGCATGGGGAAGGAACCGGTTGTAAAAGTTCACCATGCCCAGGAACTCCTGTAGAGACCGTACGGTGCGGGGACGAGGAAAACTGGCAATGGCCTCCACCCTGGCGGGGAGTGGGGTGGCTCCCTGTGGAGTGACATGGTGTCCAGGAAGGTGATGGAGGACTGCTCAAACTGGCACTTGGTCGGGTTGACGATGAGGCCGTGTTTACTGAGCTGCTCAAACAGCTGCTGGAGGTGTGTCATGTGCTCCTCTATGGACGTACTGGCTACAAGAATGTCATCCAAGTACACAAACAAAAACGGCATGTCCTGGAGCACAGAGTCCATCAGGCGCTGAAACGTCTGCGCCGCCCCCATGAGCCCGAAAGGCATTCTTAGGAATTCAAAAAGTCCAAAGGGTGTAATTGTAACTGAGGGGTACAATTCCCTGACTGTATTGATAAGTATGGTATCATTAAACCACTACCGCTTTATGTACTTTAATTACTGGCCATACAGTACACGATATATGAATATGATGAACACTTCCCACAATGAAATCGGTTCCAGTCAAAGGTATTAATCAAGTATTTAATGGAGCAAAAGGTACATAGGATACTTTACATTATTCTTTGAATGCACTTGTAAGGCAAAGGAGTATGCGTAGGCAAATCAATAACGAATGTCCATTCTCTGGTTACGCAGGAGGTAATTATACAACCTGAATCTTAGGGAATTATATCTATGGTGCACTAGTAATCTAGCGGGAGATACTGGAAGGGGTTCCCACTGGTTGTAAGCCAGCAGGGGGGGTAGAAGATCTGTCGGTAGTAGGACGTCTGGTCAACGATGACTAGGGAGACTTCAGGTACAGAAGCCGGTGCAGTAGCCTCTTGATCCACAGACGAATACAGCTTGGTTCTCTTGTAGACTGTAGCTCCACAGGGAAGAAAGCTAGTCGGCCTCAGGCTCTCTGGGCGCCGACTCGACTTGACTCCTCTCGGGGTAAATCCAACACGTGCAGGCGTCGGCAATTATCCGCTCCATAAATCACAGGACCAAAGCAAATATATTCCAGCCGCAAAGGGCTATGCAGTCGTCGGGTAGATTAATCCAGTGTACATGTCCATACGGCTCTCGTCTAGGTCTCCTCGGGTGAAAGCGCCATGTGGTCGGCCCAGCCTGGATAAGAACTCTAGCTAATACGAGAAAGCGTTGGAGATGCTGGTCACTGTAGAATTCTAACCGCACGATACACTATACACAAATAGACTATTAAAGACTTAATAGAAATATGTCGCACTCGACGGTATAGCGCCAAACTCTGACAATTCAGTTATTAATTCGCACGCGGTCTCGATGCTCTATTCTGGGGCCAAACAGGCCATACTTCACCGCACGTTGTATCGTGGGTGAGGCTTCAACTTATCGGTAACATACTAAGTGGACGAAGGGTACGGAGGTAAGGGGCTAAGAGGCTTCTACATTCACCTGCGCCGTATTTATACGCACGGTGAACAAACTAGTTCCACTCTCATTTCTGTCGCGTATCCCTGGGCAAGGCCGGGCATGTCCAGACACATCTTGACGGTGACTTTGAACCTGGCTCCGGAGGCCGGTCCCTGGCGCCGGTGGACCGCTGTCCAATAGGAGAATGGAATATTATGGTCTGGGCTAAAGGGATATTCCGTGTATATGTACAAGGAATATACAGGAAATATCAAACGATATACAAATACTATGCAATATATATCAATAAATAAATATATATATTCGGTTTAATCTGATCCTTTGTAACAGTAATGACAGCTGTTTTTGGCACATCCCGTGGATGGACCGGCACCTGGTGGTACACGCGCACCAGGTCCACCTTGGAGAAGATGATGGCCCCCGCTAGGTGGGTAGAGAAGTCCTGTATGTGCGGGACAGGGTACCGGTCGCGTGAATACTTTCCCTAAGGGGATTGCACTTCCGTGTTCGGTTTGCACGGCCTGATTGGCCATTGACGTACGCTAGTTTTGCCTCCGGTAAGTTATCTACGCCAGTTACGCCCAGCTCGCGCCTGCATTATCCAATTCATCTTTGAAATGAATCATTCCAGCAAAGCAGGCTTCTATTATTCGAATTACTGTTTTAATGGGTATCACAGTAGTAAGTCCTACTGTAGAACATGACATATTAGCATGACATCTGATTTATTAATGCCAATACTAAAGATTAGGGACAAACGCAATTGGCACAAGTGTAAATCATAGATTAGTCAATCAGTTTTAACATCCGACTTAGCTCACCTCGTTAGTCTGCTGGCTGTGGATCCTATGGTCACAAGTTCAAATAACTCTTGGTTCAAGTTTTTTTTTTTTTTTACGTTTAATTAATTTATCCACTCTGGTTGGATGGTGTGTATGTATATGTATGTATTGTGCTGTATAATGACAATACATTTGAATCGAATCTCATTTTGAAATCGCTACCTGTTGAGTGGATCACCATGGTGCAATGCAATCACCTCCGAAGCTGTCTGCCACTGTCGTGTCCATAGGCAGCGTAGCAATTTCAAAATGAGATTCGATTAAAATGTATTGTCATTATACAGCACAATACATACATATACACCATCCAACCAGAGTGGATAAATTAATTAAACAGAGAGACGAGAAATCTCGTCGCTGGCACTCAAAGTGTTAAGGCAGAGGGACTGGACAACAGGGTGACATTCACAGGTGTGCAGACTTGAGCATGTGAGGTAAAACATGCACTGGAGAAGGAGCCACGCCCACAGGAAGCAGAGATTGAGGGTGTGACATAGGGCTGGGCGATATAACGATAAATATCGCGATATATTTTAATCGAATATCGAAATAAATTAAAAATCTTTTTTTTTTTTTTTTTTTTACCTGCAACAGGGCAGTTTTAAAACCAGAGACAGTGGACAGACTTGTCTTTCTTGCCTGCAACTTAAAGTAATGGCTTTGCTTGCTGTATTGCTGCAACAATTACCAATGTGTTTTACACAAATGGCTCAATAAAGGAATCTGAATCTGAATCTGAATGACAATACTGACCAAATTGAGATTTATTTTTCTCTTGTCCATTTATTTTGTTCGCTTTCTAATTTAAAATACAGTTTGAAACAGTCTGTACACAGTAGGCTATGTGTGCTAGCAGAACTAGACTCCAGTCACGAGTCACGGTGCACATGTGCGGTTTGTCCACCAAAAAAGCGCCAAAATATCGAAAATAAACTAGCAGAGCCAGAACTGTTCAACTCCCCTGGAGCCACAGCCAGCAGAGAAGCCGGTTTACTTTCGCTTTTAAACCAGCTGCAGCCTGAGAACTGGAGTGTGAGGGGATGTAACACTAAAGATGGCGGCAATGACAAAGAATTGCTGCAAAATAAACATACATCTGTTGTTAAAAAAAAAATAAAAAATACTTATAACAATTCGATAATTATCGATATCGAGAAATATGATAACATTATCATATCGTTATCGCGATATGATTTTTTTCCATATCGCCCAGCCCTAGTGTGACAAAAATAATCGTTAGATTAGTCGACTAATCGAATGACAAAAATAATCGTTAGATTAGTCGACTAATCGAAAAAAGAATCGACAGATTAGTCGACTACCAAAATAATCATTAGTTGCAGCCCTACTATGGGGGGTGAGTTTAGTTGCAGGAACCCTTAACGTCCACAGCCACTTCACACGGTCCATCGTGACTGTGGATAGACACGCGGTACCTCCGTTACACTCACCCCCCTAAACTCACTCCACCCAGGGCATCCGGGTCACTGGGCACCACTGAAACCGGTCTCATTTGACATGCCCTGAGTGGGAGTTGAACCCCGGTCTCCCGCGCCGCGGGCAACATCGCAGACCGCTATACCAAGAGGTGAACTCTGGATGCCTCTGGGGAGTGAGTTTACTACACTGTCCATCGTGACTGTGAATAGACACGCGGTACCTCCGTTACATGCGTGTCAGAAAGGGAGATCATAGACATGAGAAGGCTGTATTTTGTGCATATGTGTACAAGTTGCAAGGGGTGGGGTAGTGTGTGTAGAGAGATATTAGAGCCATATGGAATCCGCGTTCATGGAATCGCGGAATTGAGCAATAAAAATGGAATCAACTGTAAAAAAAAATTAAAATAGGGGAGCTCCAGTAGCTCACCGCGTACCTCGAGCGCTATTTCGGCGCCGGGGACAACCGTGCTCGTCACGGATCTGGGGTTAGCAAGTTCGATTCCCGGACTGTAGCCGTATCTTTCTCAGAGTGTCTTCCCCCCATCTGTACCCCCATTCAAAACCTGTTTCTGTCGGTCATTCTTGACCAGAGAAAATGCGATAAACGCAAAAAAGAGCCAGCGGAATGGCCAAAAGTTTAAAAAAAATTTAAAAAATTTTAATAATAATATTTTTTAATTTTTTTTATGTTGTGGGACTTGTACAGCACTTTGTTCAACTTTGTCAGTGCTGTAAAGTTGAAACCTTTTTAAATCTTAGACAAACAAAACACTTTGCTTTCATGAAATATTGTAAGCCGTCATTTGAGGCTTTATAAAAGCAGCACAATGAACACAAATCTGTCAGTGCCGAGTCCGACCTCATCTTAAATAACAAACAGAATTGCTTGTTGTAGTTAAATCAACTCGGCAGATATATATATATATGATTTTTATTTTTATTTAATAATCGAATTTTATTTTCATATTCGAATCCCATGCCCATCGAACGAAGCTTCGAAGTATTTAAGACAGCCCTATTAAATGGACAGTTATATCTTATTAAATTGTGGACATTTATTCATTCCCACTTATTAGACACTATTTCTGATGGTAAAATGAGCGTACAAAGCAAAATACAGAATTCTGAAATATTCAAACGGAAAAAACGGAATTTGGAAAAAGAAATTATGGAATTTGGAAAAAAATAAAACGGATTTCATATGGCTCTAAGAGATATGTCTGGGACTGAAGGCTGATATGTGTATGCAATTATGCATGTGTGTGTGTTTGTGCATGTGGGATAGTAAGAGAGACCGGGAGAGAGTGTGTGCATGTGGGATAGTAAGAGAGACTGGGAGAGAGTGTGTGCATGTGGGATAGTAAGAGAGACCGGGAGAGAGTGTGTGTATGTGTGGGATAGTAAGAGAGACAGAGAGATATTCTCGAAGTCAACGTCCTGTCTGTTGTTGCTACGCAACTATGGCTTGGGGGAAAACATGCACCACGAGTACATTGTGAACGCTTCATTTAATGCAGAAAACGGATCGGAAAAGCGGCAAAGTAAACACAATCAAGGGTAATTTTCTTCAGTGCATCACAATGCCAAAGAGCTGCTGTGTTACGTGTTGTACTAATAACTCAATCAAAATCGCAAGTTTTATATATTTATTATATAGTTTTATAGAGTTGTGCCCTTCCTGATGGCTTGTCGTACAGAACTTGTAAGTCGCTTTGGATAAAAGCGTCAGCTAAATGACTAAATGTAAATGTATATAATTTACCAGCTGAGGCATCACAGAGGAAAAGTGGCTGGTGGCCATCAAGAGGGCACACGTAGATGCAGACGGGAGAGTCCATCAAAGCAGACACAAGTCAAATCATACGTGTATCTGCTCTACCCATTTCATAACAGGTGAGAATAAGGAACAAATATTATAACGTAAATGTATTATTGGCTGTGAGGCTGTAAACAGCAGATGAATGTTAGCTGCTAGCTGTGGTATCCTGGAATAATAGCCCATATGTTGGTTTAGCCCAGACTCATGTTAATGACGTCAGATACGGTGCCCGCCAGTTGGATGTATGCAAGTTAACCCAAAGTGTGGAAGTAAAGAACCTTCAGCTATATTGTCATCGTGTGGACATTCAATTCTTTCTGCTAGACACTAAGAATGACAGCCAGAACAGAAACATTACACAAGCTACTTCGCCATATAGTCCATTCTCAGTGTACGTGTGCACCAGTGGAGGTTTCTCTATGACAACACGTGAAATACAAATTCACTCATAATTCATAATTATTATTAATTTACATATATATATATATATATATATATTATTTTATTATTATTATTTAATTTCTTTTATTAGAAAAGTTTTCCTCTGTAAAAAAATGCCAGTGAATTTTTTTTTCTTCAAAAATGGCCAAAATGTACAGCTCTGAGCAGGCCTGCACTGCAGTAATGACTGCAGTAATATTCGTGCAGAATATCTGCACAGGTTTATTTAAATAAATAATAGCCAATCAAAATAGGCTATTAATGTCATCTAAGCACGGTCTGTGCAGTTTAACTCTTGCCATTGAATGGGGGATTGAATGATTGACAGCCTTGTTATCCAATCAGCTAATGGTTTCTCTTTTGCTGCGCTGCGGCTCTGCAGCTAGCATGATTGACAGCCTTGTGGCCCAATCAGATAATGGTTTCTCTTGTGCCATACTGCGGCTCTGCAGCTTGTTTACAAAATAATCTTTATCTCAGGAAGATAACTTGTTGGAGCTAACGTAGCTAAAGGGCTACCACCGCAGCTATCAGGCCCAGGGTGGAGTGTTTTGTTATTGTTCATGAACTTATTGTGCATCGTTTGATGATATATATATACACCTGCGATAAAAGCTAAATGTGACAACAACAACAACAACAACGTCATCGCCTCGCGGGCACTTTGAATTCTCTAGTACTGTAGATAGCGTTGCAATGGAGGAAGGAGATATTGTCGACTAGCTTGCTTGCTAGCTAACGTTACGCAAGTCTTGTGAATGTCTAAACAGGGCTGATGGCATTGATGAAGATGATATCAATAACAACAATGCCTCTCCATTGTGCATCGTTTGATGATATATATATATTTTTTTTTATCTCAGTCGTTGTAAAACGAAAGCCTGCAGTGCTTAGCCTGAGCCGAAGTGTAGTAGTTCTAACTTCACTCGGGAGACAAAAGCCAAACATCAATTTGATGCAACAAGCTGGCTCGCGATGCACTATTGTTTACATTTTCCATGGGATTAATGCACGCGGCTCGAGTCGGACTCGTCACATGGAGAAGTTGCACTATTCAACGATAGATGAGATCGATCGAGATACCGTCTTTATGGGTAAGTCGTGTCTTCTTGGCTTTAGAATGTCAGTTTGTGTAACGTTACTGTAACCGAATTGAAACAGCATCATAACTCCTACATCGACCATGTCACTTTTCAAAAGGCATGAATGAATGAAAACTTTATTTAACAGATTGCAGAATGGGTACAATATACAGTACGGCTCAATACACATAATTATTAAGGAGATGCAGACCAGATAAAGACTTTCGTCTTGTTTACTTCAGGGTCCCCCATTTTCAATTCATAGTGAAATGTATCTTGTGTTATTAGGAGCCCTGCTAAAGTTGGTAGCTAACGTTATATTGATAATGTTTCAATATTATCAGGTTGATATTATTAGGTTGATAATGGTGTCAGTGTTTCAGATAGCAAGGTGGAGATCTTTGTTAACTAGTAGAGCTTTGGTTGAGACAGATTATTTACAGTGCTGTCTCTTAAAACTCATAAACAAGTATTGAGCAAGACGAGTTAGTCTGTTGTGTTGTGCGTATTGTATGGGAGGGATAATGATGACTGTGTGTAACTAGGAGGGATATGAGGACTGTGTGTATGTGGCACTGAATTGATGTAAACAAGACGAAAGTCTTTCTCTGGTCTGCATCCCCTTAACAATTGTGTGTATTGAGCCGTACTGTATTGTACCCATTCTGCAATCTGTTAAATAAAGTTTTCATTCATTCATTCATGTGTAGAAAGAAGAACTATAACATTCTCATTCTCAAAGACCACAGTCTTAAACACACGCACACACAAAAGATACATGGACTATTGTTATTGGACACAAGCCACACACATGGACCCTGCACTGCACCATAATACACCTGTGATTATAGTATACTTGTTATCACACACACACACACACAACACACACACACGCACTCTCTCATTCAGTTCTGTTGTGTTAATATAAACCCGCCGTGGTCTCTCTCTGTCTCTCTCTCTCATTCAGTTCTGTTGTGTTAATATAAACCCGCCGTGGTCTCTCTCTGTCTCTCTCTCTCATTCATTCATTCATTGTCCTTGTGTTACATAAAACCCATCTGTGGCCTCGTGCTGAGGAAGGTGGTAAATACATGTTAGATATTCCAATGTACAGTTTTGCATACCATTGACTCAGAATGGTCTCTGTGTTATTGAAATCGTCACAGCAGTATAGTTTGTGTATACTTCAGAAGTATGATATTTAAACATGGTCCCCAAAATGAATGGAAGCGAATGAGGAGCCTGACACCTGGGAGGAATGGGGGTGTTGCAGCGTTGGGGATGTTTAAAAAATATAATTTAATATATAATATAATATAATAATTTGTGCTTCACCTAAAAATTTGGTCAGCAGCCTCCACTGGTGTGCACTGGAGGCTTCAAGTAGCCTATGCCTTTTTCATGTTTATATGTTACTACTTTTTAAAAACGGAGCTCACTTTTGCTGGTTGGTTGTCCCCAAAACTAAGATGGCGGCGGTCTCGTGACGTCAGAGTGTCTTGTGTGTGCGACTGTGCGTGTGTGTGTGTGTGTTAGAAAGAGAGTAGTTGAGCCTTGTGTGATCTAATCTCCTCCATACTCATGTGTATAAAGTGATGCCAGCCTCCTCAGATTGTCTTTTAATATACTTGTGCTGTTCAAGTTGGTCATGAGCAGTAAGACTCCTGTTTTTATACATAATCAGATTGTTTTTAGTAATACTGTGCACGAGCATTACACTAGAGGTTCCAGTAGTGGGCAGCTTGAATTGCCAGGTCCTAGAACCAGCGCTCTGGGGAGATCTTTTATTTTTAGAGCATTAACTCTGTGGAATGGCCTGCCTCGGAACCTCTGCTGCATTTACAGTAGATTCACTTTTTAAAAGAATCTTAAATTGTTTTTAACACTGTAAAGTGGTTTTTTGTTTTTGTTTTACACTAATGTAATTTTAGCTATTAATTGTTACAGTAGGTTCATTATGCATTGTGTGTACTGGTTGCTATCGCACCAGCTAATGGGGATCCCTAATAAAATCAAATCAAATCAGTCTCTCTGGTCATGTTAGTACAGTAATTGATTGATTGAAAACTTTATTAACAGATTGCAGAATGGGTACAATACAGTACAGCTCAACAATACACACAATTGTTAAGGGGATGCAGATCAGAGAAAGACTTTCGTCTTGTTTACATCAGGGTCCCCCATTTAACTAGGCTGCACTAGTCTCTCTGATCATGTTAGTACAGTAACTAGGCTGCACTAGTCTCTCTGATCATGTTAGTACAGTAACTAGGCTGCACTAGTCTCTCTGATCATGTTAGTACAGTAACTAGGCTGCACAGCCGACAAACATAGTTGCTGCCTAAACAATATCCAGGTAAGATGGCGGACGGTTATCCCATGATTTATAGCGTAATGTCGCATCTAATGTTTTATTTATGGCAGCACCGCTGGTCTAACTGTTGGGTACATTATTATTAAGGGTTAGGCAATTGTGAAATACTGTAATCACAAACGGGAACATATTGATCAAAGAATAATGTCCAAAGGACCTTCTGATTAAACAAACCTGCTTTGTGTTTCTTCATCTCACTTTCACAACACTCTGAAGTTTACGGCCAGTCTCGACTCCTCCTTAGTTCAAATCTGTCTCCAGCAGCTGCAGTTAGTCCGTTCTTTACACGATCACTGCAAGGGGACCCTGATGTAAACAAGACGAAAATCTTTCTCTGGTCTGCATCCCCTTAACAATTGTGTGTATTGAGCTGTACTGTATTGTACCCATTCTGCAATCTGTTAATAAAGTTTTCAATCAATCAATCAATCAATCAATCTAGATCTATTCAGAGAGTTAACGTTAGAGATTAGCAGCATTAGCTCGTTATAGCAACAGACAACGAGGTGAAGCATGGAGTTCAGTGTGGTGCCCCTGGTGGCTAGGACGAGACATTGCATGGCATTTCCGTATTTCCTGGTGACGTCAGGGAGGGCTGGACCAATCAGCTACGTCTGCGTCACGCGGCACCCCACGCCCCGCCCCTTTGGAAATAAACAGCCAATAGCTGCCTCACACGGGGAAACCTGTAGCCGCGACAGACCACGCGCTTATTGGCGGAGAGGGGACATCACTCCACATTGGTCCTAGCCCCTCCCCCCTGACCAGGCTCGGTTGAGACGTGCGGTTGGAGAGAGTGCGAGTGAGGGAATCAGGGATGATGATGAATGAATGAATGAATGAATGAATGAATGAATGAATGAATGAATGAATGAATGAATGAATGAATGCATGAATGCATGAATGAATGAATGAATGAATGAATGAATGAATGAATGAATGAATGAATGAATGAATGAATGAAAACTTTATTTAACAGATTGCAGAATGGGTACAATACAGTACGGCCCAATACACACAATTGTTAAGGGGATGCAGACCAGATAAAGACGTTTGTCTTGTTTACATCAGGGTCCCCCATTTTCATTCATAGTGACATTTATGACATACACAACATACATGACATTTATGGCATAGGGAGTGGGACATACATGACATACAGGTATTTAGTACTGTTACATTTGTGACATACGATATGCAAATATACAGTACTGTTACCCATAGATCCTGACAGAGTATATGATGGGGAGGGGACTGTACATTAGGAGGGGGTGGGTGGGTGGGAGAGAAATATACATGCGGTGGGGAGGAGACTGTCTATTAGGAGGGGGTGGGGGGGTTTGGACATTTACGGTGGCCAGTTTCGAATTGCAGCCTCCCGTAGGTTTTGAATGTGGGTAGGGATTTATTCCTTTACAGCTTTGGGTAGGGCGTTCCACATTGATGTGGCATAATTGCGAAACGTGTTTAGTCCCTTGTTTGAGCCGAATCTGTGTTTAACATGATTTGTTGAGCTTCCTCTGGTGTTTTGGTCGTGGTATTCACTGACCTTGATTTGATTGATTGTATGTCATAAATGTCCTGATGAGTTGAAAATGGGGGACCCCGATGTAAACAAAACGAAAGTATTTTTCTGGTCTGCATCCTCTTAGTATTGTACCCATTCTGCAATCTGTTAATACGTTTTCAATCAATCAATCAATAAGAAGGACAACAATAAGCATCCTTCCTCCAGAAATCAACCAATCCTGGGCACTCCCATACCATATGGAAAAAGGTACACAAGGCGTTTTTGTGTGCACAAAGCGCTTTTAGGTGATGGTATGGCTTTCTTTATGTAATATGCATGGAGTAAAGTATGTCCTATGTATAAAATCAAAATGGATGACTTGGTGGTTGGGAATTCTGGAGGACAGCTAAATGTTTTGCCAGATTAATAGCCCATTTAGACTGCTGCTATTGAATGGTATATCCACACTGGCACACTCTATCAATGGGTAGAGGTTTTGAAGAAGTCTTTGCCAACATGGCGTAAACCGCTGAGACCAGACCCCTGGGTCTGGTAAATATTGTGTGAAATGGTTGGGTACCTAATTGACTATCCCAAGGTACACCATTGCTGTGCGCAATAGAAGCTAGAAGAAAGTGCCAGGTGAATTAAAGTGTTTCTGAATGTCTTGGAATGAGCAGAGACCCTCTACCCCAAACAAATCAGCAAGTGTAAGAACTCCCTTATTACACCACTGGGGGGCAGTATTGGACGCCTCCCAACTGGAGACCAGTGTTATCATGGGCGATTGAAGGTACAAATTTGTTGTCATTTTCCTGAGATTTTCTGCAAGACTGCGAACTGAGATTAGCTCAATAATGATGGAGCCAAATTAGTTTTTTGATTGTTTGATAGATATATTGGAATAGATTACATATTGTAATTGTAACCTATGAGGGCCGTACAGAATTTCCCTCTATATAGGGTGCCAGGACACCAATAGTACCATTGGAAGGTTGGTAGTCCCGATCCACCTTCACCTTTTTCCCTCTGGAGGGTTGAAAGTTTGAGTCTGCCAGAGGGAGCATGGAGCTGAAAACGCTAATTTGTGGAAGAATATTAATTTTAATATATGAAAAAGAGAATGGAATTAGAGGGGATAACCCTGCATGGACTATAACGCATATTATTATGACCATCCTCTGCACCTTTGTATACGGTTTACTTTGTCATATTTTATATTGCTTATATTGATTGTAACTTATATTATGACCAATAGGGTATACAGACCATCATCTGCACCTCTGTGTATATGGTTTATTTGATTAAAATTGTATATTTAGATTTAATTCGTTTATTGCCTATATATATTACTCTCCTATTACCGTGAGCATTATCTGTACCCCTCCTGCTGCTATGACGACTGAATCTCCCAAAGGGGATCACTAAAGGAATATCCTGTCCAGTCCAGAGGATAGAATGTTTTCCCCTCTGCATGGGTGAGACCTGTTTGCTGCCATCTCCACAGTGACCTCTTTGAAGTGTAAGAGAAGGGGAGCCATGTTTTTATTTACTTGAAATAGTGCATGTATGGCTGTGTATGACAGTATACTAAAGTAACTATATCAGACATTACAAGTTCTGCAATAAGGTCAACCTAAGGTCAGTCTGTCTACTTCAAAGACACGAAACAGCAAACACACACACTTTCTATGCCTATAATGGGGAAATGGCAGATTTGAGTGGTGAACAGTAAAAATGACAAACTTTACTATTTTTCTCAAAGATGAAACCCTAACATTACAGAATGCATGATTATTATTTGTAATGGCTATGAGATTAAAACATGTGGTTTTAATGGGAGTTAATGGGACATTTCTGTCCTCAAATTACTTAAGAATTATTACAGAATTGTAAATCTGCTACACAAAAACAAATAATGCATCAAAGTCAATATTTTGTCTAATCTTTGACATATCCAAGACTGATGAGACCGGTGGTTGCTCTCTAGTGGTTAATGTAGCGCAGTACTGGAGGCAAGCGCTACCGGAGTCTCATGGCCAGTACAGAGAGACTCAGAAGGAGCTTCTATGCCCAGGGCCCAGGAGTTCAAAACTTTTAATCCCTATCTGATCCGATCCGATTTTTAAATCCCATTTTTTGTGATCCAGGATCAGACAACTCGGCCAGATTTTGTCCCGGTATTTCAAAGCAATCCAGGATAGGATCACCCTGATCCATATTGAGACTTTTCAAGATTACTAGATCCGAATATCAGTGCTTTAATCCTACCGATCTCCGATGGGAAAAAAGGAAGACAAGGACCACATTGCAGAGACATCTATAATGTCTAATTATATTGTTAAATACATAAAGGACATCAAATCATAATGGAATTGTAATTCTTTTTTAAAAAGACTCCCACTAGGGTAACATAAAAAAAAACTTGATTCAAAGGCAGCTGGATCATCCAGACGTGCTTTGAGGAGCTGAATTCTACGTGAGATTTCTGTTTGCTGAAGGTGATGACAGATGGACTTTTTTTTTGTTGAAGATATTTTTTCTTTAACCTAAATTACATTTGTGATTGACAATCTTTGTTGTGATACTTTTATGAGCATAAACATTTATGTCATCAGCATTTGGTTGAAAACAAAATAGGCCACCATTAACGTGACAAAAAAATAAAAAATAAATAAAAGATTGATTTGCCATGAAGGCTAAGAATTGTGTATTATTTCAGTTAACAAACTTTGCCATCTTATTTATATTGAAACATATTTTTTTGGAAATCCACCCCTCAGATGGGATCAAGAAAATCCAGTTTTTTGGGATCAAATTGATCATAATCCTGTGTTGTCGGTTTGAAATACCCGTTTTGAAGATTTGATCCAGATTAAAGCTTGGATTTGATTTCCTGATCTGATCGGATATCAAAGTGATCCTGATCCTGTTTTTTGGTTTAGAACTACCCACAATCCAAATCTGATAGGGATTAAAAGTTTTGAACTCCTGGGCCCAGGCCATCAGGATGCTCAATGACTCCATGTAACAACCCATCATCTACACTCACTGCACACACATCCACATGTACACACTCACTTTAAACAAACACTCACCTTACCACTCACTTTATATTTATCTATTATTAAAGAGATTTGCACCACTTTCATACCCCAAGTTTTCTCTCTGCATTCTACCTCACTGGTACTCATTTTACTCTGTATTGTATATATGTATATTGACTTTACCTACTTTTTACTTCTTAATTATTTTGTACTTACTTTCTCTTTACTGTATGTAGCACACTCTCAGGGGCCAATACAATGTGTTTCTTTGTTACTTAACTGTATTGAAAGGTCCTTTATAAATACAGTAACATTTACTTTAGAGGGCATAATAATCATGATTAAGCACTTATTGAGGAATTTGATGTTAAACTATTGATTATTGTTACTCAAGTCTCAGACCTGATTACCTGAAATCCTTCCAGAATGGCTTCTACTTCCCTTCCTAATGACACATTCAGTAAAGACCTATCCATCTGTTTACCTCAAATAAAAATCAGGTGAATAATATTTGTTCTATATACTTTGTTAACATTTAGTTCCTCATCAGGTCCAAGGTACTTTATTATTTATAAAAGTAAGGCGTTAAATGCTCCGCTCAATAGGAGTTCACTCCACCTGGAATACGACCTCTCCTGGATATCTCTATACATCACTGGTATTGGCCTTCCCCCATATCTCAATATTGATAATTGAAAACAGGAAGAATGGCTTCTCGTTTACCTGGGCACACAATTAAATATTAGTACCTGGCTCTACTTTTCAATCAATGACATAATTTTTTAGATTAGATTAGATTCACTTTATTGTCATTACACCTGTTCTGGCGGTAGGCAAACTGGTAGGGGTCAAGTGAGGGTGGTAGGCAAACTGGTAGGGGTCAAGTGAGGGTGGTAGGCAAACTGGTAGGGGTCAAGTGAGGGTGGTAGGCAAACTGGTAGGGGTCAAGTGAGGGCGGTAGGCAAACTGGTAGGGGTCAAGTGAGGGCGGTAGGCAAACTGGTAGGGGTCAAGTGAGGGCGGTAGGCAAACTGGTAGGGGTCAAATGAGGGCGGTAGGCAAACTGGTAGGGGTCAAGTGAGGGTGGTAGGCAGGATTTAAGGTGAGCCAGGACTAGCCTCTCAAAGCACTTCATGATGATGGAGGTGAGTGCTACGGGTCGGTAGTCATTGAGGCTCTCTGGGGAGGCGTGTTTAGGGACAGGAATGATGGAGGTGACTTTGAAGCATGTGGGAACTTTTGCCTGGGCCAGGGACAGATTGAAAATCTCAGTCAGGGGCGGGCGGATAGCGCAGTGGACTAAGCGTCTGCCTACCACCGCGGAGACAGTGGGATCGAATCCAACTGCCAGCGGTACCTCCGGCTTGTCGGTCGTCCGTGCTGACACAATTGGCAGTGTCAGTCGGTGAAGCCGGCGTGGGTGGGTCCTGGTCGTTGTAAACAGCGACTCCTACAGTTCGGTTGGGGCGCCTGCACAGCGAGGGAAGGATCTGGAGAGAGGTAGTGTGACCTTCCACACCTTACTCTCTACCAGTGAGAGTCCGCGCTGCCAGGCTGGTGCCGGCTGGCTGCACATGTGTCGGAGGAAAGCATGTGATAGTCTCCGGCCTCCCGGACCAACAGTAGGGGTAGGGGGGGATGCGCAACGACCAGGAAGGGGATTGGCATAACGACTAACAGTGGGATGGGAGAAAAATCGGAAAAAGGAGGGGAAAAAAAAAAATATATATATATATATATATATATATATATATATATATATATATATATATATATATATATATATATATATATATATATATATATATATTATATATATATATATATATATATATATATATATATATATATATATATATATATATATATATATATATATATATATATATATATATATTGGCATAACGACTAACAGTTGGATGGGAGAAAAATCGGAAAACGGAGGAAAAAAAAAAAATATATATCTCAGTCAGGACCCCTGTCAGCTGCCCAGCACAGACACTGAGTACCCGCCCGGGGATCCCATCGGGTCCGGCAGCTTTTCGTGTGTTGGTTTTGCACAGTTCCGGAAACACGTCAGTGGGGGAGAGTGTGAGGGTCAGGTGGTTGGCCGGGGGTGGGGGTGGTGATGGCCCTCTCGTGGTTGTCCCTGTCAAAATGGGCGTAAAAGTAGTTTAGGTCGTCTGGGAGGGAGGGGTCAGTGGTCGGGGGGGGGGGGGGTGGCGTGTTTGGGTTTGTAGTCTGTAATGGCCTGCAAGCCCTGCCACATGCGCCGGGGGTCAGAGCCATTTAGATGCCCCTCGACCTTGTGTTTGTCCCTAAAGATTAGCGACAAATGCAATTGGCACAAGTGTAAATCATGGATTAGTCACTCAGTTTTAATGTCCGACTTAGCTCACCTCGTTTGTCTGCTGGCTGTGGATCCTATGGTCACAAGTTCAAAGCACTCTTGGTTAATTTTTTATTTCTTTTTACGTTTAATTAATTTATCCACTCTGGTTGGATGGTGTGTATGTATGTATGTATGTATTGTGCTGTATAATGACAATACATTTGAATCGAATCTCATTTTGAAATCGCTACCTGTTGAGTGGATCACCATGGTGCAATGCAATTGTAGGAGCCAAATCATATGATGATAAATAGTAACTTTATTGCCCCCTTAGAAGTGTAGTTTATTATGGTATTCGTGCTTTGTGTTTATTAATATTTGTCAATGAATTCCAAGATGGAGACTTACCTGGTCAACTCCCCAACTCACCTCCGAAGCTGTCTGCCACTGTCGTGTCCATAGGCAGCGTAGCGATTTCAAAATGAGATTCGATTAAAATTCGATTCGATTCGATTGTGTCATTATACAGCACAATACATACATTACATACACACCATCCAACCAGAGTGGATAAATTAATTAAACGTTAAAAAAAAAAAAAAAAAAATTGAACCATTTGAACTTGTGACCATAGGATCCACAGCCAGCAGACAAACGAGGTGAGCTAAGTCAAAGGTTAAAACTGAATGACCAATCCATGATTTACACGTGTGCCAATTGCAATCTAATCTTCAGTATTGGCATTAATAAATCAGATGTCATGCTAATATGTCATGTTCTACAGTAGGACTTACTACTGTGATACCCATTTCAAAGTGCGTGTGTACGAGGCTCGCTCTCGACGCATTATTTCTACGCTCATACCGGGGGGGGGGGGGGCAAAACTAGCGTACGTCAGCGGCCAATCAGAGCGCAAAACGCGAACGCGGAAGCAAACATGCGTTAGGATAAGAATAGACGCGACCAGGAAGGGAATTGGCATAACGACTAATTTGGGATTGGGTGAAAAATACAGAAAGCCCAAAAATAAATAGAATAAAAAAATAAAAATAATGATGGCATTCCAAGGATTGATTGATTGATTGAAAATTGTATTAACAGATTGCAGAATGGGTACAATACAGTACAGCTCAATACACACAATTGTTAAGGGGATGCAGACCAGAGAAAGACTTTCGTCTTGTTTACATCAGGGTCCCCCATTTTCAATTCATCATAACATATATGACATACATGACATATAGATAGACAGTACTGCTACATCTATACATTTATGACATACCAGATTTACAAATACAGTACTGTTTGTGATACAAAAAGAGTTTAAAAAAGAGAGTATATACATTTGACGAAGAAACTGTACATTGGAGGAGGTGGGGTGGGGGGGTAACTGTACATAGGAGGGGTAATTGGGTAGGTGGGGTGGGGTGGGGGGACTGTACATAGGAGGTGGTTGGGTGGGTGGGGTGGGTGGGGGGTGGGTAGGCGGGGTGGGGGGTGGGGGGGGTAACTGTACATTGGATTATCGACGAAAACTTACTTGGTTCCAAGAAGAGGGTCTTGTGTATTATTGGGTTAGGACATTTACTGTACATTGGAGGGGGTTGGGTTAGGACATTTACAATGGCCAGTTTCGAATTGCAGTCTCCCGTAGGTGCTCTTTGAGAGTGGTTTTAGAAGTGGGTAGTGATTCACATTCCTTTACAGCTGTGGGTAGGGCGTTCCACATTGATGTGGCATAATTGCGAAACATGTTTAGTCCCTTGTTTGAGCCGAATCTGGGTTTAACATGATTTGTGGAGCTCCCTCTGGTGTAGACCAGGCCCATTGCAAGTTGCTGTACTCTGTCGTCTACTCTAAGCCATCCTAGGTTGTCAAAGTGGGCAGGGGTGAGGTGGGTTCTAGGAGTAATGTCAAGCAGTAGTCTGACCAGTTTGTTTTGTGATGTTTGTCATTTTGTTTTTAGCGCCTTTGAGGTGCTTTGGTACCATGAGGTGCAAGCATAGTCGTAGTACCCTTGAATGAGTGCTCCTGCCAGAGTCTTCAGGGTATTCTTGTTTACCAGAGAGGAGATCCGGTACAAGAATCTAGTTCGTTGGTTGACTTTCTTTTATTACATTGGATGCCATTTTGTCACAGGAAAGATTAGCCTCTAGGATGGAACCTAGGTATGTAATTTCATCTTTCCTTGTGACAATATTGTCACCCACTGTAACTGAGAAGCCGTCGGCCTTGCTGAGTTTGTTATTTGAACCGAAGAGAATGGACTCTGTTTTACCCAGGTGTAATGATAGTTTGTTATCAGCGAGCCAGGTGCAGATTTTGTCTAGTTCCGAGCTGAGGGTTTTTTCAACCTGTAACTTGTTCTTGTCAGAGACCAGCAGGGCTGAGTCGTCCGCGAACAGGAACAAGTTGCAGTCACAAGCTGACGACATGTCATTTGCATAAATTAGGAACAGTAGCGGTCCTAGTATGCTTCCTTGTGGAACACCACAGCTCACTGGGAGGGGGGGCGGGGGGGATAGGGTACCGTTTACCTCCACCATCTGTTCTCTCCCCTCCAGGTAGGATTGCATCCAGCTCACTGATAGACTATCAAAACCAATTGCTTTTAGCTTGTCAATCAGAATAGAGTGATTGACAGTGTCGAAGGTCTTTTGTAGGTCCAGCATGACCATGCCGCAGTATTTGCCCACGTCCACCTCTTGTTTGATGTGGTCGTTCAAATAGAGAAGGCATGTGTCAGTGGAGTGGGATGTTCTGAAGCCAGATTGGAATTCGAAGATTAGATTTTTTTCCGCAAGGTACTTTTCGACCTGTTCGTATAAAATTTTTTCCATGACTTTCGAGATGGAGATAAGAATAGAAACAGGGCGGTAGTTGCCTGGGTCTAATTTTCTGCCCTTTTGTGCAGGGGGGTTACTCTCGCAATTTTGAAGTCTTTGGGTACGTATCCCTGTTTTATGGAGAGGTTTATTATGTGTGTGATGACTGGGGTGATGGCGGCTGCTGAGTCTCAGAGGAATTTGGAGGGGATATTGTCATGGCCAGTGGCCTTGTTAGGTTGGAGGGCGCTCAGTCTTTTGAGTACCTCAGCTGTTGTTACCATTTCTAGTTTGAAATCGTCTTTGTGGACCCCTAGGTTATTGTAGTAGGCTATGATGTGTTCTACCCCAAAATGCCCTGAGTGGGTGGGTAGTTTATTTACCAGTGTTGTGGCTATGTTTGTGAAGAAAATGTTTAAGTAATTGGCCACATCCAGCTTGTCTGTGATGAGCGTGTTGTCCGGAATTGGCCATATAGCGAACATTAATAAATAATTAACCTACAAACATGAAATGGTTCTGACAGCACAATATTGATGTAACTATGAGAATCGCTGGGATCTGGTCTCTCTTTCGGCCAGTACGTGAAATATCCGAGCCCTTGCTCAGTGGTTGTCACGATACACTCAGGCGCTCCGTGGGAGAGGCGTGATTTTTTCCCGTAGCCTCTGTTTGCGAAGACGCTCTCTGATTGGCTAGGCCGCGTACAGCGAAGAAGAAAAGACCCTCTCTGACTGGTTTAGCTCCGAAGGGTCTTTTCCGCCTTGTACATATATTCTCTGCTTCGAAGTGGTTATGCTTAGGCATTCTTTTGAAGTGGTTATGCTTAGGCATTCTTTTGAAGTGGTTATGCTTAGGCATTCTTTTGAAGTGGTTATGCTTAGGCATTCTTTTGAAGTGGTTATGCTTAGGCATTCTTTCGAAGTGGTTATGCTTAGGCATTCTTTTGAAGTGGTTATGCTTAGGCATTCTTTCGAAGTGGTTATGCTTAGGCATTCTTTTGAAGTGGTTATGCTTAGGCATTCTTTCGAAGTGGTTATGCTTAGGCATTCTTTTGAAGTGGTTATGCTTAGGCATTCTTTCGAAGTGGTTATGCTTAGAGTTAGGGTTAGCCAATCGGAGAGCGTCTTTTTCTTCTTCGCTGCAATCAAAGAGCGTCTTCGCTCACAGAGGCTACGGGAAAAAAGCAAGCATGGGGGAGAGAGCAGCTTGTGGAGAAGCAGTGGCTCTGAGCAGCAACCTGTGTCGTATCGCCATCTTGTGTTCAAAAGGTGGAACTTCATACTGTATCTATTCAATGCACGATAATGGAAATTAATTCAAATAAAATGCTTGTCATTGACAGATTTGAAAAATATTCTTGAATTCAGGTCCTTGGCCTGGGCGATGTTTCATCCAAATCAGACCAGAACCTTAGAAGTTATGGCGAATGCAGACAGACAGACAGAATGACCACAGGAGTGATTGCCATACCCTCCAGGTATCACCGTAATCCAAAACTGCCAAGAAACTGGCTTCAATGATCCTCTTCCAGGTTTTCATAGGGAACTCTCTAACCCCTGTCCTCGTCTCCCTGTCTGTCTGTGAGTGGATGTCTCATGGTGATGATCAAGGTGGTGGATGTCTCGTGGTGATGGCCAAGGTGGTGGATGTCTCATGGTGATGATCAAGGTGGTGGATGTCTCATGGTGATGATCAAGGTGGTGGATGTCTCATGGTGATGGCCAAGGTGGTGGATGTCTCATGGTGATGATCAAGGTGGTGGATGTCTCATGGTGATGGCCAAGGTGGTGGATGTCTCATGGTGATGGCCAAGGTGGTGGATGTCTCATGGTGATGATCAAGGTGGTGGATGTCTCATGGTGATGATCAAGGTGGTGGATGTCTCGTGGTGATGATCAAGGTGGTGGATGTCTCATGGTGATGACCAAGGTGGTGGATGTCTCATGGTGATGGCCAAGGGGGTGGATGTCTCGTGGTGATGATCAAGGTGGTGGATGTCTCGTGGTGATGATCAAGGTGGTGGATGTCTCATGGTGATGATCAAGGTGGTGGATGTGTCATGGTGATGACCAAGGTGGTGGATGTCTCATGGTGATGATCAAGGTGGTGGATGTCTCATGGTGATGACCAAGGTGGTGGATGTCTCGTGGTGATGACCAAGGCGGTGTGATCTTCTCTACGTCGCCCCCCTACTTCAAATGGATCAGAGCGGAATACATACATTCATCCAAATGGTATATGACTGATATTTTGAGCTCTGAGCCTTGACATTTAGCCTTTATCTTATTTTCATACTAGTGCTCATTCCTCTATGCTTTTTCTTTTGTTGCTGTTGTCCTTAGCTTGTACCCCAGTTGCTATTGCATGTACATGTGTTTTATTACAGGTATATGTACATACACTATTCACCTGTTATATTCTCCACCCATCGGTCATCCATAGCAACACTATATGATCACCGACATCCAAGTTGGGGGATCCCCCTTTGAACGGCCATTCTAAAGTTTCTCTCCTCCACATCGTCTGTAGTGCTTTTTCCCTATTGCTAGGTTTTTAGTGAGTTTTTCCCTTACCTTCACTGGGGAATGTCTGGGAGTGTTGCATAAACGAACGTTTTTTCATTTGTCATCTTTGTTTTCATTTGTACAGCACGGTAGTGAGACCAGCTATGCTGTATGGTCTAGAAACAGTGGCGCTGACCAACAAGCAGGTGGCGGAGCTGGAGGTGGCAGAGATGAAGATGTTAAGGTTCTCTCTGGGAGTAACAAGGTTGGACAAAATCGAAAATGTCTACATCAGAGGAACGGCCCATGTTGAGCAGTTCGGGCAGAAAGTGAGAGAAGCAAGGCTGAGATGGTTTGGACATGTGCGGAGGAGGGAGGTGGGGTACATCGGGAGGAGGATGCTGGAGATGGAGCTGCCAGGAGAGAGGAGGGGAAGGCCCAAGAGGAGGTTTATGGACACAGTGAAGGAGGACATGCAGGCAGTGGGAGTGACGGAGGACGACGCAGATGACAGAAACAGATGGAAACGGGTGATCCGCTGTGGCGACCCCTGACGGGAAAAGCCAAAAGAAAAAGAAGAAGACGTTTTCATTTGTCACTCCAAGCTTGTGTATTTGATTGTAAGTCTGACCAGACCTCGGTCTCACTTTCTGGTCAGACGCTTGTGTATACTTGTCTCTGATTGTAAACTGAGGACTCTTCTGTGATCACAGAAATAAACGATTTTCTTTTGAAATTGTTTGACTCGATCTGAATTTCTACAGTTCACCGTCTTGGCTCATTTTAAATATTCCACAACACTCTCAATGTTCCATTCACAGTGATCTAGAAAACAGCTGGAACTTTATTAATAATAATAATACATCCGACTTATATATCACTTTTCTGGGTACCCAAAGACGCTTAAAACTAATTTGTTTAATTTGCATTCAGTACCAGTTTAACATTAATACATGTCTTACTCAGCACTAAAGTGGCAGGTTCTCAACAGCTAATTCTAGAGTCTGTAAACAATACAGTACAGCATCATCAGCATGAAAATGAGATGAGACAATATGCTTTTGTTTATTTAGGATCCCCATTAGCTTTTGCACTTGACAAAAGCTACTCTTCCTGGGGTCCGACACTTAAAACAATACAACAATATTCAAGACATTACATCATTATCAACATCATTAACAATCGCATCCTCAGTTAAGGATGACAGTGTACAAGATAATTATCTGTATAAAGTATAAAAATAAAATAGTGCTACCTGAGCAGCACTCACTGCCATCAACATAAATACAATTAACAAAGTCAATTGGTTTTCACCGCTATGCCATAAGGGTTCAGTGCATGCTCGTTAGTAGATAATATTTAAATTTCTTCTTGAAAGTAGTTTTGGATTCTATTTCAGCGAAGTAGCTTGACAATGAGTTTCATTCCATGATAGCTCTGTAAGTCACAGAAGATTTGAGTAGATTTGTCCTGGGTTTAGGTGCCAGTAGATGGCCTGACGTAGCTTGTCTGGTCATATGGTCATGTTCTTCTCTTACGTGAACAATAATATCATAAAAATACTGTGTTTTTTTGACAACTTGAACATTTCTGAGAAAAGTAATAAGACGAGATTGCAGATGTTTCTCAACCAGAAGCAATGATACATTTCTGTGCATAACTCCAATATTAGTGTGCTTTGAACAGTGGAGAGCTAGTCTGGCAGCCTTGTTTTGAGCTATTTGTAATTGCTATGTGTGTTTTTGCTGCTGATGACCATATGACCGGACAGTACTCAAGACAAAACCAGAGCCTGGATGACTTCTTTCAAAGTGGTTGGTGTTAAATACTTTGTACATTTTCTTGTCACAGCTATGCTCCTAATGCTCCTAATAGCTGTGCTATGCTTTCTAATATCAATAATAGAAATACTAAACAGGACAGGACCCAACATTGATCCCTCTGGAACACATTTAGTTACCGGTAAGAACTCGGATAGGGTTAAATTGATCCCTGTTGAATCAAAATCAATCCTACGTAATCTCTCAAAAAGCAGTGAATTATATCAATGCAATCCAGATTGATGAAAAGAACAGCACAATGTTTTCTGTTGCCCATAGCAGACACACTATTTAAGAGCTAATAACATAACTTAACTCTGGAACTAACTGTTGAGAGCTCAATACAGAATACACTGGGTTGATTATTCATTACCAATGATTACAGGATTTGTGTTACAGAATAGTTTGGAAATTGGTCTGTAATTATTGAGATAACTTCTATCTTCACCCTATTTAACGGAATGAGTCATGACTTTCAAAAACTTACAAACTATGCCAGATTAAATATTATTAAAATAGGTGTTATTTACTCTGTAACCAATGGAGCAGATAGCTTTAGATAAAGGATCAAATGTCTCCTCTTATCAATGTCTTGCACTGCCTCAATAACACTAGGAGAGGAAGGCTGTAGTTTACAGAGAAATATCACTTAGTGGGCGACTTATTGCACACTATCATTAATAAGAAGGGACCCTGTTTTCATTCTGAAATACATGACCAGCAGCAGCAACATGTGTATTAAAGGCGAATCTCTTTCATCTCAGATATTAAACAGTCAACCTCATACCAGCAATAATGACCATCTCTGACTGGAATAGTTTCAACACTGGCTACCGACTGTAGATCTGAAATAAAGGATCAACCACAAGGGGGAGCCAGTTTACCTGACATATTCTGCTCTTGTGTAGGATAATGCTGTTATGCATCAAGTCATGGGCTTTTAACTAGGGATGTCCGATATTATCGGCCGATATCGGCATTAAAATGTGATATCGGGAAATATTGGTATTTTTTTTTACATTTCTATAACCTTTATTTACCAAGGCAAGCAAGTAAGAACAAATTCTGATTTTATTTATTGTCAAACGTATGCATAATGTTGTGTTAATTCCACAACAAGAGATATGTAATGTTAATTACCTGAAATTATTCCATTTTGGGGGGGGGGGGGGACCCTGCATATATCTGTATCGGTTGATATCGGTATCGGAAATTAAGAGTTGGACAATATCGGTATATCTGTAAAAAAAGCCAATATCGAGCATCCCTACTTTTAACCCAATACTTCTGTTATAAACTAGAAGACTAAGAATATAATAATTGGTGTGACCAATGTGAAAATAGTTACAAGCTGGGTTTATCACTCAAAAAGTTATTTTATAGGTAGTAGTAGTAGTTTTATTCAGTCATCACACACAATACAATCATTCCACAATATTTGATTTGGCAGTGACTGAAAAGGTACACACTGAAGCATAATGCTTATACATGCATGTCCTATATTCTTAACAGAATTAAGACTACAAAACAGTATTCTAAAAGAAAATAACAAAAAAAGAATTATTCACATTTGTAATCTTAAAAAATAGCTATACAAACCATCGTCTTAAAAACCAAAAGCGAATGACTCATTCGTATGTATATCAGCATTGTTCCACAAGTTAACCCCAACAATAGAAATACATCTCCTTTTAATCCCTTTCTTAGCTTTTTGAACAGTAAATTTACAAATGTCTCTCAAATCATATTTTCTTTCATGTATTGAAAAAAAAAATTGCACACTGTCCGGGAGTAACTTTGCTTTAGCTCTGTACATTATTTGCATAATTGTATAATGAACCAAATCATAAAATGTCATAACATGAGACTTTATAAACAGTGGATTTGTGTGGTCATAGTAACCAGCCTTATGAAGGCTCCGGATGGAGCGCTTTTGCAGTAAGACTATCGGATTTACAGTATTTTATGTCGACCCCCACACTTACATATCCCCCATAGTAAGATATGTAAGGTGAGCAGTAGATAATGTACAAGGCTTTATAGTTTAATATATCCTTACATTTATACAAGATTTCTACTGACTTAGATATTTCCCCTTGAATATAGTTAACATGTTGTTTCCATGTTAATTACCTTTCTGAATAAATATTTTGCCACAAACTGGACAGCTAAATGGTCTACAATGACTTATTGTGCATTTTCACATTCCCTTTATCTCTGAACCCCTGAACCTGTTCCAACAAATTAAACAACTAGAGTTTCTCTCCAGTATGACTTCCCATGTGTCTTCTCAGAACCCCATTATCACTGAACCATTCCACAAACTTCAGGACTTCTCTCCTGTATGACTTGTCGTGTGTTTGTTCAAATTTCCTTTCAGAGTGAACCCTTTTCCACAAACTGAACAACTAAATGGTTTCTCTCCTGTATGAGTTCTCATGTGTCTGTTCAAAGTTCCTTTGTCACTGAAGCCTTTTTCACAAACTGAACAACTAAAGGGGTTCTCTCCTGTATGAGTTATCATGTGGATCTTCAAATGTCCTTTGTCACTGAAGCCTTTTTCACAAACTGAACAACTAAATGGTTTCTCTCCTGTATGAGTTATCATGTGGATCTTCAAATGTCCTTTCTGACTGAACCCTTTCCCACAAACTGAACAACTAAATGGTTTCTCTCCTGTATGAGTTCTCATGTGGATATTCAAAGTTCCTTTGTCACTGAACCCTTTTGAACAAACTGAACAACTAAATTGTTTCTCTCCTGTATGAGTTGACATGTGTCTGTTCAAATTTCCTTTCAGATTGAACCCTTTTCCACAAACTGAACAACTAAATGGTTTCTGTCCTGTATGACTTATCATGTGTGTCTTCAAATTTCCTTTCAGAGTGAACCCTTTTCCACAAACTGAACAACTAAATGGTTTCTGTCCTGTATGAGACAAACTTAATGTTTTTTGCTTCTTGTTTGATATTAGCATCTTTAAACCTGACTGAGGTTCCCCACTCTCCTTCCAATCATCACTGTCATCAGTCTCAGGACAGTCTGAAGAGAGAGGCTGGCCATCTCTAGTTGGTTCTAAATCACCATCTGGATATAAGTTACTGGCTGGTTCTGATACTCCACAGTCCTCTCCATCAGGTTCTGTTTTCATCTGTCCAGTTGAGGTGCTGGGTAAAGAGTAAGCTTCTCTGTTTTTCTCCCCCTGGGTTTGAAGAGGCTGGAAGGACAGAGCGTTCTCTTGACCATCTTCACATTTCACTGGGTCTACTGTGATCTTGGAGAGATCAGCTTCTTCCAGCCCTTGATGTAGTTCCTCTTTGATCTGTAGGAGGTCTGGGTCCTGGGTTTGGCTGAGCAGTGAGGACAGAGTATTCTCTCCACCATGTTCATATTTCACAGGGTGTAAGGTCATCTTGGAGCCATCAGCCTCCTCTAGATCTTGAAATAGTTCCTCCTGTTCCTCTTTAATCTGTAGGGACTCTGGGTCCTGGGTTTTGTTAAACCATGAGGACTGAGGTTTCTCTTCATCATCTTCACTCTTCACAGGGACAGGGTTGAAAGTGAACTTGATGATATCAGCCTCCTCCAGACCTTGAAGCTGCTCTCCCTCCTGACTGATCCAGAGTTCCTCCTGTTCCTCTTTCATCTGTAGGCGCTCTGGCTCCTCCTGGCTCAGACTGGGGCTCCTCTCCTGCTGCTCAGGGGGAACCTCCTCTTCACAGACAGAGAGCTGTGGGGGGTCTGCAGGGAGGAATAATAATAATATGAATAACAAACATAAAGATGCAGTAGATAAGTTTTCATCATTAACACATGGCCCATTTGACATCGAGTATCTATCATTTAAGATGTGAAAAAAAAAATCCATCCATACATTCCCATTTTATACCGTGGTGAATATAAGTATGGTTTTAGAGCGGTTTAGGGTAATTCCTGGGAGGCTAGTAGGGCTGTCCCCGACTAAGGATTTGGATGGTCGACTATGATTGGCCAAAATTTGCCGTTAGTCGCCTATTGGTCAATTCTTTTTTAAAAGTATCATATTTTTAATATTAAAAAACAAATGTATATATATATATATATTTTATCATTCCATTTGGGCTGTGGGGGGTGCTTAATGTCTGAAGGAGTCGACTGAAGGCTTCTTGTCCTCTGCAAAAGCATGCAATTGGTCCACTGATGGATACATCTTTATATTTGTCTAGTCTAGTGTGTTCATTAGATGGGTGAAATCCTCTTTCAGCGCCTCTGTGCCTGTTTTCGTAGGCAGTTAGCCTCTGGTGTGCGTGCCATTAGCGTTAACCATGCTGCTAGGCCTCTTTTCTTTTGGAAAGAATGAAAAAATAATAATAAATAAATAAAAAGAAATTATAAATATATATATATATATTTTTTTGTATTCGACTAAGAGGTTGGCTAGTCGACTACGGCTCCTTTCGACCGATTAGTCGACTAATCTACTAATAGGGGTCAGCCCTAGAGGCTAGTAATAGGCTGCTGTGGCAATAAGAAAGTAGCGAGCCAGAGACGTGGTTCGAGTTGAGGTACTTTACTTCTCACTGCACATAGCATTTACAATAACAACCAACTTAACCCGGAACCGGAAGTGGTATTTCCCCTTTCCCCTAAACAGTAAAACCCCCGCCCTTAAAGGCACAAGCCCACCTTGGTGAATGTCTCTTAATAAAGGTCACCACACAGGCCCCCCCAGAATTCACCAATACAAAGACTGCAACTAATTAATAGCCAGTGAACAGTCCATCAGTGAACAGATCACATGAAATAGTCAACGTGGAGGGGGACGGATCAAGCGGCCGAACCGACTGTGCTTAACAAGAGGGGGATTAAGGGAGAGAAGTGGGACCAGCGGCCGGGCCATGGAAGGGGCCAAGGCCGGAAATAGAGGACGGGGAAGGGGTCTGAGCCGAAAGCGGGGGGCGCCCCCGCCGCGGGGGTAGGGCCGACTGAACTGGTACGTCCTTGTCCAAGTGAGCAGGCTTAAGACGGCCTATAGTGACCCGCTCTGGCCTGCCCCCCATGTCCACAACAAAGTTTTTAGTGCCTGCCTCCAGGACACGGAAAGGCTCGTCATAAGGGGGCTGCAGCGGGGTCCGATGGCTGTCGTGCCGGATGAACACATATTTGGACAATGGCAGGTCCCTGGGGACGTAGGACTGGGGAAGGCAGTGGCGGGATGTTGGAATGGGAATAAGGGCATCGGCAACACCCCGGGACACTGTTCGATGGGAGGCGACGGACCAGGAAGCTGTGGCTTCCGGAAAAAACTCCCCAGGGACCCGCAGCGGCTGGCCGTACACCAGCTCA
This sequence comes from Notolepis coatsorum, assembly GCF_963971535.1. Taxonomy (NCBI): domain Eukaryota; kingdom Metazoa; phylum Chordata; class Actinopteri; order Aulopiformes; family Paralepididae; genus Notolepis; species Notolepis coatsorum. The sequence goes on along the minus strand of NC_140176.1, from coordinate 1,757,065 downwards.
GCGGACGAGGCCTGGAGGTCCTCTTTGGGGGCAGAACGAAGACCAAGCAAGACCCACGGGAGGCGGTCAACCCAGTCGCCATCCATAAGGGCAGCCCGAAGAGCGGCCTTCATGTCCCTATGGAACCGCTCACAAAGTCCGTTGCCCTGCGGGTTGTACGGCGTAGTGCGGTGGATCTTCACCCCCAGGTGCTCCGCAACTGCAGTCCAGAGCTCCGAAGTGAACTGGGGGCCCCTGTCGCTTGTGATGTCCCCCGGTGTGCCAAAACGGGCCACCCAGCAGCCGATGAACGCCTGGGCCACCTCCGCTGCCGTAGTGGAGGACAGTGGAACAGCCTCCAGCCACCTGGTGGTCCTGTCCACCATGGTGAGGAGGTGAGTATATCCGTGGGAGGGGGGGCAGGGGGCCCACCAGGTCCACATTCACGTGGTCGAACCGCCTCTCTGGCACTATAAACGGTGCCAAAGGGGCTTTGGTATGGCGGTGCACCTTGGCACGATGGCACGCCACACATGAGCTAGCCCAGGTCCTAACATCCTTCTGGAGGCCAACTTGACCCCCCAGGGCTGTACGCTAAGCTTTTTCACTATGGGGCACACTTGCCCCTAAATGAGATTTAGGGGCAAAACATATTTTTTAGGGGCACATTTTTAAATAACAATTTTACCATTATTTATATCGATTGTTTTTGATTTAAAAAGAAAAAGAAAAAAAAGAATTTTATATAATTTTTTTTAATAAAATATATATATTATATAATCATACTTGTAGTTGTATTATCTGCGAGACATCGCCACCACGCAACAAGTCAAAATGCTCGCTATATGCAACCAGCTCCACTGTCTGTGTGTACTCGAGTAGCCTCCAGCTACGGCCAGGATTCTCCGGAGCTGCAGCTGGACCCTATACTGTAGCCTCCAGCTACGGCCAGGTTTATCCGGCGCTGCAGCTGGACCCTATTGACTATATTCAGCGTGCCCTCAGCTCGAATACGCATCGACTCATAAGACATTGATATCAGGAGCTATCTGTAGCTACTGCTATATAAGACAACTCCTCAGTGAACTATTTAGTTTAATGGGACGTTTAGTTTTGAACAGTGAGCTAACGCGAGCTATCATGCACTACTAGATATCAGGAGCTATCAGTAGCTAGCCTGCTGGCAGGCTCACAGAGGTCCCAGTGTCCCACTAGAGACTAGTGTTTACAAAAGCCACGGGTGCGGGAGGGCTGGAGGAGGAGGAGCAGCAGACGCTGCAGCTCTCTCCGTGTGTCTGAGTTCAGTTCAGTTCGGCTCACTATAGGAGGTCGAACGCGTCGAAAATATGAAGCAATACTAACTTTACTTTTCTTCATAGCTAAATCAGACAGTCAGCCAGTCTATCAGAGTGAGTGCTCAGTCGATTGTTCCCGCTGATCATACCTGCTGAGTGCTCACTGCTCAGCTCGCATGAGTGACGTCATCGCGTCATCACACGCCTTGGATAATTTAGGAGTGAAATGCGAATGCAAGGCTTGAAAGCACTACTCGCAAGCCCTCCCCCAGATAATATTTACCAATCGCAACGGCCAATTAAAGGGGCAATTCGCGACCATCTCGTCACAGTGTACAGCCCTGCCCCACCAGCTTAGTCGAGGCCTTCACACCTGGGTGGGAAAGGCTGTGGATCATGTTAAAAACCCGGCGCCGCCAGGCCGTAGGCACCATAGGGCGCGGTTGGCCAGTGGAGATGTCGCAGAGGAGAGTGGCGTTAGCTGTGTCGAACACCACATCCTCCAGCTGCAGTGCAGTAGGGCCCGTCCGATAGGCCTGAATGTCTGAGTCTGTGGCTTGGTCTGCTGCCATGGTGGCATAATCGAGTCCCAAGTGGACGGACCCGATGACCGCCAGAGAGAGGCAGTCGGAAGTGGCAAGTTGTCCTTGCCCGCCACGTGCTCAATGTCCGTGATTAACTCGGAGATCGCAGAGAGCTGCCGCTGCTGACGTCCCGACCACGGCTCCAAGGTCTTGGCCATGGAGAACGTTAGCGGCTTGTGGTCCACAAAGGCAGTGAACTGGCGGCCTTCCAACAGGCATCTAAAGTGCCTAGTGGCGAGGAACAGACCCAGCAGTTCCCTGTTGAAAGTACTGTACTTACGCTCGTTGTCGCGGAGCTGTTTGCTAAAAAAGGCCAGTGGCTGCCAGGAACCGCCCACCCACTGCTCGCACACCGCTCCCACTGCATAGTCAGAGGCGTCTGTCGTGAGGGCGACCGGGGCAGTGGGAGAGGGGTGCGCCAGCAGAGCAGCGTTGTCTAGCGCGGTCTTGGCAGCCCCAAAAGCGCTGTCCATCCCCGAGGACCAATCTAACTCGTCCTTGGGCACTTTGCCCCGCAGGGCCTCGTACAAGGGCCGCTTGAGGTGGGCAGCATGGGGAAGGAACCGGTTGTAAAAGTTCACCATGCCCAGGAACTCCTGTAGAGACCGTACGGTGCGGGGACGAGGAAAACTGGCAATGGCCTCCACCCTGGCGGGGAGTGGGGTGGCTCCCTGTGGAGTGACATGGTGTCCGAGGAAGGTGATGGAGGACTGCCCAAACTGGCACTTGGTCGGGTTGACGATGAGGCCGTGTTTACTGAGCTGCTCAAACAGCTGCTGGAGGTGTGTCATGTGCTCCTCTATGGACGTACTGGCTACAAGAATGTCATCCAAGTACACAAACAAAAACGGCATGTCCTGGAGCACAGAGTCCATCAGGCGCTGAAACGTCTGCGCCGCCCCCATGAGCCCGAAAGGCATTCTTAGGCATTCAAAAAGTCCAAAGGGTGTAATGACAGCTGTTTTTGGCACATCCCGTGGATGGACTGGCACCTGGTGGTACACGCGCACCAGGTCCACCTTGGAGAAGATGATGGCCCCCGCTAGGTGGGTAGAGAAGTCCTGTATGTGCGGGACAGGGTACCGGACGCGTGATTGATTGATTGATTAAATACTTTATTTTGACACAAATCGTAGGACAAAAACATTTTAAAAGACAAGACAATAACAGTGTCAACAACGCTGGTCAAAAATGGATAAAACACAATAAAGCCAAGGCTTGTTTCCATTGTGGTCCATACATGGAACATAAAAAGGCACAGAAACACAAATGGACATGTACACTAGACAGGATACATCCTAAAAATGTGTATAAAAACACCTAACCTGACAACTCATACAGTTAACTAATGTTAAAAGAAAATCCGCAAACCCTTAAAAGCAACTCATGATAAAAGAAATAAAAGCCAAGTTATGATAAAAGAGATAAAAAACATTTTAAGACCAATTTGAGTTGCTGCTGAGCCATGTTTTAGGGCGGATTTAAATCCGAGAGGGGAGTTCAGGAGTTTTATGAATGTTGGCAGGGCATTCCACATTACCGTAGCAGAGTAAAAAAATTCATCTTTCCCCATGCATGTCCTGACTCTCGGCGGGACCAGGTCCGTGGGGCTTCCTCTTGTGGCGTGTTTGTGGACATCTCCTACTTTATTAAAATAATTTACTAGGTACTTGGGGACCGTTTCTTTCAGTACTTTAAAAACCAGTAGCATTTTAAGCTGGTGTACCCTTTCTTCAACCCTAAGCCATCCCAGACTGCTAAAGTGGGCTGGCGTTAGGTGAGTCCTAAAGTGAAGGTTGTGCAGGAGTCTCACTAGTTTGTTTTGGGATGTCTGGAGCTTTTTTTGTATTTTATTTTTTTTATAATTTTTTAAACAAACATGACAACACACGATAAGATATACAAGCATTAATTCACAGTGTATATCCAATGAAATTACCATTTAGTCAAATGTCTTCCAGGATATACCCCTAATACCTGTTATCTAAAAACCTACACACATATGCTCCAGCTCGAACCCGCCCCTCCCGGACCCCCCTTTGGATAATCAACCATTATAACTTGTTCCTAACCAGACATTACCATTATATGCTAGCTTTTATTCTCTCCACCACTTCTAACCACAATGTCATTTTGGATTCATTGAGACCCAAAATTCTTGCTGTAGATATTTCTTGATAAATCACATCGAGATATGTAAGAGTCCAGACCTTCCGGCACATTTTTTCCGGTTGAAACCATTGTGATGCTATCAGCTTTTTAGCCACTGTTATACCGGATAAAACCAATCTCGTTAGCTGTGGAGGTACTGCATGCTCAAAGACATCATTCAGCAGTAATACAGAGGGGTGTACAGGTATATCCAGAATTAAGAGATTTGCTAATTGCTGTGTCACTTCTTTCCAAAATATCTTGACTGGTGGGCAGTCCCAGTACATGTGCATAAATGTCCCTTCGTCCCCATTTGTACATAGGGAGCATTTGGAGTCTTGTTTAAGACCCATTTTGTTCAGTCTTATAGGAGTTAAGTATGTCCTGTGAATATAGTTAAGATTGATTTGTTGATGGTCCGGGTTCCTTGATGCAAGTCGTACATTTGCCCAGGTCTCTTGCCAGTCAAAGTCTGTTTCCAGGTCTGGTATATCCCTCCTCCAGACTGAGTCTAGATGGAGGGTTTCATACGAGGCCGTTAGTAATTGATGATAAAGATCTGATACAAAACCTCTCGATGTCTCTCTTTCGTAGAAAAATTTGTGGTATCTGTGGTGTACAATTGGTATCCTTAATGGAACACCGTGAGCCTTCAAACATGCCAATAACTGTGCGTAAAAATAATATGTGGACTTGGTGAGATTAAATTTTTTGCGTATTTCATTGAAACTACAAAAACCCTGTTTGTTGAAAACGTCTCCTAATGAGTGTATGCCTTGCTTTTCCCATCTAGGGAATCTTATAGGTTGTTTTCCAATCAAGAGTGCATTGTTATTGAATAAGGGAGTATGATTATGCCATTTATGTGGGGTAGAATATTTTTTTTTTCACGCCATATCCGGATCGCATGAGTGATTATGGGTCCAAATTTCCGTTCGCATTGCTTAATTGATAATTTGGTGTATACTATGCCCTTCAGCCTATGTGGAGCTACTATATTTTCTTCTAAATTTCTCCAGGATACTAATGCTTGGGGATCAAACCATGTTATTAGTAGTCTTAAAGTGTACGCCTTAAAGTAGTGGTAGAAATCTGGAAATGCCATACCTCCGTCTGCTTTGTTTCTCTGTGCGGTGGATCTTTTTATACGTGGTGGTTTGTTATTCCAAATAAATTTGTATGTGGAGGAGTGTAATTCTTTCCAGTAACCCTTTGGAGGGGGTAACGGTAGCATTGAGCTGAAGAAGTTGGAGGTCTGGAGCTTTGTCTTCATTTGTTTTGATATGTTGCTGTACCATGAAGTGCAGGCATAGTCAAAGTGACATTGGATAAGGGCTCCAGCTAGGGTCCTCAGAGCGTTTCTATTTATGAACGAGGAAATTCTAAATAAAAAATTGGTTTTTTGATTGACCTTAGTAATAACTTTTTGTGCCATTTTTTCATTAGAAAGTTTGTTATTTAAAATAAAGCCTAGGTAGGTGACCTCCTCTTTATCCTCAATAATGTTTTCACCTACTCTAATTTTAAAACCCTGGGATTTATTTAGGTTGGCGTTTGACCCAAAGAGTATGGCCTCTGTTTTTCCCAGATGTAGAGACAATTTATTGTCACTGAGCCAAGAGCAGATCTTTTTCATTTCACTGCTCAGGACACTTTCCACTTTAGACGTATCCCTGTCAGAGACCAGGAGTGCCGAGTCGTCAGCAAACAGGAACAGGTTGCAATCGCATGCCGATTTCATGTCATTAATATTAAAAACAGTTGAGGCCCCAAAATGCTTCCTTGGGGGACCCCACATGTCACTGGAAGGGACGAGGACAAGATGCCATTGATGTCTACCACCTGTTCTCTTCCCTCCAGGTAGGACTTGACCCATTTGGCTGACTTGCTATCAAAGCCTATCGCTCTAAATTTTTCTAGTAGGATGGAGTGGTTGACCGTGTCAAACGCCTTTTGCAGGTCCAACATTACCATCCCGCAGTAGTTCCCCTTGTCCATCTCCCGTTTTATATAATCGGTCAGGTACAGTAAACAGGTGTCAGTGGAGTGTGATTTTCTGAAACCTGATTGGAACTGGTACAGTAGTCTATGTTCAGTCAGGTAGTTGTCTATCTGCTCATATACCAGCCTCTCAATTACCTTTGATATGGAACAAAGGATAGAAACGGGGCGGTAGTTACCTGGATCTAGTTTGTTTCCTTTTTTAAATAGAGGGGTTACCCTAGCAAGCTTGAGTTCTTGCGGGATGTGACCCTGGTTGATGGAGAGGTTGGTGATATGGGCTACAATGGGAGCTATGATGGAAGCAGAGTCTCTGAGAAATCTGGTGGGAATATTGTCATGGCCTGTGGCTTTTGTTGGCTGCAGCATACTGAGCTTTTTCATAACCTCTTCAGTAGTTACTTCAGTCAATTTAAAATCATTTTCACGTACACCGAGTTCCTTATAAAAGGCCTGGATGTGCTGTATGCCATATCGGCCAGAGTGGATCGGCAGTTTGTTCACCAAAGTGGTAGCAACAGTTGTGAAGAAGGTGTTTAAACAATTTGCCACGCTCAATTTGTCAGAGATGATCGTGTTATCTATTTTCAGGTTGAGATTTGTGGTTTTAGTCTCGAGTCTATTATTGTGACCCAGTGTTTTTAAAGACTTCCACAGTTTGAGGATTATTTTTATTTTCCTCAATTTTTTCGTTAAAATAGTTCAGTTTTGCTTTTTTGATAATATTGGTTACTCCATTTCTTAGTGTTTTACAGGTCTCAAAGAGCTGTTCATTTTTAGTTTTTCTGTATTTAGAGAAGCTCTCATTTCTCACTCTGAGAATACTTTCCCTAAGGGGATTGCATTTCCGTGTTCGGTTTGCGCGTCCTGATTGGCCACTGACGTACGCTAGTTTTGCCCCCGGTAAGTTATCTACGACAGTTACGCCCAGCTCGCGCCTGCATTATCCAATTCATCTTTGAAATGAATCATTCCAGCAAAGCAGGCTTCTATTATTCGAATTACTGTTTTAATGGGTATCACAGTAGTAAGTCCTACTGTAGAACATGACATATTAGCATGACATCTGATTTATTAATGCCAATACTAAAGATTAGGGACAAACGCAATTGGCACAAGTGTAAATCATTAGTCACTCAGTTTTAACATCCGACTTAGCTCACCTCATTTGTCTGCTGGCTGTGGATCCTATGGTCACAAGTTCAAATCACTCTTGGTTCAATTTTTACGTTTAATTAATTTATCCACTCTGGTTGGATGGTGTGTATGTATCATATTGTGCTGTATAATGACAATACATTTGAATCAAATCTCATTTTGAAATCGCTACCTGTTGAGTGGATCACCATGGTGCAATGCAATCACCTCCAAAGCTGTCTGCCACTGTCGTGTCCATAGGCAGCGTAGCGATTTCAAAATGAGATTTGATTAAAATGTATTGTCATTATACAGCACAATACATACATATACACACCATCCAACCAGAGTGGATAAATTAATTAAACAGAGACGAGAAATCTCATCGCTGGCACTCAAAGTGTTAAGGCAGAGGGACTGGACAACAGGGTGACATTCACAGGTGTGCAGACTTGAGCATGTGAGGTAAAACATGCACTGGAGAAGGAGATTGCCCACAGGAAGCAGAGATTGAGGGTGTGACAAAAATAATCGTTAGATTAGTCGACTAATAATAAATTAGTATAGCAACAGTAACAGTGTATTGCACTAACAAAGCTACCTAGCATGTCCTATATGCTCTGTAAATAACTATGTACAGATACCGAGATGTCACACCATGTTACCTGTTTATTGCACAATGGTGTTTTTATTGGATTCTATTATATGTTGTACCACTGTATTGCACATCGTTGCGGGCAAGACCACCCGCATTTCATTGTATACTTGTATGCCGTGACAAATAAAACTCTTGACTTGACTAATCGAATGACAAAAATAATAGTTAGATTAGTCGACTAATCGAAAAAAGAATCGACAGATTAGTCGACTACCAAAATAATCGTTAGTTGCAGCCCTACTATGGGGAGTGAGTTTAGTTGCAGGAACCCTTAACGTCCACAGCCACTTCACACTGTCCATCGTGACTGTGGATAGACACGCGGTACCTCCGTTACATGTGTGTGTCAGAAAGGGAGATCATAGACATGAGAAGGCTGTATTTTGTGCATATGTGTACAAGTTGCAAGGGGGGTGGGGTAGTGTGTGTAGAGAGATATTAGAGCCATATGGAATCCGTGTTCACGGAATCGCGGAATTGAGCAATAAAAATGGAATCAACTGTAAAAAAAATTAAAATATATATTTTTTTATGTTGTGGGACTTGTACAGCACTTTGTTCAACTTTGTCAGTGCTGTAAAGTTTAAACCTTTTTAAATCTTAGACAAACAAAACACTTTGCTTTCATGAAATATTGTAAGCCGTCATTTTGAGGCTTTATAAAAGCAGCACAATGAACACAAATCTGTCAGTGCCGAGTCCGACCTCATCTTAAATAACAAACAGCATTGCTTGTTGTAGTTAACAAAGAGAGGCAGAGTTGATTTTGCAAAAAAAAAGAATTGTGAACGCTTCATTTAGTGCAGAAAACGGATCGGAAAAGCGGCAAAGTAAACACAATCAAGGGTAATTTTCTTCAGTGCATCACAATGCCAAAGAGCTGCTGTGTTACGTTTTGTACTAATAACTAAATCAAAATCGCAAGTTTTATATAATTTACCAGCTGAGGCATCACAGAGGAAAAGTGGCTGGTGGCTATCAAGAGGGCACACGTAGATGCAGACGGGAGAGTCCATCAAAGCAGACACTGGTCCCCCAAGTCAAATCATACGTGTATCTGCTCTACCCATTTCATAACAGGTGAGAATAAGGAACAAATATTATAACGTAAATGTATTATTGGCTGTGAGGCTGTAAACAGCAGATACAAGTTAGCTGCTAGCTGTGGTATCTAGGGCTGTCTTAAATACTTCGAAGCTTCGTTCGATGGCACAAGCTTCGAACATTAAAAAAAAAATCAAAGTAAAAAAAAAAAAAAAAAAAAAAAAATTTTACTTCGTTGTGTGTGTGTGTGTGTGTGTGTGTGTGTGTGTGCATGGGGCCATTGGGTGGGGCCGGGGGACAAATACGCTGGAGGAAAGTAACCCAGCTCAGCACTGCCCAAATTATATCATCACTATTGCCTGTTTGAAGGATATCATCCTCAAACACATATACACCACCTACACGCCTATTCTCAGTCCTTGCCCCACAATGGTGGAATGAACTACCCACCCCAGTTAGGACAGCCGAATCCCGTCCAATCTTTCGCTGTCGACTAAAGACGCACTTCTTCAACCATTATCTGAAATAAAATTTAAAAAATTAAATTAAAAAAATCTAACCCTAACTAACCTTACTGTCGTGCACTTGTCCTAATAAACTAACCTACACTGTAACACGCAACACTTTGATGAATATTGTTACTCAGCTGATAGAGTTGTATCCTTCCTGATGACCTGTCGTACAGAACTTGTAAGTCGCTTTGGATAAAAGCGTCAGCTAAATGACTAAATGTAAATGTGAATGTAAATGCCTTGTAGAATTCCACACATAAGAAAGAAAGATACTGGGATGAATAAACAAAATAGGAAATAAAATGTAGAAATGCATGCAATACATAAATAAATATGAATCTCCATATATGAAATAGAACATTTAGATAAGGTGCTACTGAGATGTTTTGGTGAGTTCTTTGTTTTTTTGTGGAAGTAGCCCTTCTTAAAAATGCATGAACATTCACTGATAATTGGTCTGTAGTGGAGTCTACAAGGTCTACATTGCCGGACCTTGTAGACTGACATAATTCTGTGCATAGTTTAGTCTACACAGGCCATATTTCAAATAATCAAAATCTTACTTCATTCATCTTAAACATTCTTGATTTGGGGGATTGGTAGTTCCCATGAAATCTGAAGTTGTTCAAACGACAACAGCGATCCACCTTGAATTAAATCACACAGCCGTGTTGGCTGCGTCACAGTCACGAAAGGGGCTACTTAATTCATTAATCCAATCCACTTTATTTATAGAGCACATTTAAAAACAACAAAGTTTACCAAAGTGCTGTACAAGTCCCACAACATAAGATATATAAAAATAAAAATAAAAATAAAAATAATAAAAAAAAGAATCAATTAATTAATTTTTTAATTAACACTTTGGCTGCCGGAGGTTAAATTCATGATATACCATCTGTTGCCAACTCTATTTGTCTATGGATAAGTTCCCCTTCTTTGCAGAGCTATAACCTTTTAAATCCTACTGCTAAATTGCCATTATTAGGGCCCATTCAAAGTCCTATATGTATTGTTCATTGTGTAGCAACGTTAAACTTTTTCATTCACATATTCATAGTAAAATATGGTCTAAAGTATAAGTATGTTTTTATCGTTTTCTGCAGCTTTCTTCAGAACGTGATTTATAGCTCCAAATGCATTATATTGATGATGAAATACAGTTTGGTAGGAATCTGTGCGAGATGAAAAATTTCAACTGGATGTACTTCTAGAATGATCTACGTATGATCTGATGACCGGATGGGCGGGGGATCGTTTATAATTCCGTGGGCAGCGTTAGATGATTCATCCAGAGTGGGTCATATGTTCATCAGAGCAGTTTATATCAAACACGTTCAAAAATAACGCTGAATCTTACCGTATCTTCCTCGCGCCGTTGGACGATCAGCGTGGTGTAGACCGTTTTCGATTATGGGATGTTTATCCTGAAGAACCATTTCCAGGTTGTATACTACTATATACGTCCAAATAACGTTGTTTATTGAGTTAGGGCGAGGTATTGATCATCCAGTGTGTTGAGATGGAGTCCGGCTACCGATCGCGAGTGCCCAGAGCACATAGGATGAGCACTTCCTGTTTGGCGATCGGCCACCAGATGGCGCTCTCGAACCGTTAAACAGTTGATGGGAGCTCACCAGTACATCTCAGGGCTCCGGAAAGAAAATATGATTTCGATCACAGATTTTTGAAATATTGATATCAAAGACGAGTTACGGCGTCTTCGGCAACTTGAGCATGGCGGGGAAGGACGCCTAAAAACGTCTTCCGGCAGCCAAAGTGTTAAAACATTCAATTCTTTCTGCTAGACAGTAAGAGTGACAGCCAGAACAGAAACATTACATGGTGTCAGAAGTGTGATCAGAATTTCGGGGCGGTCAGGTGGCGTAGCTGAGATTGCGCTCGTCACCAATGCAAGAGGCTGCGGTCTCGACTCCCGGAGTCAGCATTGCTTGCGACTTGGGCTGATCGTCATACTAACTCGTTTGGCTGGGTTAGGGGGAGGGTGCCAAGCGCCAATGGCGGGCAGATTTAAGGTTTGGCGAGTAACAATGAGAGGTCTGCCCGCCACCTGGCCGGTAACAAAATAGTTCATATCGATACTCTTATTTTGAAAATCCTGTGGCGGGTCTCATTTCCACCCCAAGCGCGGTAGGGGGGGGGGGGGGGGGGGGGGGAATTGGCACAACGACTAAATTGGGACAGGGAGAAAAAAAGAGAAAAATCGGAGAAAGATGGGATTAAAATATATATTTTTTTAAAGTGGGATCAGAATTTTAAGCTTATTTTGGAATGGACAGTTCGGGCGTTCCAATGCCGAGAATGGACTGGGACTCCTCCAACCTACCCGATGCATGGAGAAAGTTTCGCTGTGGAGTTAATGTTTTTGGGACCTGCAAAAACAGAGGAGGCGAAATGCAGCTACCTACTCCTGTGGATAGGAGAGAAGGGCAGAGAGAGACGTCTTCAATACGTGGACTCTGTCGGTAGACGAAAGGAAGGTACTGAAGACGTACTATGAAGGAGTATGTTATACCCAAAGCTAACCCCATTTTTGCACGTTATAAGTTCCACGAAAGGATGCAAGGCGACAGTGAGAACTTTGATCAGTTTGTAACTGAGCTTAAGCTGCTAGTGAAGGACTGTACTTACGACAAAAGTGACAAAATGGTCAGAGACTAGGGCTGGGCGATAAAACGATAACGATAACTATCGCGATAAATTATTTCCTCGAAATAAACATGAAACGTGGTCGCAAAGTTTCGATATATCGATTTTCCAAGCTTGGATATGAGCACACGTTGGTACGTCTTGCTATGTTGTGTTTCCTTATTTGGTACGTCTTGCTATGTTTTAATTGTATTATGTTTTAATTGCAATGTATATGTTGTAATGTTTTAATGTTGTCTTGGACCCCAGGAAGACTAGTTGACGTCTTGGCGTCAGCTAATGGGGATCCTTTGCTAATAAACAAATAAACACGCACTAACAACCAATCAGTGAAGGAGATGGCCGACAGCGGAAGGAGACGTAGAGCTCAAGTAGCAAACGAGGCTGGCTAGGATAATTAGCTTGCACGGCGCTATTTTACAGTTTACCTGCCGAGTTGGTGTGTGTTTTGAATTCTGAGGGTAACTGTTATAGTAGTGTGGGGCATACGGTGGACGTCGTTGCAATGTATTGGGGCGGAACAGAGTATTTTATGGTCATATTTAGTACATTGTCATGGAATACACCGCTTGGAAACGAGGCTGGCTAGGATAATTAGCTTGCACGGCGCTATTTTACAGTTTACCTGCCGAGTTGGTGTGTGTTTTGAATTCTGAGGGTAACTGTTATAGTAGTGTGGGGTATACGGTGGACGTCGTTGCAATGTATAGGGGCGGAACAGAGTATTTTAGGGTCATATTTAGTACATTGTCATGCGCTTGCTCTGGCTAACTGCTAAAGTGCGCGGACTGATGACGACATCAACTCGACTCTCGAGACATTCGCAGCAGCAAAACAAGTCTATTAATAGCCGTCCATCGGCGCCGGGCATAAGAAGTTAATTAAACTTGACAGACATTATATCGACGATAATTATCGATGTCGAGTTATATGAAAATAATTTTATAATTTTATCGCGATAACGTTTTTGGCCATATCGCCCAGCCCTATTAGAGAGAGAATCGTGTTTGCCACTAACTCAGCAAGAGTGAGGCAGAAGCTACTCTGCTACGGTCCAGACTTAACGCTGGAGAAGACGATTGACATCGCAAGATCACATGAAGTTTCACAGCAACAACTAAAAACAATGGAGTGTGCGACTGTGAGTGGAGCTAATCAGTCTGTCCACGCAGTTAGCAGCAAGAGACCATTCAAACCGAACCAAGCACGGTATGGTCGCAAAACAGTAAGCAAGGCTGACGTCATGCAGGAAGACTGTGTGGAGCATGCGGGAGAGAGCACAGCCGTGCTGAGGAATTAGGGCTGGGCGATAAAACGATAACTATCGCGATAAATTATTTCCTAGAAATAAACATGAAACGTGGTCGCAAAGTTTCGATATATCGATTTTCACGCACTAACAACCAATCGGTGAAGGAGATGGCCGAGAGCGAAGGAGACCAGGAAGGAGACCCAGCGCTGCACCTCTGGGTAGAGAGGTAGGACTCACTCAACAACAAGGCTTGCTAGGCTAACTAGCTTGCACGGCGATGTTTTATATATTTACGTGCCGAGTATGTGTGCGGCATGAATTCTGAGGCCACGTTCATAGTAGTGTGTGGTATACAGTGGACGTCGTTTCAATATATTGTGGCGGAAGAGAGTATTTTAGTGTCATATTTATTACATTGCCATGAGATATTCCGCTTGTCGGCTAATTTCTAACGTGCGCGGACTGATGACGACATCAACTCAACTCGAGACATTCGCAGCAGCATAATAAGACAACAGGCTGGCTAGGCTAACTAGCTTGCACGTCGATGTTTTATATATTTACGTGCCGAGTATGTGTGCGGCATGAATTCTGAGGCCACGTTCATAGTAGTGTGGGTATACAGTGGAAGTCGTTTCAATATATTGTGGCGGAAGAGAGTATTTTAGTGTCATATTTATTACATTGCCATGAGATATTCCGCTTGACGGCTAACTTCTAACGTGCGCGGACTGATGACGACATCAACTCGACTCGAGACATTCGCAGCAGCATAATAAGTTAATTAAACTTGACATACATTATATCGACGATAATTATCGATATCGAATTATATGAAAATAATTTTATAATTTTATCGCGATAACGTTTTTGGTCATATCGCCCAGCCCTATGAGGAATGTCCAGCTAAGGGACGTCAATGTAACAACTGCAACAAATTCAACCACTTTGCCAGGATGTGCAGGTCAGCACCACAGCGACGTCAGATCAAGCCACAGGCAAAGAGGATGCTGCTATATCTGACACTGGTAGGGATGGGAATTGATAAGATTTTATCAATATGATTCCATTATCGATTCTGCTTATCGATTCAATTCTTTATCGATTCCCTTATCGATACTGATCAATTCTAATTTAAATAAATAAATTGGAAATGCAACAGAACTAAGCTGGTTAGAATAACAACATGCAACTTGACATTTCTGATTGTCATTTATTGTTGAGCCCCCAAGTCAGAAAAATACAAAAACGGTACAAAATAAAACATTAACTATAGCCTACAGTACACTTAAATAAAATAATGTATTTGAGATTCTCTTAAAATGTATTTATTTTTTTATTCTTAAACTAATTTAATCTATTGAATAACAGGTCGTTATTCCTCTGACTTGTGTCTCACACACACACACACACCCACCCCCCTCCCCCCCCCCCCCCCCCCCCCCCCCTCCCCTCCCTCTCCCCGGGCCCCTGTCCTGTAAGGTATTGGCTTGTGTTGCTACACGGACACATTTGTATGTTGCACCACGGTACTGCCTGGCTTACAGACTAGTAAACAAACACTCCGTCTCTTATTATATGTGAACTAAAGAGTACAAGGTTTACACAACAGCCCCCACCCGCTGTTTTATTGTATAATAGATAAGGAGATGGGGAATCTATATAAGCTCAATCTGTTAAAACAGTTACAAATCCTAGGGGAGGACTTGGAAAAATGGATAAACCTCCCTCTCACCTAGAGCTGCCGCGGTATTGATGTTTTCCTTACCGCACAAATTTGCGAAATATTTCCTACCGCCGCGGTTATTACCGCACGCACACAAAATTTTTTAAAAAAAAAGTTTGAATGCATTTTTTTTTAGTAGTCTACTCTTTATAGCATATAGCCTGCCTCTAGTCTAAATGTCTATCTTTAGAGGATGACTTTGCAGCATGAATATTGTTTGGGATTCAGCAAGCACGCATTCGTTATTGAAAGTGAAACACAGATTCGAAGTTTCCCCTCTGGTCGTGCGCCGTTCACTCGGTGTCGCGGGCAGGGGTGGTTACCCCCCCGACCCTTTCTTCTTATTATTATTATAAAGTTACTACTTTATAATAAAGGCATTCGTTTTGTGGCATTAACGTTATATAGTTACACGTTCAATAACATCAGCGTATTTACCGGACCATAGCAAGGCAAGAAATACTCAATTCATATCTCAGTTCCTTTCTTTGCTCAGAGCGTGCCGAGTTGTCCCATTCTGCGGTCTGTTAATAAAGTTTTCAATCAGACAAGTGTATAGAACGAAGGCTTTTATTATAACATTCGTTGCAGACAGTAAAATTCATTATGTCTCGTTTAGTACTCCTGAGGAGCGATGGTAGTCCACTCCGGCGGGGAGCTAAAGCTAACGTTATTAGCCGTGTTGTGATGAGCTCTGATCCAACGTGTGACGCGTCTCTCTTCTGACCAATCAGTGGTCTGCAATGTTTCACGTGACTTTTCTGGTACCCAATAGGGTCGCTTGGAACCTCGATAGAGGAGTAGGGTATATCTGCAGAGCCGCAAGCCCAACGAGAGGAGGTACTTTATTATTATTATAAAAAAACAGCGGTGATGCGGTATTCAGCCTACTCTTGCGGTGGGCGTGATGTAACCGCGATACCGCGGTAATGCGGTAATCGCGGCAGCTCTACTCTCACCTTACTAGGCCGAATTAATGCTATAAAAATGAATGTCCTGCCAAAGTTTCTTTATATATTTCAGTCCCTCCCAATCCAAGTCCCTTCTAAATTTTTCTCCTCCTTGGACGGATTGATCAGACGGTTATATGGCGAGGTAAATCCCCAAGGATCGCCTTAATTAAACTTACTTTAGACTATACAAAGAGAGGACTGAAACTTCCTAATTTTAGATTGTATTACTTGGCGGCACAAGCCAGATTTTTGGCTCAAATGTTTGAGGGGGACCTCTCAGCCTCATGGTTGAACATTGAATGTCTAGACATTAACGAGACCACCCCGTCTGATACCTTGTACAAATGGGACGTGAAATCAATTAAGACCATCACCCAGAACCCCTTCATGATCCATTCAGTCCAAACCTGGTTAAAATTACAAAAAGATTTCAGACACAATAGCCCTCTATCACCTAAAACCCCCCTATGGGGAAATAGGCTTATACCTGTCTTATACCAGAATAGAGACTTTGAGTCCTGGCCTTTACAAGGTATCACTCGACTGGAACATTGTTATGAAAAATGAGGTTTTTATGTCCTTCCAGCAAATGAAAGAGAAATATCAACTTCCTGGAAGAGATTTCTTTAAATACCTGCAACTGAGAGATTGTGTGAAGGTTAACACTCAAGGTCAATGGAAACTACCAGAAAAATCTCCCATTGAAAGTCTTTTTCATAATGATCAAAGGATGGTGAGAACCATCTCTCAAGTCTATAACACCTTACTACCCTCTCTGCCGACCACTGAACCTGAGGTCCAGGACTAGATGGGAGAGAGATTTAGACACAGAAATTGATCCAGGCCTCTGGGAGGACCTATGTAAAGATGGGGTCACATGCACACTAAATTCAATATAGACTGATTCAATTAAATGTTCTGCATCAGGTCTATTTTACCCCCTCCAAATTACATGGGTTCAACTCTAGTATCTCGTCCCTCTGTTTTAGGTGTGGCCAGGAGGAGGGCACGTTCCTTCACTCCACTTGGCATTGTATCAAACTGCAAAGTTTCTGGGAGCGGGTCTGTGAGGCTATAGCACAAATTCATAATATAACACTTTCGACTGATCCCGAAATATGCCTCCTTGGTAACTTTACAAACTCAAACCTTACACGCAGTCATTCCATCAAGCTTACAGAACTCCACCTGGTTATTGCAAAAAAATGGAAGTCAGATCTCCCTTTGCCATTTGGGATGTGGCTTTCAGAGGTGAAGAGCTGTATCCCTCTAGAAAAGGTGACTTATTCACTAAGGAACAGGGTTGATCATTTCAATAAAATTTGGCAGCCTTTTCTGGACTATCTTGGAGATCTCCCACCCAACTTGACTGAATGACCTTCTCATTGATCCCTCTAGTAGCTCCATTCTGGTAAAGATGTGTTGAGGTCATCCTGTATCTCTCAATGTCTCTGAAAATATTGTTATTTTTTGTTCTGTTTTTTTTGTTGTCGTTTGTTTCTGTTTTCCTGGTGCGTTTGTTTACATATGTAGGGACCTCTATCACTTTATCCCACATATTTACAACCATTAACCATAGGCGTATATAGGCACCCACATATAGTTGTTGTCAGGGCCGCCTCAGGGGGGTGTGCGAGCAGTGCGGTCAAAACTAGATTTTAGGTATGTGATGAAAAAGGGCCTCGCGGGAAGGGGGGCCTCGCAAAATAATATTTTTTTTTTTTTTTTTTTTTGCGAGGCCCCCCTTCCCGGCGAGGCCCTTTTTCATCACATACCTAAAATCTAGTTTTGCTTATATGCTTATATATTTCACATTAGACACGTTTGTAGAATGTGTCTGACTTGTTCCTGGGTCTGCACCTGGGTCACTATTGGAGCTCTGGTGCTCTGCAGCAGACATACTATTGGTTTCAACGAAGGAGTGGTTACTTACATCATAGTACGCCGCCGGAAACTTAAACGAAGAAGAAGAAGAAGAGTCAGCTGTGTTTGAATATTTCGCGCGTGCAGCTTTTGACTATTATGCTTAGTTATGCCAGCCAAGGTCGGTCATTATCAGTCGGTCAGTCACCAAGGAACGTTGACAAAAGGCGGGACAAATGGCCGGAGCCTTGTCATGATGCAGTCGGGATATAGCCATGGCCCATGATGATGTCGGCTAGTAGCTAGCTTAGCTAAAGGCTATCTAGCGTTAGCTAACCTGCAGCCAAGATGAAGAGGATGGTCGTTTGGCAGATGAACTTCGTCAACTCCACGCGGTTGTCTCCATCCTCTTGGACGTTTGGTGAGTTTTTAACCTATTCTATTAACTATTCTATTCCCGCCGTGGACATCGCTCTCTCTCTCTCTCTCACTCTCTGGAGCTAAACTGGCCGACTAGCTATTGTAGTACTACTAGTAGCTAACGGTGTGTGCCTGGTGTCAGCACCTGGCTGTATGTAGCCGCATAGCTTGCTTCTGCGTTAGCTAATGGTTAGCGATAGCCTGGTTGAGCTAACTGTTAGCCAGTTAGCTGTTTAGCTTCGACGTTAACTGCCGGCTGCGCTCGGCTGGGAACGTTCGTTTGATGCTATCAGTTAGCCTTGAGTTAGCTGTTAGCTTGTGCTACGACCATTGACATTAGCCGTGAGAATAGCAGGGGGTTCTGGCACTCTGACTACGACATCATCTTTGACAGAAGATGTAGTCGGGCCTGCACCATGACAAGGCTCTGGCAGCAGCTTATTTTTGTCCCGACAGCGAGAGGCCTTTCGTCAACGTGGAGACCTGTGTTGCGGGCCTTTCGCCCCGCGTTCCTTGGTGCAGGTAAGATTAATGAAAATGTCATGACATTACCCCACTCTTCCTTCCTTCCCCTCCCGAATGTTTTGTTAATAACGATGTTTTTTTCCAGGCAAAACATATGCTACTTCACAACATTTGGAGATACGACATGTGCTGTGTGTGAATGTCTTGGTCGTTTGTGTAGCTTGGGTAGCGTTGGGCCGTTGGCCAAAGCTGTGTGTGGCCTGGTGTCACAGTACCTGGCTAGCCTATTTAGCTGATGTCGGCCATTGCTGCTTTGGTTTCTCTGGTATAGACCCTCTTCTCTTTGGATTTAAGTGTTGATCTTTGTCCTTTTGCATCTCTCATACATGCTCTCTCTCTAACACACACACATGCTCTCTCTCTCTCTCTCTATCTCTCTCTCATACATGCTCTCTCTCTAACACACGCTCTCTCTCTCTCTCTTTCTAACACACACAGTCTGCCTATGGCGGCCTTTCTCGATGGCTAGGCTGTGCTCGCTGAGTCTGTATAGTCAAGGATCTTCAGTCACAGTGCTCAGGTATTCTGCCACTGTGTACTAGGGGTGGACGGTATGGTCTAAAATTTATATCATGGTATAATTTGAAGCATAGACGGTAACGGTATATATCACGGTATCAGTGTTTCTGTTAGAATAATTTTTTTTGCCTGATAGGCAGGCTATATAAAGAATGACATCCTCAAGGCATGTAGATTTATAATATTTTAACTTAAAACTAGGCTACTTTTGCGTATAAAGTCATTATATTCCAAATAAAATAAGTCCCGAGTCGAGACTCCTGCTCCCATTGCAAACAGCGGGGCTGGATTTTGCTAGAAGCATATGTAGCTGCAGAGCCGCAGAGCGAATTGAATTGAATAAGAATTGAGACAAAGGTGCCACTCATCCTCAGCTTTAAGAATTGACAATTGTGTCAACAAATTGACACATGTGTCAACAAATTGACACACAAAATGCTTAGAGACGATGGGGGTCAGAACGGCGCAAGGATGGGGGGGGCGCTGTTTGACGGGCCTGTGACCAGACCTGAAAGAGCCACTGGCTCTGCGGCTCTGCAGCTGCATGCTATTCGCAAATCCACTGCTGCACGCCTTCCTCCCGGCTCCCGCTGCTGCCGTCGTTATCATAACACTACACACATATCATAATGTTTACAGCAAACTGTAGTTGATCACCAGGTATGTTTTATTAACGTAGAATAATTCATATAAGAAAAACCATAGGGAAATATCTTACCTTTCTCCACTGGTTAAAAATGCCAGGAACTGAAATTGAAACTTGCTGTGCGCCGCGGTGATATGTGTTTATTATGAAATGACAATTGCGTGTTGACACGCCCACTGCACGAAGCCTCCTAAATAACTTTTTCCAGTTTGCACATATCTATTATCTATGACTAATTATATCTATTTTTAGGGGCAAATGCGATTGAAATAGTCGCGCTGTGGTTACATGACGTCATTGCTATTTTAGAGCTGCTCTACCGGTTAAACGGTATAGTCAAAATCCATACCGTAGAGCAAATTAATACCGTTTATACCGTATACCGTTTATACCGTCCACCCCTACTGTGTACTCTCTGTTTAGGGCCAAATAGCATTTCAATTTCTTTCCAATGTGTCTCTCTCTCTCTCTCTCTCTCTCTCTCTCTCTCTCTCTTGGATTTAAGTGTTGATCTTTGTCCTTTTGGATCTCTCATACATGCTCTCTCTCTAACACACACACACATGACAAACACATGTTCTCTCTCTCTCTCTCTCTCTCTCTTTCTAACACACACAGTCTGCCTATGGTGGCCTTTCTCGATGGCTAGGCTGTGCTCGCTGAGTCTGTACATAGTCAAGGATCTTCAGTCACAGTGCTCAGGTATTCTGCCACTGTGTACTCTCTGTTTAGGGCCAAATAGCATTTAAATTTCTTTCCAATGTGTCTCTCTCTCTCTCTCTCTCTGTACACTGTATATTGACTGTAGAACGGGAGCTCTCTCTCGCTCTCTCTTTTGCTATATGTTGACTGTATCATGCCCCGCCTCGGGCAGCGCTATTATTTAAGAATATGTTGACTGTATGAAAAAAAAAAAAAAAATATATATATATATATATATATATATATATATATATATATATATATATATATATATATAATTTTTTTTTTTTTTTTTACCTTTCGCGTTAAATCTCGCACAGGGCCTCGCATTTCTCCCAGGCGGCCCTGGTTGTTGTTATTGTTGCTGTTATTACTGTCCTGTAATTGTCTCAGTATTGGCATTTGTGTATGTTTTGAATAATGGAAAATCGAAATAAAATATTTAAAAAAAAAAGAAGGGGGATGTGGTATCCTGGAATAATGGTTTCACCCATAATGTTGGTTTAGCCCAGACTCATGTTAATGACGTCAGATACGGTGCCCGCCAGTTTGTGGAAGTAAAGAACCTTCAGCTATATTGTCATCGTGTGGCCATTCAATTCTTTCTGCTAGACACTAAGAGTGACAGCCAGAACAGAAACATTACACTAGCTACTTCGCCATATAGTCCATTCTCAGTGTATACATGTGTAGCCTTCATGCCTTTTTCATATTATATGTGAAATTATATTATATTCATTTCATATTTATATGTTACTACTTTTTAAAAACGGAGCTCACTTTTGCTGGTTGGTTGTCCCCAAAACTAAGATGGCGGCGGTCTCGTGACGTCAGAGTGTCTTGTGTGTGCATGTGTGCGTGTGTGTAGAAAGAGTAGTTGAGCCTTGTGTGATCTAATCTCCTCCATACTCGTGTATAAAGTGATGCCAGCCCCCTCAGTCTCTCTGATCATGTTAGTACAGTAATTGATTGATTGAAAACGTTATTAACAGATTGCAGAATGGGTACAATACAGTACAGCTCAATACACACAATTGTTAAGGGGATGCAGACCAGAGAAAGACTTTCGTCTTGTTTACATCAGGGTCCCCCATTTAACTAGGCTGCACTATTCTCTCTGATCATGTTAGTACAGTAACTAGGATGCACTAGTCTCTCTGATCATGTTAGTACAGTAACTAGGCTGCACAGCCGACAAACATAGTTGCTGCCTAAACAATATCCAGGTAAGATGGCGGACGGTTATCCCATGATTTATGGCGTAATGTCGCATCTAATGTTTTATTTATGGCAGCACCGCTGGTCTAACTGTTGGGTACATTATTATTAAGGGTTAGGCAATTGTGAAATACCGTAATCACAAACGGGAACATATTGATCAAAGAATAATGTCCAAAGGACCTTCTGATTAAACAAACCTGCTTTGTGTTTCTTCATCTCACTTTCACAACACTCTGAAGTTTACGGCCAGTCTCGACTCCTCCTTAGTTCAAATGTGTCTCCAGCAGCTGCAGTTAGTCCGTTCTTTACACGATCACTGCATCTAGATCTGTTCAGAGAGTTAACGTTAGAGATTAGCAGCATTAGCTCGTTATAGCCGCAGACAACGACAACGAGGTGAAGCATGGAGTGTGGTGCCCCTGGTGGCTAGGACGTATTTCCTGGTGACGTCAGGGAGGGCTGGACCAATCAGCTACGTGTGCGTCACGCGGCACCCCACGCCCCGCCCCTTTGGAAATAAACAGCCAATAGCTGCCTCACACGGGGAAAGCCGGTGGCCGCGACAGACCGCGCGCTGATTGGCGGAGAGGGGACGTCACTCAACATTGGTCCTAGCCCCTCCCCCCTGACCAGGCTCGATTGAGACGTGCGGTTGGAGATTGATTGATTGATTGATTGATTGATTGATTGATTGATTGATTGATTGATTGATTGATTGATTGATTGATTGATTGAAAACTTTATTAACAGATTGCAGAATGGGTACAATACAGTACAGCTCAATACACACAATTGTTAAGGGGATGCAGACCAGAGAAAGACTTTCGTCTTGTTTACATCAGGGTCCCCCATTTTCAATTCATCAGGACATATATGACATACATGACATGCAGATAGTCAGTACTGCTACATCTATACATTTATGACATACCAGATTTGCAAATACAGTACTGTTTGTGATACAGAAGGAGTCAAGAAAAGGGAGTATATACATTTGACGTAGAAACTGTACATTGGAGGAGGTTGGGTGGGGGGGGGGGTTTGGTACATTGGGATATTGACAACCATACTGGGTAATTTACATTGGAGGTGGTTGGGGGGGGGGGGGGCACACTGTATAAACAAGTAAAAGTGTACATTGAGGGGGGGGGGGGGAGGAGACACTGTACAAACAAACAAAATTGTACATTGGACTATTGACAAAACCATACTAGGTAAATGACTGTACATTGGAGGGGGTTGGGTTATGATATTTACAGGGGCCAGTGTTGAATTGCAGTCTCCCGTAGGTGTCCCTTGAGAGAGGTTTTGAAAGTGGGTAGTGATCCACATTCCTTTACAGCTTTGGGTAGGGCGTTCCACATTGATGT
This sequence comes from Notolepis coatsorum, assembly GCF_963971535.1. Taxonomy (NCBI): domain Eukaryota; kingdom Metazoa; phylum Chordata; class Actinopteri; order Aulopiformes; family Paralepididae; genus Notolepis; species Notolepis coatsorum. The sequence goes on along the minus strand of NC_140176.1, from coordinate 1,733,837 downwards.
GGCATAATTGCGAAACGTGTTTAGTCCCTTATTTGAGCCGAATCTGGGTTTGACATGATTTGTGGAGCTCCCTCTGGTGTTGTGATCGTGGTATTCACTGACCTTTGGGAAGTATTTTGACATGTACATGGGTACCTTGGTCGTGTAGTGTATCTTGTAGACCAGGCCCATTGCAAGTTGCTGTACTCTGTCGTCTACTCTAAGCCATCCTAGGTTGTCAAAGTGGGCAGGGGTGAGGTGGGTTCTAGAAGTAAGGTCAAGCAGTAGTCTGACCAGTTTGTTTTGAGATGTTTGTAATTTTGTTTTTAGCGCCTTTGAGGTGCTTTGGTACCATGAGGTGCAAGCATAGTCGTAGTACCCCTGAATGAGTGCTCCTGCCAGAGTCTTCAGGGTATTCTTGTTTACCAGAGAGGAGATCCGGTACAAGAATCGAGTTCGTTGGTTGACTTTTTTTATTACATTGGATGCCATTTTGTCACAGGAGAGATTAGCCTCTAGGATGGAACCCAGGTAGGTAATTTCATCTTTCCTTGTGACAATATTGTCACCCACTGTAACTGAGAAGCCGTCGGTCTTGCTGAGTTTGTTATTTGAACCGAAGAGAATGGACTCTGTTTTGCCCATGTGTAATGATAGTTTGTTATCAGCGAGCCATATGCAGATTCTGCCTAGTTCCGAGCTGAGGGTTTTTTCAACCTGTAACTTGTTCTTGTCAGAGACCAGCAGGGCTGAGTCGTCCGCAAACAGGAACAAGTTGCAGTCACAAGCTGACGACATGTCATTTGCATAAATTAGGAACAGTAGCGGTCCTAGTATGCTTCCTTGTGGAACACCACAGCTCACTGTGAGGGGGGGGTATAGGGTACCGTTTACCTCCACCATCTGTTCCCTCCCCTCAAGGTAGGATTGCATCCAGCTCACTGATAGACTATCAACGATTGAAAAGTTTATTAACAGATTGCAGAATGGGTACAGTACAGTACATCTCAATACATACAATTGTTAAGGGGATGCAGACCAGAGAAAGACTTTCGTCTTGTTTACATCAGGGTCCCCCATTTTCAATTCATCATAACATATATGACATACATGACATACAGATAGACAGTACTGCTACATCTATACATTTATGACATATCAGATTTGCAAATACAGTACTGTTTGTGATACAAAAGTGTCCAGAAAAGGAGTGTATATACATTTGGCGTAGAAACTGTACATTGGAGGAGGTTGGTGGGGTGGGGTTGGGTGGGTTGGGTGAGGGCTGTACATTGGAGGTGGGGGGGGGGGGGGGGTGGTTGGGTAGGGGACACGCACACATTTTACACTGTACATTGGAATATTGACAAAGCCTTACTTGGTCATTTACTGTACAACTAGGTTAGGACATTTGTAGGGGCCAGTTTCGAATTGCAGTCTCACGTAGGTGTTTTTTGAGAGTGTTTTTGAAGGTGGGTAGTGATTCACATTCCTTTACAGCTTTAGGCAGGGCGTTCCACATTGATGTGGCATAATTGCGAAACGTGTTTAGTCCCTTGTTTGAGCCGAATCTGGGTTTTACATGATTTGTGGAGCTCCCTCTGGTGTTGTGATCGTGGTATTCACTGACCTTTGGGAGAGAGTGCGAGAGAGAGGGATGAGAATGAATGATGAATGAATGAATGAATGAATGAATGAATGAATGAATGAATGAATGAATGAATGAATGAATGAATGAATGAATGAATGAATGAATGAATTGAATGAATGAATGAATGAATGAATGAATGAATGAATGAATGGATGAATGGATGAATGAATGAATGAATGAATGAATGAATGAATGAATGAATGAATGAATGAATGAATGAATGATGAATGAATGAAAACTTTATTTAACAGATTGCAGAATGGGTACAATACAGTACGGCCCAATACACACAATTGTTAAGGGGATGCAGACCAGAGAAAGACGTTTGTCTTGTTTATAGTCCTTGGGCCAAGTGCCCAGATATGACATGTCAGTACCGGTGAGGCGGCAAAGTTTAGTTGTGATTTTTTTATTCCTATACATCCCTAGATTAGGTTTTGATATGATAGACCTTGCTGACTGGCAGCTTTTTAGTGGTTATCACCTCAAACCCCCCTTTTTGGTATATGGCTCTGGCGAAATTGTGTAAAGGCATACATTAATTCACTAAAATTCCATTGTATTGTTAAATATGACCTGCATCATCCACAGAAACACAAAGAAATATACTGTCCGCTTAACAAATAACAACAAAGATGGTTATTTTCCAGCACATTACGGTGAATATCACTGCCTCACTTGTATATAGAAAACTTCCCATATCCCTAAGCTTCAATTTAAGCCCAAGATGACCTTTCTATCTTGTAAATGACTCTTTCTGTAGCCAAAATTCTGCACTATACCTCAAATCTGTGAAAATTGTATATTCAAAAAACTAAAAAGTGCCTTCCCTGAAAATCATCTTCTTTCATTATATCATCTCCTTTGGGTGTGTTGAACTATTAGCCAGCCACAGATACTTGTAATAAACCCTTAAGTACTAAATAATTGCAATGTATATTGTCTAATTAAGGAACCTTTTTGACAAATTATATTGTTCTTCTCAATACCTTATTCAATTGGTTTTAGAGTTAGATAGACAGACAGACAGACAGACAGACAGACAGACAGACAGACAGACAGACAGACAGACAGACAGACAGACAGACAGACAGACAGACAGACAGACAGACAGACAGACAGACAGACAGACAGACAGACAGACAGACAGACAGACAGACAGACAGACAGACAGACAGACAGACAGACAGACAGACAGACAGACAGACAGACAGACAGACAGACAGACAGACAGACAGACAGACAGACAGACAGACAGACAGACAGACAGACAGACAGACAGACAGACAGACAGACAGACAGACAGACAGACAGACAGACAGACAGACAGACAGACAGACAGACAGACAGACAGACAGACAGACAGACAGACAGACAGACAGACAGACAGACAGACAGACAGACAGACAGACAGACAGACAGACAGACAGACAGACAGACAGACAGACAGACAGACAGACAGACAGACAGACAGACAGACAGACAGACAGACAGACAGACAGACAGACAGACAGACAGACAGACAGACAGACAGACAGACAGACAGACAGACAGACAGACAGACAGACAGACAGACAGACAGACAGACAGACAGACAGACAGACAGACAGACAGACAGACAGACAGACAGACAGACAGACAGACAGACAGACAGACAGACAGACAGACAGACAGACAGACAGACAGACAGACAGACAGACAGACAGACAGACAGACAGACAGACAGACAGACAGACAGACAGACAGACAGACAGACAGACAGACAGACAGACAGACAGACAGACAGACAGACAGACAGACAGACAGACAGACAGACAGACAGACAGACAGACAGACAGACAGACAGACAGACAGACAGACAGACAGACAGACAGACAGACAGACAGACAGACAGACAGACAGACAGACAGACAGACAGACAGACAGACAGACAGACAGACAGACAGACAGACAGACAGACAGACAGACAGACAGACAGACAGACAGACAGACAGACAGACAGACAGACAGACAGACAGACAGACAGACAGACAGACAGACAGACAGACAGACAGACAGACAGACAGACAGACAGACAGACAGACAGACAGACAGACAGACAGACAGACAGACAGACAGACAGACAGACAGACAGACAGACAGACAGACAGACAGACAGACAGACAGACAGACAGACAGACAGACAGACAGACAGACAGACAGACAGACAGACAGACAGACAGACAGACAGACAGACAGACAGACAGACAGACAGACAGACAGACAGACAGACAGACAGACAGACAGACAGACAGACAGACAGACAGACAGACAGACAGACAGACAGACAGACAGACAGACAGACAGACAGACAGACAGACAGACAGACAGACAGACAGACAGACAGACAGACAGACAGACAGACAGACAGACAGACAGACAGACAGACAGACAGACAGACAGACAGACAGACAGACAGACAGACAGACAGACAGACAGACAGACAGACAGACAGACAGACAGACAGACAGACAGACAGACAGACAGACAGACAGACAGACAGACAGACAGACAGACAGACAGACAGACAGACAGACAGACAGACAGACAGACAGACAGACAGACAGACAGACAGACAGACAGACAGACAGACAGACAGACAGACAGACAGACAGACAGACAGACAGACAGACAGACAGACAGACAGACAGACAGACAGACAGACAGACAGACAGACAGACAGACAGACAGACAGACAGACAGACAGACAGACAGACAGACAGACAGACAGACAGACAGACAGACAGACAGACAGACAGACAGACAGACAGACAGACAGACAGACAGACAGACAGACAGACAGACAGACAGACAGACAGACAGACAGACAGACAGACAGACAGACAGACAGACAGACAGACAGACAGACAGACAGACAGACAGACAGACAGACAGACAGACAGACAGACAGACAGACAGACAGACAGACAGACAGACAGACAGACAGACAGACAGACAGACAGACAGACAGACAGACAGACAGACAGACAGACAGACAGACAGACAGACAGACAGACAGACAGACAGACAGACAGACAGACAGACAGACAGACAGACAGACAGACAGACAGACAGACAGACAGACAGACAGACAGACAGACAGACAGACAGACAGACAGACAGACAGACAGACAGACAGACAGACAGACAGACAGACAGACAGACAGACAGACAGACAGACAGACAGACAGACAGACAGACAGACAGACAGACAGACAGACAGACAGACAGACAGACAGACAGACAGACAGACAGACAGACAGACAGACAGACAGACAGACAGACAGACAGACAGACAGACAGACAGACAGACAGACAGACAGACAGACAGACAGACAGACAGACAGACAGACAGACAGACAGACAGACAGACAGACAGACAGACAGACAGACAGACAGACAGACAGACAGACAGACAGACAGACAGACAGACAGACAGACAGACAGACAGACAGACAGACAGACAGACAGACAGACAGACAGACAGACAGACAGACAGACAGACAGACAGACAGACAGACAGACAGACAGACAGACAGACAGACAGACAGACAGACAGACAGACAGACAGACAGACAGACAGACAGACAGACAGACAGACAGACAGACAGACAGACAGACAGACAGACAGACAGACAGACAGACAGATAGATACCTTCATTGATCCCACAGGGATACAGATACAGGACATAGAAGTAGTATAGTAATTTCAGACGAATAGCAGCACAAGACAACTTTAATATGATACAAAAATAATGTAAAATAATCTGCTGCAGAGCAAGGAGCCAACACAGTCAACAAAATAAAATAAAGTATACAGATGTATACACTCTATACAATCATCCTGTGTAAAGTAGACCGTAAAAAGGCAATCCTAGTTATGACATCAGCACAAACCAAAACACAGGTGACATACAGTATCAGCTATAACGTTACAATGTCACATAACATCACTGAGTCACAGAGGTTCAATTACCTAGCCCCTTGTTATCATTACTTTAAAGGAAAGGAAACAGTTGTGCATATTTTACTTTTTTCTTTCTTTTTTTGAGTGGTGCAACCACTCCAAGGAACACCAATGTCCGTCCCTCCTTATGTCCATCTTTATGTATATGTCCCTATGTTTAGGGTACCAACAGGGTACTTCAGATTTTTTTTTAATCATCATCAGTATCTGAGTCTGTCAGCTGTGCAGGGGTCTCCTCCTCACTGCATTGGTTGGCACAGGTTTGTAATTTACACAGGTTTGTGCATTTCAGCCCATTCTTGAGACATGTGCACTCAGGTAGTTTGCATGACCTCACACACTTGCAGGATAGCAACTGCAAGACAGCATCTGGTGCTGGGGAACCACGCATCCACTGCATTTCCAGCTGCCCTTCATCATTTGTGGTCCACCCATGGTCCACAGGGCTTGGTACATATGGCTGGGTTTGAAGAGACCGTCTCCAGATAGCAGCCTGATAGTTGGCACGAATTGAATGCATAAACAGGCAATCCTGACATGGTGGAAGCTGGCTGGACTCTACCTCTCCACGCCTGGTGCAGAAAAGTTGGTAGCGAAGAAGATTGACTTCTGTAGTGTGTGTAGAGGGTACATACATGCGGCAAGTGATTTCCTCCAGCTTCTTGGAGAGCTCATCAGAGAGAGTCCGAGCACGGCCCAGCTCAAGGAAGGCTTCTTGGTATGCCCTGTCTGACTTCAATTGTTTGAAGGTGCCCATTTTCCCACGTCCTGCAAATGCACTTATAGTGTCACAACCGGTGAACGCATGCATGCCAATCAAGGCATCAGCAACACTTTCACAGAGTGATTGGCAAAGTTTAGTGATGTCCACATGTGACTGCAAAGACCAAGTCACTACCAAAGGAGGTGACAAGTCGTTTTACTCTTTCAGACGGGCTGTTGCAATTTCCACTCAGTAGTGTTTGCAAGAACTGAGTGATGGATTCAGGAATTAAGAATTCACCTTGTTCTACATCAGGTGGCCACACTTGTTTGGTGTCTTGTTTTTTAATAGCATTTCTCATCAGCAAAGCTGCCTTTGTTACAGCATCATCAGGGTTCACTGATCTGATATGTTGCAGTTCTATTTTCAAGGACAATACTGTTTTGACAAGCTCAGTCCTTGATAGGCTGTCTGGGTATAGAAGAAGCTTTCCATTTTCATCAGGAAAGATATGGATGGATCCGCCAAGCTCGTCTTCCATCCTACGGCGGATATGTTTCTTAGTTGAGTCCTTGATCTGGCTGACACCAAGATACTTCATGGATGATTCTAGTCTTGATGAGAAGTTTGTCATGGGTATTACTTCTGGATTGGGAAAGAGTTCATTCCTAATGTATGAAAACACTTCGTCATAGGCTTTTTTTTCTGCTACCTCATACTGTTTTTCTGCATCTACACTTTCTTTCCTTGACTTAGAGCAGGTAGCAGGCTTCCCAGATGTAATATGAGATGTGTATGCACGGTAGCAAGACCTATGATATTGGCCCTCAGCAGCAACAAGCTCTCTACTAGTGATAGCAAGCATTATCTGGTCCAGTTTGATGACTGCTGCTTTTTTGATCATGTCATCTGCGCGCAACTCTGAACATTGTATGAGAGGTTCCCTCGTGTTTTGGCCCTACATATACTTGCTTGATTTTTCGCAGAAGATACACTTCACTTCATACACTATTGATTTGCTTGGTGCATCTCTAGATGGTCTTCTAGAAGTTTCTTCTGCTGCTACAGAGGCAGATGCTGTTTTTGAGGCAGATGCTGTTTTTAGAGTGATAGTGTCTAGTGATTTTTTCAATGTGAAGATGCTACGGCATCGGCGATGATGCAGTACTTTTGGAATTTCTCCTTCACACAAGTCTTTGGCTATGTCCAAAATTGGGATATGATGTCTGATTTCTGCTGCCCTCAGCAAGGACTTCCATGAGTCCATGTTTTGGGGTGACACCAGGTTTGAGTCAGAAATCCCGTCAGAGCAGTGGATGATGCATACCTTGCTGCTGCCTACGACTGAAGTTGGATTCATTTTTTCACGAGGACGTGACACTCTGAAATAGACAAATTAATATTTAGTTTTTACATTAATTAGCTTGAAATCTGACGCTAATGCACTTCTAAAGTAGCACTAAACAAACAAAAGTCTCTAAACAAACAAATATATATATATATTTGTTTAAACCCAAGAATAAAAAGTTAGATTTGTCTTACCAGTCAGCTGTGTCACATTCAGCTTTGATTCCTGTAAGAACTGCTCTATGATGGCGTGACTCTCTGAAATAGATAAATCAATATTTTGTTTTTACATTAGCTTGTAGATTGGCTATTCAGGGCTAATGTTCAAATTCACTTTTAGGACCCCTGCATGATGCCTTACGTTATTGCCCTTATGCAATGAAACATACAGTTAGTAACAAAATATGTCTCTAAACAATCAAATATGTTTCTTAAATTCTCATGCACATGTGTATACATATATATTGTATATGTGTTTTCATAACCCTTAACATGTAGTAACATTTAAAGTTGGATGTATCTTACCAGTCAGCTGTGACAGCTGTGTCCCATTCAGCTTTGATTCCTGAAAGAACTGCTCCACCACCAAATAATAGGCCACACCCACTTCATCAACTAATTTAATTGGACACAGGTTTGTTTAATTTATAAAAAGGAATGTCCAAAAAGAGTGTTATAGAAATTTTAATGTGCTATTGGCTGTCTGTGTTCTTTTTGGAACTGATGAAAATCCGCCTATAGAGGAAAATAACAAACAGTCAAAAAATATAAAAAGCTGCTCCTATGGAAAGTCTATCATATTTTAATTAACTTATATTGACCCTATGAACACTTTAAAATAGGTATGGTTTTGCCGCCCTTTCGGTACCGATATCTCGTCCGGCCCAAGGACTTCAGGGTCCCCCATTTTCATTCATAGTGACATTTATGACATACACAACATACATGACATTTATGGCATAGGGACATACATGACATACAGGTATTTAGTACTGTTACATTTGTGACATACGATATGCAAATATACAGTACTGTTACCCCTAGATCCTGACAGAGTATACAGTATGATGGGGAGGGGACTGTACATTAGGAGGGGGGTGTGTGGGTGGGTGGGAGAGAAATATACATGCGGTGGGGAGGAGACTGTCTATTAGGAGGGGGTGGGGGGGTTTGGACATTTACGGTGGCCAGTTTCGAATTGCAGCCTCCCGTAGGTTTTTGAATGTGGGTAGGGATTCACATTCCTTTACAGCTTTGGGTAGGGCGTTCCACATTGATGTGGCATAATTGCGAAACGTGTTTAGTCCCTTGTTTGAGCCGAATCTGGGTTTAACATGATTTGTTGAGCTTCCTCTGGTGTTGTGGTCGTGGTATTCACTGACATTGATTTGATTGACTGTATGTCATAAATGTCCTGATGAATTGAAAATCGGGGACCCCGATGTAAACAAAACGAAAGTATTTTTCTGGTCTGCATCCTCTTAGTATTGTACCCATTCTGCAATCTGTTAATACGTTTTCAATCAATCAATCAATAAGAAGGACAACCATAAGTGTAACTGAGGGGTACAATTCCCTGACTGTATTGTTAGATATGATACTTACTACCACTACCTCTTGTACTTTAGACTCTGGCCACCCAGTACTAGGCATAAATAATTATGGTAAACACTCCCACGTAGATGAAACGATCCAACACAAATGTACCAAGTCGAAAGTCTGCGTTTAATAATAATTAATACATAGCAAAAGGTATGTAGAGCAATCACTTAATTACATTTATGATTTGAAATAGGATGCACTTTTATGGCAAATGAGTATTCGTTGGTATATCAATAGAGAACGTCCAATCTCTGGTGGCGCAGGCGGTAAATATACAACCTGGAATATTTAAGGAATAATAGCAATGATACTTTAATGATTATAGAACTGGATACACTAGGGGGGAATTCCGGTCGCTTGTAAGACAACTGGAGAAGGGGGGGGGGGGTAGAGTCTGGCTGTATCCGTCTGGCCAAGGGTATCCTGGGAGAACCCACGGTTGTGCGGCTCGGTGCCTCAGCGATCCTCGATCCACAGATGAAAGCAGTTGGACTCTCTGTGGGCCGGCTTCCTCCGGTCCACGATGGAGAGACGTGAAGCGACCTCGTCGTGTAGAGCGTCTCCTCACCTGTCGTCCTCTCCGGGGGGGGGTTTCCAACACACGGCAGTGTTGGTCTTTATCCATAGAATAATCACTGTATACAAAGCATAATCCGTGCCTGGGAAGGCGGGCTGTCGTCGGTAGAATAATCCGGTATGCAGGTCCACTCGCTCGTCGGCTCTGGGGCTCCTCGGGTGCAGCCTCACATGGGGTCGGCCACCCTGGATAAGCAGCCAGTTCTACCCGAAACGATGGGGGTACTGACTACGATAGTATTCTCACCGCACGAAGCACTACATATGAATAGACTATTATTAGCTTAATAGACTACGTCCAACTCGACGATATAGTGCCAAATATGACTATTCAAATATTAATATACACGATGTCTCAATACCGATGGTAGGCCGAACTTGGCCTTACTCCCACACGTGGCGTCGCGGGGAGGCTTTACGTCTGTCACTCTATTGGAGGGTAAGAAACTGGACTAAAAAGGAAGTCCTACTTTAGTAGCGCAGTATATATACGCACTATGAACAAATAGTACCATTAGTGGTGCGGTAGCCAGATTCCTACGCGGAACTAGGACTTGTTCGTACATGTTGAGCGGTACGTTTGAACTGGGTCTGGGGGGTATGGCAGCCTGGCACCAAGGTCTCGACCAATAGTAGAATGGAGACTATTATGGGATGTTCAGTAGGCTAGAATGGATATTCAATGCATATTGTACAAGGAATATACAAGGGATATCAGGGAATATTAGAGAATATACAAATACAATTAAATATATATATATAAATAAATATATATATTCGGTTTAATCTGGCCCTTCACAACAATAAGCATCCTTCCTCCAGAAATCAACCAATCCTGGGCACTCCCATACCATATGGAAAAAGGTACACAAGGCGTTTTTGTGTGCACAAAGCGCTTTTACTGTAGGTGATGGTATGGCTTTCTTTATGTAATATGCATGGAGTAAAGTATGTCCTATGTATAAAATCAAAATGGATGACTTGGTGGTTGGGAATTCTGGAGGATAGCAAAATGTTTTGCCAGATTAATAGCCCATTTAGACTGCTGCTATTGAATGGTATATCCACACTGGCACACTCTATCAATGGGTAGAGGCTTTGAAGAAGTCTTTGCCAACATGGCGTAAACCGTTGAGACCAGACCCCTGGGTCTGGTAAATATTGTGTTTAATGGTTGGGTACCTAATTGACTATCCCAAGGTACACCATTGCTGTGCGCAATAGAAGCTAGAAGAAAGTGCCAGGTGAATTAAAGTGTTTCTGAATGTCTTGGAATGAGCAAAGACCCTCTACCCCAAACAAATTTCCCTCTATATAGGGTGCCAGGACACAAATAGTATCATTGGAAGGTTGGTAGTCCCGATCCACCTTCACCTTTTTCCCTCTGGAGGGTTGAAAGTTTGAGTCTGCCAGAGGGAGCATGGAGCTTGTCACATACCAAAGTCTAATGACTATATAGAATATAAGCTGGAGCGGGCTGTATGTGAAAACCAGCCCCTCCAGTAGTGCATTAAGCACAGTCCCGGGCAGGTAAGAAATAAACAAGGCGTTTTCCAAATAGTAAATGATATTTATTATAACCCAAAAGAGGGGAATTGAACTCACAACAAATAGACAAACAGGGAAAAGGGTAATGGGAGAACAAACAAGGTAAATATAATAGAGGTAAGCACAAGCCCTAGTGACCTAGTGTCACAGGACACAACCACAAGCCATGTGGTTGGCAGTCTGGGAATCACCCAGCACATGTACACAACGTGCACAGCCCAATATATATATAGGTCCACTTAATAGTGGAAAATAGGCACAGAGGCCAACAAGATATATAATTACTTAGGTGTGGCAAAGATAGGCAGAAGGCCCAATACATATATATATATATATATATATATATATATATATATATATATATATATATATATATATATTAACCAATTCCACACGGGTGGCAAGTGGCACAGAGGCCACAATATACATATATATATACACTTACCTGGTAGCAACACCAACAGACACAATGCCTACCAGGTAAGTAGTGTGAACGTGAGAACACACTAATCACAATAAGGCCAACACAAGATCAAACCCACACAATAATGGAAACAAAGGGCAGTATTATGATAATGTCCACAAATGAACAGTGGCAAATCATGGGCAACCTCCAACTCTATGGTCACTGGCAAATGACAGAGAGAGGCGCCAGGATGTGTGTCATCTCCCACTCTATATCCACTCATCTCCACTGCCTGTCTGAAAGTGCACCAACCAGGTGCAACCAATACAATCAGGGAGATGAGTGGCATCTGCGAAACAGAAACAGGAGATCAGGAGATGACACAACATCACACATACAAAACAACACATTAAATATACTAACCTGATGTTACATGGTGTTAAAATATATGGCAATAATGATAATGAACAACCCACGTACGTGACAGCTGAAAACGCTGATTTGTGGAAGAATATTAATTTTAATATATGAAAAAGAGAATGGAATTAGAGGGGATAACCCTGCATGGACTATAACGCATATTATGACCATCCTCTGCACCTTTGTGTATACGGTTTACTTTGTCATATTTTATATTGCTTATATTGATTGTAACTTATATTATGACCAATAGGGTATACAGACCATCATCTGCACCTCTGTGTATATGGTTTATTTTATTAAAATTGTATATTTAGATTTAATTCGTTTATTGCCTATATATATTACTCTCCTATTACCGTGAGCATTATCTGTACCCCTCCTGCTGCTATGACGACTGAATGTCCCAAAGGGGATCACTAAAGGAATATCCTGTCCAGTCCAGAGGATAGAATGTTTTCCCCTCTGCATGGGTGAGACCTGTTTGCTGCCATCTCCACAGTGACCTCTTTGAAGTGTAAGAGAAGGGGAGCCATGTTTTTATTTACTTGAAATAGTGCATGTATGGCTGTGTATGACAGTATACTAAAGTAACTATATCAGACATTACAAGTTCTGCAATAAGGTCAACCTAAGGTCAGTCTGTCTACTTCAAAGACACGAAACAGCAAACACACCCACTTTCTATGCCTATAATGGGGAAATGGCAGATTTGAGTGGTGAACAGTAAAAATGACAAACTTTACTATTTTTCTCAAAGATGAAACCCTAACATTACAGAATGCATGATTATTATTTGTAATGGCTATGAGATTAAAACATGTGGTTTTAATGGGAGTTAATGGGACATTTCTGTCCTCAAATTACTTAAGAATTATTACAGAATTGTAAATCTGCTACACAAAAACAAATAATGCATCAAAGTCAATATTTTGTCTAATCTTTGACATATCCAAGACTGATGAGACCGGTGGTTGCTCTCTAGTGGTTAATGTAGCGCAGTACTGGAGGCAAGCGCTACCGGAGTCTCATGGCCAGTACAGAGAGACTCAGAAGGAGCTTCTATGCCCAGGGCCCAGGAGTTCAAAACTTTTAATCCCTATCTGATCCGATCCGATTTTTAAATCCCATTTTTTGTGATCCAGGATCAGACAACTCGGCCAGATTTTGTCCCGGTATTTCAAAGCAATCCAGGATAGGATCACCCTGATCCAGATTGAGACTTTTCAAGATTACTAGATCCGAATATCAGTGCTTTAATCCTACCGATCTCCGATGGGAAAAAAGGAAGACAAGGACCACATTGCAGAGACATCTATAATGTCTAATTATATTGTTAAATACATAAAGGACATCAAATCATAATGGAATTGTAATTCTTTTTTAAAAAAGACTCCCACGGTAACATACAAAAAAACTTGATTCAAAGGCAGCTGGATCATCCAGACGTGCTTTGAGGAGCTGAATTCTAAGTGAGATTTCTGTTTGCTGAAGGTGATGACAGATGGACTTTTTTTTTGTTGAAGATATTTTTTCTTTAACCTAAATTACATTTGTGATTGACAATCTTTGTTGTGATACTTTTATGAGCATAAACATTTATGTCATCAGCATTTGGTTGAAAACAAAATAGGCCACCATTAACCCTTTAATCCCCGGGAACGCCGTAACTCATCATTCTCCGCCATGCTCATTCTGCCGAAGACGCCGTAACACGTCTTTGATATCAATATTTCAAAAATCTGTGATCGAAATCATATTTCTCCCCCGGGGACCTGAGATATACTGCTGAGCTCCACTCAACTCTCTAACGGTTCAAGAGTGCCATCTGGTGGCCGATCGGCAGTGGACACTGGATAATCAATCGCTCGCCCTAACTCAATAAACAACATGATTTGGACGTATATACTATTATACAACCTGGAAATGGATCGGGTATTTCTCCATCCCATAATAGAAATAATTCTGTTCCACGCTCATCTGCCAACGGCGCGAGGAAGCCACGGTGAGTTTCAGCGTTATTTTCTAATGTCCTCTATACTAACTGCTCTAATGATCATATCACCCACACTAGATGAATGATATAACGTTGCCCACGGAATTATAAACGACCCCCCGCCCATCCGGTCAACATCAGATGATACGTAGTAACTTCTAGAAGTACGTGCAGTTGACATTTTTTATCTGGCACCGATCGCTATAAAACTGTATTTCATCATCAATATAATGCATTTGGAGCTATAAATCAAGTTCTCGAGAAAGCTGCAGAAAACGATAAAAACATACTTATACTTTAGACCGTATTTTAGTATGAATATGTGAATGAAAAAGTATAACATTGCTACACCCTGAACAATATATATAGGACATTGAATGGGCCATAATAATGTCAATTTAGCAATACAATTTAAAAAGTTATAGCCCTGCAAAGAAGGGGAACTTCTCCATAGACAAATAGAGCTGGCGAGGAATGGTAAATTATGAATTTAACCATGGCGATTGTGACCAAAAAAATTAAAAATAAATAAAAGATTGATTTGCCATGAAGGCTAAGAATTCTGTATTATTTCAGTTAACAAACTTTGCCATCTTATTTATATTGAAACATATTTTTTTGGTAATCCACCCCTCTGATGGGATCAAGAGAATCCAGTTTTTTGGGATCAAATTGATCCCAATCCTGTGTTGTCGGTTTGAAATACCCGTTTTGAAGATTTGATCCAGATTAAAGCTTGGATTTGATTTCCTGATCTGATATCAAAGTGATCCTGATCCTGTTTTTTGGTTTAGAACTACCCACAATCCAAATCTGATAGGGATTAAAAGTTTTGAACTCCTGGGCCCAGGCCATCAGGATGCTCAATGACTCCATGTAACAACCCATCATCTACACTCACTGCACACACATCCACATGTACACACTCACTTTAAACAAACACTCACCTTACCACTCACTTTATATTTATCTATTATTAAAGAGATTTGCACCACTTTCATACCTCATTTGCACCCTACCCCAAGTTTTCTCTCTGCATTCTACCTCACTGGTACTCATTTTACCCTGTATTGTATATGTTTGTATATTGACTTTACCTACTTTTTACTTCTTAATTATTTTGTACTTACTTTCTCTTTACTGTATGTAGCACACTCTCAGGGGCCAATACAGAAACAAGCATTTCATCATAAAGTATCCTGTATTTTGTTCTGACAAACTTGAACTTAACCAGGATCCCCAGTACAGAACTGAAAGGGTCTATAGCTGTCAATACATTGGCCATAAATATAACTGATCAGGAGAATAACCAGACACTTCTGTGATCTATTGTCTATATGAGGGGTCAGCGGACAAGTGGTCGGGGCTCTTTTCCACAACCACTGACTCTGTGGGAGTGTGAGGAAGAGAACACATGATGTGATTGAATAAAGTACCGGAGAAACGCACTCTCTGGCTGTTCGAGTTCTTTTAATCTCCAATTCCCACTACACCAACCAGTTGCTGGGATTAGATCAGCCCAACCAGTTGCTTTTTTTAAATGGTTGTTTAACCCATTCCGTTTTAATTTGACTGCTTTTGCTGTGCTGCATCAGTCTGTCTCACCATACTCCTTTTATTAGCTTTTATCTAATTCATTACTTCATTACCACTATTGTTGTTTTATTCCTATTTCAATTATTGTGTTGTATTTATTTTACATGATTTCTACGTTAAGCACTTTGTATTTCAATCTTGCACAAAAGGCTCTATATAAATAAAGTTTGATTTGAATTTTAAAAACAACCAACAGGCATTTTTCTTAATGTGTAAAATCCAATTTTTTTTTATTTGTGTTTCTTTGTTACTTAACTGTATTGAAAGGGCCTTTATAAATACAGTAACATTTACTTTAGAGGGCATAATAATCATGATTAAGCACCTATTGAGGAATTTGATGTTAAACTATTGATTATTGTTACTCAAGTCTCAGACCTGATTACCTGAAATCCTTCCAGAATGGCTTCTACTTCCCTTCCTAATGACACATTCAGTAAAGACCTATCCATCTGTTTACCTCAAATAAAAATCAGGTGAATAATATTTGTTCTATATACTTTGTTAACATTTAGTTCCTCATCAGGTCCAAGGTACTTTATTATTTATAAACTTGACTTAAACCCTTTTGCTCTTTGGGGAGCATAGGTCATTCATGAAATCTCTCCAGCTGGTTCGGTGTTGGGGGATTTTCTCTGCTTCCTTCCATGATGTTCTTTTTTCCTTGAGATCCGCCTCGACAGACCTTCTCCAGCTGTTTCTGGGTCTTCCTGGCTTTCTCTTCCCCTGTGGGTTCCAGGTTAAGGCCTGCCTGGTTGTGTTGGAGGATGGTTTTCTCAGGGTGTGTCCAATCCAGCCCCATTTCCTGCATTTGATTAGGGATTCAAGTGGTTCTTGTTGAGTGGTTTGCCAGAGCTGTTCGTTTGTGATGGTGTTTGGCCAGTAGATTCCCAGGATGTGTCGTAAACATCTGTTTATGAAGGTTTGCAGTTTGTTTGATGTTGCTTTTGTGGTTCTCCATGTTTCTGCTCCATATAATAGAACTGATTTGACATTGGTGTTGAAGATGCAGAGTTTGGTCTTTGTGGAGATGTGGTTTGAATTCCATGTTTGCTTCAGTATAAAAATGCTGTTCTTGCCTTCCCTATTCTTGCTTTGATGTCTTTGTCGCTGCCTCCGTCCTTCCCCACGATGCTTCCCAGGTATGTGAAGGTGTCCACCTCGTCCAGTGCTTCTCCGTCCAGTTGTACGGCCTCTTCTAAATTGTGGTTCATCTTCATCTCCTTTGTTTTTGCTTTATTGATGTGTGGCAAGTTTTGTGAGTTTGGTCTGCATTTGTGTTTGTGTGTGTGAGAGGAGGACTATGTCGTCGGCAAAGTCCAAATCCTCTAATTGAGACCACATTGTCCACTGAATGCCCAGATTTTGTTCGGCTGTGGTTTGTTTCATGATCCAGTCGACTGCCAGAAGAAAGAGGAAAGGGGACAGTAGGCAGCCCTGTCTGACTCCTGTCTCTACTGTAAAGCTGTCTGTGAGCTGGCCGTTGTGTATTACTCTGCAGGATGATTGTAGGTACAGCTGTTGGATGATGGTTATGAACTTCGTTGGGATACCGTAATGTGCCATGAGTTTCCATATAGTGTCTCTGTCTAGACTGTCGAATGCTTTGTGGAAGTCGATGAATGTGAGGTGGAGAGATGTGTTCCATTCCAGGGTCTGTTCTATGATAATGCGGAGGGTGGCAATGTGATCTGTACATGATCTGTCCTGTCGGAAACCTGCTTGTTCTTCTCGGAATTCTTTGTCCACTTCTTTGGACAGTCTTTCCAGGATGATCCTGCTCAAAATCTTCCCTGGCACAGATGTGAGCATGATGCCCCTGTAGTTGTTACAGTCCTTCAGGTTGCCTTTTTTGGGGAGCTTCACCAGGTATCCCTCTGCCCAGTCGCTTGGCACCTTTTCTTCATACCAGATCTGTCCAAAGAGTTTGTGGAGTAGTGTTGTTGCCATTTCTGGGTCTGCTTTTATGGCCTCTGGGGGTATTCCGTCAGGTCCTGGTGCTTTATTGTTTTTCAGTTTTTGAATGGCCTTTTTTATTTCTTGTTTATTGGGCTTGTTGGTATTGACCGGTAGGGAGTGTACCGCTGGATGGATGTTGGCTAGCACTGTCGGTTTGGGTCTGTTCAGTATGTCTCTGAAATGTTCTGCCCATCTCTTCAGCTGAGCCTCTTGCTTTGTGAGTGTTTTTCCTTCTTTGTCTAATATTGGTCTGTCCGGAGTTTTGCGTTTATTAGCCAGTTTCCTTGTGATGTCGTAGAGTTCCTTCATGTTGTGTTGAGCTGCTGCTTCTTCTGCTTGAGTTGCCAGGTTGTTGATGAATTGTTTTTTGTCGTTCTTGATGCTCCTTTTTACCCACTGGTCTGCCGTGGTGTAGTCTTGTTGTGCTTTTACTTTTGCAGCTCTTGTGCGACTATTGTTGAGAGTGTCTTTGGCTTGTTTGCGAGTCTGAATTTTCTGTAGTGTTTCTCCTGTCATCCACTCCTTGTGGTGCCTTGTCTTCCTCCCACATGTGTCCTCACATGTCTCCGTCCATGCCCTCTTCATGTTCTGCCAACGTTCATCGATGGATTGATGTTCTTCCAGTTGGCTCAGGGGGTGGAACCGGTTTGAGAGGCTGATTTTAAATTTCTCTCTGGTGTTCTGATCTTGGAGGAGGCTGACATTGTACCTTGTACTGACTTTTTTTGCAGTGTTGGTGAATTTCTTGAGTTTTAACCGGAGAGTTCCTATCAGGAGGTGGTGATCTGTAGCTGCATCGGCTCCTCTTTTCACTCTGACGTCTTGGAGGGATCTCCTGAATTTCTGTCTGATGCATATATGGTCAATCTGGTTCTCTGTTTTGTGGTCCGGTGAAATCCATGTGGCTTTATGAACTCTTTTGTGCGGAAAGACACTGCCTCCTATGACCAGGTTATGGAATGTGCAGAAGTCTGTGAATTGTTCACCATTGTTGTTCATTTCCCCTAGACCATGTTTTCCCATTATTTGCTCTTTTCCTGTGTTGTCTTGTCCTATTTTTGCGTTGAAGTCTCCTGTCAGGATGATGATGTCTTTCTTTTTCTGCCGGTTGATGACTTGCTGTAGTATATCGTAGAAATGATCTTTTGCTTGCTGTTCTGCCTCGTTAGTGGGTGCGTAGCATTGTATGATTGTGATTTTTTTGCTTTTGGTGAAAAATCTAGCTGTGATGATGCGTGCATTTATTGCCTCCCACTCCATGAGGGACCTAGCTGCTTCTCTTGAGAGCATGAGTCCTACTCCTTCTGTGTGTGGGGCATTGTCCTGCTCATGACCTGAGTATATTATTGTTTCTCCACTTGAAAGTTGTGATTTTCCTGATTGAGTCCATCTTGTTTCACTGAGTCCTATTAAAGAAAGGTTGTACTGTTTTATTTCCGACGCTATCTGGGCGGCTTTACCGGCTTGGTACATTGTTCGAATGTTCCAGGAGCCGATCTTTGTAATGTGTTTAGTTGTGAGAAGGGGGATCAGCTGGGCAACGTCCTTTCGGCTTGAGTTGTCCAGCACCATACTTGTCTGGGGAGAGACACCTTCCACGTCCAAACTTCGCTGTGTATTTTCCATGAATGTTTCTGTAATCATTTTGTTCCGCTAAGCGGGTGATTGGCCCACCTAGAGGTGCTTTTTTATTTTTCTAAGGGTATTGCTCCCTTAGCCCTTTGCCCTCTCAGGCCCACCGGGCAGTGGTTGAACCATTCTTCGTCTGTTCCCTCACCCGAGACCAGTTTGTCATGGGTGACCCTACCAGGAGCACTAGGCTCCAGACAACATAGCTCTCAGGAGCATAAAGACCTCTCCACCGCGATAAGGTGATGGTTCCAGGAGAGGTCCGAGGCATTAAATGCTCCGCTCAATAGGAGTTCACTCCACCTGGAATAACCTCCACCCATCGGTCATCCATAGCAACACTATATGATCACCGACATCCAAGTTGGGGGATCCCCCTTTGAACGGCCATTCTAAGGTTTCTCTCCTCCACATCGTCTGTAGTGCTTTTTCCCTATTGCTAGGTTTTTAGTGAGTTTTTCCCTTACCTTCACTGGGGAATGTCTGGGAGTGTTGCATAAACAAAAGTTTTTTTCATTTGTCATCTTTGTTTTCATTTGTCACTCCAAGCTTGTGTATTTGATTGTAAGTCTGACCAGACCCCCCCACCCACCCAACCACCTCCAATGTACAGTCCCCACCCACCCCTCCTACCCAACCCCCCCCCCCCCCCCCCCACTCCTACCCAACCCCCCCCCCCCACTCCTACCCAACCCCCCCCCCCCCCCCACTCCTACCCAACCCCCCCCCCCCCCAACCACCTCCAATGTACAGTCCCCCCCCCCCCACCTACCCAATCCAATGTACAGTTTCTACGCCTAATGTATATACTCTTTTCTTTCTGGACTCTTTTTGTATCACAAATACAGTACTGTAATTGCAAATCTGGTATGTCATAAATGTATAGATGTAGCAGTACTGTCTATCTGTATGTCATGTATGTCATATATGTTACGATGAATTGAAAATGGGGGACCCTGATGTAAACAAGTCGAAAGTCTTTCTCTGGTCTGCATCCCCTTAACAATTGTATGTATTGAGCTGTACTGCACTGTACCCATTCTGCAATCTGTTAATAAAGTTTTCATTCATTCATTCATTCATTCACTCACTTTCTGGTCAGACGCTTGTGTATACTTGTCTCTGATTGTTTGACTCGATCTGAATTTCTACAGTTCACCGTCTTGGCTCATTTTACATATTCCACAACACTCTCAATGTTAGATCCATTCACAGTGATCTAGAAAACAGCTGGAACTTTATTAATAATAATAATACATCCGACTTATATATCACTTTTCTGGGTACCCAAAGACGCTTAAAACTAATTTGTTTAATTTGCATTCAGTACCAGTTTAACATTAATACATGTCTTACTCAGCACTAAAGTGGCAGGTTCTCAACAGCTAATTCTAGAGTCTGTAAACAATACAGTACAGCATCATCTGCATGAAAATGAGATGAGACAATATGCTTATGTTTATTTAGGATCCCCATTAGCTTTTGCACTTGACAAAAGCTACTCTTCCTGGGGTCCTGCACTTAAAACAATACAACAATATTCAAGACATTACATCATTATCAACATCATTAACAATCTCATTCTCAGTTAAGGATGACAGTGTACAAGATAATTATCTGTATAAAGTATACAAATAAAATAGTGCTACCTGAGCAGCACTCACTGCCATCAACATAAATACAGTTAACAAAGTAAATTGGTTTTCACCGCTATGCCATAAGGGTTCAGTGCATGCTCGTTAGTAGATGGTATTTAAATTACTAAAAGTACTAAGACGAGATTGCAGATGTTTCTCAACCAGAAGCAATGATACATTTCTGTGCATAACTCCAATATTAGTGCGCTTTGAACAGTGGAGAGCTAGTCTGGCAGCCTTGTTTTGAGCTATTTGTAATTGCTATTTGTGTTTTTGCTGCTGATGACCATATGACCGGACAGTACTCAAGACAAAACCAGAGCCTGGATGACTTCTTTCAAAGTGGTTAGTGTTAAATACTTTGTACATTTTCTTGTCACAGCTATGCTCCTAATAGCTGTGCTATGCTTTCTAATATCAATAATAGAAATAGTAAACAGGACAGGTCCCAACATTGATCCCTCTGGAACACATTTAGTTACCGGTAAGAACTTGGATAGGGTTCAATTGATCCCTGTTGAATCAAAACCAATCCTACGTAATCTCTCAAAAAGCAGTGAATTATATCAATGCAATCTAGATTGATGAAAAGAACAGCACAATGTTTTCTGTTGGCCATAGCACTATTTAAGACCTAATAACATAACTTAACTCTGGAACTAACTGTTGAGAGCTCAATACAGAATACACTGGCTTGATTATTCATTAGCAATGATTACAGGATTTGTGTTACAGAATAGTTTGGAAATTGGTCTGTAATTATTGAGATAACTTCTATCTTCACCCTATTTAACGGAATGAGTCATGACTTTCAAAAACCTACAAACTATGCCAGATTAAATATAATTAAAATAGGTGTTATTTACTCTGTAATCAATGGAGCAGATAGCTTTAGATAAAGGATCAAATGTCTCCTCTTATCAATGTCTTGCACTGCCTCAATAACACTAGGAGAGGAAGGCTGTAGTTTACAGAGAAATATCACTTAGTGGGTGACTTATTGCACACTATCATTAATAAGAAGGGACCCTGTTTTCATTCAGAAATACATGACCAGCAGCAACATGTGTATTAAAGGCGAATCTTTCATCTCAGATATTAAACAGTCAACCTCATACCAGCAATAACGACCATCTCTGACTGGAATAGTTTCAATACTGGCTACTGACTGTAGATCTGAAATAAAGGATCAACCACAAGGGGGAGCCAGTTTACCTGACATATTCTGCTCTTGTGTAGTTCAAGTTCAAGTTCTTTAATAGTTGTCATACAGAAGTACAGAATACTTTCATACAAAATGCTTCTTACTGTTACGCTCCAGAGACTGTGCTAGACAAGATAGTATCAAATAACATAATAACATAATATAGCATGAATTTAGAAGAAGAAAATGAGGTCACAGTTGTTCGGTATAGACATATGTACAATGTTCTGAGTTACCATATAATATACAATACACAACTATGCAGTGTACTAGTGTACAGTACTATCTAGTGCAAAGCAGAAATGGGATGAGGTACAATTTTAGGTACAATTTACAGTAAGGTGTACGAGTTGTAGTGCAATCCTTCATCCATAAATATAAAGTGTGGGGAGTGGGTGCTACAGTGTGTTTGTTTAAAGTGGGTGTGTGCTATAAAGTGTGTGTAGTGGGTGCTACAGTGTGTTTGTTTAAAGTGAGTGTGTGCGTGTGGATGTGTGTGCTATGTGTGTTTGGTGGTTGTTGTTGTGTAGTGTTCATTCATTGTTCGTTTAGCAGCCTGATGGCCTGGGGATAGAAGCTACTTCTGAGTCTTTCTGTGCTCGCCTTGAGACTCCTGTATCGCTTGCCTGACGGCAGCAGTTCAAAGAGGCAGTTGTTCGGGTGGCTCGAGTCCTTAATAATTCTCTTAGCCTTCCCCTTGCAACGCTTGTAGTAAATGTTCTGGAGGGTGGGGAGCCCCCCTCCGATTGTGCGTTCGGCTGAACGTGTCACTCTTTGTAGTCTGCTTTGGTCTTTTGCAGTGCTATTCCCAAACCAGGAGGTGATGTTGCCGGTCAAGATGCTCTCTATTGTACATGAGTAGAAGTTCTTAAGGATCTTCTGGCTGACTTGGAACTTCCTTAGGCGCCTGAGGAAGTAGAGGCGTTGTCGTGCCTTCTTCACCACACTGTTAATGTGTATGGTCCATTTCAAGTCCTCGGATATGTGGGCTCCGAGGTACTTGAAGCTGTTGACTCTCTCAACCGGTGCCCCGTCGATGCTGAGGGGGCTGTAGTCCTTGACCCCCGACCTCCTGAAGTCCACAATCATCTCCTTTGTTTTGCTGACGTTCAGGGAGAGGCTGTTTTCCTGGCACCATCCCGCCAGGACCTTGACCTCTTCCAGGTAGGCCCTCTCGTCGTTGGCAGAGATCAGGCCCACCACCACTGTGTCGTCAGCAAATTTGACGATTGTATTGCTACTCCGCTGAGCCACACAGTCGTGTGTGTACAGGGAGTAGAGGAGGGGACTCAGAACACAGCCCTGGGGGGCCCCTATGTTGAGGGTGATGGATGAGGAGGTGCAGTTGCCTGCTCTCACCACCTGGGGTCTGCCAGTCAGGAAGTCCAAGACCCACTGGCAGAGGTCATAGCCCAAGCCCAGGTCCCTGAGCTTGGCTATGAGTATGGAGGGGACTATGGTATTGAATGCCGAGCTGTAGTCGATGAATAGCATTCTCACATAGTTCCCCTGCCTCTTGTCCAGGTGTGACAAGAGGAGAATGCTGTTATGCATCAAGTCATGGGCTTTTAACACAATACTTCTGTTATAAACTAGAAGACTAAGAATATAATAATTGGTGTGACCAATGTGAAAATAGTTACAAGCTGGGTTTATCACTCAAAAAGTTATGTTATAGGTAGTAGTAGTAGTAGTTTTATTCAGTCATCACACCCAATACAACACAATCGTTCCACAATCTTTGATTTGGCAGTAACTGAAAAGGTACAGACTGAAGCATAATGCGTATACATGCCTGTCCTATATTCTTAACAAAATTAAGACTCCAAAACAGTATTCTAAAAGAAAATAACAAAAAAATAATTATTCACATTTGTAATCTTAAAAAATAGCTATACAAACCATTGTCTTAAAAACCAAAAGTGAATGATTCTTATGTATATCAGCATTGTTCCACAAGTTAACCCCAACAATAGAAATACATCTCCTTTTAATCCCTTTCTTAGCTTTTTGAACAGTAAATTTACAAATGTCTCTCAAATCATATTTTCTTTCATGTATTGAAAAAAAACCTTTGCACACCGTCCGGGAGTAACTTCGCTTTAGCTCTGTACATTATTTGCATAATTTTATAATAAACCAAATCATTAAATGTCATAACATGAGACTTTATAAACAGTGGATTTGTGTGGTCATAGTAACCAGCCTTATGAAGGCTCCGGATGGAGCTCTTTTGCAGTAAGATCGGATTTACAGTATTTTATGTCGACCCCCACACTTACATATCCCCCATAGTAAGATATGTAAGGTGAGCAGTAGATAATGTACAAGGCTTTATAGTTTAATATATCCTTACATTTATACAAGATTTCTACGGACTTAGATATTTCCCCTTGAATATAGTTAACATGTTGTTTCCATGTTAATTACCTTTCTGAATAAATATTTTGCCACAAACTGGACAGCTAAATGGTCTACAATGACTTATTGTGCATTTTCACATTCCCTTTATCTCTGAACCTCTGAACCTGTTCCAACAAATTAAACAACTAGAGTTTCTCTCCAGTATGACTTCCCATGTGTCTTCTCAGAACCCCATTATCACTGAACCATTCCACAAACTTCAGGATTTCTCTCCTGTATGACTTGTCGTGTGATTGTTCAAACTTCCTTTCCGACTGAACCCTTTTGAACAAACTGAACAACTAAATGGTTTCTCTCCTGTATGAGTTCTCATGTGTCTGTTCAAATTTCCTTTCTCACTGAACCCTTTCCCACAAACTGAACAACTAAATAGTTTCTCTCCTGTATGAGTTCTCATGTGGATCTTCAAATTTCCTTTGTGAGTGAACCCTTTTCCACAAACTGAACAACTAAATGGTTTCTCTCCTGTATGAGTTCTCATGTGGATATTCAAATGTCCTTTATCACTGAACCCTTTTGAACAAACTGAACAACTAAATGGGTTCTCTCCTGTATGAGTTCTCATGTGGATCTTCAAATTTCCTTTGTGAGTGAACCCTTTTCCACAAACTGAACAACTAAATGGTTTCTCTCCTGTATGAGTTCTCATGTGGATATTCAAATGTCCTTTATCACTGAACCCTTTTGAACAAACTGAACAACTAAATAGTTTCTCTCCTGTATGGGTTGACATGTGTCTGTTCAAAGTTCCTTTGTCACTGAACCCTTTTCCACAAACTGAACAACTAAATGGTTTCTCTCCTGTATGACGTATCATGTGTGTCTTCAAATTTCCTTTCAGAGTGAACCCTTTTCCACAAACTGAACAACTAAATTGTTTCTGTCCTGTATGAGACAAACTTAATGTTTTTTGCTTCTTGTTTAATATTAGCATCTTTAAACCTGACTGAGGTTCCCCACTCTCCTTCCAATCATCACTGTCATCAGTCTCAGGACAGTCTGAAGAGAGAGGCTGGCCATCTCTAGTTGGTTCTAAATCACCATCTGGATATAAGTTACTGGCTGGTTCTGATACTCCACAGTCCTCTCCATCGGGTTCTGTTTTCATGTGTCCAGTTGAGGTGCTGGGTAAAGAGTAAGCTTCTCTGTTTTTCTCCCCCTGGGTTTGAAGAGGCTGGAAGGACAGAGCGTTCTCTTGACCATCTTCACATTTCACTGGGTCTACTGTGATCTTGGAGAGATCAGCTTCTTCCAGCCCTTGATGTAGTTCCTCTTTGATCTGTAGGAGCTCTGAGTCCTGGGTTTGGCTGAGCAGTGAGGACAGAGTATTCTCTCCACCATGTTCATATTTCACAGGGTGTAAGGTCATCTTGGAGCCATCAGCCTCCTCTAGATCTTGAAATAGTTCCTCCTGTTCCTCTTTAATCTGTAGGGACTCTGGGTCCTGGGTTTGGTTAAACCATGAGGACTGAGGTTTCTCTTCATCATCTTCACTCTTCACAGGGACAGGGTTGTATGTCAACTTGATTATATCAGCCTCCTCCAGACCTTGAAGCTGCTCTCCCTCCTGACTGCTCCAGAGTTCCTCCTGTTCCTCTTTAATCTGTAGGCGCTCTGGTTCCTCCTGGCTCAGACTGGGGCTCCTCTCCTGCTGCTCAGGGGGAACCTCCTCTTCACAGACAGAGAGCTGTGGGGTGTCTGGGGGGAGGAATAATAATAATATGAATAACAAACATAAAGATGCAGTAGATAACTTTTCATCATTAACACATGGCCCATTTGACATCGAGTATCTATCATTCAAGATGTGAAAAAGGAATAATTTTTCAAGTTCAAGTTTCTTCAAGTTTCTTTAATAGTTTTACAGAAGTACAGAATACTTTTATACAAAATGCTTCTTACTGTTACGCTCCAGAGACTGTGCTAGACAAGATAAGTATGAAATAAAATAAAATAGTATAGCATGTAAAATAGAAGTAAAAATGAGGTCACAGTGTTCAGTATAGACATATGTACAATGTTCGATGCAGAATAGAAGTAACTGAGTTACCATATAATATAAAATATACTATGCAGTGTACTAATATACAATACTATATAGTGCAAAGCAGAAATGGGATGAGGTACAATTTAGGTACAATTTACAGTAAGGTGTACGAGTTGTAGTGCAAATCCTTTACCAATAAATATAAAGTGTGTTTAGGTGATCTAAAGTGTGGAGAGTGGGTGCTGCAGTGTGTTTGTTTAAAATGAGTGTGTGCGTGTGGATGTGTGTGCTGTGTGCATTTGATGGTTGTTGCATAGTGTTTATTGTTCGTTGAGCAGCCTGATGGCCTGGGGATAGAAGCTTCTTCTGAGTCTTTCTGTGCTCGCCATGAGACTCCGGTATCGCTTGCCTGACCGCAGCAGTTCAAAGAGGCAGTTGTTTGGGTGGCTGGAGTCCTTGATGATTCTCTTAGCCTTACCCCTGCACCGCTTGTTGTAAATGTTCTGGAGGGTGGGAAGCCCCCCTCCATCCATACATTCCCGTTTTATACCGTGGTGAATATAAGTATGGTTTTAGAGCGGTTTAGGGTAATTCCTGGGAGGCTAGTAGGGCTGTCCCCGACTAAGGATTTGGATGGTCGACTATGATTGGCCAAAATTTGCTGTTAGTCGCCTATTGGTTAAACAAAATTATCATATTTTTTATATTAAAAAAATATATATATATTTTATCATTCCATTTGGGCTGTGGGGGGTGCTTAATGTCTGAAGGAGTCGACTGAAGGCTTCTTGTCCTCTGCAAAAGCATGCAATTGGTCCACTGATGGATACATCTTGATATTTGTCTAGTCTAGTGTGTTCATTAGATGGGTGAAATCCTCTTTCAGTGCATCTGTGCCTGTTTTCGTAGGCAGTTAGCCTCTGGTATGCGTGGCATTAGCATTAACCATGCTTCTAGGCCTCTTTTGTTTTGGAAAGAATGAAAAAAAATAAAATAAAAAAATAAAATAATAAATATATATATATTATATATATATATATATATATATTTTTTTTTATTCGACTAAGAGGTTGGCTAGTTGACTACGGCTCCTTTCGACCGATTAGTCGACTAATCTACTAATAGGGGTCAGCCCTAGAGGCTAGTAATAGGCTGCTGTGGCGATAAGAAAGTAGCGAGCCAGAGACGTGGTTCGAGTTGAGGTACTTTACTTCTCACTGCACATAGCATTTACAATAACAACCAACTTAACCCGGAACCGGAAGTGGTATTTACCCTTTCCCCTAAACAGTAAAACCCCCACCCTTAAAGTGGAGATGAAGCATAGCGATAAACACATAGTCATAGCATCAAATTAGTATTTAGATAAACCACAGAAAAAAATCACGTTATAAAAATAAGGCGTTTCTAAGAAAAAACGATTTGTAATGTCCATTTATGTAGCATTTATGAACATGTGCGCCACCATTTTGTTGCTGACGTCACGGTGTTGGTTTGGTGTATACACTGCTGGGTAGCTGCATAGTAAACATGGACTGTCGGGTCAGTCAAATGCTGCCTACCAAACAACGGGACCGCAGTGGTTCTTTTTGTATTGCTCCTGGCTGTGCAAACTAATTTTACCGTGTGAAAGAGAGAGGAAAGTTGGTTCATTTCCACAAACTACCAGTGAAAAAAACAGTGTTGTTTGCACGTTGGCTCAGGCTGGCTGCACTCAGGCGGCGCGATCAGCCTGTTGGACAGGGAATGAAGATCTCCAGAGAACACTTCATTGCCTCGGATTATGTTGTTGGGGTGGGAGGTTTGTCCAGAAGACCACTAATCAGCTGAAGTCCGATGCGGTTCCCTCGGTCTTCGACAGACAGACGCAGGCAGTTCAGCGTCGGGATCATTTAGCCTGCAGGCTACCTAGCTCCACTTCAACCAGCGTTGGGAGCTCCAACATTAGCTTGCCGATGCTACCAGCACATCGACAAGCTGCTGGAGCCAGCTAACGTTAGCTTGCTGATGCTACCAGCACATCGACAAGCTGCTGGAGCTCCCAACGCTGGTTGAAGTGGAGCTAGGTAGCCAGCAGGCTAAATGCTCCGCGACGCTGAACTGCCTGCGCCGGTCTGTCTGTCGAAGACCGAGGGAACACATATTTAGACAATGGCAGGTCCCTGGGGACGTAGGACTGGGGAAGGCAGTGGCGGGATGTTGGAATGGGAATAAGGGCATCGGCAACACCCCGGGACACTGTTCGATGGGAGGCGACGGACCAGGAAGCTGTGGCCTCCGGAAAAAACTCCCCAGGGACCCGCAGCGGCTGGCCGTACACCAGCTCAGCGGACGTGGCCTGGAGGTCCTCTTTGGGGGCAGAACGAAGACCAAGCAAGACCCACGGGAGGCGGTCAACCCAGTCGCCATCCGTAAGGGCAGCCCAAATAGCGGCCTTCATGTCCCTATGGAACCGCTCACAAAGTCCGTTTCCCTGCGGGTTGTACGCCGTAGTGCGGTGGATCTTCACCCCCAGGTGCTCCGCAACTGCAGTCCAGAGCTCTGAAGTGAACTGGGGGCCCCTGTCGCTTGTGATGTCCCCCGGTGTGCCAAAATGGGCCACCCAGCAGCCGATGAACGCCTGGGCCACCTCCGCTGCCGTAGTGGAGGACAGTGGAACAGCCTCCAGCCACCTGGTGGTCCTGTCCACCATGGTGAAGAGGTGAGTATATCCGTGGGAGGGGGGCAGGGGGCCCACCAGGTCCACATTCACGTGGTCGAACCGCCTCTCTGGCACTATAAACGGAGCCAAAGGGGCTTTGGTATGGCGGTGCACCTTGGCACGCTGGCACGCCACACATGAGCTAGCCCAGGTCCTAACATCCTTCTGGAGGCCAACTTGACCCCCCAGGGCTGTACGCTAAGCTTTTTCACTAGGGGCACACTTGCCCCTAAATGAGATTTAGGGGCAAAACATATTTTTTAGGGGCAAATTTTTTAATTACAATTTTACCATTATTTATATCGATTGTTTTTGATTTAAAAAGAAAAAGAAAAAAAAGAATTTTATATAATTTTTTTTAATAAAATATATATATTATATAATCATACTTGTAGTTGTATTATCTGCGAGACATCGCCACCACGCAACAAGTCAAAATGCTCGCTATATGCAACCAGCTCCACTGTCTGTGTGTACTCGAGTAGCCTCCAGCTACGGCCAGGATTCTCCGGAGCTGCAGCTGGACCCTATACTGTAGCCTCCAGCTACGGCCAGGTTTATCCGGCGCTGCAGCTGGACCCTATTGACTATATTCAGCGTGCCCTCAGCTCGAATACGCATCGACTCATAAGACATTGATATCAGGAGCTATCTGTAGCTACTGCTATATAAGACAACTCCTCAGTGAACTATTTAGTTTAATGGGACGTTTAGTTTTGAACAGTGAGCTAACGCGCGCTATCATGCACTACTAGACTTGCTGGAGATATCAGGAGCTAGCCTCACCGAGGTCCCAGTGTCCCACTAGAGACTAGTGTTTACAACAGCCACGGGTGCGGGAGGGCTGGAGGAGGAGGAGCAGCAGACGCTGCAGCTCTCTCCGTGTGTCTGAGTTCAGTTCAGTTCGGCTCACTATAGGAGGTCGAACGCGTCGAAAATATGAAGCAATACTAACTTTACTTTTCTTCATAGCTAAATCAGACAGTCAGCCAGTCTATCAGAGTGAGTGCTCAGTCGATTGTTCCCGCTGATCATACCTGCTGAGTGCTCACTGCTCAGCTCGCATGAGTGACGTCATCACGTCATCACACGCCTTGGATAATTTAGGAGTGAAATGCGAATGCAAGGCTTGAAAGCACTACTCGCAAGCCCGCCCCCAGATAATATTTACCAATCGCAACGGCCAATTAAAGGGGCAATTCGCGACCATCTCGTCACAGTGTACAGCCCTGCCCCACCAGCTTAGTCGAGGCCTTCACACCTGGGTGGGAAAGGCTGTGGATCATGTTAAAAACCCGGCGCCGCCAGGCCGTAGGCACCATAGGGCGCGGTTGGCCAGTGGAGATGTCGCAGAGGAGAGTGGCGTTAGCTGTGTCGAACACCACATCCTCCAGCTGCAGTGCAGTAGGGCCCGTCCGATAGGCCTGAATGTCTGAGTCTGTGGCTTGGTCTGCCGCCATGGTGGCATAATCGAGTCCCAAGTGGACGGACCCGATGACCGCCAGAGAGAGGCAGTCGGAAGTGGCAAGTTGTCCTTGCCCGCCACGTGCTCAATGTCCGCGATTAACTCGGAGATCGGCGAGAGCTGCCGCTGCTGACGTCCCGACCACGGCTCCGAGGTCTTGGCCATGGAGAACGTTAGCGGCTTGTGGTCCACAAAGGCAGTGAACTGGCGGCCTTCCAACAGGCATCTAAAGTGCCTAGTGGCGAGGAACAGACCCAGCAGTTCCCTGTCGAAAGTACTGTACTTACGCTCGTTGTCGCTGAGCTGTTTGCTAAAAAAGGCCAGTGGCTGCCAGGAACCGCCCACCCACTGCTCGCACACCGCTCCCACTGCATAGTCAGAGGCGTCTGTCGTGAGGGCGACCGGGGCAGTGGGAGAGGGGTGCGCCAGCAGAGCAGTGTTGGCTAGCGCGGTCTTGGCAGCCCCAAAAGCGCTGTCCATCCCAGAGGACCAATCTAACTCATCCTTGGGCACTTTGCCCCGCAGGGCCTCGTATAAGGGGCGCATGAGGTGGGCACCATGGGGAAGGAACCGGTTGTAAAAGTTCACCATGCCCAGGAACTCCTGTAGAGACCGTACGGTGCGGGGACGAGGAAAACTGGCAATGGCCTCCACCCTGGCGGGGAGTGGGGTGGCTCCCTGTGGAGTGACATGGTGTCCGAGGAAGGTGATGGAGGACTGCCCAAACTGGCACTTGGTCGGGTTGACGATGAGGCCGTGTTTACTGAGCTGCTCAAACAGCTGCTGGAGGTGTGTCATGTGCTCCTCTATGGACGTACTGGCTACAAGAATGTCATCCAAGTACACAAACAAAAACGGCATGTCCTGGAGCACAGAGTCCATCAGGCGCTGAAACGTCTGCGCCGCACCCATGAGCCCGAAAGGCATTCTTAGGAATTCAAAAAGTCCAAAGGGTGTAATGACAGCGGTTTTTGGCACATCCCGTGGATGGACCGGCACCTGGTGGTACACGCGCACCAGGTCCACCTTGGAGAAGATGATGGCCCCCGCTAGGTGGGTAGAGAAGTCCTGTATGTGTGGGACAGGGTACCGGTCGCGTGAATACTTTCCCTAAGGGGATTGCACTTCCGTGTTCGGTTTGCGCTAGGGATGGGTACCTTTCACATTTGAACCGATATCGGTACCGGTACCTGTGAATCGATACCGGTACCCAACGGTACCTTTTTTCGGTACTTTAGTCTCAAGAAATTTAATTTACCTACCTCAGTCGTAAAAAAAATATCCAAACTTCAAATAACTACAATTTTCGGCTTGTCATTGCTCCGACTGCTTTGTTGTTGAATCAAGTCAAATTCTAGGTAAGCATATATTGTGCGTGTGAACGTTGACATGAAAAAAAAGTAAAAAAAAAAAAAGAATCAATAAAAAAAAAAAATTATTTTTTATTTTTATTTTTTTTCGTTTCTCACTTGATTCGATACTCTGTAGTACCGACGCGTTTCGGTTCGGTACCTCAAAAGTACCGAATTCGGTACCCATCCCTAGTTTGCGCGTCCTGATTGGCCACTGACGTACGCTAGTTTTGCCCCCGGTAAGTTATCTACGCCAGTTACGCCCAGCTCGCGCCTGCATTATCCAATTCATCTTTGAAATTAATCATTCCAGCAAAGCAGGCTTCTATTATTCGAATTACTGTTTTAATGGGTATCACAGTAGTAAGTCCTACTGTAGAACATGACATATTAGCATGACATCTGATTTATTAATGCCAATACTAAAGATTAGGGACAAACGCAATTGGCACAAGTGTAAATCATGGATTAGTCAATCAGTTTTAACATCCGACTTAGCTCACCTTGTTAGTCTGCTGGCTGTGGATCCTATGGTCACAAGTTCAAATAACTCTTGGTTCAAGTTTTTTTTTTTTTTTTACGTTTAATTAATTTATCCACTCTGGTTGGATGGTGTGTATGTATTGTATATGTATGTATTGTGCTGTATAATGACAATACATTTGAATCGAATCTCATTTTGAAATCGCTACCCGTTGAGTGGATCACCATGGTGCAATGCAATCACCTCCGAAGCTGTCTGCCACTGTCGTGTCCATAGGCAGCGTAGCGATTTCAAAATGAGATTCGATTCAAATGTATTGTCATTATACAGCACAATACATACATATACATACACACCATCCAACCAGAGTGGATAAATTAATTAAACAGAGAGACGAGAAATCTCATCGCTGGCACTCAAAGTGTTAAGGCAGAGGGACTGGACAACAGGGTGACATTCACAGGTGTGCAGACTTGAGCATGTGAGGTAAAACATGCACTGGAGAAGGAGCCACGCCCACAGGAAGCAGAGATTGAGTATAAGGGCCAAACTTGATTTAACAAAACAATAAATCTATAAGCCCTTGAGGAGGCTGCTACCGGCTAAAAACCTATAATTGACGCGTCTGTGGCCGCTGTTGTAACCGTCTGGTGAAAGGAATGAATGTCCACAAGGTTCGTTCCAATAACACCCCAAATGGGTTTATTTACCACACAAACGTGATAAAACGCAATTGCCAAACGATACCTTTCAAAAGAACAAACAAAACACTTTACCCTACAAACAAAACGATAACAAACAACGTGCCGTGTCGACGTGACAACTTGACGACTTGACGGTCAAAAACTGTTTGGCTCTACCGGTAACCAAACACACCTGCCTGTCATCAGTCCCGTTACTCATTAAGTAGCTGAGTATGTCACCTACTGGTGAGCAACGGGTACTGATGCCACAAACTCATTTTGGGCAGGCTGGCAGGCACAATGTATAGAGGCAGAATTCATAAATACATAAAAACAAAACAAATGCATAACATATAAACACATGGCACTACAACCATGTAAATTGGCTCTTACACGCCGGCCTCTAATTGTTAAATGTCATAACATAACAATTAACATAAAATAAAAAACAAAAAGAGCCAAAGTGTGCCATATAACCACAAAACAAATCAATGCCATATAACCACAAAACAAATCGAATATTTGAGACTATCGCCTCGTGCAAAACAAACTTAGGACCAAGCCCGGTCAATGGTCATTCCAAGATCAATGTCTTGGCTTTAAGCACCGAGCACCCTAAGCCGTTCTCGTCTGGGAAGGCCTCTAAAAACTCTGCCGAGGAGCTGCAGAGTTGCAAATGTCAATAAAATCTCCCGCCATCTTGTCCATTGGCGCTCAATGTCATTGGGAATGTTTTCATCCCAGCTGCACACTCTTCTCCACAGTTTGAGCAGCATGGACTTGGCAGGAAGTGATAAAATCTCCCGCCATCTTGTCCATTGGCGCTCAATGTCATTGGGAATGTTTTCATCCCAGCTGCACACTCTTCTCCACAGTTTGAGCAGCATGGACTTGGCAGGAAGTGTAACTGGGCCAAGGAAACTCAAGGGATGGCACACCGAAATCTGGTTGTTCAGCGAAGTTCCCAGGTTGCTCAGTGTCTCTTCCAATCTGCTCACAGAAATCATATTGACAGTGGCCACTGAAATCCCATTTTCAGGACCGTTATTTTCTTGCAGGGGGCCGTTGACCACCCAGCCCAGAACAGTTCTCATAGCATACGGACCATTTCCACGGCCGTTGATCACCTCCCAAGGTTCCAATAACCTGGGAGCATTGGTACCAATCAATAGATCAACATTTGCCTTTATGCTGGGAATTTGGACATGGGAAAGGTAAGGCCACTTCAGCAAATCTTCCTGTGATACAACATTGTCACTTGTCACAGGCATTTTCCTTTGTGAAAGGACTTCTGGGAGGCTATAGAAAGTGTCCCCATTGAGACCAGAGACCTCCAAACCTTTCAGTGAGGTACTTGATACCACCTGCTCCTGGCTCAAAGTGCGCAGAAGGAAGCTAGTCTGTGGTCCAGTCACATCCAATGCACTCATTAAATGTTCAGAACAAAATGTTGCAGAACTGCCAGGGTCGAGAAAGGCGTATGTTTGCAGTATCTTTCCATTTGTGGACTTGACTTGGACTGGCAGAATGGACAGTTTACAATTTCCTCCGCCGGCCCCAGTAAGACCACACGTCTGCGTGGCTATAGTGACACTTGACTTGACAGCTGAAGTGACACTTGCAGATGAATTAGGCTGCTGGTATGTGCTGAGGTAAGGCCTGTCAATGTGCAGCATGGTTGGATGTTTTTTCTCACAAACCTTGCAGGTTAGGCGCTTGTCGCAACCAGCACTCATGTGACCGGAACACAAACATCCGAAACAAATCCTATTTTGCTTTATGAAGATAATTTTATCATTGTGGTTCTTGCCTTTCAGCCGCGGGCACTCTGACAGAGAGTGATCCTGAAAGCAGCATACACATGACTCAGATTTCTCCATTTCAAAATCCTGCCCCCTATGGACAGAGCCTGAATTGACTTTGAAATCATGTCCCCTATGGACAGAGCCTGAGTATGCTCCGCTATTCTGTCCCCTATGGACAGAGCCTGAGTCTGGTTTAGAATCATGTCCCCTATGGACAGAGCCTGAATTGGCTTTGGAATCCTGTCCCCTATGGACTGGGCCTGAGTCTGGGTCCTTGGAGTCCAGACGTGTGACAGTTGTAGCAAAGCTGTTGCCTTCAGCTCTGCCAAACTTGGACTGAGGCTGGAACTTGCTCCTGTTGCTCAATCCATCCTTTATGGTTGGTTTATCCTGGATGTCACCGAAAAGTGGGTCAGAAAGGATCCTGACCTGACGTTCCACGAATGTGACCAGATCATTAAAAACAGCTCTATGATGTCGTCGCTCGAGTAGCTCATAAGCTGTTGTCCTCCATCTTTCCCTAAATCGGTAGGGCAGCTTGGTTATAATCATGCGCATGTTGGTAGGCATGTCAAGCTCCTGCATGTGTTGCATCTCTGTCATCACGTTGCAACAGTTGCGCAGGAACAGAGAATAGTCCTGTAGTGCCTTTACATCTTCAGCCTTAACTGCGGGCCAGGCCAAGGCCTTTTCGATATATGACGTAGCGATCTTAAATTCATTCCCGAAATGTTCTTTCAGGAGACCTTTGGCCATGTCATAACCACGGTCTGGCATCATGTGCTGACAACTCCTTACCAGCTCACGTGGTTGTCCTTTTGTGAACTGTTCCAAAAAATATAAACAATCAGCTTTGTTGGCCTTTGCTTCAATATTGTGCTCAAAGGATCTTATGAAGCTCCTGTAGTGAAGCGGGTCACCATCAAAGGCAGGTATGTCTCTGGATGGTAGAGACATTGTGAGCTGTTGTTGCACAAGAGCATTAGTGATTTCATTCTGCCGTTGCAGGACTGTACTCAAGTCTCCTTGAAGTTGTACTTGACAAGGTTGATACAGTTGTGGTTGCACAGCAGCTCCACCTTGTGGTGGCATTTGAAAAGGTTGATACAATTGTGGTTGGACAGCAGCTCTACTTTGTGGTGGCATGTGAAAGAGGGGTGGTTGTGCAGCAGCTCCACCTTGTGATGGCATGTGAAAGAGGGGTGGTTGTGCAGCAGCTCCACCTTGTGATGGCATGTGAAAGAGGGGTGGTTGTGCAGCAGCTCCACCTTGTGATGGCATGTGGAAGAGGGTTGGTTGTGCAGCAGCTCCACCTTGTGATGGCAAGTGGAAGAGGGTTGGTTGTGCAGCAGCTCCACCTTGTGAGGGCATGTGGAAGAGGTGAGGTTTAACCTTTGGCTTGACAACAGGCTCTGGCATAGGAATGCTGAATTGCTGTGCTGTCGGATTTAGCACAGTATGGCTTGAATGAGGAGGTCCGGTGTGATTTCCCACATGCCTTTGGCTAGAGGTTCGTGACCGTCTCCCTGCATCTGACGTAGTATGCATAACAGCCAAATGGGCAGTGGATACAGCCAACTCAGCCTCCATTTCAAGCTGCTCCTTTTTCCTCCTTAACACTTCCTTGCTCCTCCTTAACTGTTGCTCTTGCTCCTCATTATTCCTCCTTAACTCTTCCTCTTGATCCTCCAGAGCTTGTCTCTCCTTTAAGTATGCTGCTTTCACCAGCAGTGATGCTCTTTTAGCCTCTGCTATGAGGCGTTCAGAGCTGGCACTGCTACCACTCTTTCTGCTGCCTTGTGAGCGTCCAAAGGAGATATTTGAAATACTGTCATTTGGTTTCACATCATCAACCACTGTTTGTATGTTGTCTGGGCGCACGTCATCTGTGGGTGCACTGACAGTGTGCACCTCCCTTGTGTGCACATCCTCTGTGTGCACAGCCTCTGTGTCTACACAGACAGTGTGCACATCCTCTGTGTGCACAGGTTCTGAGTGCACTTCACCCTGGCTATTTGTAATTGCCATATTTTGTGCCAGCCAACTCTCAACAAGCATGTGGAAGCTTTCCAACGTGTTTATTCTTGACCCAAACCAGGCAGTTTGTAATGCATTTTCGTCCGGGGACATAGTTGACGTATTCATAAATTCATTTTGTACAGATTTGGCTGTCTCACACAGCCTAACATATTCACATAATACACCTTGTACCCCTGTCACGTCAGCATTGTGCATAAATACCTCCATCATTTTGTACAACTTTTTTGCCTTATTTAATTTATCTGATCTTTTATTTTCCAATTTTCCCAATTTTTCCATTACAGCCTTTAAGGTCAGTTTAATTTCCCTTTTTTCCATTGTGACAGTTTTCACAGCCGCCTCTGCACCGACGAGTTGCTCATTATTAATGTCTTGATTGTCATCCGCAACGCTCATGTTGACAATCAGCAGTGAAATGATTGAAGCAATACCGTTATGCCCGGCGCGCACGAAGGGATTCAAACAGTCAACGATAGTTGTGCGTGGCGCACATAAACGGATTCAACGCCAACGGTGGCACGCACAAACAAATCAAAGTTAACGGTAGACTGGTACGCGCAGTCTATTTTCAGCTACCAATGCATTGGACTTTATGCTCGCAAAACGTAAGAGTTGTGTGCACACATTTACTATGGCCAAAAAAAGGGGTAGCGCTACCTTACCTCGGCTTGTAGCCTACCACGGAAAATGTTGGCAGCTGACGTTGGGTACCGTTGGTTGTAGTCGGAGCTCTGATGAGTAGGTTGACGTTCAGCGCTTCTCAGCTCAAGGCTATGTTGACATCCAACAGCTGGAACTGCGCAAATCCCACGCAGTCCTCAACGCATCAGCTCCGCGCGCGCATCAAAGCGAGGCTGAATGGCTTCCCCGCTGTCCTCAACGTTTCTTGTTGCGCAAAGCTTAAACCTACTTTGCTCGTCTTGCTGTGGTTCTGGCTGATCCACTTTACTGATGAGCAAGTTTTTGACTTGCTTTGCTCTTGGTGTGGTTCTCAATCCACCTTTATACTAAAGAGCACTAGTTTTTGACTTGCTCTTCATGTGTTCTCAACGAGCACCAGTTTTTGACTTGTATAAGGGCCAAACTTGATTTAACAAAACAATAAATCTATAAGCCCTTGAGGAGGCTGCTACCGGCTAAAAACCTATAATTGACGCGTCTGTGGCCGCTGTTGTAACCGTCTGGTGAAAGGAATGAATGTCCACAAGGTTCGTTCCAATAACACCCCAAATGGGTTTATTTACCACACAAACGTGATAAAACGCAATTGCCAAACGATACCTTTCAAAAGAACAAACAAAACACTTTACCCTACAAACAAAACGATAACAAACAACGTGCCGTGTCGACGTGACAACTTGACGACTTGACGGTCAAAAACTGTTTGGCTCTACCGGTAACCAAACACACCTGCCTGTCATCAGTCCCGTTACTCATTAAGTAGCTGAGTATGTCACCTACTGGTGAGCAACGGGTACTGATGCCACAAACTCATTTTGGGCAGGCTGGCAGGCACAATGTATAGAGGCAGAATTCATAAATACATAAAAACAAAACAAATGCATAACATATAAACACATGGCACTACAACCATGTAAATTGGCTCTTACATTGAGGGTGTGACAAAAATAATCGACAGATTAGTCGACTACCAAAATAATAGTTAGTTGCAGCCCTACTATGGGGAGTGAGTTTAGTTGCAGGAACACTTAACGTCCACAGCCACTTCACACTGTCCATCGTGACTGTGGATAGACACGCGGTACCTCCGTTACACTCACCCCCCTAAACTCACTCAACCCAGGGCATCCGGGTCACTGGGCACCACTGAAACCGGTCTCATTTGACATGCCCTGAGTGGGAGTTGAACCCCGGTCTCCCGCGCCGCGGGCAACATCGCAGATCGCTATACCAAGAGGTGAACTCTGGATGCCTCTGGGGAGTGAGTTTACTACACTGTCCATCGTGACTGTGGATAGACACGCGGTACCTCCGTTACATGTGTGTGTCAGAAAGGGAGATCATAGACATGAGAAGGCTGTATTTTGTGCATATGTGTACAAGTTGCAAGGGGGGTGGGGTAGTGTGTGTAGAGATATATTAGAGCCATATGGAATCCGCGTTCACGGAATCGCGGACGGAATCGCGGAATTGAGCAATACAAATGGAATCAACTGTAAAAAAAATTAAAATAATAATATTTTTTAATTTTTAATTTTTTTTATGTTGTGGGACTTGTACAGCACTTTGTTCAACTTTGTCAGTGCTGTAAAGTTTAAACCTTTTTAAATCTTAGACAAACAAAACACTTTGCTTTCATGAAATATTGTAAGCCGTGAACACAAATCTGTCAGTGCCGAGTCCGACCTCATCTTAAATAACAAACAGCATTGCTTGTTGTAGTTAACAAAGAGAGGCAGAGTTGATTTTGCAAAAAAATATATATATATATATATGTGTGATTTTTTTCTTTTTCTTTTTAATAATCAAATTTTATTTTCATATTCTAATCCCATGCCCATCGAACGAAGCTTCGAAGTATTTCAGACAGCCCTATTAAATGGACTGTTATATCTTATTAAATTGTGGACATTTATTCATTCCCACTTATTAGACACTATTTCTGATGGTAAAATGAGCGTACAAAGCAAAATACAGAATTCTGAAATATTAAAACGGAAAAAACGGAATTTGGAAAAGAAATTAGTGGGATTTGGAAAAAAATAAAACTGATTTCATATGGCTCTAAGAGATATGTCTGGGATTGAAGGCTGATATGTGTATGCAATTATGCATGTGTGTGTGTTTGTGCATGTGGGATAGTAAGCGAGACCGGGAGAGAGTGTGTGCATGTGGGATAGTAAGAGAGACCGGGAGAGAGTGTGTGCATGTGGGATAGTAAGAGAGACCGGGAGAGAGTGTGTGCATGTGGGATAGTAAGAGAGACCGGGAGAGAGTGTGTGCATGTGGGATAGTAAGAGAGACCGGGAGAGAGTGTGTGCATGTGGGATAGTAAGAGAGACCGGGAGAGAGTGTGTGCATGTGGGATAGTAAGAGAGACCGGGAGATATTCTCGAAGTCAACATCCTGTCTGTTGTTGCTACGCAACTATGGCTTGGGGGGAAACATGCACCACGAGTACATTGTGAACGCTTCATTTAGTGCAGAAAACGGATCGGAAAAGCGGCAAAGTAAACACAATCAAGGGTAATTTTCTTCAGTGCATCACAATGCCAAAGAGCTGCTGTGTTACGTTTTGTACTAATAACTAAATCAAAATCGCAAGTTTTATATAATTTACCAGCTGAGGCATCACAGAGGAAAAGTGGCTGGTGGCTATCAAGAGGGCACACGTAGATGCAGACGGGAGAGTCGATCAAAGCAGACACTGGTCCCCCAAGTCAAATCATACGTGTACTGTATCTGCTCTACCCATTTCATAACAGGTGAGAATAAGGAACAAATATTATAACGTAAATGTATTATTGGCTGTGAGGCTGTAAACAGCAGCTAAATGTTAGCTGCTAGCTGTGGTATCCTGGAATAATAGTTTCACCCATATGTTGGTTTAGCCCAGACTCATGTTAATGACGTCAGATACGGTGCCCGCCAGTTGGATGTATGCAAGTTAACCCAAAGTGTGGAAGTAAAGAACCTTCAGCTATATTGTCATCGTGTGGACATTCAATTCTTTCTGCTAGACACTAAGAGTGACAGCCAGAACAGAAACATTACACAAGCTACTTCGCCATATAGTCCATTCTCAGTGTACGTGTGCACCAGTGGAGGTGTCTCTATGACAACACGTGAAATACAAATTCACTCATAATTCATAATTATTATTAATTTACATATATATATATATAATTTTTTTTTTTATTATTATTATTTAATTTTTTTTTATTAGAAAGGTTTTCCTCTGTAAAAAATGCCAGTGAATTTTTTTTTTCTTCAAAAATTGCCAAAATGTACAGCTCTGAGCAGGCCTGCACTGCAGTAATGACTGCAGTAATATTCGTGCAGAATATCTGCACAGGTTGACCAAATTTAAATAAATAATAGCCAATCAAAATAGGCTATTAATGTCATCTAAGCACGGTCTGTGCAGTTTAACTCTTGCCATTGAATGGGGGATTGAATGATTGACAGCCTTGTTATCCAATCAGCTAATGGTTTCTCTTTTGCTGCTCTGCGGCTCTGCAGCTAGCATGATTGACAGCCTTGTGGCCCAATCAGATAATGGTTTCTCTTGTGCCATACTGCGGCTCTGCAGCTTGTTTACAAAATAATTTTTATCTCAGGAAGATAACTTGTTGGAGCTAACGTAGCTAAAGGGCTACCACCGCAGCTATCAGGCCCAGGGTGGAGTGTTTTGTTATTGTTCATGAACTTATTGTGCATCGTTTGATGATATATATATACACCTGCGATAAAAGCTAAATGTGACAACAACAACAACAACGTCATCGCCTCGCGGGCACTTTGAATTCTCTAGTACTGTAGATAGCGTTGCAATGGAGGAAGGAGATATTGTCGACTAGCTTGCTTGCTAGCTAACGTTACGCAAGTCTTGTGAATGTCTAAACAGGGCTGATGGCATTGATGAAGATGATATCAATAACAACAATGCCTCTCCATTGTGCATCGTTTGATGATATATATATATTTTTTTTTATCTCAGTCGTTGTAAAACGAAAGCCTGCAGTGCTTAGCCTCAGCCGAAGTGTAGTAGTTCTAACTTCACTCGGGAGACAAAAGCCAAACATCAATTTGATGCAACAAGCTGGCTCGCGATGCACTATTGTTTACATTTTCCATGGGATTAATGCACGTGGCTCGAGTCGGACTCGTCACATGGAGAAGCTGCACTATTCAACGATAGATGAGATCGATCGAGATACCGTCTTTATGGGTAAGTCGTGTCTTCTTGGCTTTAGAATGTCAGTTTGTGTAACGTTACTGTAACCGCATCATAACTCCTACATCGACCATGTCACTTTTCAAAAGGCATGAATGAATGAAAACTTTATTTAACAGATTGCAGAATGGGTACAATATACAGTACGGCTCAATACACATAATTATTAAGGAGATGCAGACCAGATAAAGACTTTCGTCTTGTTTACATCAGGGTCCCCCATTTTCAATTCATAGTGAAATGTATCTTGTGTTATTAGGAGCCCTGCTAAAGTTGGTAGCTAACGTTATATTGATAATGTTTCAATATTATCAGGTTGATATTATTAGGTTGATAATGGTGTCAGTGTTTCAGATAGCAAGGTGGAGATCTTTGTTAACTAGTAGAGCTTTGGTTGAGACAGATTACAGTGCTGTCTCTTAAAACTCATAAACAAGTATTGAGCAAGACGAGTTAGTCTGTTGTGTTGTGCGTATTGTATGGGATGGATAATGATGACTGTGTGTAACTAGGAGGGATATGAGGACTGTGTGTATGTGGCACTGAATTGATGTAAACAAGACGAAAGTCTTTCTCTGGTCTGCATCCCCTTAACAATTGTGTGTATTGAGCCGTACTGTATTGTACCCATTC
This sequence comes from Notolepis coatsorum, assembly GCF_963971535.1. Classification (NCBI taxonomy): domain Eukaryota; kingdom Metazoa; phylum Chordata; class Actinopteri; order Aulopiformes; family Paralepididae; genus Notolepis; species Notolepis coatsorum. The sequence continues at coordinate 1,691,086 of NC_140176.1, read as the reverse complement.
TGCAATCTGTTAAATAAAGTTTTCATTCATCATTCATTCATTCATTCATGTGTAGAAAGAAAAACTATAACATTCTCAAAGACCACAGTCTTAAACACACGCACACACAAAAGATACATGGACTATTGTTATTGGACACAAGCCACACACATGGACCCTGCACTGCACCATAATACACCTGTGATTATATAGTATACTTGTTATCACGCGCACACACACACACACACACACACACACACACACACACACACACACACACACACACACACACACACACACACACACACACACACACACACACACACACACACACACACACACACACACACACACACACACACACACACACACACACACACACACACACACACACACACACACACACACACACACACACACACACACACACACACACACACACACACACACACACACAGTTCTGTTGTGTTAATATAAACCCGCCGTGGTCTCTCTCTGTCGCTCTCTCTCATTCATTCATTGTCCTTGTGTTACATAAAACCCATCTGTGGCCTCGTGCAGAGGAAGGTGGTTGTAAGGGCAACCTAACAAGAAATGTTGCCACTGAGGGAATACTGGGTGAAGCTCTTTCCTACGCGTGATGCTTGTTGATAATAAAATGATGTCTTCTCCTTGGTTACTGTTGAGAGTTTTTATTACTACTTGCGGTGTGGACAAATATAAGCATACAAAATAAACTCAAAAAGTGACTCAATATAACTGAAAACAAACAAACGAGCATGGTAAAAAGATAGTGTGGCTTCCCTGTGATAATTACCCAAATTCCCTGCCGCTGCACACCTGTGAACACATACATATAGACTGCACCTAAGCGCACATGAGCCCCGCCTCCTGTGCCCACTGCCTGCTAATTGGTCAACACTTTCATGATGACACGGTGCCTTCATACAATAACATAACGGCAGAAAATCATTAAATTGGCTACAACAGTGGTAAATGTTAGATATTCCAATGTACAGTTTTGCATACCATTGACTCAGAATGGTCTGTTTTATTGAAATCGTCACAGCAGTATAGTTTGTGTATACTTCAGAAGTATGATATTTAAACATGGTCCCCAAAATGAATGGAAGCGAATGAGGAGCCTGACACCTGGGAGGAATGGGGGTGTTGCATCGTTGGGGATGTTTAAAAAATATAATTTAATATATAATATAATATAATAATTTGTGCTTCACCTAAAAAATTGGTCAGCAGCCTCCACTGGTGTGCACTGGAGGCTTCAAGTAGCCTATGCCTTTTTCATGTTTATATGTTACTACTTTTTAAAAACGGAGCTCACTTTTGCTGGTTGGTTGTCCCAAAAACTAAGATGGCGGCGGTCTCGTGACGTCAGAGTGTCTTGTGTGTGTGTGCGTGTGGGTGTTAGAAAGAGAGTAGTTGAGCCTTGTGTGATCTAATCTCATCCATACTCATGTGTATAAAGTGATGCCAGCCTCCTCAGTCTCTCTGGTCATGTTACTACAGTAATTGATTGAAAACTTTATTAACAGATTGCAGAATGGGTACAATACAGCTCAACAATACACACAATTGTTAAGGGGATGCAGACCAGAGAAAGACTTTAGTCTTGTTTACATCAGGGTCCCCCATTTAACTAGGCTGCACTAGTCTCTCTGATCATGTTAGTACAGTAACTAGGCTGCACTAGTCTCTCTGACACGGTCAATCACTCCATTCTGATTGACAAGCTAAAAGCAATTGGTTTTGATAGTCTATCAGGGAGCTGGATGCAATCCTACCTTGAGGGGAGGGAACAGATGGTGGAGGTAAACGGTACCCTATCCCCCCCTCTCACAGTGAGCTGTGGTGTTCGACAAGGAAGCATACTAGGACCGCTACTGTTCCTAATTTATGCAAATGACATGTCGTCAGCTTGTGACTGCAACTTGTTCCTGTTTGCGGACGACTCAGCCCTGCTGGTCTCTGACAAGAACAAGTTACAGGTTGAAAAAACCCTCAGCTCGGAACTAGGCAGAATCTGCATATGGCTCGCTGATAACAAACTATCATTACACATGGGCAAAACAGAGTCCATTCTCTTCGGTTCAAATAACAAACTCAGCAAGACCGACGGCTTCTCAGTTACAGTGGGTGACAATATTGTCACAAGGAAAGATGAAATTACCTACCTGGGTTCCATCCTAGAGGCTAATCTCTCCTGTGACAAAATGGCATCCAATGTAATAAAAAAAGTCAACCAACGAACTCGATTCTTGTACCGGATCTCCTCTCTGGTAAACAAGAATACCCTGAAGACTCTGGCAGGAGCACTCATTCAGGGATACTACGACTATGCTTGCACCTCATGGTACCAAAGCACCTCAAAGGCGCTAAAAACAAAATTACAAACATCTCAAAACAAACTGGTCAGACTACTGCTTGACCTTACTCCTAGAACCCACCTCACCCCTGCCCACTTTGACAACCTAGGATGGCTTAGAGTAGATGACAGAGTACAGCAACTTGCAATGGGCCTGGTCTACAAGATACACTACACGACCAAGGTACCCATGTACATGGCAAAATACTTCCCAAAGGTCAGTGAATACCACGATCACAACACCAGAGGGAGCTCCACAAATCATGTTAAACCCAGATTCGGCTCAAATAAGGGACTAAACACGTTTCGCAATTATGCCACATCAATGTGGAACGCCCTACCCAAAGCTGTAAAGGAATGTGGATCACTACCCACTTTCAAAACCTCTCTCAAGAGACACCTACGGGAGACTGCAATTCAACACTGGCCCCTGTAAATATCCTAACCCAACCCCCCCCCCCCTCAATGTACAGTGTTACTTGTTTATACAGTGTGCCCCCCGGCCCCCCCCCCCCCCCCCCCCAACCACCTCCAATGTAAATTACCCAGTATGGTTGTCAATATCCCAATGTACCCAACCCCCCCCACCCAACCTCCTCCAATGTACAGTTTTCTACGTCAAATGTATATACTCCCTTTTCTTGACTCCTTCTGTATCACAAACAGTACTGTATTTGCAAATCTGGTATGTCATAAATGTATAGATGTAGCAGTACTGACTATCTGTATGTCATGTATGTCATATATGTCTATATGAATTGAAAATGGGGGACCCTGATGGAAACAAGACAAACGTCTTTCTCATGTCTGCATCCCCTTAACAATTGTATGTATTGAGCCGTACTGTATTGTACCCATTCTGCAATCTGTTAAATAAAGTTTTCATTCATTCATTCATTCATGTTAGTACAGTAACTAGGCTGCACTAGTCTCTCTGATCATGTTAGTACAGTAACTAGGCTGCACTAGTCTCTCTGATCATGTTAGTACAGTAACTAGGCTGCACTAGTCTCTCTGATCATGTTAGTACAGTAACTAGGCTGCACAGCCGACAAACATAGTTGCTGCCTACACAATATCTAGGTAAGATGGCGGACGGTTATCCCATGATTTATGGCGTAATGTCGCATCTAATGTTTTATTTATGGCAGCACCGCTGGTCTAACTGTTGGGTACATTATTATTAAGGGTTAGGCAATTGTGAAATACCGTAATCACAAACGGGAACATATTGATCAAAGAATAATGTCCAAAGGACCTTCTGATTAAACAAACCTGCTTTGTGTTTCTTCATCTCACTTTCACAACACTCTGAAGTTTACGGCCAGTCTCGACTCCTCCTTAGTTCAAATGTGTCTCCAGCAGCTGCAGTTAGTCCGTTCTTTACACGATCACTGCATCTAGATCTGTTCAGAGAGTTAACGTTAGAGATTAGCAGCATTAGCTCGTTATAGCAACAGACAACGACAACGAGGTGAAGCATGGAGTGTGGTGCCCCTGGTGGCTAGGACGAGACATTGCATGGCATTTCCGTATTTCCTGGTGACGTCAGGGAGGGCTGGACCAATCAGCTACGTCTGCGTCACGCGGCACCCCACGCCCCGCCCCTTTGGAAATAAACAGCCAATAGCTGCCTCACACAGGTAAAGCCTGTGGCCGCGACAGACCGCGCGCTTATTGGCGGAGAGGGGACGTCACTCCACATTGGGCCTAGCCCCTCCCCCCTGACCAGGCTCGGTTGAGACGTGCGGTTGGAGAGAGTGCGAGAGAGAGGGAATCAGGGATGCTGAATGAATGAATGAATGAATGAATGAATGAATGAATGAATGAATGAATGAATGAATGAATGAATGAATGAATGAATGAATGAATGAATGAATGAATGAATGAATGAATGAATGAATGAATGAATGAAAACTTTATTTAACAGATTGCAGAATGGGTACAATACAGTACGGCCCAATACACACAATTGTTAAGGGGATGCAGACCAGATAAAGACGTTTGTCTTGTTTACATCAGGGTCCCCCATTTTCATTCATAGTGACATTTATGACATACACAACATACATGACATTTATGGCATAGGGACATACATGACATACAGGTATTTAGTACTGTTACATGATTTGTGACATACGATATGCAAATATACAGTACTGTTACCCATAGATCCTGACAGAGTATATGATGAGGAGGGGACTGTACATTAGGAGGGGGTGGGTGGGTGGGAGAGAAATATACATGCGGTGGGGAGGAGACTGTCTATTAGGAGGGGGTGGGGGGGTTTGGACATTTACGGTGGCCAGTTTCGAATTGCAGCCTCCCGTAGGTTTTGAATGTGGGTAGGGATTCACATTCCTTTACAGCTTTGGGTAGGGCGTTCCACATTGATGTGGCATAATTGCGAAACGTGTTTAGTCCCTTGTTTGAGCCGAATCTGGGTTTAACATGATTTGTTGAGCTTCCTCTGGTGTTGTGGTCGTGGTATTCACTGACCTTGATTTGATTGATTGTATGTCATAAATGTCCTGATGAATTCAAAATGGGGGACCCCGATGTAAACAAAACGAAAGTATTTTTCTGGTCTGCATCCTCTTAGTATTGTACCCATTCTGCAATCTGTTAATACGTTTTCAATCAATCAATCAATCAATAAGAAGGACAACCATAAGCATCCTTCCTCCAGAAATCAACCAATCCTGGGCACTCCCATACCATATGGAAAAAGGTACACAAGGCGTTTTTGTGTGCACAAAGCGCTTTTAGGTGATGGTATGGCTTTCTTTATGTAATATGCATGGAGTAAAGTATGTCCTATGTATAAAATCAAAATGGATGACTTGGTGGTTGGGAATTCTGGAGGATAGCAAAATGTTTTGCCAGATTAATAGCCCATTTAGACTGCTGCTATTGAATGGTATATCCACACTGGCACACTCTATCAATGGGTAGAGGCTTTGAAGAAGTCTTTGCCAACATGGCGTAAACCGCTGAGACCAGACCCCTGGGTCTGGTAAATATTGTGTGAAATGGTTGGGTACCTAATTGACTATCCCAAGGTACACCATTGCTGTGCGCAATAGAAGCTAGAAGAAAGTGCCAGGTGAATTAAAGTGTTTCTGAATGTCTTGGAATGAGCAGAGACCCTCTACCCCAAACAAATCAGCAAGTGTAAGAACTCCCTTATTGCACCACTGGGGGGCAGTATTGGACGCCTCCCAACTGGAGACCAGTGTTATCATGGGCGATTGAAGGTACAAATTTGGTGTCATTTTCCTGAGATTTTCTGCAAGACTGCGAACTGAGATTAGCTCAATAATGATGGAGCCAAATTCGTTTTTTGATTGTTTGATAGATATATTGGAATAGATTACATATTGTAATTGTAACCTATGAGGGCCGTACAGAATTTCCCTCTATATAGGGTGCCAGGACACCAATAGTACCATTGGAAGGTTGGTAGTCCCGATCCACCTTCATCTTTTTCCCTCTGGAGGGTTGAAAGTTTGAGTCTGCCAGAGGGAGCATGGAGCTGAAAACGCTAATTTGTGGAAGAATATTAATTTTAATATATGAAAAAGAGAATGGAATTAGAGGGGATAACCCTGCATGGACTATAACGCATATTATGACCATCCTCTGCACCTTTGTGTACACGGTTTACTTTGTCATATTTTATATTGCTTATATTGATTGTAACTTATATTATGACCAATAGGGTATACAGACCATCATCTGCACCTCTGTGTATATGGTTTATTTTATTAAAATTGTATATTTAGATTTAATTTGTTTATTGCCTATATATATTACTCTCCTATTACCGTGAGCATTATCTGTACGTACCCCTCCTGCTGCTATGACGACTGAATCTCCCAAAGGGGATCACTAAAGGAATATCCTGTCCAGTCCAGAGGATAGAATGTTTTCCCCTCTGCATGGGTGAGACCTGTTTGCTGCCATCTCCACAGTGACCTCTTTGAAGTGTAAGAGAAGGGGAGCCATGTTTTTATTTACTTGAAATAGTGCATGTATGGCTGTGTATGACAGTATACTAAAGTAACTATATCAGACATTACAAGTTCTGCAATAAGGTCAACCTAAGGTCAGTCTGTCTACTTCAAAGACACGAAACAGCAAACACACACACTTTCTATGCCTATAATGGGGAAATGGCAGATTTGAGTGGTGAACAGTAAAAATGACAAACTTTACTATTTTTCTCAAAGATGAAACCCTAACATTACAGAATGCATGATTATTATTTGTAATGGCTATGAGATTAAAACATGTGGTTTTAATGGGAGTTAATGGGACATTTCTGTCCTCAAATTACTTAAGAATTATTACAGAATTGTAAATCTGCTACACAAAAACGAATAATGCATCAAAGTCAATATTTTGTCTAATCTTTGACATATCCAAGACTGATGAGACCGGTGGTTGCTCTCTAGTGGTTAATGTAGCGCAGTACTGGAGGCAAGCGCTACCGGAGTCTCATGGCCAGTACAGAGAGACTCAGAAGGAGCTTCTATGCCCAGGGCCCAGGAGTTCAAAACTTTTAATCCCTATCTGATCCGATCCGATTTTTAAATCCCATTTTTTGTGATCCAGGATCAGACAACTCGGCCAGATTTTGTCCCGGTATTTCAACGCAATCCAGGATAGGATCACCCTGATCCAGATTGAGACTTTTCAAGATTACTAGATCCGAATATCAGTGCTTTAATCCTACCGATCTCCGATGGGAAAAAAGGAAGACAAGGACCACATTGCAGAGACATCTATAATGTCTAATTATATTGTTAAATACATAAAGGACATCAAATCATAATGGAATTGTAATTCTTTTTTTAAAAGACTCCCACTAGGGTAACATAAAAAAAACTTGATTCAAAGGCAGCTGGATCATCCAGACGTGCTTTGAGGAGCTGAATTCTAAGTGAGATTTCTGTTTGCTGAAGGTGATGACAGATGGACTTTTTTTTTGTTGAAGATATTTTTTCTTTAACCTAAATTACATTTGTGATTGACAATCTTTGTTGTGATACTTTTATGAGCATAAACATTTATGTCATCAGCATTTGGTTGAAAACAAAATAGGCCACCATTAACAAGACAAAAAAATAAATAAAAAATATTGATTTGCCATGAAGGCTAAGAATTGTGTATTATTTCAGTTAACAAACTTTGCCATCTTATTTATATTGAAACATATTTCTTTGGAAATCCACCCCTCTGATGGGATCAAGAGAATCCAGTTTTTTGGGATCAAATTGATCCCAATCCTGTGTTGTCGGTTTGAAATACCCGTTTTGAAGATTTGATCCAGATTAAAGCTTGGATTTGATTTCCTGATCTGATCGGATATCAAAGTGATCCTGATCCTGTTTTTTGGTTTAGAACGACCCACAATCCAAATCTGATAGGGATTAAAAGTGTTGAACTCCTGGGCCCAGGCCATCAGGATGCTCAATGACTCCATGTAACAACCCATCATCTACACTCACTGCACACACATCCACATGTACACACTCACTTTAAACAAACACTCACCTTACCACTCACTTTATATTTATCTATTATTAAAGAGATTTGCACCACTTTCATACCTCATTTGCACCCTACCCCAAGTTTTCTCTCTGCATTCTACCTCACTGGTACTCATTTTACTCTGTATTGTATGTTTGTATATTGACTTTACCTACTTTTTACTTCTTAATTATTTTGTACTTACTTTCTCTTTACTGTATGTAGCACACTCTCAGGGGCCAATACAGAAACAAGCATTTCATCATAAAGTATCCTGTATTTTGTTCTGACAAACTTGAACTGGAACTTAACCAGGATCCCCAGTACAGAACTGAAAGGGTCTATAGCTGTCAATACATTGGCCATAAATATAACTGATCAGGAGAATAACCAGGCACTTCTGTGATCTATTGTCTATATGAGGGGTCAGCGGACAAGTGGTCGGGGCTCTTTTCCACAACCACTGACTCTGTGGGAGTGTGAGGAAGAGAACACATGATGTGATTGAATAAAGTACCGGAGAAACGCACTCTCTGGCTGTTCGAGTTCTTTTAATCTCCAATTCCCACTACACCAACCAGTTGCTGGGATTAGATCAACCCAACCAGTTGCTTTTTTTAAATGGTTGTTTAACCCATTCCGTTTTAATTTGACTGCTTTTGCTGTGCTGCATCAGTCTGTCTCACCATGCTCCTTTTATTAGCTTTTATCTAATTCATTACTTCATTACCACTATTGTTGTTTTATTCCTATTTCAATTATTGTGTTGTATTTATTTTACATGATTTCTACGTTAAGCACTTTGTATTTCAATCTTGCACAAAAGGCTCTATATAAATAAAGTTTGATTTGAATTTGAAAAACAACCAACAGGCATTATTCTTAATGTGTAAAATCCTGTTTTTTTTTAATTTGTGTTTATTTGTTACTTAACTGTATTGAAAGGTCCTTTATAAATACAGTAACATTTACTTTAGAGGGCATACTAATCATAATTACGCACCTATTGAGGAATTTGATGTTAAACTATTGATTATTGTTACTCAAGTCTCAGACCTGATTACCTGAAATCCTTCCAGAATGGCTTCTACTTCCCTTCCTAATGACACATTCAGTAAAGACCTATCCATCTGTTTACCTCAAATAAAAATCAGGTGAATAATATTTGTTCTATATACTTTGTTAACATTTACTTCCTCATCAGGTCCAAGGTACTTTATTATTTATAAAAGTAAGGCGTTAAATGCTCCGCTCAATAGGAGTTCACTCCACCTGGAATATGACCTCTCCTGGATATCTCTATACATCACTGTTTTTTTTTTTTTTTTTTGTCATGTATTATTTTTGTTCTGTTTTTTGTTTTGCCATAGTTTGTCTCTCCTGCCCATGTAAAGCGTCTTTGAGCACCTGGAAAAGCGCTATATAAAATAGATGTATTATTATTATTATTATTATTATTATTGGCCTTCCCCCATATCTCAATATTGATAATTGAAAACAGGAAGAATGGCTTCTCGTTTACCTGGGCACACAATTAAATATTAGTACCTGGCTCTACTTTTCAATCAATGACATAATTTTTTAGATTAGATTAGATTAACTTTATTGTCATTACACCTGTTCTGGCGGTAGGCAAACTGGTAGGGGTCAAGTGAGGGTGGTAGGCAAACTGGTAGGGGTCAAGTGAGGGTGGTAGGCAAACTGGTAGGGGTCAAGTGAGGGTGGTAGGCAAACTGTTAGGGGTCAAGTGAGGGCGGTAGGCAAAGTGGTAGGGGTCAAGTGAGGGCGGTAGGCAAACTGGTAGGGGTCAAGTGAAGGTGGTAGGCAAACTGGTAGGGGTCATGTGAGGGTGGTAGGCAAACTGGTAGGGGTCAAGTGAGGGTGGTACGCAAACTGGTAGGGGTCAAGTGAGGGTGGTAGGCAGGATTTAAGGTGAGCCAGGACTAGCCTCTCGAAGCACTTCATGATGATGGAGGTGAGTGCTACGGGTCGGTAGTCATTGAGGCTTTCTGGGGAGGCGTGTTTAGGGACAGGAATGATGGAGGTGACTTTGAAGCATGTGGGAACTTTTTCCTAGGCCAGGGACAGATTGAAAATCTCAGTCAGGGGCGGCCGGGTAGCGCAGCGGACTAAGCGTCTGCCTAACACCGCGGAGACAGTGGGATCGAATCCAACTGCCAGCGGTACCTCCGGCTTGTCGGCCGTCCGTGCTGACACAATTGGCAGTGTCAGTGGGTGGGAAGCCGGCGTGGGTGGGTCCTGGTCGTTGTAAACAGCGACTCCTACAGTTCGGTCGGGGCGCCTGCACAGCGAGGGAAGGATCTGGAGAGAGGTAGTGTGACCTTCCACACGTTACACTCTCCCAGTGAGAGTCCGCGCTGCCAGGCTGGCTGCACATGTGTCGGAGGAAAGCATGTGATAGTCTCCGGCCTCCCGGACCAACAGTAAGGGGGTGGGGGGGGATGCGCAACGACCAGGAAGGGGATTGGCATAATGACTAACAGTGGGATGGGAGAAAAATCGGAAAAAGGAGGGGGGAAAAGATTAAAAAAAAATATATATATATATATATCTCAGTCAGGACCCCTGTCAGCTGCCCAGCACAGACACTGAGTACCCGCCCGGGGATCCCATCGGGTCCGGCAGCTTTTCGTGTGTTGGTTTTGCACAGTTCCGGAAACACGTCAGTGGGGGAGAGTGTGAGGGTCAGGTGGTTGGCCGGGGGTGGGGGTCGTGATGGCCCTCTCGTGGTTGTCCCTGTCAAAATGGGCGTAAAAGTAGTTTAGGTCGTCTGGGAGGGAGGGGTCAGTGGTCGGGGGGGGTGGCGTGTTTGGGTTTGTAGTCTGTAATGGCCTGCAAGCCCTGCCACATGCGCCGGGGGTCAGAGCCATTTAGATGCCCCTCGACCTTGCGTTTGTCGCTAAAGATTAGGGACAAACGCAATTGGCACAAGTGTAAATCATGGATTAGTCACTCAGTTTTAATGTCCGACTTAGCTCACCTCGTTTGTCTGCTGGCTGTGGATCCTATGGTCACAAGTTCAAAGCACTCTTGGTTAATCTTTTTTTTTTTTTTTACGTTTAATTAATTTATCCACTCTGGTTGGATGGTGTGTATGTATGTATGTATTGTGCTGTATAATGACAATACATTTGAATCGAATCTCATTTTGAAATCGCTACCTGTTGAGTGGATCACCATGGTGCAATGCAATCACCTCCGAAGCTGTCTGCCACTGTCGTGTCCATAGGCAGCGTAGCGATTTCAAAATGAGATTTGATTCAAATGTATTGTCATTATACAGCACAATACATACATACATACACACCATCCAACCAGAGTGGATAAATTAATTAAACGTTAAGAAAAAGAAAAAAAACTTTGGGATGGGTGAAAAATACAGAAAGCCCAAAAATAAATAGAATAAAAAAATAAAAATAATGATGGCATTCCAAGGATTGATTGATTGAAAATTGTATTAACAGATTGCAGAATGGGTACAATACAGTACAGCTCAATACACACAATTGTTAAGGGGATGCAGACCAGAGAAAGACTTTAGTCTTGTTTACATCAGGGTCCCCCATTTTCAATTCATCATAACATATATGACATACATGACATATAGATAGACAGTACTGCTACATCTATACATTTATGACATACCAGATTTACAGATACAGTACTGTTTGTGATACAAAAAGAGTTTAAAAAAGAGAGTATATACATTTGACGAAGAAACTGTACATTGGAGGAGGTGGGGTAACTGTACATAGGAGGGGTAATTGGGTAGGTGGGGTGGGGTGGGGGGACTGTACATAGGAGGTGGTTGGGTGGGTGGGGGGTGGGTAGGCGGGGTAGAGCAGATAGCTTTAGATAAAGGATCAAATGTCTCCTCTTATCAATGTCTTGCACTGCCTCAATAACACTAGGAGAGGAAGGCTGTAGTTTACAGAGAAATATCACTTAGTGGGTGACTTATTGCACACTATCATTAATAAGAAGGGACCCTGTTTTCATTTTGAAATACATGACCAGCAGTAGCAACATGTGTATTAAAGGCGAATCTCTTTCATCTCAGATATTAAACAGTCAACCTCATACCAGCAATAACGACCAGTTCTGACTGGAATAGTTTCAATACTGGCTACTGACTGTAGATCTGAAATAAAGGATCAACCACAAGGGGGAGCCAGTTTACCTGACATATTCTGCTCTTGTGTAGGAGAATGCTGTTATGCATCAAGTCATGGGCTTTTAACCCAATACTTCTGTTATAAACTAGAAGACTAAGAATATAATAATTAGTGTGACCAATGTGAAACTAGTTACAAGCTGGGTTTATCACTCAAAAAGTTATTTTATAGGTAGTAGTAGTAGTTTTATTCAGTCATCACACCCAATACAACACAATCATTCCACAATCTTTGATTTGGCAGTGACTGAAAAGGTACACACTGAAGCATAATGCGTATACATGCATGTCCTATATTCTTAACAAAATTAAGACTCCAAAACAGTATTCTAAAAGAAAATAACAAAAAAAGAATTATTCACATTTGTAATCTTAAAAAATAGCTATACAAACCATTGTCTTAAAAACCAAAAGCGAATGACTCATTCTTATGTATATCAGCATTGTTCCACAAGTTAACCCCAACAATAGAAATACATCTCCTTTTAATCCCTTTCTTAGCTTTTTGAACAGTAAATTTACAAATGTCTCTCAAATCATATTTTCTTTCATGTATTGAATAAAAACCTTTGCACACCGTCCGGGAGTAACTTTGCTTTAGCTCTGTACATTATTTGCATAATTTTATAATGAACCAAATCATTAAATGTCATAACATGAGACTTTATAAACAGTGGATTTGTGTGGTCATAGTAACCAGCCTTATGAAGGCTCCGGATGGAGCGCTTTTGCAGTAAGACTATCGGATTTACAGTATTTTATGTCGACCCCCACACTTACATATCCCCCATAGTAAGATATGTAAGGTGAGCAGTAGATAATGTACAAGGCTTTATAGTTTAATATATCCTTACATTTATACAAGATTTCTACTGACTTAGATATTTCTCCTTGAATATAGTTAACATGTTGTTTCCATGTTAATTACCTTTCTGAATAAATATTTTGCTACAAACTGGACAGCTAAATGGTCTACAATGACTTATTGTGCATTTTCACATTCCCTTTATCTCTGAACCCCTGAACCCGTTTCAACAAATTAAACAACTAGAGTTTCTCTCCAGTATGACTTCCCGTGTGTCTTCTCAGAACCCCATTATCACTGAACCATTCCACAAACTTCAGGATTTCTCTCCTGTATGAGTTCTCATGTGTATTTTCAGAGTTCCTTTGTGACTGAAGCCTTTTTCACAAACTGAACAACTAAATGGTTTCTCTCCTGTATGAGTTCTCATGTGGATCTTCAAATGTCCTTTCTCACTGAACCCTTTTCCACAAACTAAACAACTAAATGGGTTCTCTGCTGTATGAATTCTCATGTGGATCTTCAAATGTCCTTTCTGACTGAACCCTTTCCCACAAACTGAACAACTAAATGGTTTCTCTCCTGTATGAGTTATCATGTGGATCTTCAAATGTCCTTTCTGATTGAACCCTTTTGAACAAACTGAACAACTAAATGGTTTCTCTCCTGTATGAGTTCTCATGTGGATATTCAAATGTCCTTTCTCACTGAACCCTTTTGAACAAACTGAACAACTAAATGGTGTCTCTCCTGTATGAGTTCTCATGTGGATCTTCAAATGTCCTTTCTGACTGAACCCTTTCCCACAAACTGAACAACTAAATGGTTTCTCTCCTGTATGAGTTCTCATGTGGATATTCAAATGTCCTTTCTCACTGAACCCTTTTGAACAAACTGAACAACTAAATGGTTTCTCTCCTGTATGAGTTGACATGTGTCTGTTCAAAGTTCCTTTCTCACTGAACCCTTTCCCACAAACTGAACAACTAAATGGTTTCTCTTCTGTATGAGTTCTCGTGTGGATATTCAAATGTCCTTTCTGAATGAACCCTTTTGAACAAACTGAACAACTAAATGGTTTCTCTCCTGTATGAGTTGACATGTGTCTGTTCAAAGTTCCTTTCTCACTGAACCCTTTCCCACAAACTGAACTAAATGGTTTCTCTCCTGTATGAGTTCTCATGTGGATATTCAAATGTCCTTTCTCACTGAACCCTTTCCCACAAACTGAACAACTAAATGGTTTCTCTCCTGTATGAGTTCTCATGTGGATATTCAAATGTACTTTATCACTGAACCCTTTCCCACAAACTGAACAAAAACGTTTCTCTCCTGTATGAGTTCTCATGTGGATCTTCAAATGTCCTTTATCACTGAACCCTTTTGAACAAACTGAACAACTAAATGGTTTCTCTCCTGTATGAGTTCTCATGTGGATCTTCAAATGTCCTTTATCACTGAACCCTTTTGAACAAACTGAACAACTAAATGGTTTCTCTCCTGTATGAGTTCTCATGTGGATATTCAAATGTCCTTTATCACTGAACCCTTTTGAACAAACTGAACAACTAAATGGTTTCTCTCCTGTATGAGTTCCCATGTGTATTTTCAGAGTTCCTTTGTGACTGAAGCCTTTTTCACAAACTGAACAACTAAATGGTTTCTCTCCTGTATGAGTTCTCATGTGGATCTTCAAATGTCCTTTGTGAGTGAACCCTTTTCCACAAACTGAACAACTAAATGGTTTCTCTCCTGTATGACTTATCATGTGTGTCTTCAAATTTCCTTTCAGAGTGAACCCTTTTCCACAAACTGAACAACTAAATGGTTTCTGTCCTGTATGAGACAAACTTAATGTTTTTTGCTTCTTGTCTGATATTAGCATCTTTAAACCTGACTGAGGTTCCCCACTCTCCTTCCAATCATCACTGTCATCAGTCTCAGGACAGTCTGAAGAGAGAAGCTGGCCATCTCTAGTTGGTTCTAAATCACCATCTGGATATAAGTTACTGGCTGGTTCTGATACTCCACAGTCCTCTCCATCGGGTTCTGTTTTCATGTGTTCAGTTGAGGTGCTGGGTAAAGAGTAAGCTTCTCTGTTTTTCTCCCTCTGGGTTTGAAGAGGCTGGAAGGACAGAGCGTTCTCTTGACCATCTTCACATTTCACTGGGTCTACTGTGATCTTGGAGAGATCAGCTTCTTCCAGCCCTTGATGTAGTTCCTCTTTGATCTGTAGGAGCTCTGAGTCCTGGGTTTGGCTGAGCAGTGAGGACAGAGTATTCTCTCCACCATGTTCATATTTCACAGGGTGTAAGGTCATCTTGGAGCCATCAGCCTCCTCTAGATCTTGAAATAGTTCCTCCTGTTCCTCTTTAATCTGTAGGGACTCTGGGTCCTGGGTTTGGTTAAACCATGAGGACTGAGGTTTCTCTTCATCATCTTCACTCTTCACAGGGACAGGGTTGTATGTCAACTTGATTATATCAGCCTCCTCCAGACCTTGAAGCTGCTCTCCCTCCTGACTGCTCCAGAGTTCCTCCTGTTCCTCTTTCATCTGTAGGCGCTCTGGTTCCTCCTGGCTCAGACTGGGGCTCCTCTCCTGCTGCTCAGGGGGAACCTCCTCTTCACAGACAGAGAGCTGTGGGGTGTCTGGGGGGAGGAATAATAATAATATGAATAACAAACATAAAGATGCAGTAGATAACTTTTCATCATTAACACATGGCCCATTTGACATCGAGTATCTATCATTCAAGATGTGAAAAAGGAATAATTTTTCAAGTTCAAGTTTCTTCAAGTTTCTTTAATAGTTTTACAGAAGTACAGAATACTTTTATACAAAATGCTTCTTACTGTTACGCTCCAGAGACTGTGCTAGACAAGATAAGTATGAAATAAAATAAAATAGTATAGCATGTAAAATAGAAGTAAAAATGAGGTCACAGTGTTCAGTATAGACATATGTACAATGTTCGATGCAGAATAGAAGTAACTGAGTTACCATACAATATACAATATACTATGCAATGTACTAATATACAATACTATATAGTAGGGGTGGACGGTATAAACGGTATGAATTTGCTCTACGGTATGGATTTTGACTATACCGTGTAACCGGTAGGGCAGCTCTAAAATAGCAATGACGTCATGTAACCACAGCGCGACTATTTCAATCGCATTTGCCCCTAAAAATAGATAGAATTAGTCATAGATAATAGATATGTGCAAACTGGAAAAAGTTATTTAGGAGGCTTCGCGCAGTGGGCGCACTGGGCGTGTCAACACGCAATTGTCATTTCATAATAAACACATATCACCGCGGCGCACAGCAAGTTTCAATTTCAGTTCCTGGCATTTTTAACCAGTGGAGAAAGGTAAGAGATCTTGCCTATCGTTTTTCTTATATGAATTATTCTACGTTAATAAAACATACCTGGTGATCAACTACAGTTTGCTGTAAACATTATGATATGTGTGTAGTGTTATGATAACGACGGGAGGACGGCTGCTGCAGCAGTGGATTTGCGAAATAGCATGCAGCTGCAGAGCCGCAGAGCCAGTGGCTCTTTCAGGTCTGGTCACAGGCCCGCTCAACAGCGCCCCCCCACCAAATGGCTGAACGACCTGAAAGAGCCACTGGCTCTGCGGCTCTGCAGCTACATATGCTTCTAGCAAAATCCAGCCCCGCTGTTTGCAATGGGAGCAGCACGGAGTCTCGACTCGGGACTTATTTTATTTGGAATATAATGACTTTATACGCAAAAGTAGCCTAGTTTTAAGTTAAAATATTATAAATCTACATGCCTTGAGGATGTCATTCTTTATATAGCCTGCCTATCAGGCAAAAAAAATTATTCTAACGGAAACACTGATACCGTGATATATACCGTTACCGTCTATGCTTCAAATTATACCGTGATATAAATTTTACACCATACCGTCCACCCCTACTATATAGTGCAAAGCAGAAATGGGATGAGGTACAATTTAGGTACAATTTACAGTAAGGTGTACGAGTTGTAGTGCAAATCCTTTACCAATAAATATAAAGTGTGTTTAGGTGATCTAAAGTGTGGAGAGTGGGTGCTGCAGTGTGTTTGTTTAAAGTGAGTGTGTGCGTGTGGATGTGTGTGCTGTGTGCATTTGATGGTTGTTGCATAGTGTTTATTGTTCGTTGAGCAGCCTGATGGCCTGGGGATAGAAGCTTCTTCTGAGTCTTTCTGTGCTCGCCATGAGACTCCGGTATCGCTTGCCTGACCGCAGCAGTTCAAAGAGGCAGTTGTTTGGGTGGCTGGAGTCCTTGATGATTCTCTTAGCCTTACCCCTGCACCGCTTGTTGTAAATGTTCTGGAGGGTGGGAAGCCCCCCTCCATCCATACATTCCCGTTTTATACCGTGGTGAATATAAGTATGGTTTTAGAGCGGTTTAGGGTAATTCCTGGGAGGCTAGTAGGGCTATCCCCGACTAAGGATTTGGATGGTCGACTATGATTGGCCAAAATGTGCTGTTAGTCGCCTATTGGTTAAAAAAAATTATCATATTTTTTATATTAAAAAAAATATATATATTTTATCATTCCATTTGGGCTGTGGGGGGTGCTTAATGTCTGAAGGAGTCGACTGAAGGCTTCTTGTCCTCTGCAAAAGCATGCAATTGGTCCACTGATGGATACATCTTGATATTTGTCTAGTCTAGTGTGTTCATTAGATGGGTGAAATCCTCTTTCAGTGCATCTGTGCCTGTTTTCGTAGGCAGTTAGCCTCTGGTATGCGTGGCATTAGCATTAACCATGCTTCTAGGCCTCTTTTGTTTTGGAAAGAATGAAAAAAATAAAATAAAAAAATAAAATAATAAATATATATATATTATATATATATATATATATTTTTTTTTATTCGACTAAGAGGTTGGCTAGTTGACTACGGCTCCTTTCGACCGATTAGTCGACTAATCTACTAATAGGGGTCAGCCCTAGAGGCTAGTAATAGGCTGCTGTGGTGATAAGAAAGTAGCGAGCCAGAGACGTGGTTCGAGTTGAGGTACTTTACTTCTCACTGCACATAGCATTTACAATAACAACCAACTTAACCCGGAACCGGAAGTGGTATTTACCCTTTCCCCTAAACAGTAAAACCCCCGCCCTTAAAGTGGAGATGAAGCATAGCTATAAACACATAGTCATAGCATCAAATTAGTATTTAGATAAACCACAGAAAAAAATCACGTTATAAAAATAAGGCGTTTCTAAGAAAAAACGATTTGTAATGTCCATTTATGTAGCATTTATGAACATGTGCGCCACCATTTTGTTGCTGACGTCACGGTGTTGGTTTGGTTTGAGAGCTCCAACGTTAGCTTGCCGATGCTACCAGCACATCGACAAGCTGCTGGAGCCAGCTAACGTTAGCTTGCTGATGCTACCAGCACATCGACAAGCTGCTGGAGCTCCCAACGCTGGTTGAAGTGGAGCTAGGTAGCCAGCAGGCTAAATGCTCCGCGACGCTGAACTGCCTGCGCCGGTCTGTCTGTCGAAGACCGAGGGAACCGCATCGGGCTTCAGCTGATTAGTGGTCTTCTGGACAAACCTCCCACCCAAACAACATAATCCGAGGCAATGAAGTGTTCTCTGGAGATCTTCATTCCCTGTCCAACAGGCTGATCGCGCCGCCTGAGTGCAGCCAGCCTGAGCCAACGTGCCAACAACACTGTTTTTTTCACTGGTAGTTTGTTGAAATGAACCAACTTTCCTCTCTTTCACACGGTAAAATTAGTTTGAACAGCCAGGAGCAATACAAAAAGAACCACCGCGGTCCCGTTGTTTTGTAGGCAACATTTTATTTACTGACTGACCCAACAATCCATGTTTACTATGCAGCTACCCAGCAGTGTATACACCAAACCAACACCGTGACGTCAGCAACAAAATGGCGCCACCCATGGCGAAAACAGGGAAATTATATTTGATTTTTCAGACAAATAAGCAGGATTTCACATTTTATTATAGGACCCTGTCTTACACAAGGTACACAACAAACAAACTAGGATCACATTGTTCACTGCTTCATCTCCCCTTTAAAAGGCACAAGCCCACCTTGGTGAATGTCTCTTAATATAGGTCACCACACAGGCCCCCCCAGAATTCACCAATACAAAAACTGCAACTAATTAATAGCCAGTGAACAGTCCATCAGTGAACAGATCACAGCATGAAATAGTCAACGTGGAGGGGGACGGATCAAGCGGCCGAACCGACTGTGCTTAACAAGAGGGGGATTAAGGGAGAGAAGTGGGACCAGCGGCCGGGCCATGGAAGGGGCCAAGGCCGGAACAGAGGACGGGGAAGGGGTCTGAGCCGAAACCGGGGGGCGCCCCCGCCGCGGGGGTAGGGCCGACTGAACTGGTTCGTCCTTGTCCAAGTGAGCAGGCTTAAGACGGCCTATAGTGACCCGCTCTGGCCTGCCCCCCATGTCCACAACAAAGTTTTTAGTGCCTGCCTCCAGGACACGGAAAGGCTCCTGCAGCGGGGTCCGATGGCTGTCGTGCCAGATGAACACATATTTAGACAATGGCAGGTCCCTGGGGACGTAGGACTGGGGGAGGCAGTGGCGGGATGTTGGAATGGGAATAAGGGCATCGGCAACACCCCGGGACACTGTTCGATGGGAGGCGACGGACCAGGAAGTTGTGGCCTCCGGAAAAAACTCGCCAGGGACCCGCAGCGGCTGGCCGTACACCAGCTCAGCGGACGAGGCCTGGAGGTCCTCTTTGGGGGCAGAACGAAGACCAAGCAAGACCCACGGGAGGCGGTCAACCCAGTCGCCATCCGTAAGGGCAGCCCGAAGAGCGGCCTTCATGTCCCTATGGAACCGCTCACAAAGTCCGTTGCCCTGCGGGTTGTACGCCGTAGTGCGGTGGATCTTCACGCCCAGGCGCTCCGCAACTGCAGTCCAGAGCTCCGAAGTGAACTGGGGGCCCCTGTCGCTTGTGATATCCCCCGGTGTGCCAAAACGGGCCACCCAGCAGCCGATGAACGCCTGGGCCACCTCCGCTGCCGTAGTGGAGGACAGTGGTACAGCCTCCAGCCACCTGGTGGTCCTGTCCACCATGGTGAGGAGGTGAGTATATCCGTGGGAGGGGGGCAGGGGGCCCACCAGGTCCACATTCACGTGGTCGAACCGCCTCTCTGGCACTATAAACGGTGCCAAAGGGGCTTTGGTATGGCGGTGCACCTTGGCACGCTGGCACGCCACACATGAGCTAGCCCAGGTCCTAACATCCTTCTGGAGGCCAACTTGACCCCCACCAGCTTAGTCGAGGCCTTCACACCTGGGTGGGAAAGGCTGTGGATCATGTTAAAAACCCGGCGCCGCCAGGCCGTAGGCACCATAGGGCGCGGTTGGCCAGTGGAGATGTCGCAGAGGAGAGTGGCGTTAGCTGTGTCGAACACCACATCCTCCAGCTGCAGTGCAGTAGGGCCCGTCCGATAGGCCTGAATGTCTGAGTCTGTGGCTTGGTCTGCCGCCATGGCGGCATAATCGAGTCCCAAGTGGACGGACTCGATGACCGCCAGAGAGAAGCAGTCGGAAGTGGCAAGTTGTCCTTGCCCGCCACATGCTCAATGTCCGTGGTTAACTCGGAGATCGCCGAGAGCTGCCGCTGCTGACGTCCCGACCACGGCTCCAAGGTCTTGGCCATGAAGAACGTTAGCGGCTTGTGGTCCACAAAGGCAGTGAACTGGCGGCCTTCCAACAGGCATCTAAAGTGCCTAGTGGCGAGGAACAGACCCAGCAGTTCCCTGTCGAAAGTACTGTACTTACGCTCGTTGTCGCGGAGCCGTTTGCTAAAAAAGGCCAGTCTGCCAGGAACCGCCCACCCACTGCTCGCACACCGCTCCCACTGCATAGTCAGAGGTGTCTGTCGTGAGGGCGACCGGGGCAGTGGGAGAGGGGTGCGCCAGCAGAGCAGCGTTGGCTAGCGCGGTCTTGGCAGCCCCAAAAGCGCTGTCCAACCCGAGGACCAATCTAACTCGTCCTTGGGCACTTTGCCCCGCAGGGCCTCGTACAAGGGGCGCATGAGGTGGGCAGCATGGGGAAGGAACCGGTTGTAAAAGTTCACCATGCCAGGGAACTCCTGTAGAGACCGTACAGTGCGGGGACGAGGAAAACTGGCAATGGCCTCCACCCTGGCGGGGAGTGGGGTGGCTCCCTGTGGAGTGACATGGTGTCCGAGGAAGGTGATGGAGGACTGCCCAAACTGGCACTTGGTCGGGTTGACGATGAAGCCGTGTTTACTGAGCTGCTCAAACAGCTGCTGGAGGTGTGTCATGTGCTCCTCTATGGACGTACTGGCTACAAGAATGTCATCCAAGTACACAAACAAAAACGGAATGTCCTGGAGCACAGAGTCCATCAGGCGCTGAAATGTATGCGCCGCCCACATGAGCCCGAAAGGCATTCTTAGGAATTCAAAAAGTCCAAAGGGTGTAATGACAGCTGTTTTTGGCACATCCCGTGGATGGACCGGCACCTGGTGGTACACGCGCACCAGGTCCACCTTGGAGAAGATGATGGCCCCCGCTAGGTGGGTAGAGAAGTCCTGTATGTGCGGGACAGGGTACCGGTCGCGTGAATACTTTCCCTAAGGGGATTGCACTTCCGTGTTCGGTTTGCACGGCCTGATTGGCCACTGACGTACGCTAGTTTTGCCCCCGGTAAGTTATCTACGCCAGTTAGGCCCAGCTCGCGCCTGCATTATCCAATTCATCTTTGAAATGAATCATTCCAGCAAAGCAGGCTTCTATTATTCGAATTACTGTTTTAATGGGTATCACAGTAGTAAGTCCTACTGTAGAACATGACATATTAGCATGACATCTGATTTATTAATGCCAATACTAAAGATTAGGGACAAACGCAATTGGCACTAGTGTAAATCATGGATTAGTCACTCAGTTTTAACATCCGACTTAGCTCACCTTGTTAGTCTGCTGGCTGTGGATCCTATGGTCACAAGTTCAAATCACTCTTGGTTCAATTTTTTTTTTTTTTTTTTTATGTTTAATTAATTTATCCACTCTGGTTGGATGGTGTGTATGTATGTATGTATTGTGCTGTATAATGACAATACATTTGAATCGAATCTCATTTTGAAATCGCTACCTGTTGAGTGGATCACCTGTAATCACCTCCGAAGCTGTCTGCCACTGTCGTGTCCATAGGCAGCGTAGCGATTTCAAAATGAGATTCGATTAAAATGTATCGTCATTATACAGCACAATACATACATATACACACCATCCAACCAGAGTGGATAAATTAATTAAACAGAGAGACGAGAAATCTCATCGCTGGCACTCAAAGTGTTAAGGCAGAGGGACTGGACAACAGGGTGACATTCACAGGTGTGCAGACTTGAGCATGTGAGGTAAAACATGCACTGGAGAAGGAGCCGCGCCCACAGGAAGCAGAGATTGAGGGTGTGACAAAAATAATCGTTAGATTAGTCGACTAATCGAAAAAAGAATCGACAGATTAGTCGACTACCAAAATAATCGTTAGTTGCAGCCCTACTATGGGGAGTGAGTTTAGTTGCAGGAACACTTAACGTCCACAGCCACTTCACACTGTCCATCGTGACTGTGGATAGACACGCGGTACCTCCGGTACACTCACCCCCCTAAACTCACTCCACCCAGGGCATCCGGGTCACTGGGCACCACTGAAACCGGTCTCATTTGACATGCCCTGAGTGGGAGTTGAACCCCGGTCTCCCGCGCCGCGGGCAACATCGCAGACCGCTATACCAAGAGGTGAACTCTGGATGCCTCTGGGGAGTGAGTTTACTACACTGTCCATCGTGACTGTGGATAGACACGCGGTACCTCCGTTACATGTGTGTGTCAGAAAGGGAGATCATAGACATGAGAAGGCTGTATTTTGTGCATATGTGTACAAGTTGCAAGGGGGGTGGGGTAGTGTGTGTAGAGAGATATTAGAGCCATATGGAATCCGCGTTCACGGAATCGAGCAATAAAAATGGAATCAACTGTTATGGGACTTGTACAGCACTTTGTTCAACTTTGTCAGTGCTGTAAAGTTTAAACCTTTTTAAATCTTAGACAAACAAAACACTTTGCTTTCATGAAATATTGTAAGCAGTCATTTGAGGCTTCATAAAAGCAGCACAATGAACACAAATCTGTCAGTGCTGAGTCCGACCTCATCTTAAATAACAAACAGCATTGCTTGTTGTAGTTAACAAAGAGAGGCAGAGTTGATTTTGCAAAAAAAATATATATATATATATATATATATGATTTATTTTTTTATTTTTCTTAATCGAATTTTATTTTCATATTCGAATCCCATGCCCATCGAACGAAGCTTCGAAGTATTTAAGACAGCCCTATTAAATGGACTGTTATATCTTATTAAATTGTGGACATTTATTCATTCCCACTTATTAGACACTATTTCTGATAGTAAAATGAGCGTACAAAGCAAAATACAGAATTCTGAAATATTAAAACGGAAAAAACGGAATTTGGAAAAAGAATGAATGGAATTTGGAAAAAAATAAAACGGATTTCATATGGCTCTAAGAGATATGTCTGGGATTGAAGGCTGATATGTGTATGCAATTATGCATGTGTGTGTGTTTGTGCATGTGGGATAGTAAGAGAGACCGGGAGAGAGTGTGTGCATGTGGGATAGTAAGAGAGACCGGGAGAGAGTGTGTGCATGTGGGATAGTAAGAGAGACCGGGAGAGAGTGTGTGCATGTGGGATAGTAAGAGAGACCGGGAGAGAGTGTGTGCATGTGGGATAGTAAGAGAGACCGGGAGAGAGTGTGTGCATGTGGGATTGTAAGAGAGACAGAGAGATATTCTCGAAGTCAACGTCCTGTCTGTTGTTGCTACGCAACTATGGCTTGGGGGGAAACATGCACCACGAGTACATTGTGAACGCTTCATTTAGTGCAGAAAACGGATCGGAAAAGCGGCAAAGTAAACACAATCAAGGGTAATTTTCTTCAGTGCATCACAATGCCAAAGAGCTGCTGTGTTACGTTTTGTACTAATAAGTAATAACTAAATCAAAATCGCAAGTTTTATATAATTTACCAGCTGAGGCATCACAGAGGAAAGGTGGCTGGTGGCTATCAAGAGGGCACACGTAGATGCAGACGGGAGAGTCCATCAAAGCAGACACTGGTCCCCCAAGTCAAATCATACGTGTACTGTATCTGCTCTACCCATTTCATAACAGGTGAGAATAAGGAACAAATATTATAACGTAAATGTATTATTGGCTGTGAGGCTGTAAACAGCAGATAAATGTTAGCTGCTAGCTGTGGTATCCTGGAATAATAGTTGGTTTAGCCCAGACTCATGTTAATGACGTCAGATACGGTGCCCGCCAGTTGGATGTACCGTAATTCCTCTAATAGTAACCGGGTCTCAAATACAAGCCGGGTCTCTATTAATGGCCGGGTGCGCTCTTGAGCTAAGCAATTATAAGCCGGCCTCCTAATACAAGCCGGGTTACTAATATACTGAGCTGCATACTGAGCTAGTTACTTGATTTCACTTTGAAAACGTTGAAATGACCAGTGACCACCTGTAATTGCACTGTTTACTATTTCATACAGTACTTGGTTTCAATAAATGAACCCAGTACATTTTACTGGGTTCAAACTGACACAAAATGTTGATTTATTCATTATGATCCGTTTGAAAATTTGAAATATAGGCCTCCCTCTTATACAGGCCTCCTCCTAATACAAGCCTGGTACCCGCTACAGTTGAAACAAATACAAGCCGGGGTTACTATTAGAGGAATTACGGTATGCAAGTTAACCCAGGTGTGGAAGTAAAGAACCTTCAGCTATATTGTCATCGTGTGGACATTCAATTCTTTCTGCTAGAAACTAAGAGTGACAGCCAGAACAGAAACATTACATGGTGTCAGAAGTGGGATCAGAATTTCGGGGGCGGTCAGGTGGCGTAGCGGAGATTGTGCTCGTCACCAATGCAAGAGGCTGCGATCTCGACTCCCGGAGTCAGCATTGCTTGCGACTTGGGCTGATCGTCATACTAACTCGTTTGGCTGGGTTAGGGGCAGGGTGCCAAGCGCCAATGGCGGGCAGATTTAAGGTTTGGCGAGTAACAATGAGAGGTCTGCCCGCCACCTGGCCGGTAACAAAATAGTTCATATCGATACTCTTATTTTGAAAATCACACACGATTGGTGCGACCAGAAACAGCAGTGGCCAATCAGAGCGCAAAACATGAAACGCGGAAGCATGAACCGGTTGCATTTCGAATAGACGCCTCCCGGGCGTCGCCGCCATTGTCGATGACATCATTGTGTATGGCCGCACGAAAGAGGAGCACGGTGCCAACCCGCGTGCCATGCTAGAGAGAACCAGACAGAGAGGAATAAAGCTGAACAAGGACGAGACTGTCTGAAAAGTTGATACGTTTTTGTGCTTTGATTTTCAGCTATGCGTCATGCTTCTCCTTTAAAAGAAGGGGGGGGACTTCCGGTTATGTCGGCGTAGGAGAAGGACGTGGTCGAGAACGCTCTCCTGCCTCACGCTAATAATTTACATTTCTAACATCTAAAAAACGTTTCAACCACAGAAAATCGAAACGCCTACTTAACAAACACCCTACCGAGGTAAAAATGAACAACGACAGGACCAGACATCTTAAACAAGCGACCTTACAACCGACACGGACAACTCCAATCAATAGAGCTAACGCTACTAGCAAGACAATGGCCGCACGAGACGTCGCAGTCAATACGGAGCACAGAGAAGACGGTCAAGACGCCCTATCCATGACTATTCTACTCGAAGTAGAAATGGTCGGATATGAACTCAACTATATGAACAGAAAAAATAAGAGTGGAGGAGGAGTGGCTGTGTATGTGGATAATAACTTGAATTATAAGATTGTAGAAAAAATGACAAATGTGATTGATAATTTATTAGAATGTATAACAATAGAAATATGTGTAGAAAAAAAGAAAAATATAATTGTGAGCTGTATATATAGAGCACCAGGTTCGAATATTGAAGTTTTCAAGGACTGGATGGAAGAAATGTATATAAACAATAATCAAAAGGCTATTTTCATCTGTGGGGATTTTAACATTGATCTTTTAAATCCAAACAAACATAAAATGACTGAGGAATTCATCAACACATTGTATAGTTTGAGCCTTTATCCAAAAATCACAAGACCCAGCCGAATCACATCCCATTGTGCCACTCTGATAGACAATATATTTACGAACATTATAGAAAACAATACAGTGAGTGGATTACTAATAAATGACATCAGCGACCATTTACCAGTTTTTACAGTTTATGACAACAACTACACAGAAAACAAGCAGGACAATAAACTACAATTTAAACGAGTAAGGACTGAAGAATCAATGAACGCTTTCAAAAATGATTTGCTACTACAAAATTGGGAGATAGTATATAAAGAGGATGACACTGATAAAGCATATGAAACATTCTTATCTATATTTAACTTACTATATCACAAACATTGTCCAATAAAAGAATATAGCAGTAAACATAAACACTCAGACAGCCCATGGATCACAAGGGGATTACAGAATGCATGTAAAAAGAAAAATACACTATATAGAGAATTTATAAAACATAGAACTAAAGAGGCAGAAAATAAATATAAGAAATATAAAAACAAGTTGACTAATATTATGAGAAGATGTAAGAAGGATCATTATAGTAGAATATTAGATAACAACAAATATAATATTAAAGGTGTTTGGAAGATATTAAATGGTATTATCAGGAATGGATCAAGACAAATAAACTATCCTCAGTATTTTATGGAAAAGGATCAAACTATTAGCAATATGGATGATGTGGTTAACAACTTTAATACATTTTTTGTAAATATTGGACCAGAATTAGCGGGAAAAATCCCAGATCCAGTGACTCCTGAAGACATAAAAGACAATTACATTGAAAGAAATCCTAGTTCAATGTTTCTGGAAGCGGTAGATGAAAATGAAATTATAGAAACTACTAATAAATGTAAAAACAAGACATCTACAGACAGTAATGAAATAGATATGAAAATAGTAAAAAATGTCATTATTGGGATTTCAAAACCACTCACGCACATCTGCAATTTATCATTCAAAACTGGTCGATTTCCGAATAAAATGAAAATAGCAAAAGTCATACCTCTGTTCAAGACTGGAGATAAACACCACTTCACAAATTATAAAGAAATAAAGACTTCAAATCAAATCAAATAGGCCTGTTTCTCTACTTCCTCAGTTTTCAAAAATATTAGAAAAACTCTTCAACAACAGATTAGATAAATTCATTGATAAACATAATTTACTCACCGATAGCCAGTATGGATTCAGAACACACCGGTCAACATCACTAGCGTTAATAGAACTCATTGAATAAATCACACATTCCATAGATAAAAAAAAACATGTAGCTGGAGTATTCATTGACCTAAAAAAAGCATTTGATACTATTAATCATGATATATTAATCAGGAAATTGGAGAGATATGGGATCAGGGGGGTAGTATTGGACTGGGTAAGAAGCTATCTAAATAAAAGACAACAATTTGTGACAATGAGAGATTATAAATCTGAATGTTTGGACATTGCTTGTGGTGTCCCCCAGGGGTCAGTGTTGGGTCCAAAACTGTTCATCTTGTACATTAACAAGATATGTAAAGTATCCAATATATTTAAATGTATTTTATTTGCGGATGACACTAATCTTTTTTTTTCTGGTGAGAATGTCCAGCAGCTTTTAGAGGTCATCACATCTGAAATGAAGAAATTGAAGGAATGGTTTGATAGAAACAAATTATCATTGAACTTGAGCAAAACTAAAATTATGTTGTTTGGAAACTGTAGATTGGATACTCAGGTACAAGTTAAAATAAATGATGTGATTATTGAAAGAGTTTATGAAAATAAATTCCTAGGTGTAATAATAGACCATAAAATCTGTTGGAAACCTCACATAAAACATGTCCAATCTAAACTCTCACGAAGCATTTCAGTCATGAGTAAAGTAAAGCACATCCTGGATAGAAAATCACTCTACATTCTCTACTGTTCACTAGTTTTACCATATTTAAATTACTGTGCTGAAGTCTGGGGAAACAATTATAAGTCTACACTACAACCACTTTTTATACTCCAAAAAAGGGCCATAAGGATAGTTCACATTGCAGGTTATCGTGATCACACTAACATATTGTTTCTGGAGTCAAAGACATTGAAGTTAAATGATCTTGTGGAATTTAAAACGGCACAATTAATGTATAAAGCAAAAAGTCATGCACTTCCAAGAAACATTCAAGAATTGTTCTTTGATAGGGAGGGGGGTTATAATTTGAGGGGAGAACACAATTTAAAGGTGCTAAACGTACGCACTACCATGAGAAAACACTGCATCTCAATATGTGGAGTGAAACTGTGGAACAGTCTTAATGTGGTGCTAAAGCAATGTCCAAACATGAGACAATTCAAACTGATGTATAAGGAAATTATGTTCACAAGGTACAGGGATGAAGAAGGGACTTGATATTCACGGGTGTTTACATTTTTATTTTGTTTCTATTTTATTTTATTTTATACATATAGTTTTTGTTTTTTTGTTTTGCATTTATATATATATATTTTTTTTTCTTTTCTTTTCTTTTCTTTTTTATGTTTAAAATAGTACACTCATTTGAGTAGTGGAAAAGGGGTAGGATTAAATAAGTGTATACTTCTTCCTACTCCTTTTCGAACATGCAGATTGAGTTGTTTTTCTTTTTTGTTATTGTTTGTTGTATTCATTGCATGTTCGAAATAAAGACTTCAAATCAAATCAAAATCAAAAGAAGTTCTAGCTAAACAAAGATCCAGCCTCAGAGAAGACTCTTCAACTTTGTTACAGAACTCTCTCTCACCCCTACAAACATCGGTGGATGCACTTCACGAAACGGTTAATTCCTTTCAAGCACACCTCGCCAGAGTTGAAACCACCACGGGAGATAACTTTGATGGTCTCGTCAAAGCGGAGAAAACCATACGCAAATTGGAAACAAGACAACACCACCCTCCTAGACCGGGTCGACGAGCTGGAAAATCGTTCAAGGCGAGTCAACCTCCGTATTGTAAACGTACCCGAAGACAGCGAAAAGGGACAAGACCCTATTCAATTTGTCGCAAATCTACTGATGGAAGTCATGGGTCCCGACGTATTCAACAAGCCACCAGAGCTGGAGAGAGCACACCGATCTCTACTCCCCAAACCCAAAACGGGTACCCCGCCACGATCCATCATAGTATGCTTCCACCGGTTCCAGGAGAAGGAACGAGCATTACGCTGGGCCAGAGAAAACGAACCCCGCTATCAGAATAAAACTCTGAGATTCTACCCGGATTACAACACAGCCCTTTCTAAAAAACGTGCAGCGTTTAATGAGGTCAAAACTATCCTGTACGTAAAGGCATAGGCTTCGGGCTCCTTCACCCCGCCCGCCTCCGGGTGACACTGGCGGAGGGAGAAGTCTACACTTTCACCACACCGGAGGAAGCCAAGACATTTTGCAAGGAAAGATTTGGCCAAGCTGAAAACCCTGTTAAATGAATGACTGGGACACCAGGCTATAAAGACGTTCCACATCGACCGTGAAAGAAAACAAGCAGAGTCGACCGGTCATAGTTGGTATGGGTACGTGATCGCTTCCCCAGGTTTAGAATTTAAGGTGGATCTTCCTGTGGTAATGTCACTTCTTGAATGACAGTAGTTACATATAATTATTGACATGTTGCAAAGTTGACCTGCCACATTTTGTATAGATATGTGATCACTTCTTGTCGTTTCTCAGAATCTAAGGTGGAACTTTTCATTTCACCGTCACTTTTTGAATGATAATGGTTTTATATAATTACTGACATACTGCAAAGTAGACCTGCCATAGTTTGTCTGATTAACCCGTTCAAAGACCGGGACACCAGACTACAATAGACGTTCCACATCGACCGTGAAAGAATTTACGGGTGTATACACTTTTTCTGGTTCTTAGAGATTAAGGTGGAATTTCCCATTTCACTGTCACTTCTTGAATGAAAATGGCTTTATATAAATATGGACATGTTACAAAGTCGACCTACCATAGTTTGCAATCTTAATTTTTTTCTTCTCTGTTTGCTCTTTGTTTCTTAGAATTTAAAGTGACATTTTTATTTTATTTCAATTTTTTTCTCATACCACTGCAAAATCGACCTGCCATAGTTAATTTGGATATGGGATTGCTTTTTCTGTTTCCTAGAACTTAAGGTGGAACTTTTCATATTACTGTCACTTTGCGAATGACAACGGTTTTATATAAATAAGGACATGTTGACCAACTATATATATATATACGTATCTTTTGAATATCCATCTATTATTTTTTCTCCCTTCAAATGGATGTCGCTTTCGAACATGAAACAAGGGTTGGGTCTTCTTAGAATCAAAAGGTGGAACTTTTATTTTAATTTTTTTTCTCATACCACTACCACTTCCTGAAGGACAAGTTTTACATAATAATTGACATATTGCAAAATCGACCTGCCAGAGTTCATTTGGATATGGGATCGCTTTTTCTGTTTCCTAGAACTTAAGGTGGAACTTTTCATATCACTGTCACTTCGCGAATGACAATGGTTTTATATAAGTAAGGACAGTTTGACCTACTATATATACATATATCTTTTAAATATCCATCTATTATTTTTTCTCCCTTTAAATTGATGTCACTTTTAAACATGAAACAAGGGTTGGGTACAATTCTACACATACCCATCTCCAGTTCTCCAAGTTATTGGTTGTTCATGTAAATAACAATGTTCATTTGCTCCTCAGCAATAGTTTCGGTTAAAGCACAAATAAGATGTGTATAACATAATGAGAGACAGGAGCCTCTCTACATAGGCTAAGAGTGAAGCTGCACAATTGGAAGACACTCTGTCAACAGGGGATTTATCAGCCTGTCTCAATTGGGGAGACAGGCATAGGGGTAAATGTTTTTATGTTCTATTTGTATTCTATGTATGTTTCCGTCTGTACTACATGTATATTTTTTCATATAGAGAGATATCGGTACCCTTTAGAGATGTTCCGATACCATTTTTTCCTTCCCGATCCGATTCCGATACCTAAGCTTTGGGTATCGGCCGATACAGATACTGATCCGATACCAGTGCATACCGGTACATTACAAAAAAAAAACGTATATAAATTATACTTAAAAAAAAAAAAATTACAGATACTGTTTTATATATACTGTTTTTTTAGTAATAACTAGAAAGTAATGGTATTTATTCAACAACAGGTGATTGTATAGATTAGTATTAGTATCATTAATCAATGAGTATGGGGCTGCAGCACTGCAGATATACCCTACTCCAATGATCCGCACGGACGTTAGACAGTGTTGCACTCGCTACCCAGTCTGTTAGTAGCAGAGGCTCTGGCTAGTAGTAACGTTCATGTTGTGATTTTCGATGCAAAATAAATATTCAACATTCTCTTTTGAGACTCCGCCTCAGACTCTTATCCTTTGGCACTTGGAACTTGCTGTACTTTGCTTGCAGGTCTGCAGCCATTATTGCTGGATTATGAATAGCACCAACTTTAGCCACGGTAGCGTTATCAAGCTAAGCTAGCTGACCTAGCTCGTCTTCCCCGCATTGACATTTGATAACGTTAGTCAGCTAACGCTAGTCAGTAGCTACTTGACTTAAATACGATTCACCGTGGGTGCATTATTGTTGATAGACGGACAGTGTCAGGTCCTGGAGAAAGGACAGGCGATCATCTGATTTGATGTAACGTTAAAGCGGATGTTGTTCCAACTAGCTAGCTTTTCAGCTAATGCTATCATAACACCAGCAAGCAAAACACATCCCGTCCGAGCTCCCCGTCACACGCTCTGTCGGGGACAATGGAATTTAAGAAAGTGCTGCTGTTAAAATGACAAACAGCATCACACTTTAAAACACATTCATTTTATAATCCTCACTCTCCGCAGGAGATAAATGACGTCATGGGATCGGAGGCTAGAATTTACGTGTACTCGCCGATACCAGCATTTTAGGCAGTATCGGCGGCATTTCCGATACTGGTATCGGTACAACTCTAGTACCCTTATACTCTAATAGAGAATAATCCAGACATGGAGTGGTGGGGAGATGGAGACTACTTTACAACACAACCACACAGATCAAATGATGGAGCCAGTTAAATTCATAACATTCAATATCAAAGGCCTAAACAACCCAATCAAAAGGAAAAAGGTCTATTCATCCTAAAGAAACTCAAAGCAGACATTGTACACCTACAGCATCTCTCTGATGAGGAGCATAAGAAACTCAAGAGAGAATGGGTTGGACAGGTGTTTGCTTCCTCCTTTAATACCAAATCAAGAGGAACCGCAATCCTTATTAACAAAAACATCCCTTTCGTTGCCACCAAAACCACCTCTGACCCTAGAGGCATATTTGTACTTGTTGAGGGACAAATGTACTCGGAACGTTGGACACTATTGAACATTTATGCACCTAACTTCGACGACCCCGCCTTCATCCAAAATATTTTCCTTCTTATAGCTCAGGCAACTGGCATAATTTTAGTGGGAGGGGACTTCAACTTCTGCCTGGATACAGTACTAGATAGGTCCTCAACCAACCCGGCTTCCCCTACCAAGGCAGCAAAAACAACAATTTCTTTTATGAAGGACTATAACTTGACAGACGCCTGGAGGGGAATCCACCCAGGGGTTAGAGATTACTCCTTCTATTCTCACCCCCACGGCACCCACACGCGTATAGATAACTTCCTGCTATCCACTCACCAATGCCATAGAGATATATATTTTTTTGAACAAATGTTTTTTATTTTCCCTTTTTTTTTACATAAAACCAGACACACAATACATAAACAGTAGGAATCCTCAATAAATCACAGGACTATGATTGACATAATAATAACAATAATGACAGTCCAGTACTTAAATCAAAATTAAATGTAGATTAAAATATTTACCCATAATAAATACAATACAATACCTATGCTCTTGCTCGCTCTCCCCCCCCCCCCTCAGGACCCCCCCCTTGGACAATCCATCCATTACTCCGCCAACACCAGGAATTACAAATTCATATGCTAACCTTCATCCTCACCACCACCTCTAACCAGATTGCTATGCTGGCTTCATTGACACCTAAAATTCTTGCGGTAGATATCTCTAGATAAATCACATCGAGATAGGTAAGAACCCATACCTTCCGGCACATTTTATCCGGTTGAATCCAGCGTGACGCTATCAACTTTTTAGCAGCCGTAAGACCGGACAAAATTTGTCTCTTTACCTGTATAGAGGCTGCTAACTGAGAAACATCATTCAACAACAATACAGAAGGCAGTACAGGTATGGTCAGAAATAAAAGTTCTGATAATTGCGTGGTTACTTCCTCCCAGAATATCTTAACCGGAGGGCATTCCCAATACATATGCATAAATGTACCAATATCACCGTTTAAACATAAGGAGCATCGAGAGTCTTGTTTAAGCCCCATTAGGTACAAACGTCTAGGAGTTAAGTAAGTCCTATGAATAAAATTAAGATGAATCTGTTGATGATCCGGGTTGCGTGATGAAAGCCGTACGTTTGCCCAAACTTCATCCCAATCAAAATCTACTTCCAAGTTTGGTATATCCTTCCTCCAGACTAAGTCTAGAGGAAGGACCTCGTATGAGGATGTAAGTAAGTGACGATAAAAATCAGAAACGAAGCCTCTCGATGTCTCCTTTCCATAAAAGAATTTGTGATATCTGTGGTGTTCAAGTGGCTCCTTTAATGGAACTCCATGAGCCCTTAAAGCTGCTCTTAATTGTAGATAGAAATAAAAAGTGGATTTGGTGAGGTTAAATTTGTTAGATATGTCTTTAAAGCTGCAAAAACCCTGGTAGTTGAAAACATCCCCCAATGTATGTATGCCCTTCTTTTCCCATTTGGTAAATCTGGTTGTTGTGCATTAAAGATGCTTGAGAATCAAACCAGGTGATCAGTGGTCTTAAAGAGAACGCTTTAAAATAGTAGCTGAAGTCTGGGAATGCTAAACCCCCGACGGCTTTATTTCTCTGTGCAGTGGATCTTTTTATTCGTGGAGGTTTATTGTTCCAAATAAATTTATATGCGGCGGACTGTAATTTTTGCCAGTAACCAACAGGGGGGGTAACGGCAACATTGAACTGAAAAAGTTGATTCTAGGCAAAACATCCATCTTAACTATTGATGCTCGGGCCTTTACTGAATTTTTTAGTTTTGACCACCTGTCAAAGTCGTTTGTGATCCTATCTAGGAATCCGGTATAATTATACTTCACCGTTTGGCAAATTGTGGGAAATCTCTCAACTCCAACTTAAGACATCTAAAATGTTCTACCATTGGTATATTTACTGGGAGTGAGGTAGCCTTCGCAATCACATTGAGTGGAAGGAAGGCGGATTTTGACCAGTTTATCTTAAATCCCGATAGATTGCCAAAATCATCTATTGCCTTGAGAAGATGAGGTAGTGAGGTGGTAGGGTTTTGCATGAACATTATTACATCGTCCGCATATAAACTGATATGATGCTGTGTGCCCTTAATTGAGATCGGCTCTATGGATTGGGACTGTCTTATATACTGTGCCAGAAGTTCTAGAGATAGAGCAAACAGTCCGGGACTAAGAGGATAACCCTGTCTGGACGAGCGCGACACAGGGATGTTTGGGGAGGTGAATTTCCCTGTTATAATCATGGCTGACGGATCTGTGTATAGTACTTTGATCATATTAATAAATCCATCACCTAACCCCATCCTTCCAAGTACTGCCCATAAATAAGACCATTCCAACCTATCAAAGGCCTTCATCGCATCCAAGGATAATACAGCTACAGGAGGTACAACTTCTTTGCTGGCGTCTATCACATGCAGTAACCATCTAATATTATCCGTGATCAGGCGGCCTCTTATGAAGCCTGTCTGATCAGGATGAACTAAAGATGTCATATGCTTTGGAAGTCTGATGGCTAGTACCTTAGCGTACAGCTAATATCGGTTCCGAGGAGGCTTAAGGGTCTATAACTACCACAGTCGGTGGGGTCTTTGTCTTTTTTAAGGAGGACAGTTATAAGCGCCATATTAACGTCCCTGGAGAAGTTCCCCTCTTTGATTGAGTATAAAATCATGTCAAGTAATAGGGGTCCAATTACATCCCAACATGAGAGGTACAGTTCTGGTGGGATACCATCCCATCCAGGGGCCTTACCACTTTGCAATTCAGATATCGCCTCCCTAAGAAATTTTAGGTAGGTTAATTTGATCAAGAAATGAATCCAGTTTATTATGATCGAATACCACTTCTGACTTGTATAGGTTAGAGTAAAACGCACTAAACGTCTCGTTGATTTTCTTGGGGTCAGTAACAAGTCCCTGTTGGTCCTTAATAGCGGGTATATCAGCAAATTGTGCATTGGATCGTATCTTCATAGCTAGTAGGTGACTCGGTTTAGAGCCATGAAAGTAATAATGTTGTCTTGTACTGCGTATTTGAAATTCAGATTGTTGTCTTAAAATGGAATTAATCTCTTTTTTTAACACTTTGATTTGATACTCCACTTGACATGAGTAGTTGCGTTGTAAGGAGGAGAATAACGATGAGTGTAGCATTTCCAGTTCTACCAATTTGGATTGACGTTTCTTGCGGAGGTTGGAGGCAAATACAGTAGTGTTTTCCTTAATAAAACCCTTTACCGATCTCCATAACATTCTGGGGTCTTGTACCGAACCCGTATTACTCTTTAGGAAATAATTTAGTTTAATGTTGAATTGTAAATTGAATTCAGTGTTTTTCAACAGTGTTAAAACGCCATCTTGGTGCTCGGGAGGTCATTCTACTAAAAGAGCCCTTTAGGAGTAAATAGCTGTGATCTGATAGTGCACTGGTTACCAATTCCACGTCAAAGCTATAAAATAGTCTAGGGGAAGCAAAAACATAATCTATTCTAGAAAAAGTCTCCTGAGAAAAAAAATAGTACTCTCGGGCCATAGAGTATTGAACGCTCAATACCTTACTCAACTACTGAGCGATCATTACCCCCTGATTATATCCTTATTTATGCCAGATAAGATAAAAACAATAGATGGCGATTTAATCCAATGCTTCTCAAACAACCAGAATTTTGCTCCTTTATTAGAGAACAAATTGCATTCTTTACACTAACAAATAAACAATCTGCCCCTCATCTTTTGGGATACACTCAAGGCTTACATAAGGGGCCACATTATCTCCTATACAAAGGGACTCAAAAATAAATACTGTGCTGAACTTGATTCTATTGATGCTGAAATTCAAACACTTGAGAAAGACTATCAGAGAACATCAAATAAAGATACATATAGGACCCTGGTGAACAAAAAAATACAATATAATAACTTAAATACATACAAAACTGAGAAATCCATTATGCGTTCTAGACAAAAATACTATGAGTTGGGGGAGAAACCTAGCAAAGTACTGGCATGGCAACTAAAAACGGAAGAAAGCAAGAGGGCAGTTAACGGAATTGAAGTAGCCCCGGGCAAAATCTCCAATAAACCCACAGAAATTAGCGATGCTTTTAGAAACTATTACAGTGACTTATACACTGCACAGCGGGGACAGCACAGCAATAGACTCCTTTCTTTCCAAACTTGATCTCCCAAGCTTGTCTGTCGAGGATAGTGAGTTTATGAGCAAACCATTTTCAATTTGCGAAGTAACAGCGACCATTAAACGTCTACCGTCAAATAAATCTCCTGGGGACGATGTTCTACAAGGAATTTCAAGACCTCTTAATCCCTCCCTTAATGGAAGTCCTTCAATTAGCTAGAGAAGAAAAACAATTTCCTGAGACGTTCTCTCTGGCCATTATATCGGTTATTCACAAGACGGGGAAGGACCCTTTAAAGTGCGCCTCCTACAGGCCAATCTCGCTCCTAAATACAGACTATAAACTTGTAACTAAGATGACATCCAAAAGATTAGAAACATTCCTTCCCAGCCTTGTTAATTCCAATCAGACTGGCTTTATAATTAACAGACATTCCTCTAACAATCTTAGACGCTTTTTTAATATTATCCATTTCGCACATAAAAACAAGATTCTCAGCATTGCTCTCTCCCTCGATGCCGAAAAGGCCTTTGACTGGTTGGAATGGCCCCATCTCTTCAAAGTCCTTAAAAAATTCGGTTTTGACGCTCAATTTGTCGACTTGATCAAATCACTCTATGGCTCCCCCAAAGCTAGGATTGCGGTCAATGGGACTACCTCATATTATTTCTCCATACATAGAGGTAACCGACAGGCAAGTCAAGTCAAGTCAAGTCAAGAGTTTTAATTGTCACGGCATACAGGTATACAATGAAATGCGGGTGGTCTTGCCCGCAACGATGTGCAATACAGTGGTACATATAATAGAATCAAAAGAAGAAACAACATTGTGCAGTAACAGATAGCAGGTAACATGGAGTGACATCTCGGTATCTGTACATAGTTATTTACAGCGCATGTGTGACATGCTAGTTAGCTTTGGTAGTGCAATACACTGTTCCTGTTATTCTAATTTAAAGTGTCCTTTCCTTTGGCCATAAGTGTGCGTGTGTGCGACATGAGTGTGTGCCCGCTCATGTTAAAGTGTTAAGTGGCTGCTCGTGTGTGAGCGTGCACAGTGTGCGTGTCGTGTGTGTGTTCATGTGTGCTTGTGTGTGGACAGTTCAATGTTCTGAGCACTCAATGTACATTGTTCATGGCTCTGATGGCCTGGGGGAAGAAGCTGAGCCTAAGCCGCTCTGTCCTAGTAGCTGGGATTTGCAGGCGTCTGCCTGACCTCAGCAGCTGAAACAGGCTGTTATTGGGGTGGTGAGGGTCTTTCATTATCCTGCAGGCTCTGGATTTGCACCTCTTGTTGTATAGAACCTGCAGGGGGGGTAGTGCAATACCCGTGGTACGCTCGGCTGAGCGCACCACTTTCTGTAGGGCCTTCT
Source organism: Notolepis coatsorum (assembly GCF_963971535.1). Lineage (NCBI taxonomy): Eukaryota > Metazoa > Chordata > Actinopteri > Aulopiformes > Paralepididae > Notolepis > Notolepis coatsorum. The sequence continues at coordinate 1,653,056 of NC_140176.1, read as the reverse complement.
TGTCCTGTGCCGTGCTGTTTCCATACCAGGCAGTGATGTTTCCGGTCAGGATGCTCTCTACAGCTCCTGAGTAGAAGGACTGGAGTATCTTCCCCGATACTCTGAACTTCCTTAACTGTCTCAGGTGGTAGAGACGCTGTTTCGCCTTCTTTACTACTGTGCCTATGTGTGTTGACCATGTCAGGTCCTCTGAGATGTGGACCCCCAGGTACTTGAAGCTGCTCACCCTGTCCACGGTAGCCCCGTTTATCATCAGTGGTGTGTGTGTCTCCTGCTGTCCTCTCCTATAATCCACGATCAGTTCCTTGGTTTTGCCAATGTTCAGGAGCAGGCTGTTGTCCTGGCACCAGCGTTCCAGTACCTCCACCTCCTCCCGGTAGGCCTTCTCGTCGTTGTCCGAGATCAGCCCCACCACCACCGTGTCATCTGCGAACTTCACTATGGAGTTGGAGCTGAACTTGGCCACACAGTCGTGTGTGTAGAGTGAGTACAGCAGGGGGCTCAGAACACAGCCCTGGGGGGACCCGATGCTCAGGGTGATGGTGTTGGAGGTCTGACCCCCCACCCTGACCGCCTGGGGTCTTTCGCTCAGAAAGTCCAGTACCCAGGCGCTCAGGGCGGAGCTCAGACCTAGCTCGATCAGCTTGTCCACCAGTCTGGTGGGGACTATGGTGTTGAACGCTGAGCTGTAGTCAATGAACAACAGTCTCACATAGCCCCCCTTCTGACGGTCAAGGTGCGAGAGGGTGCTGTGCAGTACCTGGGAGACCGCGTCGTCGGTGGACCTGTTTGTCCTGTATGCAAATTGCATAGGGTCCATATCACTGGGGAGGGAGGCACAAATGTGGTCCTTGACCAGCCTCTCGAAACATTTCATGACCACAGAGGTGAGTGCCACCGGTCTGTAGTCATTTGGACATGCTGGGGAGGGTTTCTTCGGCACAGGGATGATGGTAGACCTCTTGAAGCAGGCAGGGACCACTGACTCCACCAGTGATTGATTAAATATGGCGGTGAACACAGGGGCCAGCTGGTTGGCACAGGTCTTGAGTATACGTCCTGTTATGCCATCTGGGCCAGCAGCCTTCCTGGTGTTCACCTGCATAAATGCTCTTCTCACACTGTGTTCCGACAACGAGAGAGCGTCCCCCCCCCCTCGCGGTTGCCCCCCCCCCTCCACAACAGCCGGCGCGCCAGTGACGTCACTAGCCGGAGAGCCCGCAGCGCCACTGTCTACACCAAACCGAGCGTAGAAGGTGTTGAGCTTGTCCGCGAGGGAGGCGTCGTCGCTCCCCATTGACGGGGCGCTGACTTTATAGTCAGTTATTGACTTCAGTCCCTGCCATAATCCTCTTGTGTCGTTTTGTGCCATTTGTGTCTCCAGTTTGTCAGCATATGTCCTCTTAGCAAGTTTGACTGCTTTGCGTAGAGTATAGACTGAAGCCTTATACTCCTCCATGTTTCCTGACTCTCTACCCAGGTTGTAGGCGGTGGTACGAGAGTTCAGAGCTGCTCTAATAGTGCTATCCACCCACGGTTTCTGGTTTGGGAAAATCCGCACCGTTTTCCTGAGGACAATACCATCAGCTATTGTTGTTATGTAGCACACCACTATGTCTGCTAGTTCACTGACGTCACTGGCGCTTCCTATGAACATATCCCAATCCGTGTCTGCAGGGCTCGAGACTAACGATGTCCCGTCGTCCCGGGGACGATCAAATATTGATTTGGGACGAACAGAAATCTTTTTTGGGACGTAAACGGGACGGAGAGGATTTTATTTTTTTCACAGGAAATGTCAATTAGCTGACTGTCAGTGCGCGCATATATATATATGAATTATTCTACGTTAATAAAACATACCTGGTGATCAACTACAGTTTGCTGTGAACATTATGATATGTGTGTAGTGTTCTGATAACGACGGCTGGGCAGCGGAAGCTGGACGCTGGATTTTGCGAGAAGCATGTAGCTGCAGAGCCGCAGAGTGGGGCCGCTTTGCCTGCACAGTGCAATACACCAATTCAGCCATTGGCAATTCAGCCGTTGGGTGGGGGGTGCTGTTGAGCGGGCCTGTGACCGGACCTGAAAGCGCCCCTGCTCTGCGGCTCTGCAGTTGCATACTATTGGGATTCGTTGGGAGCAGCACGGAGTCGCGACTCGGGACTTATTTTATTTTAGCAGCAGTTATCAATATCGACCAGGAGGACAGCGCGATCTAAGGGACATGTTTCATTACTAGTCAAGTGTCATTACTTTAGTTATCAAAGGTGGAATCTCTGGACGCAATGACATTATATAGTTTAAAGCTAAACTACGTTTTTCTTTCTAGTTAGAAGAGGGATAACTTATTCAGTTAGATTTGATTTGATCTTTATTTATCTCTAACATTTTCAACCATAAACACACATTTGTAATAACAAAAAAAACTAAAACGAAATAAAATACAAATACATTTAAATATATTTTCCTATGGAAGGAATAATCAACATGGCTCCAATTGGTTGACTATAACGGCACCGTGACCAAATATCCCTATACTAGCACCTTGTTAAACACTTTTTATATATATATATATATATATATATATATATATATACATATATATTTATAATCATAATTATTCTTGTGAAATCTTTCCACCTGGGAGCCTTTTGACAACTGTCCTGTAATTGTCTCAGTATTGGCATTTGTGTATGTTTTGAATAATGGAAAATCTAAATAAAATATTAAAAATAAAAAGAAGAAGGGGGATGTGGTATCCTGGAATAATGGTTTCACCCATATGTTGGTTTAGCCCAGACTCATGTTAATGACGTCAGATACGGTGCCCGCCAGTTGGATGTATGCAAGTTAACCCAAAGTGTGGAAGTAAAGAATCTTCAGCTATATTGTCATCGTGTGGACATTCAATTCTTTCTGCTAGACACTAATATAAGAGTGACAGCCAGAACAGAAACATTACACTAGCTACTTCGCCATATAGTCCATTCTCAGTGTATACATGTGCACTGGAGGCTTCAAGTAGCCTACATGCCTTTTTCATGTTTATATGTTACTACTTTTTAAAAAAGGAGCTCACTTTTGCTGGTTGGTTGTCCCCAAAACTAAGATGGCGGCGGTCTCGTGACGTCAGAGTGTCTTGTGTGTGTTAGAAAGAGAGTAGTTGAGCCTTGTGTGATCTAATCTCCTCCATACTCATGTGTATAAAGTGATGCCAGCCTCCTCAGTCTCTCTGATCATGTTAGTACAGTAATTGATTGAAAATTTTATTAACAGATTGCAGAATGGGTACAATACAGTACAGCTCCATACACACAATTGTTAAGGGGATGCAGACCAGAGAAAGACTTTAGTCTTGTTTACATCAGGGTCCCCCATTTAACTAGGCTGCACTAGTCTCTCTGATCATGTTAGTACAGTAATTGATTGAAAATGTTATTAACAGATTGCAGAATGGGTACAATACAGTACAGCTCCATACACACAATTGTTAAGGGGATGCAGACCAGAGAAAGACTTTAGTCTTGTTTACATCAGGGTCCCCCATTTAACTAGGCTGCACTAGTCTCTCTGATCATGTTAGTACAGTAACTAGGCTGCACTAGTCTCTCTGATCATGTTAGTACAGTAACTAGGCTGCACTAGTCTCTCTGATCATGTTAGTACAGTAACTAGGCTGCACTAGTCTCTCTGATCATGTTAGTACAGTAACTAGGCTGCACAATGGCATCCAATGTAATAAAAAAAGTCAACCAACGAACTCGATTCTTGTACCGGATCTCCTCTCTGGTAAACAAGAATACCCTGAAGACTCTGGCAGGAGCACTCATTCAAGGGTACTACGACTATGCTTGCACCTCATGGTACCAAAGCACCTCAAAGGTGCTAAAAACAAAATTACAAACATCACAAAACAAACTGGTCAGACTACATATGTGCATATTTAATGGGGAAGTGCGTCATTTGTAGGGGTGGGACGATACATCGATCCAGATCGATATATCGATCTATTATCAATGATCAAATAGGATCGATGCAACGTAAAAAGATCGATTCATATTGCGATACTCTTATTTTGAAAATCCCCTGTTGAGCATATCCGCCGGGCCGCAACAACAACATTAGCTCAGCGCAGCTCAGCGTGTGTAGAAGTTAGACAGCATTGCTTCAGAGTCCGCCTATTTTGAGACCCGAAATAAGTGCCTGTTGTTTTTTTTCCCACAAGGGGTCAAATGCATCTAACATGCTTTCCATCCTCGCCATTCTTTTATGCCCACGTCGCGTTAAATACCTAAATGAATGTTGCGTTAGCGTAAGCTAACTAAGCTAAGAGAACAGCAGAGGTCCACTAGGGACTGGGAAGGAGGGGGGGTTACTGCATTCTCGAGATAGCCCCACTAACAGGATCTGGCCGGTACTGCACCTTCTGACTCCCAATATGCCTTTTCCAGCCAAAATACAGCGCTGTGACAGTGAATAGGATATTAATATCGAAAAAAAAAAAAAAACGAACCAAAAACAGTGAACAGGAGGTCTATTTGTATTAAAAACAATAGATTGTTTTTCATTTAAATGTCTGGAAGAGATCAAAAATAAAAATGTCAAATGATATTTCCATTGCCTTTTTTTGTTGTTGATTTAAATGTTACCGATTGTGTTAAATGGGCATATAATATAGTCTCATATCGATCGCAGGCACCTGAATCGAATCGTATCGTGGCAGACTTTGTGATTATCGGAAAATATCGTATCGTTGTCCAAAGAATCGATATCGTATCATATCGTGATGAAACTGGTGATTCCCACCCCTAGTCATTTGCATATATAAACATAAAATCCAGAAAACTTGTAATATATTTTTTCTTAGTTTATATGTACATAACAAACTGGGAAAGTTTCATAGTGATATCTATTCAAGTATTTTTTTTTCCCCTATTAGGGGGTGCTGTCTCACCTTAAGTTAGTATCCGACGCCTTCGCTCCGTGAATTGCACCGGAAATGCGAGGACAGGAAGCAGTCATGAAATCGTTGTAGTCATATTGTAGTCTTTTAGTCTTATTAACTAAAAGATTTTAACAAAATAAAAAGCAGCAGCAGTGCTATTGCATAACTGATTCATGTTTGCTATGTATTTCTTTCTTTAGGAGAGTAGGACATTTGTTTCACAGTTTTAGCATGATGTTTTATAGATGGCTAGGTTGAACACAGGTTTTTGTTTTTAAGAGGGGGGGGGGGGTTTGATTTGATTGAAGTTTATTTCAAATATGCAACACAACAAACAAACATCAAGTACAGATATAGCCTTAAGCCGTTCAAATAATAAATGTATACATTAAAAAATAATTATAATAATAATAATCTAAAAGAACCGATAAGAGTATCGATAAAGTACCGAACCGTTAAGCAGTATCGATAAGAGTAGTAGTATCGATAAAATCCTAACGATACCCATCCCTAGGTCTGACACTACCTAATTTTTTTTTTTTTTTTTTTTTTTTATTGGTCTTTTTCCCCCTCCATTTTCCTCCGATTTTCTCCCATCCCAATGTTAGTCGTTATGCCAATTCCCAGTCCCTTCCTGGTCGCTGCGCTTTACCCCCCACAGTCAGATCATTTTGGGAGAGTGGAGGCTACCACGTGCTTCCTCCGACACACGTCCAGCCAATCACCGCTTCTTTTCACCTGGCAGCGCGGATTCTCATTGAGAGGGCGTAGCGTGTGGGAGGACCACACTATCCCCCTCACGTCCAATCCGCGCTTAGCAGGCGCCCCGACCGAACTGTAGGAGTCGCTGTTTACAACGACCCGGACCCACCCCGCCAGCTTCTCCCACCCTCTGATACAGCCAATTGTATCAGTGCAGACGGCCAGCCAAGCTGGTGACAACCCCGGAGCTGTGAGCTGGATTCGAACAGGCGAACCAAGCTCACAGCTCCGGGGCTGGTGACGAACGCAATCTCCGCTCGACCACCTAACCGCCTTGACACTACCTAATCTAAAGGAATGCAAGGCGGAGTCTCCAGTGTAGTTCACCGGCGGCCATCTTGTCACAGGCAGCACACCCACTCATAACATGAATGCCTATGGTGCATGTACTATTGTATGGTTATTTCAATAGTACATGCACCATAGACATTCATGTTATCATTCATGTTGCCTGTGGCAAGATGGCCGCCATGTGGCAACGTCTGTCTCCATTGGCCAACAGCGCGGGTGAGTCATCTAGCCTTTATATAGGTCTCTGGGGATAACGGCATGAGACAGTGCTGCTCCACTTATGAAAATAGTTGTGGTTATGAACTTACCTGCAAGATACATTAAGGACTATAATCCACACATATCACAACGTCACACCCCTGTCCCACAATGCTGGATAGTCCCATTCACACAGACACTGGGATGAACCCCCCCTGGGCAATTTTACTATACCTGCTGAGGGCATAATGCCGCGTCAACTCTGACCCCCCCATTCCGTGTTCGTACCCTTCTCACAGAAGGGCATGGAGGAATAATGGGGTAAGAGTCTCACCTTGAAGGGGCAGTGTGAAAGGGGCTATAGACACATGCTGAGAGAGAGGTACACTGAAATCCAATTCTTCTCACTTGTATCCTTATAGCAAAGCACAATTGAACCATTGCACTTAAAGGAAAACTCCAACATTTTGGGAAATTAGCTTATTTAACATCTTCCCTGGAGTTAGACAAGAAGATACATACCTTTTTTGTCTCTGTGCATGCATTAGGCTTAGGGAACGCCGGCTCCGTTAGCGTAGCTTAGCTTCATCACTGAAAGTGGGGCAGTCCTTTACCCTGAAGTCTCCTACAGTCACGAAATACACTCCAAATACAACTCCAAAACGTTCCTGTAAACATGTTATGACCTGTGTATTTACCACATGGAGAAATAAAAAAATTATTGAATTCGACATTTACGTTTTCCAAGCAAATATTGCATAACCATTCCACTCTGGACGCAGTGATTTCATGCAACGCAGTGCTACTTTCTAACGTGACGCCAGTGTTTGTTTACATTTTCATTTCATTCAAAGGATCCAAACCGGAAATATCTTTAGAAGAATGGAGCGTGGCATGTAAAGAGGCACAGAGTCAGACAGTCAGTAGCAACCTAAAACGTATACAATATAAATGGCTGATGCGTACATATATAACTCCTGTTAAATTGCATAAGTTTAATGATAATATTCCAGATACTTGTATTAAGTGTAGTGAGGAAAGGGGGACACTGTTCCACTGCATATGGGAATGTGTGAAAGTGAAAACCTTTTGGCAAGATGTTATTGATCTGATCGATCAAATTTTATCAAAGAAGTTGCCATTGAATCCCAAGCTTTTTATTCTTGGTTTATATCCTACCACCCCACATCTACAACGCAAAGAGTTTAGATTTATAGATATGTGCATATTACAAGCAAAACGTGTAATAGCTCTTAATTGGAAAAATGTTGATGGACCAAGAATTGGTATGTGGATTAAAGAAATGGCTTCAAATATGTCAATGGAAAAGATGGTGTATATTGTTAGACGTAAACAAAACATTTTTGATAATGCTTGGGGACCATTTGTGTACTTCTTAAAGCATAATACGAATGTTGGGAACTTGCTTCAACAAGAACAGGATTAGGGAGAGTACTGTGGGACAACTCTTATTATTGTGTAAAAATGACAAGAAACACCCTTTACTTAATGTGTAAAACATTTTGGTTGTATTATTATTTATTTATGTTTATTTTTTATTTTTTATTATTTAAATCTATCCTTCCTATGTGAACCTGTTTTTGAAGTTAATTATTATTTTGTGTGGGGTGGGGTTAGGGGAGGGAGAACGGGGTGAAAATGTTTGCTGAATACTGCTCTGCTGATATACATATTGTAATTTGCAAACTAAAACCCAATAAATATATTGTTTAAAAAAAAAAAAAAAAGGATCCGAACCGATTGAAGTTTATGGATACCATGACTGTGGTAAGTTTTAATTTATGTTTTTAGATGGAAGGCTGTATTCAATCTGTCTAACGTTAGCGAATATTGTGAGATTGATGAATAGGACCTAACGTTGCTGGACTATCGACCTAGTTAGCCCCACGGCTACAGGGTTTGGGCGAGTGAATCCACACTTGTGGTATTATTATAACTAATTTATTGTGTAACGCTAGCCCCTTAAAACGTACCACAGTCATGGTATCCATAAACTTCAATCGGTTCGGATCCTTTGAATGAAATGAAAACGTAAACAAACACTGGCGTCACGTTAGAAAGTAGCACTGCGTTGCGTGAAATCACTGCGCCCAGAGAGGAGTGGTTAGGCAAAAAAATAGTTCCGAGGGGCGGTCAGGTGGCGTAGCGGAGATTGTGCTCGTCACCAATGCAAGAGGCTGCGGCCTCGACTCCCGGAGAGTCAGCATTGCCTTGGCTCGGGCTGATCGCTATACTAACTCGTTTGGCTGAGTTAGGGGGAGGGGAGCCGTGGGTGGGTCCTGGGCGTTGTGGACAGCGACCCCTACAGTTCGGTCGGGGCGCCTGCTCAGCAAGGGTAGGATCTGGAGAGAGGTAGTGCGACCTTCCACACGTTACACTCTCCCGGTGAGAATCTGCGCGGCCAGGCTGGCTGCCGGCTGGCTGCACATACGTCGGAGGAAAGCATGCGACAGTCTCTCCGGCCTCTTGGACCAACAGTAGGGGAAAGTGCGCAACAAACCAGGAAGGGGGTTGGGAATTGGCATAACGACTAACCGTGGGATGGGAGAAAAATCGGAAAAAGAAGGAAGGGGGAAAAAGATAATAAAAGAAATAAAATAATAATAATAGTTCCGAGTATATTTGCTTAGAAAACGTAAATGTCGAATTCAATTATTTTTTATTTCTCCACGTGGTAAATACACAGGTCACAACATGTTTACAGGAACGTTTTGGAGTTGTATTTGGAGTGTATTTCGTGACTGTAGGGGACTTCAGGGTAAAGGACTGCCCCACTTCCAGTGATGAAGCTAAGCTACGCTAACGGTGCGAGCGTTCCCTAAGCCTAATGCATGCACAGAGACAAAAAAGGTATGTATCTTCTTGTCTAACTCCAGGGAAGATGTTAAATAAGCTAATTTCCCAAAATGTTGGAGTTTTCCTTTAATTAACAAAGAGAAGCAGAGTTGATTTTGCAACAAAAGAAAATTAAAAATTATAAAATGTTTCTTTTAATATATTCAAATTTTATTTTCATATTCGAATTCCATGCCCATCGAACGAAGCTTCGAAGTATTTAAGACAGCCCTAATTTCCACTATAATAAAGTTTACATGAAAATAAAATACGGGCCACCCATTTTGAGATGTACAACATGTATGCAAACCCCAGTACTCACTCTTCTCCTTCAGCCTTTGAGGGCTCTCCTCTTCTTCCATTGACACCCGAGGGCTGAGAGGGCACACAAGGTCAGGAGGAAGTCCACTGCTGGGGTCTAGATCCTGGGGTGGAGAGACCGCTGGCTTGGGTGTTGGAGTTATTGGCTGCGGTGGAGGGGCTGGAAACAGAGAGGTCAAGCTTTCACTGACCGACTTCATAGCAAGAGAGGAAACAGTCCAAGCAGGTAAAACTGGAGTCTTCACACTAACAGATAGGAGGGTCTTACTACCTGTGCCCGAAGCCGGTAAGGCTGAAGTCTTGACAGCCGCGGATGCGGGGGTCTTGGTAGAAGTGTCTGATGCTTTTCCCGCCAGACTCTTGGTGATCAGAGGGGCAGGAGCAGGGGTTTTGTAAGCCGTGACTGACGATGCTTCAGCTGGACTCTCGTGATCGGTACCAGGCAGAGGACAGGAGGCTGGTTTCATCTGGACGGTGGCCACGTGGAACGAAGTGATGCCCAGGTAAGTCTGAGGACCCGAACAGGGGGTCAATCTCAGCGGTTGTGGGTTCAATTGTCTGCCGGTCCGACTCATAATGGTGAATGTGCTCTGGCTGGCGGGACCGTAAGATGCAGAGGCGAGTGGCTGGTGATCGATGGCACTGCCATCAGTCAAAAATGGAGGAACAAGTGAAGCATTTTTTATGTCATTCATGGCTTAATGAAGTGGGCAGCTATCGCCAGTTGTAACTGACTGAAGGTGGAGGCTGGAGGTCTGGACCAGTCAGGTTAATTTGTACTGTGATCACTGACTTTCCGTCTGTGGGGAGCAGTCCTGGACAGCAGGTGTCTGGCTTGGTCGGGTTGCACTAGCAGGGTTCTCTCCTCTCGGTGGTCATGGGTACAAGGAGTCCTGTGGGACTGACAGAATCAGGCTGTGCTGTGGTGGGTGACTTTGTGGATAATAGGCTTAGATATGAAGGGGTTTGGCTCATCCCACTGATATCCTCCTTCCCAAGTCCTCAGATCCTATGAAAAGCAAAGAGGTGATATATTTTTAATATTATCTTTGTAGCATTTCTGCTTATTACTGTACAAAGTTTTAAGTGGAGAGTGGCGGGAAAATGAGAGAGAGAGAGAGATAGAGAATGAATGAAAGTGAACCCCTAACCCTAGCAGTGTTAGTGCCATGCTCTACTCATTGAGCAACACAGGGAATATAACCCCAACAAACTCAACAAATGGGAAACATAAATAATCAATTCGCCTAAAAAAAAATCATTCAGCCATTATCTTTAGATTGTATTTATGGATTCTGAACCCTAGACTAGTTAACATTGCATCAGAATGTCTCTTTCCACACTCTTTCACACTGTGGTGCCTCCTAGTAAACCATCTGGGACCCTCCACCCCTGGCGGTAATTTATGTTATCTTGTAAAAATGAGCGATACGGTAAATGTCAGAAAGTTGCCATCCAGCATATCATCTGTGAAGTGTGCACTTCAACTTGCACCAGCTAATGATGTCATGTTAGATAGCTAGTACTGTTAGCCGGTGGGTAATAATAATAGCTGTCTCTGCATGATGGCTGCACACCGTTAGCCGGCGCATTAGATAGCTACCACCTTGATACTTACCAAGGTATATAGATGAATGGACGCGCGTATGCACAAACTAGGTTATTCTACATAAACACTAACTGACTAACATTAGCACCACGCTGACTGCTTCCGGAGCCCAAGTGTCCGCCCACTTCTGCAACCTCAGGCCCTCGGTCTCACCACTGACTAGACTTTTTATTTCAAGTTTCTTTATTAGTTGTCATATAGAAATACAGGATACTTTTATATGAAATGCTTCTTTCCGTATTGCTCCAGTGTGCTATATAAAAAGGATAAGTATAATATAAGTAAAGAATAGAAAGTCAAGTACGTAAACAAGTGTAAACTAAACAAATTTTCAATATATATATATACAACAATATACAATATACAGTGCAGAGTAGAGAAGGTAGCCGAGTTCCCATACAGTACAATACAGTACAATGTGATGAGGTACAACTTAGCTTAGCTTGTGGTGCCACCTTGTGGTGGTGAGGTGCAATGAGGTAAAATATACAGATATACCAGTACCAATAAATATAGTGTGTTAAGTGTCTAAAGTGGGTGCTACAGTGAGTTGGAGTGTGTACGTGTGGAAGTGTGTGCTGTGAGTGTTTGATGGTTTGTTACATAGTGTTATTTTCATTGATTGTCATTGAGCATTCTGATGGCCTGGGGATAGAAGCTCCTTCCGAGTCTCTCTGTGCTTGCCATGAGACTCCGGTATCGCTTGCCTGACCGCAGCAGTTCAAAGAAGCAGTTGTTTGGGTGGCTGGAGTCTTTGATTATTCTCTTAGCCTTACCCATGCAACGCTTGTTGTAAATGTCTTGGAGAATGGGAAGCCCACCTCAAATTGTGCGTTCGGCTGAACGGGCCACTCTCTGTAGTCTGCTGTGCGGTGCTATTCCCAAACCAGGAGGTGATATTGCCAGTCAGGATGCTCACTATTGTGCATGAGTAGAAGTTCTTAAGGATCTTCTGACTCACGTTGAACCTCCTTAGGCACCTAAGGAAGTAGAGGCGTTGTCGTGCTTTCTTCACTACACTGTCAATGTGTCCATGTCAAGTCCTCGGATATGTGGATTCCGAGGTACTTAAAACTGTTTCGGTGCCCAGTCGGTGCTGAGGGGGCTGTAGTCCCTGACCCCCGACCTCCTAAAGTCCACAATCATCTCTTTTGTTTTGCTGACGTTCAGGGAGAGGCAGTTCTCCTGGCACCATCCCACCAGAACCTCTACCTCTTCCAGGTAGGCCCTCTATTTATTTATTTACCCCCCCCCCCCCCCAACAAGCATAGATAAAGTACTTCCGGAACTGTAGACGGTTCCAAAGTGACAACAGTAACATTCTGAACGGGATTTATTTACTGTTGCAATATTTGCTAATGCAATAGTCGACAGGAAATACATTTGGTTCCAAACTGTTCCCTAGCAACATAATTCCAGTGAAACCATCTATATAAAACTGTCGACAATATTACTTCCGGTCCGATGAAAACGACATCCGGTTTGGACGTTTAGCCTTCAAAATAAATGTGTGAGAATAATATATGTTTTAAAAACTGATTGATTGATTGAAAACTTTATTAACAGATTGCAGAATGGGTACAATACAGTACGGCTCAATGCAAACAATTGTTAAAGGGATGCAGACCAGAAAAATACTTTTGTCTTGTATGGAATTTTTTTCTATTTCTTGTCAGTTGATTGCATTAGACATAAACAGATCACATCAGGAGACTTAAACAGATCACACCAGGAGACCTAAACAGATCACATCAGGAGACTTAAATAGATCACATCAGGAGACTTAAACAGATATCATTAGGAGTCCTAAACAGATCACATCAGGAGAGTTAAACAGATCACATCAGTTGAGTTAAACAGATCACATAAGGAGACCTAAAAATCACATCTAAATTGCACAGCATCTTCAATCTGTGGATCTATTCCCCCGGGAATCAGCTGCTGTCTAGCAGTTAGGCTAAACTTTACTAAATGTTTCCTTTGAGAGCAAAGTTAGCTTAGCTAACATTAAAACATTTGCAGGTTATTAAGCCTCTGTTTAGCTAACAGAACAATGCTGTTGAGAGCTATTGTGGAATAATTTGACGAGATTATTCAGAGTCTCTCTGATAATGTTAGTACAGTAACTAGGCTGCACTAGTCTCTCTGATCATGTTAGTACAGTAACTAGGCCGCACTAGTCTCTCTGATCATGTTAGTACAGTAACTAGGCTGCACTAGTCTCTCTGATCATGTTAGTACAGTAACTAGGCTGCACTAGTCTCTCTGATCATGTTAGTACAGTAACTAGGCCGCACTAGTCTCTTTGACCATGTTAGTACAGTAACTAGGCTGCACTAGTCTCTCTGATCATGTTAGTACAGTAACTAGGCTGCACTAGTCTCTCTGATCATGTTAGTACAGTAACTAGGCTGCACTAGTCTCTCTGATCATGTTAGTACAGTAACTAGGCTGCACTAGTCTCTCTGATCATGTTAGTACAGTAACTAGGCTGCACTAGTCTCTCTGATCATGTTAGTACAGTAACTAGGCTGCACAGCCGACAAACATAGTTGCTGCCTAAACAATATCCAGGTAAGATGGCGGACGGTTATCCCATGATTTATGGTAATGTCGCATCTAATGTTTTATATATGGCAGCACCGCTGGTCTACAGTAACTGTTGGGTACATTATTATTAAGGGTTAGGCTATTGTGAAATACCGTAATCACAAACGGGAACATATTGATCAAAGAATAATGTCCAAAGGACCTTCTGATTAAACAAACCTGCTTTGTGTTTCTTCATCTCACTTTCACAACACTCTGAAGTTTACGGCCAGTCTCGACTCCTCCTTAGTTCAGATCTGTCTCCAGCAGCTGCAGTTAGTCCGTTCTTTACACGATCACTGCATCTAGATCTGTTCAGAGAGTTAACGTTAGAGATTAGCAGCATTAGCTCGTTATAGCAACAGACAACGAGGTGAAGCATGGAGTGTGGTGCCCCTGGTGGCTAGGACGAGACATTGCATGGCATTTCCGTATTTCCTGGTGACGTGAAGGAGGGCTGGACCAATCAGCTACGTCTGCGTCAAGCGGCACCCCACGCCCCGCCCCTTTGGAAATAAACAGCCAATAGCTGCCTCACACGGGGAAAGCCTGTGGTAACCTCGTTCCCAGTATTATAAGCCTGTGGCCGCGACAGACCGCGCGCTGATTGGCGGAGAGGGGACGTCACTCCACATTGGGTCTAGCCCCTCCCCCTGACCAGGCTCGGTTGAGACGTGCGGTTGGAGAGAATGAATGAATGAATGAAAACTTTATTTAACAGATTGCAGAATGGGTACAATACAGTACGGCTCAATACATACAATTGTTAAGGGGATGCAGACCTGAGAAAGACGTTTGTCTTGTTTCCATCAGGGTCCCCCATTTTCAATTCATATAGACATTTATGACATACATAACATACATGACATTTATGGCATAGGGACATATAGGTATTTAGTACTGATACATTTGTGACATAGGCGGTATTCAAATATACAGTACTGTTACCCCTAGATCCTGACAGAGTATATACATATGATGGGGAGGGGACTGTACATTAGGAGGGGGTGGGTGGGTGGGAGGGGAATATACATACGGCGGGGAGGGAATATATACATGCGGTGGGGAGGAGACTGTCTATTAGGAGGTGGTGGGGGTTTTGGGCATTTACGGTGGCCAGTTTCGAATTGCAGCCTCCCGTAGGTGCTCTTTAAGGGCGGTTTTGAATGTGGGCAGGGATTCACATTCCTTTACAGCTTTGGGTAGGGCGTTCCACATTGTTGTGGCATAATTGCGAAACGTGTTTAGTCCCTTGTTTGAGCCGAATCTGGGTTTAACATGATTTGTTGAGCTTCCTCTGGTGTAGTGGTTGTGGTATTCACTGACCTTTGGGAAGTATTTTGACATGTACATGGGAACCCCGGTCGTATAGTGTATCTTGTAGACCAGGCCCATTGCAAGTTGCTGTACTCTGTCGTCTACTCTAAGCCATCCTAGGTTGGCAAAGTGGGCAGGGGTGAGGTGGGTTCTGGGGTTCAGGTCAAGTAGTAGTCTGACCAGTTTGTTTTGTGATGTTTGTAATTTTGTTTTAAGCGCCTTTGAGGTGCTTTGGTACCATGAGGTGCACGCATAGTC
Organism: Notolepis coatsorum; assembly: GCF_963971535.1. Taxonomy (NCBI): domain Eukaryota; kingdom Metazoa; phylum Chordata; class Actinopteri; order Aulopiformes; family Paralepididae; genus Notolepis; species Notolepis coatsorum. The sequence goes on along the minus strand of NC_140176.1, from coordinate 1,637,907 downwards.
ATAGTACCCTTGAATGAGTGCTCCTGCCAGAGTCCTCAGGGTATTCTTGTTTACCAGAGAGGAGATCCGGTACAAGAATCTAGTTCGTTGGTTGACTTTTTTTATTACATTGGATGCCATTTTGTCACAGGAAAGATTTGCCTCTAGGATGGAACCCAGGTAGGTAATTTCGTCTTTCCTTGTGACAATATTGTCACCCACTGTAACTGAGAAGCCGTCGGTCTTGCTGAGTTTGTTATTTGAACCGAAGAGAATGGACTCTGTTTTGCCCATGTGTAATGATAGTTTGTTATCAGCGAGCCATATGCAGATTTTGCCTAGTTCCGTGCTGAGGGTTTTTTCAACCTGCAATTTGTTCTTGTCAGAGACCAGCAGGGCTGAGTCGTCCGCAAACAGGAACAAGTTGCAGTCACAGGCTGACGACATGTCATTTGCATAAATTAGGAAGAGTAGCGGTCCTAGTATGCTTCCTTGTGGAACACCACAGCTCACTGTGAGGGGGGGGGATAGAGTACCGTTTACCTCTACCATCTGTTCTCTCCCCTCCAGGTAGGATTGCATCCAGCTCACTGATAGGCTATCAAAACCAATTGCTTTTAGCTTGTCCATTAGAATGGAGTGATTGACAGTGTCGAAGGCCTTTTGTAGGTCCAGCATGACCATGCCGCAGTATTTGCCAGAGAGTGCGAGAGAGAGGGATGAATGAATGAATGAATGAATGAAAACTTTATTTAACAACAGATTGCAGAATGGGTACAGTACGGCCCAATACACACAATTGTTAAGGGGATGCAGACCAGAGAAAGAAGTTTGTCTTGTTTACATCAGGGTCCCCCATTTTCATTCATAGTGACATTTATGACATACACAACATACATGACATTTATGACATAGGGACATACATGACATACAGGTATTTAGTACTGTTACATTTGTGACATACGATATGCAAATATACAGTACTGTTACCCCTAGATCCTGACAGAGTATACAGTATGATGGGGAGGGGACTGTACATTAGGAGGGGGGTGTGTGGGTGGGTGGGAGAGAAATATACATGCGGTGGGGAGGAGACTGTCTATTAGGAGGGGGTGGGGGGGTTTGGACATTTACGGTGGCCAGTTTCGAATTGCAGCCTCCCGTAGGTTTTGAATGTGGGTAGTGATTCACATTCCTTTACAGCTTTGGGTAGGGCGTTCCACATTGATGTGGCATAATTGCGAAACGTGTCCCTTGTTTGAGCCGAATCTGAGTTTAACATGATTTGTTGAGCTTCCTCTGGTGTTGTGGTCGTGGTATTCACTGACCTTGATTTGATTGCTTGTATGTCATAAATGTCCTGATGAATTGAAAATGGGGGACCTCGATGTAAACAAAACGAAAGTATTTTTCTGGTCTGCATCCTCTTAGCATTGTACCCATTCTGCAATCTGTTCATACGTTTTCAATCAATCAATCAATAAGAAGGACAACCATAAGCATCCTTCCTCCAGAAATCAACCAATCCTGGGCACTCCCATACCATATGGAAAAAGGTACACAAGGCGTTTTTGTGTGCACAACGCGCTTTTATGTGATGGTATGGCTTTCTTTATGTAATATGCATGGAGTAAAGTATGTCCTATGTATAAAATCTAAATGGATGACTTGGTGGTTGGGAATTCTGGAGGATAGCTAAATGTTTTGCCAGAGTAATAGCCCATTTAGACTGCTGCTATTGAATGGTATATCCACACTGGCACACTCTATCAATGGGTAGAGGCTTTGAAGAAGTCTTTGCCAACATGGCGTAAACCGTTGAGACCAGACCCCTGGGTCTGGTAAATATTGTGTGAAATGGTTGGGTACCTAATTGACTATCCCAAGGTACACCATTGCTGTGCGCAATAGAAGCTAGAAGAAAGTGCCAGGTGAATTAAAGTGTTTCTGAATGAGTTGGAATGAGCAGAGACCCTCTACCCCAAACAAATCAGCAAGTGTAAGAACTCCCTTATTACACCACTGGGGGGCAGTATTGGACGCCTCCCAACTGGAGACCAGTGTTATCATGGGCGATTGAAGGTACAAATTTGGTGTCATTTTCCTGAGATTTTCTGCAAGACTGCGAACTGAGATTAGCTCAATAATGATGGAGCCAAATTAGTTTTTTGATTGTTTGATAGATATATTGGAATATATTACATATTGTAATTGTAACCTATGAGGGCCGTACAGAATTTCCCTCTATATAGGGTGCCAGGACACCAATAGTACCATTGGAAGGTTGGTAGTCCCGATCCACCTTCACCTTTTTCCCTCTGGAGGGTTGAAAGTTTGAGTCTGCCAGAGGGAGCATGGAGCTGAAAACGCTAATTTTTGGAAGAATATTAATTTTAATATATGAAAAAGAGAATGGAATTAGAGGGGATAACCCTGCATGGACTATAACGCATATTATGACCATCCTCTGCACCTTTGTGTATACGGTTTACTTTGTCATATTTTATATTGCTTATATTGATTGTAACTTATATTATGACCAATAGGGTATACAGACCATCATCTGCACCTCTGTGTATATGGTTTATTTTATTAAAATTGTATATTTAGATTTAATTTGTTTATTGCCTATATATATTACTCTCCTATTACCGTGAGCATTATCTGTACCCCTCCTGCTGCTATGACGACTGAATCTCCCAAAGGGGATCACTAAAGGAATATCCTGTCCAGTCCAGAGGATAGAATGTTTTCCCCTCTGCATGGGTGAGACCGGTTTCCTGCCATCTCCACAGTGACCTCTTTGAAGTGTAAGAGAAGGGGAGCCATGTTTTTATTTACTTGAAATAGTGCATGTATGGCTGTGTATGACAGTATACTAAAGTAACTATATCAGACATTACAAGTTCTGCAATAAGGTCAACCTAAGGTCAGTCTGTCTACTTCAAAGACACGAAACAGCAAACACACCCACTTTCTATGCCTATAATGGGGAAATGGCAGATTTGAGTGGTGAACAGTAAAAATGACAAACTTTACTATTTTTCTCAAAGATGAAACCCTAACATTACAGAATGCATGATTATTATTTGTAATGGCTATGAGATTAAAACATGTGGTTTTAATGGGAGTTAATGGGACATTTCTGTCCTCAAATTACAGTACTTAAGAATTATTACAGAATTGTAAATCTGCTACACAAAAACGAATAATGCATCAAAGTCAATATTTTGTCTAATCTTTGACATATCCAAGACTGATGAGACCGGTGGTTGCTCTCTAGTGGTTAATGTAGCGCAGTACTGGAGGCAAGCGCTACCGGAGTCTCATGGCCAGTACAGAGAGACTCAGAAGGAGCTTCTATGCCCAGGGCCCAGGAGTTCAAAACTTTTAATCCATATCTGATCCGATCCGATTTTTAAATCCCATTTTTTGTGATCCAGGATCAGACAACTCGGCCAGATTTTGTCCCGGTATTTCAAAGCAATCCAGGATAGGATCACCCTGATCCAGATTGAGACTTTTCAAGATTACTAGATCCGAATATCAGTGCTTTAATCCTACCGATCTCCGATGGGAAAAAAGGAAGACAAGGACCACATTGCAGAGACATCTATAATGTCTAATTATATTGTTAAATACATAAAGGACATCAAATCATAATGGAATTGTAATTCTTTTTTAAAAAGACTCCCACTAGGGTAACATAAAAAAAAAACTTGATTCAAAGGCAGCTGGATCATCCAGACGTGCTTTGAGCAGCTGAATTCTAAGTGAGATTTCTGTTTGCTGAAGGTGATGACAGATGGACTTTTTCTTTGTTGAAGATATTTTTTCTTTAACCTAAATTACATTTGTGATTGACAATCTTTGTTGTGATACTTTTATGAGCATAAACATTTATGTCATCAGCATTTGGTTGAAAACAAAATAGGCCACCATTAACGTGACAAAAAAATAAAAAATAAATAAAAGATTGATTTGCCATGAAGGCTAAGAATTGTGTATTATTTCAGTTAACAAACTTTGCCATCTTATTTATATTGAAACATATTTTTTTGGAAATCCACCCCTCAGATGGGATCAAGAGAATCCAGTTTTTTGGGATCAAATTGATCATAATCCTGTGTTGTCGTTTTGAAATACCCGTTTTGAAGATTTGATCCAGATTAAAGCTTGGATTTGATTTCCTGATCTGATCGGATATCAAAGTGATCCTGATCCTGTTTTTTGGTTTAGAACTACCCACAATCCAAATCTGATAGGGATTAAAAGTGTTGAACTCCTGGGCCCAGGCCATCAGGATGCTCAATGACTCCATGTAACAACCCATCATCTACACTCACTGCACACACATCCACATGTACACACTCACTTTAAACAAACACTCACCTTACCACTCACTTTATATTGATCTATTATTAAAGAGATTTGCACCACTTTCATACCCCAAGTTTTCTCTCTGCATTCTACCTCACTGGTACTCATTTGACTCTGTATTGTATATATGTATATTGACTTTACCTACTTTTTACTTCTTAATTATTTTGTACTTACTTTCTCTTTACTGTATATAGCACACTCTCAGGGGCCAATACAGAAACAAGCATTTCATCATAAAGTATCCTGTATTTTGTTCTGACAAACTTGAACTTGAACTTAACCAGGATCCCCAGTACAGAACTGAAAGGGTCTATAGCTGTCAATACATTGGCCATAAATATAACTGATCAGGAGAATAACCAGACACTTCTGTGATCTATTGTCTATATGAGGGGTCAGCGGACAAGTGGTCGGGGCTCTTTTCCACAACCACTGACACATGATGTGATTGAATAAAGTACCGGAGAAACGCACTCTCTGGCTGTTCGAGTTCTTTTAATCTCCAATTCCCACTACACCAACCAGTTTCTGGGATTAGATCAGCCCAACAATTTTTTTTTTCTTTTTTAAATGGTTGTTTAAAGGTCAACCTTCACGTTGTATTTTTGTTCAATAAACAATGTGGACTAGGCCAACAGTGACTTTCATGAAGAATGGGAAAAAAAAGTATTGAAATTGACCCAGTTTTAGCGTTTTTATCAAACATTTTGTCTGCCCAACACAATCACCACGCACGTGCATATTTTAATCAATGGTTCATAGCGTGCGCGTGTAATGTCGTCACAACAGGTATTGGTCACCAGGGGGCTCTGTGCTCTGGGAGTCACAGGCAGTAGCAAGGAGGCGGGGCTGGCGGAGCCTTCTTGTTACTGGTTGCATCCGGCTCCACTTGTTGACTAAAGGCCTCTTAATTTGACTGCTTTTGCTGTGCTGCATCAGTCTGTCTCACCATGCTCCTTTTATTAGCTTTTATCTAATTCATTACTTCATTACCACTATTGTTGTTTTATTCCTATTTCAATTATTGTGTTGTATTTATTTTACATGATTTCTACGTTAAGCACTTTGTATTTCAATCTTGCACAAAAGGCTCTATATAAATAAAGTTTGATTTGAATTTGAAAAACAACCAACAGGCATTTTTCTTAATGTGTAAAATCCTGTTTTGAAAGGTCCTTTATAAATACAGTAACATTTACTTTAGAGGGCATACTAATCATGATTAAGCACCTATTGAGGAATTTGATGTTAAACTATTGATTATTGTTACTCAAGTCTCAGACCTGATTACCTGAAATCCTTCCAGAATGGCTTCTACTTCCCTTCCTAATGACACATTCAGTAAAGACCTATCCATCTGTTTACCTCAAATAAAATCAGGTGAATAATATTTGTTCTATATACTTTGTTAACATTTAGTTCCTCATCAGGTCCAAGGTACTTTATTATTTATAAAAGTAAGGCGTTAAATGCTCCGCTCAATAGGAGTTCACTCCACCTGGAATATGACCTCTCCTGGATATCTCTATACATCACTGGTATTGGCCTTCCCCCATATCTCAATATTGATAATTGAAAACAGGAAGAATGGCTTCTCGTTTACCTGGGCACACAATTAAATATTAGTACCTGGCTCTACTTTTCAATCAATGACATCATTTTTTAGATTAGATTAGATTCACTTTATTGTCATTACACCTGTTCTGGCGGTAGGCAAACTGGTAGGGGTCAAGTGAGGGTGGTAGGCAAACTGGTAGGGGTCAAGTGAGGGTGGTAGGCAAACTGGTAGGGGTCAAGTGAGGGTGGTAGGCAAACTGGTAGGGGTCAAGTGAGGGCGGTAGGCAAACTGGTAGGGGTCAAGTGAGGGCGGTAGGCAAACTGGTAGGGGTCATGTGAGGGTGGTAGGCAAACTGGTAGGGGTCAAGTGAGGGTGGTAGGCAAACTGGTAGGGGTCAAGTGAGGGCGGTAGGCAGGATTTAAGGTGAGCCAGGACTAGCCTCTCAAAGCACTTCATGATGATGGAGGTGAGTGCTACGGGTCGGTAGTCATTGAGGCTCTCTGGGGAGGCGTGTTTAGGGACAGGAATGATGGAGGTGACTTTGAAGCATGTGGGAACTTTTGCCTGGGCCAGGGACAGATTGAAAATCTCAGTCAGGGGCGGCCGGCTAGCGAATCCAACTGCCAGCGGTACCTCCGGCTTGTCGGTTGTCTGTGCTGACACAATTGGCAGTGTCAGTGGGTGGGAAGCCGGCGTGGGTGGGTCCTGGTCGTTGTAAAGCTGAGGGTTTTTTCAACCTGTAACTTGTTCTTGTCAGAGACCAGCAGGGCTGAGTCGTCCGCAAACAGGAACAAGTTGCAGTCACAAGCTGACGACATGTCATTTGCATAAATTAGTTACAGTAGTGGTCCTAGTATGCTTCCTTGTGGAACACCACAGTTCACTGTGAGGGGGGGGGATAGGGTACCGTTTACCTCCACCATCTGTTCTCTCCCCTCCAGGTAGGATTGCATCCAGCTCACTGATAGACTATCAAAACCAATTGCTTTTAGCTTGTCAATCAGAATAGAGTGATTGACAGTGTCGAAGGTCTTTTGTAGGTCCAGCATGACCATGCCGCAGTATCTGCCCACGTCCACCTCTTGTTTGATGTGGTCGTTCAAATAGAGAAGGCATGTGTCAGTGGAGTGGGATGTTCTGAAGCCAGATTGGAATTCGAAGATTTCTTCCCGCAAGGTACTTTTCGACCTGTTCGTATACTATTTTTTCCGTGACTTTCGAGATGGAGGTAAGAATAGAAACAGGGCGGTAGTTGCCTGGGTCTAATTTGCTGCCCTTTTGTGCAGGGGGGTTACTCTCGCAATTTTGAAGTCTTTGGGTACGACCATCCCTGTTTTATGGAGAGGTTTATTATGTGTGTGATGACTGGGATGATGGCGGCTGCTGAGTCTCCGAGGAATTTGGAGGGGATATTGTCATGGCCAGTGGCCTTGTTAGGTTGGAGGGCGCTCAGTCTTTTGAGTACCTCAGCTGTTGTTACCATTTCTAGTTTGAAATCGTCTTTGTGGATGTCGTGTATTCTTAAATGAATATCTAAGGTTAATTGCAGCACAATGAGGTTGCTAACTGGATGGAGAAAAGGAGAGCGACATAGGACCATGGTCCTCATCTGATCTGGTCCAAACTCATTTATTTGCAGCGCGGCCCAGAGTGGATATTGCATTAGTTACATACAGGAATGTATTCAGCATAATACATGATTGTACAAAAGGATTGATGAGGTTAATCACAATAGCCGAGACACGGTGGCTCTCACATCAAGACAGTCTTGCACATTAATAGTATTCATGTTATGTCAATGAAATAGACCAATAGTACTTGTTTGCCGCCACATGGTAAACCTGTTCAAAGATAGACATCTTCCTCTAAGTTATCACCAACAGGGATTATTATACAGTTTACTTACATAGCGGCAAAGTCGAACCATGGTCTGTGGAGATGGAGGCGCAGGACTCAGACCCCCTGGGGAACGGTCGTGGCGGGTCATGAGCTGGCCTGCCCTCCTTCACCAAAACACATTGTTTTATACCCTGACTTCCCCCATAGTTTCCTTGCCTCCACACATGGCGCCCCTCCCCAGATGACCCTCCGGGGGAGGCCGGTCAGCCCCCCCCCCCCCGACCTCCCCGTTGGTGTCCTCTTCCAGTTCCCAGCAGCGAGGAGGTCCGACGACCTCAGACCTTTTAACATTCCCTTCTGGGGCTTATCGGTCCCAACATGTCCTTCCTCGTGGGTTTTTCCTGCAGCAGCAGGGGGGCTGTGGCCCCCTCCTTTTTGGGCTGTTGCTTCCCATGTTGGACAGAGAGGGGGTTTTGCCTGAAGGCTCCTCAGGAATGTCACACAATACTGACGCTGCATCTTTCTTGCTCTATCACTCTGAGAGTCCATGTAATGCATGAATTAACTATTACCACAGATATTTTCAGTTTTTAGGGTGGATCTAACAGTCTGTTCAAGTCAAGTATACCATATGGACCCCTAGGTTATTGTAGTAGGCTATGATGTGTTCTACCCCAAAATGCCCTGAGTGGGTGGGTAGTTTATTTACCAGTGTTGTGGCTATGTTTGTGAAGAAAATGTTTAAGTAATTGGCCACATCCAGCTTGTCTGTGATGAGCGTGTTGTCCGGAATTGGCCATATAGCGAACATTAATAAATAATTAACCTACAAACATGAAATGGTTCTGACAGCACAATATTGATGTAACTATGAGAATCGCTGGGATCTGGTCTCTCTTTCGGCCAGTACGTGAAATATCCGAGCCCTTGCTCAGTGGTTGTCACGATACACTCAGGCGCTCCGTGGGAGAGGCGTGATTTTTTACCGTAGCCTCTGTTTGCGAAGACGCTCTCTGATTGGCTAGGCCGCGTACAGCGAAGAAGAAAAGACCCTCTCTGACTGGTTTAGCTCCGAAGGGTCTTTTCCGCCTTGTACATATATTCTCTGCTTCGAAGTGGTTATGCTTAGGCATTCTTTTGAAGTGGTTATGCTTAGGCATTCTTTCGAAGTGGTTATGCTTAGGCATACTTTCGAAGTGGTTATGCTTAGGCATTCTTTCGAAGTGGTTATGCTTAGGCATTCTTTCGAAGTGGTTATGCTTAGGCCCTCTTTCGACGTGGTTATGCTTAGCCAATTGGAGAGCGTCTTTTTCTTCTTCGCTGCAATCAAAGAGCGTCTTCGCTCACAGAGGCTACGGAAAAAAGCAAGCATGGGGGAGAGAGCAGCTTGTGGAGAAGCAGTGGCTCTGAGCAGCAACCTGTGTCGTATCGCCATCTTGTGTTCAAAAGGTGGAACTTCATACTGTATCTATTCAATGCACGATAATGGAAATTAATTCAAATAAAATGCTTGTCATTGACAGATTTGAAAAATATTCTGGAATTCAGGTCCTTGGCCTGGGCGATGTTTCATCCAAATCAGACCAGAACCTTAGAAGTTATGGCTAATGCAGACAGACAGACAGAATGACCACAGGAGTGATTGCCATACCCTCCAGGTATCACCGTAATCCAAAACTGCCAAGAAACTGGCTTCAATGATCCTCTTCCAGGTTTTCATAGGGAACTCTCTAACCCCTGTCCTCATCTCCCTGTCTGTCTGTGAGTGGATGTCTCATGGTGATGGCCAAGGTGGTGGATGTCTCGTGGTGCTGGCCAAGGTGGTGGATGTCTCGTGGTGATGGCCAAGGGGGTGGATGTCTCATGGTGATGATCAAGGTGGTGGATGTCTCATGGTGATGATCAAGGTGGTGGATGTCTCGTGGTGATGACCAAGGTGGTGGATGTCTCATGGTGATGATCAAGGTGGTGGATGTCTCGTGGTGATGGCCAAGGGGGTGGATGTCTCATGGTGATGATCAAGGTGGTGGATGTCTCATGGTGATGATCAAGGTGGTGGATGTCTCATGGTGATGATCAAGGTGGTGGATGTCTCGTGGTGATGATCAAGGTGGTGGATGTCTCATGGTGATGATCAAGGTGGTGGATGTCTCATGGTGATGGCCAAGGTGGTGGATGTCTCATGGTGATGATCAAGGTGGTGGATGTCTCATAGTGATGATCAATGTGGTGGATGTCTACTGGTGATGATCAAGGTGGTGGATGTCTCATGGTGATGACCAAGGTGGTGGATGTCTCGTGGTGATGGCCAAGGTGGTGTGATCTGTGGGGCGGCTTTGGCTCAGGGTTAGAGCGGGTCGTCCAATGATCGAAGGGTTGGTGGTTCGAATCCCGCTCAAGCCCATGTCCATCCCATTGCCGTTGTGTCCTTGGGCAAGACACTTAACCTACTTGCCTCGGATGAATGTGTATGCATGTGAATGAATGTTGGTGGTGGTCGGAGGGGCCGTAGGCGATGATTATTCGCCACGCTTCCGTGAGTCTGCCTCAGGGCAGCTCTGGCTGCAATTGTAGCTTACCACCACCGGTATGACTGTGTATGAACGAATAATGGACTCTGTGAAGCGCTCTGGATGTCATGAAGAGCGCTATATAAATCCAAGCCATTATCTTCTCTACATCGCCCCCATACTTCAAATGGATCAGAGCGGAATACATACATTCATCCAAATGGTATATGACTGATATTTTGAGCTCCGAGCCTTGACATTTAGCCTTTATCTTATTTTCATACTAGTGCTCATTCCTCTATGCTTTTTCTTTTGTTGCTGTTGTCCTTAGCTTGTACCCCAGTTGCTATTGCATGTACATGTGTTTTATTACAGGTATATGTACATACACTATTCACCTGTTATATTCTCCACCCATCGGTCATCCATAGCAACACTATATGATCACCGACATCCAAGTTGGGGGATCCCCCTTTGAACGGCCATTCTAAGGTTTCTCTCCCCCACATCGTCTGTAGTGCTTTTTCCCTATTGCTAGGTTTTTAGTGAGTTTTTCCTTACCTTCACTGGGGAATGTCTGGGAGTGTTGCATAAACGAACGTTTTTTCATTTGTCATCTTTGTTTTCATTTGTCACTCCAAGCTTGTGTATTTGATTGTAAGTCTGACCAGACCTCGGTCTCACTTTCTGGTCAGACGCTTGTGTATACTTGTCTCTGATTGTTTGACTCGATTTGAATTTCTACAGTTCACCATCTTGGCTCATTTTACATATTCCACAACACTCTCAATGTTAGATCCATTCACAGTGATCTAGAAAACAGCTGGAACTTTATTAATAATAATAATACATCCGACTTATATATCACTTTTCTGGGTACCCAAAGACGCTTAAAACTCATTTGTTTAATTTGCATTCAGTACCAGTTTAACATTAATACATGTCTTACTCAGCACTAAAGTGGCAGGTTCTCAACAGCTAATTCTAGAGTCTGTAAACAATACAGTACAGCATCATCTGCATGAAAATGAGATGAGACAATTATGCTTATGTTTATTTAGGATCCCCATTAGCTTTTGCACTTGACAAAAGCTACTCTTCCTGGGGTCCTGCACTTAAAACAATACAACAATATTCAAGACATTACATCATTATCAACATCATTAACAATCTCATCCTCAGTTAAGGATGACAGTGTGTACAAGATAATTATCTGTATAAAGTATAAAAATAAAATAAAATAGTGCTACCTGAGCAGCACTCACTGCCATCAACATAAATACAATTAACAAAGTCAATTGGTTTTCACCTCTATGCCATAAGGGTTCAGTGCATGCTCGTTAGTAGATGGTATTTAAATTTCTTCTTGAAAGTAGTTTTGGATTCTATTTCAGCAAAGTAGCTTGACAATGAGTTTCATTCCATGATAGCTCTGTAAGTCACAGAAGATTTCAATAGATTTGTCCTGGGTTTAGGTGCCAGTAGATGGCCTGACGTAGCTTGTCTGGTCATATGGTCATGTTCTTCTCTTACGTGAACAATTCTATCATAAAAATACTGTGGTTTTTTGACAACTTGAACATTTCTGAGAAAAGTAATAAGACGAGATTGCAGATGTTTCTCAACCAGAAGCAATGATACATTTCTGTGCATAACTCCAATATTAGTGCGCTTTGAACAGTGGAGAGCTAGTCTGGCAGCCTTGTTTTGAGCTATTTGTAATTGCTATTTGTGTTTTTGCTGCTGATGACCATATGACCGGACAGTACTCAAGACAAAACCAGAGCCTGGATGACTTCTTTCAAAGTGGTTGGTGTTAAATACTTTGTACATTTTCTTGTCACAGCTATGCTCCTAATGCTCCTAATAGCTGTGCTATGCTTTCTAATATCAATAATAGAAATAAACAGGACAAGACCCAACATTGATCCCTCTGGAACACATTTAGTTACCGGTAAGAACTCGGATAGGGTTCAATTGATCCCTGTTGAATCAAAACAATCCTACGTAATCTCTCAAAAAGCAGTGAATTATATCAATGCAATCCAGATTGATGAAAAGAACAGCACAATGTTTTCTGTTGCCCATAGCAGATACACTATTTAAGACCTAATAACATAACTTAACTCTGGAACTAACTGTTGAGAGCTCAATACAGAATACACTGGCTTGATTATTCATTAGCAATGATTACAGGATTTGTGTTACAGAATAGTTTGGAAATTGGTCTGTAATTATTGAGATAACTTCTATCTTCACCCTATTTAACGGAATGAGTCATGACTTTCAAAAACCTACAAACTATGCCAGATTAAATATAATTAAAATAGGTGTTATTTACTCTGTAATCAATGGAGCAGATAGCTTTAGATAAAGGATCAAATGTCTCCTCTTATCAATGTCTTGCACTGCCTCAATAACACTAGGAGAGGAAGGCTGTAGTTTACAGAGAAATATCAGTTAGTGGGTGACTTATTGCACACTATCATTAATAAGAAGGGACCCTGTTTTCATTCAGAAATACATGACCAGCAGTAGCAACATGTGTATTAAAGGCGAACCTCTTTAATCTCAGATATTAAACAGTCAACCTCATACCAGCAATAACGACCAGTTCTGACTGGAATAGTTTCAATACTGGCTACTGACTGTAGATCTGAAATAAAGGATCAACCACAAGGGGGAGCCAGTTTACCTGACATATTCTGCTCTTGTGTAGGAGAATGCTGTTATGCATCAAGTCATGGGCTTTTAACACAATACTTCTGTTATAAACTAGAAGACTAAGAATATAGTAATTGGTGTGACCAATGTGAAAATAGTTACAAGCTGGGTTTATCACTCAAAAAGTTATTTTATAGGTAGTAGTAGTAGTTTTATTCAGTCATCACACACAATACAACACAATCATTCCACAATCTTTGATTTGGCCGTGACTGAAAAGGTACAGACTGAAGCATAATGCTTATACATGCCTGTCCTATATTCTTAACAGAATTAAGACTACAAAACAGCATTCTAAAAGAAAATGACAAAAAAATTATTATTCACATTGTAATCTTAAAAAATAGCTATACAAACCATTGTCTTAAAAACCAAAAGTGAATGATTCTTATGTATATCAGCATTGTTCCACAAGTTAACCCCAACAATAGAAATACATCTCCTTTTAATCCCTTTCTTAGCTTTTTGAACAGTAAATTTACAAATGTCTCTCAAATCATATTTTCTTTCATGTATTGAAAAAAAAACTTTGCACACCGTCCGGGAGTAACTTCGCTTTAGCTCTGTACATTATTTGCATAATTTTATAATAAACCAAATCATTAAATTTCACAACATGAGACTTTATAAACAGTGGATTTGTGTGGTCATAGTAACCAGCCTTATGAAGGCTCCGGATGGAGCGCTTTTGCAGTAAGACTATCGGATTTACAGTATTTTATGTCGACCCCCACACTTACATATCCCCCATAGTAAGATATGTAAGGTGAGCAGTAGATAATGTACAAGGCTTTATAGTTTAATATATCCTTACATTTATACAAGATTTCTACTGACTTAGATATTTCCCCTTGAATATAGTTAACATGTTGTTTCCATGTTAATTACCTTTCTGAATAAATAATTTGCTACAAACTGGACAGCTAAATGGTCTACAATGAATTATTGTGCATTTTCACATTCCCTTTATCTCTGAACCCCTGAACCTGTTCCAACAAATTAAACAACTAGAGTTTCTCTCCAGTATGACTTCCCATGTGTCTTCTCAGAACCCCATTATCACTGAACCATTCCACAAACTTCAGGATTTCTCTCCTGTATGAGTTCTCATGTGTATTTTCAGAGTTCCTTTGTGACTGAAGCCTTTTCTACAAACTGAACAACTAAATGATTTCTCTCCTGTATGAGTTCTCATGTGTATTTTCAGAGTTCCTTTGTGACTGAAGCCTTTTTCACAAACTGAACAACTAAATGGTTTCTCTCCTGTATGAGTTCTCATGTGGATCTTCAAATGTCCTTTCTCACTGAACCCTTTTCCACAAACTAAACAACTAAATGGGTTCTCTGCTGTATGAGTTCTCATGTGGATCTTCAAATGTCCTTTCTGACTGAACCCTTTCCCACAAACTGAACAACTAAATTGTTTCTCTCCTGTATGAGTTCTCATGTGGATATTCAAATGTCCTTTCTCACTGAACCCTTTTGAACAAACTGAACAACTAAATGGTTTCTCTCCTGTATGAGTTCTCATGTGGATATTCAAATGTCCTTTCTCACTGAACCCTTTTGAACAAACTGAACAACTAAATGGTTTCTCTCCTGTATGAGTTGACATGTGGATCTTCAAATGTCCTTTATCACTGAACCCTTTTGAACAAACTGAACAACTAAATGGTTTCTCTCCTGTATGAGTTCTCATGTGGATCTTCAAATGTCCTTTGTGACTGAAGCCTTTTTCACAAACTGAACAACTAAATGGTTTCTCTCCTGTATGAGTTCTCGTGTGGATATTCAAATATCCTTTCTGACTGAACCTTTTTGAACAAACTGAACAACTAAATTGTTTCTCTCCTGTATGAGTTGACATGTGGATCTTCAAATGTCCTTTATCACTGAACCCTTTTGAACAAACTGAACAACTAAATGGTTTCTCTCCTGTATGAGTTCTCATGTGGATCTTCAAATGTCCTTTCTGACTGAACCCTTTCCCACAAACTGAACAACTAAATGGTTTCTCTCCTGTATGAGTTCTCATGTGTATATTCAAATGTACTTCATCACTGAACCCTTTCCCACAAACTGAACAAAATCGTTTCTCTCCTGTATGAGTTCTCATGTGGATCTTCAAATGTCCTTTATCACTGAACCCTTTTGAACAAACTGAACAACTAAATGGTTTCTCTCCTGTATGAGTTCCCATGTGTATTTTCAGAGTTCCTTTGTGACTGAAGCCTTTTTCACAAACTGAACAACTAAATGGTTTCTCTCCTGTATGAGTTCTCGTGTGGATATTCAAATTTCCTTTCTGACTGAACCCTTTTGAACAAACTGAACAACTAAATGGTTTCTCTCCTGTATGAGTTGACATGTGTTTGTTCAAAGCTCCTTTCTCACTGAACCCTTTTGAACAAACTGAACAACTAAATGGTTTCTCTCCTGTATGAGTTCCCATGTGTATTTTCAGAGTTCCTTTGTGACTGAAGCCTTTTTCACAAACTGAACAACTAAATGGTTTCTCTCCTGTATGAGTTCTCGTGTGGATATTCAAATTTCCTTTCCGATTGAACCCTTTTGAACAAACTGAACAACTAAATGGTTTCTCTCCTGTATGAGTTGACATGTGTTTGTTCAAAGCTCCTTTCTCACTGAACCCTTTTGAACAAACTGAACAACTAAATGGTTTCTCTCCTGTATGAGTTCCCATGTGTATTTTCAGAGTTCCTTTGTGACTGAAGCCTTTTTCACAAACTGAACAACTAAATGGTTTCTCTCCTGTATGAGTTCTCATGTGGATCTTCAAATGTCCTTTATCACTGAACCCTTTTGAACAAACTGAACAACTAAATGGTTTCTGTCCTGTATGAGACAAACTTAATGTTTTTTGTTTCTTGTTTAATATTAGCATCTTTAAACCTGACTGAGGTTCCCCACTCTCCTTCCAATCATCACTGTCATCAGTCTCAGGACAGTCTGAAGAGAGAAGCTGGCCATCTCTAGTTGGTTCTAAATCACCATCTGGATATAAGTTACTGGCTGGTTCTGATACTCCACAGTCCTCTCCACCAGGTTCTGTTTTCATCTGTCCAGTTGAGGTGCTGGGTAAAGAGTAAGCTTCTCTGTTTTTCTCCCTCTGGGTTTGAAGAGGCTGGAAGGACAGAGCGTTCTCTTGACCATCTTCACATTTCACTGGGTCTACTGTGATCTTGGAGAGATCAGCTTCTTCCAGCCCTTGATGTAGTTCCTCTTTGATCTGTAGGAGCTCTGAGTCCTGGGTTTGGCTGAGCAGTGAGGACAGAGTATTCTCTCCACCATGTTCATATTTCACAGGGTGTAAGGTCATCTTGGAGCCATCAGCCTCCTCTAGATATTGACACAGTTCCTCCTGTTCCTCTTTGATCTGTAGGAGCTCTGAGTCCTGGGTTTGGCTGAGCAGTGAGGACAGAGTATTCTCTCCACCATGTTCATATTTCACAGGGTGTAAGGTCATCTTGGAGCCATCAGCCTCCTCTAGATATTGACACAGTTCCTCCTGTTCCTCTTTGATCTGTAGGAGCTCTGGGTCCTGGGTTTGGCTGAGCAGTGAGGACAGAGTATTCTCTCCACCATGTTCATATTTCACAGGTTGTAAGGTCATCTTGGAGCCATCAGCCTCCTCTAGATCTTGACACAGTTCCTCCTGTTCCTCTTTAATCTGTAGGGACTCTGGGTCCTGGGTTTGGTTAAACCATGAGGACTGAGGTTTCTCTTCATCATCTTCACTCTTCACAGGGACAGGGTTGAAAGTGAACTTGATGATATCAGCCTCCTCCAGACCTTGAAGCTGCTCTCCCTCCTGACTGCTCCAGAGTTCCTCCTGTTCCTCTTTAATCTGTAGGCGCTCTGGCTCCTCCTGGCTCAGACTGGGGCTCCTCTCCTGCTGCTCAGGGGGAACCTCCTCTTCACAGACAGAGAGCTGTGGGGTGTCTGGAGGGAGGAATAATAATAATATGAATAACAAACATAAAGATGCAGTAGATAACTTTATCATTAACACATGGCCCATTTGACATCGAGTATCTATCATTTAAGATGTGAAAAAAAAAAAATCCATCCATACATTCCCATTTTATACCGTGGTGAATATAAGTATGGTTTTAGAGCGGTTTAGGGTAATTCCTGGGAGGCTAGTAGGGCTGTCCCCGACTAAGGATTTGGATGGTCGACTACGATTGGCCAAAATTTGCCGTTAGTCGCCTATTGGTCAATAAAAATTTAAAAGTATCATATTTTTAATATTAAAAAACAAATGTATATATATATATATATTTTATCATTCCATTTGGGCTGTGGGGGGTGCTTAATAGGGGTGGGAATCACCAGTTTCATCACGATATGATACGATATCGATTCTTTGGACAACGATACGATATTATCCGATATCACACAGTCTGCCACGATACGATACGATTCAATTCAGGTGCCTGCGATCGTTATGAGACGATATTATATGCCCATTTAACACAATCAGTAACATTTAAATCAACAAAAAAAAGGCAATGGAAATATCATTTGACATTTTTATTTTTGAGCTCTTTCAGACATTTAAATGAAAAACAATCTATTGTTTTTAATACAAATAGACCTCCTGTTCACTGTTTTTGGTTTGTTTTTCTTTTTTTTCTCGATATTAATATCCTATTCACTGTCACAGAGCTGTATTTTGGCTGGAAAATCCGGCCAGATCCTGTTAGTGGGGCTATCCCGAGAATGCACCCTCCTTCCCAGTCCCCACTTCTCTCTGCCTATGGCTCTGGGTTAGCTTGTTAGCTTACGCTAATGTAACGTTATCTTCGATCTTTAACGCGACGTGGGCATAATGGAGTGGCGAGGATTGCAAAGCAGGTTAGATGCATTGGACCAGTTGCGGAATAAAACAGCAGGGACATGTTTTGGGTCACAGAATAGGCACAATAGTCTTGCTCGGCTCTGGGTTAGCTTGTTAGCTTACGGCGCTAACGTAACGTTATCTTCGATCTTTAACGTGACATGGGCATAATGGAGTGGCGAGGATTGCAAAGCAGGTTAGATGCATTGGACCCGTTGCGGAATAAAACAGCAGGGACATGTTTTGGGTCACAGAATAGGCACAATAGTCTTGCTCGGCTCTGGGTTAGCTTGTTAGCTTACGGCGCTAACGTAACGTTATCTTCGATCTTTAACGCGACATGGGCATAATGGAGTGGCGAGGATTGCAAAGCAGGTTAGATGCATTGGACCCGTTGCGGAATAAAACAGCAGGGACATGTTTTGGGTCACAGAATAGGCACAATAGTCTTGCTCTAGTGACGCTCTGTGTGCTGTTGATGTTAAACGGAGTTTCAAAACAACACTGGGCGCGGGGCGATGACGTCGCCGTCGCCGGATTTTCAAAATAAGAGTATCGCAATATGAATCGATCTTTTTACGTGGCATCGATCCTATTTGATTATTGATAATAGATCGATATATCGATCTGGATCGATGTATCGTCCCACCCCTAGTGCTTAATGTCTGAAGGAGTCGACTGAAGGCTTCTTGTCCTCTGCAAAAGCATGCAATTGGTCCACTGATGGATACATCTTGATATTTGTCTAGTCTAGTGTGTTCATTAGATGGGTGAAATCCTCTTTCAGTGCCTCTGTGCCTGTTTTCATAGGCAGTTAGCCTCTGGTATGCGTGCCATTAGCGTTAACCATGCTTCTAGGCCTCTTCTCTTTTGGAAAGAATGAAAAAATAATAAATAAATAAAAAAATTATAAATATATATATATATTTTCTTGTATTCGACTAAGAGGTTGGCTAGTCGACTACGGCTCCTTTCGACCGATTAGTCGACTAATCTACTAATAGGGGTCAGCCCTAGAGGCTAGTAATAGGCTGCTGTGGCGATAAGAAAGTAGCAAGGCAGAGACGTGGTTCGAGTTGAGGTACTTTACTTCTCACTGCACATAGCATTTACAATAACAACCAACTTAACCCGGAACCGGAAATGGTATTTACCCTTTCCCCTAAACAGTAAAACCCCCGCCCTTAAAGGCACAAGCCCACCTTGGTGAATGTCTCTTAATATAGGTCACCACACAGGCCCCCCAAGAATTCACCAATATAAAAACTGGATGGATCAAGCGGCCGAACAGACTGTGCTTAACAAGAGGGGGATTAAGGGAGAGAAGTGGGACCAGCGGCCGGGCCATGGAAGGGGCCAAGGCCGGAACAGAGGACGGGGACGGGGGCGCCCCCGCCGCGGGGGTAGGGCCGACTGAACTGGTTCGTCCTTGTCCAAGTGAGCAGGCTTAAGACGGTCTATAGTGACCCGCTCTGGCCTGCCCCCCATGTCCACAACAAAGTTTTTAGTGCCTGCCTCCAGGACACGGAAAGGCTCGTCATAAGGGGGCTGCAGCGGGGTCCGATGGCGGCCGTGCCGGATGAACACATATTTGGACAATGGCAGGTCCCTGGGGACGTAGGACTGGGGAAGGCAGTGGCGGGATGTTGGAATGGGAATAAGGGCATCGGCAACACCCCGGGACATTGTTCGATGGGAGGCGACGGACCAGGAAGCTGTGGCCTCCGGAAAGAACTCCCCAGGGACCCGCAGCGGCTGGCCGTACACCAGCTCAGCGGACGTGGCCTGGAGGTCCTCTTTGGGGGCAGAACGAAGACCAAGCAAGACCCACGGGAGGCGGTCAACCCAGTCACCATCCGTAAGGGCAGCCCGAAGAGCGGCCTTCATGTCCCTATGGAACCGCTCGCAAAGTCCGTTGCCCTGCGGGTTGTACGCCGTAGTGCGGTGGATCTTCACCCCCAGGTGCTCCGCCACTGCAGTCCAGAGCTCCGAAGTGAACTGGGGGCCCCTGTCGCTTGTGATGTCCCCCGGTGTGCCAAAATGGGCCACCCAGCAGCCGATGAATGCCTGGGCCACCTCCGCTGCCGTAGTGGAGGACAGTGGAACAGCCTCCAGCCACCTGGTGGTCCTGTCCACCATGGTGAGGAGGTGAGTATATCCGTGGGAGGGGGGCAGGGGGCCCACCCAGGGAACAAACTTAACTTTTTGACTTACCAGCCATTTGGCTGGTAGATTTTAAAAACTACCAGCCGGGCAGATTTTTTACCAGCCACAAATCCAATTAGTATTTATATTGTAACGTTTGGCCACTTTAAATCATTGAACAGAGAGAGAGAGAGGTAGATATAGATATATAGATAGAGAGAGAAGGCAGGCCTGAAAACCTACCTGTTCAAAAAGGCCTTCGACTGTTAGCTTTTTATTTTAATTTGATTGCGCTTTTGTTTTTAAATTGTCTGTTTATACTATGTTTTTAATTAACTATGTTCTATTTTTATCTTATTTTTATTCTGTATTTTATTTTATTTGTTTTACTAATAACTATTTTATTTCTATTTTTTTAACTGTTTTAACCATGTAGTGTAGCACTTTGGGATCCCAGTGAACAAAAAGTGCATTACAAATCCAATCTATT
This sequence comes from Notolepis coatsorum, assembly GCF_963971535.1. Classification (NCBI taxonomy): domain Eukaryota; kingdom Metazoa; phylum Chordata; class Actinopteri; order Aulopiformes; family Paralepididae; genus Notolepis; species Notolepis coatsorum. Next base: position 1,617,415 of record NC_140176.1, on the reverse strand, counting down.
ATTATTATTATTATGTGTGGCTGCCGCCTTGGCGGACATCTGTGCTCTACTGAGTGCACCTTTCTAGTCTAGAGAGAGAGCGCTGATTCCCCGTAGCTGAGCAGGGTTGCATTTTGTCAACACAAGTTGGAACCCTGGAGGAAGCGATATAAGGAAACGAATTGCTCGGCTAATCGCTCATGTTGACCCCGCCCCCAAGTCGCTCTCCGCTCGCTAACCTTGAATCGAGCGCTCCCCGCGCCACATCGCTCGGCAGATTTTTTTTTTTGGAGCATGGTGTAAATTAGCTTAAACTACAACAGTCTACACCCCCTGGGCCCCTTAACAATTGTTTGTATTGAGCCGCATTGTAATTGTACCCATTCTGCAATGTTAAATAACGTTGTTTATCCATTCACTAGCTCTATTAAGCGATGATAGCTAGCCTAGCCACAATGCTATTGCCATTAACGTTAGCATGTGAGCTAACGACAACAACAATGGCGTCAAAACTTTTCCTAACATCCTGTGAGTGACAAAGCCTGAACAGGATATCACAGGTTCACCCTTCTCATTGGTCATTGGTTGAAAATGGCCTTCATGTTTGTACATCGCCATCTGTTGCTTTGGCATTGTACTACATGTATATTACATCAGTGTTAAACCACTGTGAGCGGCCTGGAGGGAGTGGATTGGAGCGGAGGAGAAGCGGTAGATGCAGTGTATTTTGTTAGCCGCCAGGTAGCGGGCAGACCTTAAATTCTAGGCGTCAACTAATAAATCTACAAGCCAATGGCGCTGGGCGTGTAACTATTTTGTACCCTGGACCCACCAGGTCCACATTCACGTGGTCGAACCGCCTCTCTGGCACTATAAATGGTGCCAAAGGGGCTTTGGTATGGCGGTGCACCTTGGCACGCTGGCACGCCACACATGAGCTAGCCCAGGTCCTAACATCCTTCTGGAGGCCAACTTGACCCCCACCAGCTTAGTCGAGGCCTTCACACCTGGGTGGGAAAGGCTGTGGATCATGTTAAAAACCCGGCGCCGCCAGGCCGTAGGCACCATAGGGCGCGGTTGGCCAGTGGAGATGTCGCAGAGGAGAATGGCGTTAGCTGTGTCGAACACCACATCCTCCAGCTGCAGTGCAGTAGGGCCGGTCCGATAGGCCTGAATGTCTGAGTCTGTTTGCGGACGACTCAGCCCTGCTGGTCTCTGACAAGAACAAGTTACAGGTTGAAAAAGCCCTCAGCTCGGAACTAGGCAAAATCTGCATATGGCTCGCCGACAACAAACTATCATTACACATGGGCAAAACAGAGTCCATTCTCTTCGGTTCAAATAACAAACTCAGCAAGACCGACGGCTTCTCGGTTACAGTGGGTGACAATATTATCACAAGGAAAGATGAAATTACCTACCTGGGTTCCATCCTAGAGGCTAATCTTTCCTGTGACAAAATGGCATCCAATGTAATAAAAAAAGTCAACCAACGAACGCGATTCTTGTACCGGATCTCCTCTCTGGTAAACAAGAATACCCTGAAGACTCTAGCAGGAGCACTCATTCAAGGGTACTACGACTATGCTTGCACCTCATGGTACCAAAGCACCTCAAAGGCACTAAAAAACAAATTACAAACATCTCAAAACAAGCTAGTCAGACTACTGCTTGACCCGACTCCTAGAACCCACCTCACCCCTGCCCACTTTGACAACCTAGGATGGCTTAGAGTAGACGACAGAGTACAGAAACTTGCAATGGGCCTGGTCTACAAGATACACTACGCGACCAAGGTACCCATGTACATGTCAAAATACTTCCCAAAGGTCAGTGAATACCACGATCACAACACCAGAGGGAGCTCCACAAATCATGTAAAACCCAGATTCGGCTCAAACAAGGGACTAAACACGTTTCGCAATTATGCCACATCAAAATTGTCTGTATTATGTATCTCTGTTATATGTCAGTTAGTAGGTAGGTATGTAAACCTACCCACGTTGTATTTTTTTGTTTTGTTTTTGTTTGTTTGTTTTTGTTTATTTGTTATTGTTTTGTTTGTTCATATTCTGTTTGTATCTGTGTTCAGGCTCCCTCCAAAAGCTTTAAATAGCTTCTTGGGAGACCTGGCACATGCACACAATTTGTGACATGTTATCACATGAGGATACTCGCATGTAAAATGTATCGTGTGTGTGTGTGAATAAAAAATTCATTCATTCATTCAATTCATTCAAAAAAAATGTGGAACTCCCTACCTAAAGCTGTAAAGGTATGTGAATCACTACCCACTTTCAAAAACACTCTCAAAAAACACCTACGTGAGACTGCAATTCGAAACTGGCCCCTACAAATGTCCTAACCTAGTTGTACAGTAAATGACCAAGTAAGGCTTTGTCAGTATTCCAATGTACAGTGTAAAATATGTGTGCGTCCCCTACCCAACCCCCCCCCCCCCCCCCCACCTCCAATGTACAGCCCTCACCCACCCACCCAACCTCACCCCACCCACCCAACCTCCTCCAATGTACAGTTTCTACACCAAATGTATATACACTCTTTTTCTGGACACTTTTGTATCACAAACAGTACTGTATTTGCAAATCTGATATGTCATAAATGTATAGATGTAGCAGTACTGTCTATCTGTATGTCATGTATGTCATATATGTTATGATGAATTGAAAATGGGGGACCCTGATGTAAACAAGACGAAAGTCTTTCTCTGGTCTGCATCCCCTTAACAATTGTATGTATTGAGCTGTACTGTACCCATTCTGCAATCTGTTAATAAACTTTTCAATCAATCAATCAATCATGTGGCTTGGTCTGCCGCCATGGTGGCATAATCGAGTCCCAAGTGGACATACCCGATGACCGCCAGAGAGAGGCAGTCGGAAGTGGCAAGTTGTCCTTGCCCGCCACGTGCTCAATGTCCGTGGTTAACTCGGAGATCGCAGAGAGCTGCCGCTGCTGACGTCCCGACCACGGCTCCAAGGTCTTGGCCATGGAGAACGTTAGCGGCTTGTGGTCCACAAAGGCAGTGAACTGGCGGCCTTCCAACAGGCATCTAAAGTGCCTAGTGGCGAGGAACAGACCCAGCAGTTCCCTGTCGAAAGTACTGTACTTACGCTCGTTGTCACGGAGCTGTTTGCTAAAAAAGGCCAGTGGCTGCCAGGAACTGCCCACCCACTGCTCGCACACCGCATAGTCAGAGGCGTCTGTCGTGAGGGCGACCGGGGCAGTGGGAGAGGGGTGCGCCAGCAGAGCAGCGTTGGCTAGCGCGGTCTTGGCAGCCCCAAAAGCGCTGTCCATCCCCGAGGACCAATCTAACTCGTCCTTGGGCACTTTGCCCCGCAGGGCCTCGTACAAGGGGCGCATGAGGTGGGCAGCATGGGGAAGGAACCGGTTGTAAAAGTTCACCATGCCCAGGAACTCCTGTAGGGACCGTACAGTGCAGGGACGAGGAAAACTGGCAATGGCCTCCACCCTGGCGGGGAGTGGGGTGGCTCCCTGTGGAGTGACATGGTGTCCGAGGAAGGTGATGGACTGCCCAAACTGGCACTTGGTCGGTTTGACGATGAGGCCGTGTTTACTGAGCTGCTCAAACAGCTGCTGGAGGTGTGTCATGTGCTCCTCTATGGACGTACTGGCTACAAGAATGTCATCCAAGTACACAAACAAAAACGGCATGTCCTGGAGCACAGAGTCCATCAGGCGCTGAAACGTCTGTGCCGCACCCATGAGCCCGAAAGGCATTCTTAGGAATTCAAAAAGTCCAAAGGGTGTAATGACAGCTGTTTTTGGCACATCCCGTGGATGGACCGGCACCTGGTGGTACACGTGCACCAGGTCCACCTTGGAGAAGATGATGGCCCCTGCTAGGTGGGTAGAGAAGTCCTGTATGTGCGGGACAGGGTACCGGACGCGTGAATACTTTCCCTAAGGGCACTGACGTACGCTAGTTTTGCCCCCGGTAAGTTATCTACGCCAGTTAGGCCCAGCTCGCGCCTGCATTATGCAATTCATCTTTGAAATGAATCATTCCAGCAAAGCAGGCTTCCATTATTCGAATTACTGTTTTAATGGGTATCACAGTAGCAAGTCCATACTGTAGAACATGACATATTAGCATGACATCTGATTTATTAATGCCAATACTAAAGATTAGGGACAAACGCAATTGGCACAAGTGTAAATCATGGATTAGTCACTCAGTTTTAACATCCGACTTAGCTCACCTCGTTAGTCTGCTGGCTGTGGATCCTATGGTCACAAGTTCAAATCACTCTTGGCTCAAGTTTTTTTTTTTTTTACGTTTAATTAATTTATCCACTCTGGTTGGATGGTGTGTATGTATGTATATGTATGTATTGTGCTGTATAATGACAATACATTTGAATCGAATCTCATTTTGAAATCGCTCCCTGTTGAGTGGATCACCATGGTGCAATGCAATCACCTCCGAAGCTGTCTGCCACTGTCGTGTCCATAGGCAGCGTAGCGATTTCAAAATGAGATTCGATTCAAATGTATTGTCATTATACAGCACAATACATACACACCATCCAACCAGAGTGGATAAATTAATTAAACAGAGAGACGAGAAATCTCATCGCTGGCATTCAAAGTGTTAAGGCAGAGGGACTGGACAACAGGGTGACATTCACAGGTGTGCAGACTTGAGCATGTGAGGTAAAACATGCACTGGAGAAGGAGCCGCGCCCACAGGAAGCAGAGATTGAGGGTGTGACAAAAATAATCGTTAGATTAGTCGACTAATCGAATGACAAAAATAATAGTTAGATTAGTCGACTAATAGAAAAAAGAATCGACAGATTAGTTGTACAGCTTTACTCCCGCTGCTGGGGTGAAGGGATGGACAGGATGCCACTCAGTTGTAAAAAGGTTTTAATTCTCTCTCCAACAGGTTACAAACCTTGAAACAAAACACACATTCAATCAATAACTACCACAATACTACTATCATTCTTAAAACAAATCGCTTACACACATTCACTCACCAGTTCTCACTAGTCTCCCTTCGCTGCTGTCAAATTCCCCGCAACTTCCTGTTTACTAGATTCACTGACACCACGTAACGTATCTCGACCAATTACAGCCCACTCCTCGCTACGTCCCTGGATCACATGTGAAATGAATACACCTCCATTCACAACTTTAACCAAGCATACAGTGCCTCCATACATCCGAAATGACAACATAATTATAATCATAGCTCAACGTTCACATAAACGCACAGCATAAAAAACAACACAAGAAAAACATTACTTATTTACAAACACAGACTAAAGTGCACCTAAACTCCACCACCACAATAGAAAGCTGCACACCTCCCACTTGGTATCCTGGACTCTAGACCCAAGGAGACCACAACAAATAACGGCTCTCCTTTGGCGGTGGAATCTTCGGATCAACCTTCTCATGGGGTGCTGTTATTGCTCCTCTACAGGTAAGAGCACCACGAGTCTTCGGACGTCTCTGCTGAGGATAATAGAGAGTCTCTGATCGCTGCTGATCTTCTCCGGACGCTTGCCCGAGGCCACTGGACAGCTGGGGCATGTTCTCACTTTGACATCACGGACGACCCCATTCACGTCAGGGGCCACCTCCACAACCCGGCCTGAACTGACCCCTTAGCGCGTTCTGATCGGCAAGCCAAACAAGATCTCCGACTGCCACATTGCGAGCCTTACTATGCCACTTAGGCCTGATAAACAAGCCTGGTCCAGCAAGCTGGCTCCACCGCTGCCAGAACTTGTTTACTTCAGTCTGGACTGCTCTCAATCTCACAAATGGGTAGCCCTGGAACTCGTAGCTCCGTGAGTCCCCTTTGGGTCCAGCCCTCCCAAGTAGCAGGGTGTTGGGGGTGATCACCTCTACCGCGTCATCTTGGACCTGGAGTCTGGCGCTGATCGGCCTCTCATTCGATAAGTTGGCTGCCATGTAGAGCATAGTTTGGAACTCTAGTCCTGTGAGGTCCCCGCCACCCCCCACATTACTCAGCGCTTGCTTGAGAATGCGGACAGCTGCTTCCGCCGCACCATTCCTGTGAGGTGAGTCGGCTGGGTGGAACACCCAGATCCACTCGGTTCCTTGCCTGGCAGCCTTTCCCCTTACTTCATCCTTGTCGAGACTTTCTAGGAAAACAGAGTTCCTTCAGTGCAGGCCGAGCTCCAACAAAGTTTGTGCCCCGGTCTGACCAGATTTTCTTCGGGTGTCCTCTGAGCGCTGTGAATCTCTGGTAAGTGCCCATGAAGCTCTCTGTGGACAGGCCCTCCACCATATCGGCGTGCATAGCTCTAGAAGCCATACAAGAGAACACCACACCCCAGACCTTCATCCTAGACCTCTTCTTTGCCACGTCCCTGACCATGTATGGGCCAAACAGATCCAGAGTTGTAAACTCAAATGGGGCAGCCGGCTCAGTCCGCTCAGAGGGAAGGTCAGCCATAACCTGCTGGCACATCTTTGCTCTGGTCTTCCGGCAGGAGACGCACCAGTCCCCAACCTTCCTTGCAACCCGCTGAGCCTGAACCACCCAAGCCTTCCTCCTCATCCGCAACATAGTACCAGCGACTCCCTCATGGTTGGCTTCATGAGACTCTCGCGCCACGAGGGTACTGACCCAAGCTCTATAGGGAACCAGAGGCACTCCTGACTCTCCCGTTGCCCGGGCCCTTCCAAAGCACACCAGAAGCCCTGACATCCTCCTCCCTGACTACCACACGCCTGTTCAGTGTTGACTCAGGGAATGCTACCCCTTTTTGAGCTGCCAAACAAAGTTCTCGGAAAGCGGCCCCAAGCTCCCATGCTTCGAGGACAGGCTTGCCCTCTTTCTCCTTTGAGTGCTTGGCCTCCCACTCTGCTCTCTCTATGGCTCTTCCTCGGATTAGCCACTTGTTCACCGCTCGGCGGACCCAGCTGATCACTCCACAGAGCTTGGTCAAGCTGCTGAACTTCTCAGGTTTAACGAGATTGACGATGGCTGCAGAGCTTTTCCTCACTTCCGGACTCGCTAGAGGGCTCTTTTTCTCCTTTCTTAGAGAGCCCGGGAGCCTTGTCCGCCTCGCTCTGAGACTTCTCGGACGAACTTGACGCCTTTTTCAGCTGGGCTCGAGTAAGAACCGCCGTGAACGCCCTCCTCTGGAGCCTACACACAGCCTCTCTGGTGTTAGCCGCTACCTCTGCCGTGGACTTCATGGGCCACTCTTCCACAGGTCTTATTAGAAACTCAAGTCCCTTTTGCCACTTGGAACCTTCATCCAGGTCTTCCGGGGGACATCATCGAGTGACGAGGTCAGCGACATTCAGATCCCCTGGGATCCACCACCAGTCGGCTACTGGCCCCGCCTTCTGAATTTCCCCAACCATGTTCACAAAGAACGTCTGATACCCGTAACTCTCCCTCTGAATTGCTCCCAGTATAGTTTGGCTGTCTACAAAGTGAAACCACTTCTCTACCTCCAGACGGCCTTGCCTCTCCCAGAACCCTTTTAATCTGGCTGCAAAGACTGCACCACAGATCTCTGCTTTGATTACATCGCCCTTCTGGTCAAGGGGTGTCAGCTTGGCCTTCGACTCGACGAGACGAGTGTCCACCCCTGCTGATGTCTCCCACCTCAGATACAGGACAGCTCCGAAAGCATCATCACTTCCATCAGAAAATGTCACACCCCACGGCCTCCCTCTCCATCCAGGAGGAGTGAGGCTTCTCTCAAAGCCAACTTGACGAAGTCGACTGTACTCCTCAAAGAGCTTGATAGCTTCTGTTCGGAGGTCTGCCGGAAGAGGATGGTCCCACGTGTCTTTCTTCGAGCCCCCTCCCCCAGCCACCTGGAAAGCTCTCCTCACCAGAATGCCCCCTTTCTCTTTGACCGGGGTGGCAAGCCCGATAGGGTCATAGAGCTCTGCCACCTGACTCAGGAGCTCCCTTCTGGTCAGAGGATCTGGCGTCTGCTCTCTGACCTCCCCCTCAAGAAGGTCGACCCCTGTCCTCATCTTCTGCTTTCTTTTGGAAAAATTGATCGAGACCATCAGGAAGAGCCTGTCACTATCAACATAGTAGCCAACGCCGAGGGCCTTGTTGTCTTCCTGCCCTAGCTGGTTGGGCAACACCAGGGTTTGGAGCGCCATACTCGGAGTCTCAATAGATTTCTTGGGCTGACTTCTTTCACGCCTCCCACTTTGACCGGACCGAACCCATGGCTTGAGAGAAAAGCCTCCAGCGGTGAGGATCTCTTCCACTCCTCTCGTGATCTTGTCCAGCTTCCCTCGGTCATTGTGGGATGTGAGGATATCGTCCACATAGCTGTCCTCCTCAAGGACCCTCCTCTCCTCATCCATGTGAGAGAACTTGTGAAGCCTCGCCGTTTCCCTCATAGCCAGCTGTGCTATGCACCCAGCTGGCCCGTCTCCGATGTTGACCCGAGTGATGGCGAAATCTTTGATCTCTTCCTCTGGTGAGTCCCTCCAGAGGAACCGATGAAGGTGGACCTCTCTTTCATTTAACCACACAGAATTATACATCTTTCTAATATCTCCTATGGCCGCATGCTCTCCTGTCCTGAACCTGAGCAGGACCGCCCGGATGGGATTTAGAACATCCGGACCCTTCAGCAGAATGCTGTTCATACTCGTCCCTTTGAACTCCTGGCTGCTGTTCCAGACAAGGCGCACTGGCGTAGTGACAGAATGTGGGTTTGGTGCGATTAGATGACTCACGTACCAAACAGGCCCTCTCCAACTGCTGATCATGTTCTTCTCCAACTCGATGGCTGCTCCTCTTTCCACCATCTCATGAACTTGTGCTGTATACGCCGTTCTCCATAATGGGTCCTTCATGAGGCGCTTTTCGGTCCTCAGGAACGTTGCTTCCACCACCTTCCTGTTGTATGGAAGCGAAACAGGATCTTCTGTCCAGGGGTATCCTGCATCCCAGTGAGGTGAGTTGCTATGGTTGTCAGTGGTCACATAGGACAGACCTGCTTTGATCTTTTCTAGTTCCCTTTCTTCTACTAGAGTCATCTCCTTTCCCCCTGGCTGGCAAGTCCCGCACCGACATCCCCCGCACTTTGGCTCGCAGGCGGCTCCGATGCTATCCCACCTCCACCATTCAAGAACTTCTTTGCTGGTCGTGGCTGTGTTCCTGACCTCCTCACTTCCTTGCTCCGGGCCCTGAGCCCCTTTTCTGGTGTTTACCAGCTCACAGGAGATCTCTTCCACCTTGACTGCCTTTGTTCTCAGAGCGTGCAAAATGAGTCTTTGAGTTGTGAATTGACATCTCCATCACCTCAAACAGATCAGGGTGTGCACCCCCCACAGTCTTCCCTAGTGGGCCGTCCCACAGCACCAGGTCTCCCACTCTTTTCATCCGCTGTGGAGCAAGCCGACCCTCCCGGTGGCTGATCAAGAGCTCGATCTTCTCTGGCCGGATCAGCTCCTCTGTCTTGACCTCTGGGAAGAACTTTTGAAGCTGCTTCGGGCTAACGACCTTGCCTGCTCGGGCGATTTCATCCAGGCCATAACAGACTATCTGGTGGGGACTCCACATGTCCTCTGAAATGCGCATCCTGACCTTGAGCAGGTACCTTTCAGTCTTGACTCTCACCTTCATTCCTCCGACCCCATGCACGACCAACGTTATTTTCTCCCCTCTCAGTCTGAGTCTTTCGGCAGCTTGGTGAGTTATGTAGTTAGTGTCGGACGCGAGGTCTACCAGGGTCCCAATAGTTTGCCCTTTGTTTGTCGTGACCTCCATGATCATCATAAGCACAGGATGCTCCCTCAGGCCCATCTCTTCAAGGAGACTACCACTCCTAGTGTTTGTACTCATTGACACCGTTGTTTGGTTGGTGAATGCCTTTATAATCTGGTCTGCTGCTTCGGGGGAGATATTAGCAAGCGCCCACTGTTGTTCATCTGAGAGCGTTCCCGCGTTTGCGCCACTTGTTTCCACCCTTTGCCTTCCCCTTTTCCTCTCCTCTCTGCCCCCCTTCCGCAGAGCACATGAGGTAGTGGTGGTCGGAGGTCTCTCCCTTTTGGCAGCACTTTTTCCTGCAGAGGAACCCGTCGCTGCATTCTCCATCCCCCTGATGACATGCCAAACATCTCTGGCAGGCTTCATTCTTTTCGACAATGTCTCTTCTCAGCCAGACTGAGCGCTTTGAACTTTTTACAGAAGAAAATCCTGCCTCCGTATTTCTCATCCCCACACGCTGCATTCTTCTCCAGTCGCATCCTTTCCTGTGGCCCTTGTGAACGCCTTCCACTCTGGCTTGCTTGGCTTCTCGAATACCTCCGAGGGTCTTAGCTGCACCAATGCCTCAAGGACTACTTCTTAATTTTTTAGAAATTTTAGGAGAGCGTCAAAGTGGCCTTCAGGGGTGACATTGTTCACAGGTGCAGCTTTAAAGGTGAGCCAGCTCCTCAGCTCACATTCAGGCAGCTTGCTCTCAATAGATTTGATAACAAGTGGATTCTTGATAGCATCAATGCTCCCTAAGTCTGTCAGGTCAGTAAGGGCCTTCTCAACAGCTTGGATGAGGTCTATTGTTTTCCTCGGATGGTTACCTTTTGCCACCGGCAATTTCTCCAACTCTTCAATTAATTGAATCGCGATGGTGGTCTTATTCCCGAACCGGTTCTCAAGGACCCTAAACATGCCATGAGCTGTGTCGTAGCTTGAGAGCCTAACGCCACTGATGACTCTCTCCTCCACACTGTCTAGGAGCTGGAATTTCTTCACTTCGGCTGACCCAGATGGATCTCCCTGTCGCTGGAGGTTTTCCCAGTCTCTTCGCCAACGGTGAAAGTCTTGCATGCAACCGTTGAATTTTGGTAGTTTTATTGGATGAAGCCGAACTCTTGGTGAGGCTGATGCTTGTGAGCCTCCTGCTCCCAGGCTCGCCAGGCTAGCACTCTGTGCTTCATCCCATGCTTTCCGCTGCGCCTTGGCCAGCTCGGCACGCTCTTCTGCGGCGGCCTCTGCCATGTCCAACTGAATCCCAGCTGCCTTTGGTGATGTATGGAGGCACTGTATGCTTGGTTAAAGTTGTGAAATGAATACACCTCCATTCACAACTTTAACCAAGCATACAGTGCCTCCATACATCCGAAATGACAACATAATTATAATCATAGCTCAACTACCACTAATCAACGTTCACATAAACGCACAGCATAAAAAACAACACAAGAAAAACATTACTTATTTACAAACACAGACTAAAGTGCACCTAAACTCCACCACCACAATAGAAAGCTGCACACCTCCCACTTGGTATCCTGGTCTTTAGACCCAAGGAGACCACAACAAATAACCGCTCTCCTTTGGCGGTGGAATCTTCGGATCAACCTTCTCATGGGGTGCTGTTATTGCTCCTCTACAGGTAAGAGCACCACGAGTCTTCGGACGTCTCTGCTGAGGAGGATAATAGAGAGTCTCTGATCGCTGCTGATCTTCTCCGGACGCTTGCCCGAGGCCACTGGACAGCTGGGGCATGTTCTCACTTTGACATCACGGACGACCCCATTCACGTCAGGGGCCACCTCCACAACCCGGCCCAGCCTGAACTGACCCCTTAGCGCGTTCTGATCGGCAAGCCAAACAAGATCTCCGACTGCCACATTGCGAGCCTTACTATGCCACTTAGGCCTGATAAACAAGCCTGGTCCAGCAAGCTGGCTCCACCGCTGCCAGAACTTGTTTACTTCAGTCTGGACTGCTCTCAATCTCACAAATGGGTAGCCCTGGAACTCGTAGCTCCGTGAGTCCCCTGTGGGTCCAGCCCTCCCCAGTAGCAGGGTGTTGGGGGTGATCACCTCTACTGCGTCATCTTGGACCTGGAGTCTGGCGCCGATCAGCCTCTCATTCGATAAGTTGGCTGCCATGTAGAGCATGGTTTGTAACTGTACAGCTTTACTCCCGCTGCTGGGGTGAAGGGATGGACAGGATGCCACTCAGTTGTAAAAAGGTTTTAATTCTCTCTCCAACAGGTTACAAACCTTGAAACAAACACACATTCAATCAATAACTACCACAATACTACTATCATTCTTAAAACAAATCGCTTACACACATTCTCACCAGTTCTCACTCGTCTCCCTTCGCTGCTGTCAAATTCCCCGCAACTTCCTGTTTACTAGATTCACTGACACCATGTGACGTATCTCGACCAATTACAGCCCACTCCTCGCTACGTCCCTGGATCACATGTGAAATGAATAGACCTCCATTCACAACTTTAACCAAGCATACAGTGCCTCCATACATCCGAAATGACAACATAATTATAATCATAGCTCAACTACCACTAATCAACGTTCACATAAACGCACAGCATAAAAAACAACACAAGAAAAACATTACTTATTTACAAACACAGACTAAAGTGCACCTAAACTCCACCACCACAATAGAAAGCTGCACATTAGTAGACTACCAAAATAATCGTTAGTTGCAGCCCTACTATGGGGAGTGAGTTTAGTTGCAGGAACCCTTAACGTCCACAGCCACTTCACACTGTCCATCGTGACTGTGGATAGACACGCGGTACCTCCGTTACACTCACCCCCCTAAACTCACTCCACCCAGGGCATCCGGGACACTGGGCACCACTGAAACCGGTCTCATTTGAGTGAGAGTTGAACCCCGGTCTCCCTCGCCGCGGGCGACATCGCAGATCGCTATACCAAGAGGTGAACTCTGGATGCCTCTGGGGAGTGAGTTTACTTGCAGTACCACTTAACGTCCACAGCCACTTCACTACACTGTCCATCGTGACTGTGGATAGACACGCGGTACCTCCGTTACATGTGTGTGTCAGAAAGGGAGATCATAGACATGAGAAGGCTGTATTTTGTGCATATGTGTACAAGTTGCAAGGGGGGTGGGGTAGTGTGTGTAGAGAGATATTAGAGCCATATGGAATCCGTGTTCACGGAATCGCGGACGGAATCGCGGAATTGAGCAATAAAAATGGAATCAACTGTAAAAAAAATAAAAATAATAATATTACTAATAGTATATATAATATATAATATAATATTTTTTTTATGTTGTGGGACTTGTACAGCACTTTGTTCAACTTTGTCAGTGCTGTAAAGTTTAAACCTTTTTAAATCTTAGACAAACAAAACACTTTGCTTTCATGAAATATTGTAAGCAGTCATTTGAGGCTTTATAAAAGCAGCACAATGAACACAAATCTGTCAGTGCCGAGTCCGACCTCATCTTAAATAACAAACAGCATTGCTTGTTGTAGTTAACAAAGAGAGGCAGAGTTGATTTTGCAAAAATATATATATATATATATATATATATGATTTTTTTTATTTTAATTTTTTTAATAAGCGAATTTTATTTTCATATTTGAATCCCATGCCCATCGAACGAAGCTTCGAAGTATTTAAGACAGCCCTATTAAATGGACTGTTATATCTTATTAAATCGTGGACATTTATTCATTCCCACTTATTAGACACTATTTCTGATGGTAAAATGAGCGTACAAAGCAAAATACAGAATTCTGAAATATTAAAAACGGAAAAAACGGAATTTGGAAAAAAATAAAATGGAATATGTCTGGGATTGAAGGCTGATATGTGTATGCAATTATGCATGTGTGTGTGTTTGTGCATGTTGGATAGTAAGAGAGACCGGGAGAGAGTGTGTGCATGTGGGATAGTAAGAGAGACCAGGAGAGAGTGTGTGCACAGGGAACAAACTTAACCTTTTGACTTACCAGCCATTTGGCTGGTAGATTTTAAAAACTACCAGCCGGGCAGATTTTTTACCAGCCAAAAATCCAATTAGTATTTATATTGTAACGTTTGGCCACTTTAAATCATTGAACAGAGAGAGAGAGGTAGATAGATAGATAGATAGATAGATAGATAGATAGATAGATAGATAGATAGATAGATAGATAGATAGATAGATAGATAGATAGATAGATAGATAGATAGATAGATAGATAGATAGATAGATAGATAGATAGATAGATAGATAGATAGATAGATAGATAGATAGATAGATAGATAGATAGATAGATAGATAGATAGATAGATAGAAGGCAGGCCTGAAAACCTACCTGTTCAAAAAGTCCTTTGACTGTTAGCTTTTTATTTTATTTTAATTTTATTTTTTTTTGTTTTTAAATTGTCTGTTTATACTATGTTTTTAATTAACTATGTTCTATTTTTATCTTATTTTTATTCTGTATTTTATTTGTTTTACTAATAACTATTTTATTTCTATTTTTTTAACCATGTAGTGTAGCACTTTGGGATCCCAGTAAACAAAAAGTGCATTACAAATCCAATCTATTATTATTATTATTATGTGTGGCTGCCGCCCTGGCGGACATCTGTGCTCTACTGAGTGCACCTTTCTAGTCTAGAGAGAGAGTGCTGATTCTCCGTAGCTGAGCAGGGTTGCATTTTGTCAACACAAGTTGGAACCCTGGAGGAAGCGATATAAGGAAACGAATTGTCAATAAATGTGAAGTTATCTTTGAACCGGTTGCAGGGAATATGCCTCCACATATTTGGTCAAATCAAATGCGAAATAGTAAAATATCAGAGCACAATCAAAAACGCGATTGCAGGGTTTTCTTGTAGGCTAAAGAACGGGTGACGTAAGACCTCATGTGCGTCTCATGTTACAAACTTGACCTCGTGAGCAGAGCGCATCTCATTTACATTTAAAGGTTCATTGTTTGTAAACATTAGAACGGACACGTGACACACACACACACAGTTTCAACTCACCACCGCCGCATCATATTGACGCCGAGCACAGTCGACCCATTACCTGCCGGCCGAGGTAGATGCAGTGTATTTTGTTAGCCGCCAGGTGGCGGGCAGACCTTAAATTCTAGCCGCCAAACAATAAATCTATAAGCCAATGGTGCTGGGCGAGTAGTTATTTTGTACCCTGTGTGCATGTGGGATAGTAAGAGAGACCGGGAGGGAGTGTGTGCATGTGGGATAGTAAGAGAGACCGGGAGGGAGTGTGTGCATGTGGGATAGTAAGAGAGACCGGGAGAGAGTGTGTGCATGTGGGATAGTAAGAGAGACCGGGAGAGAGTGTGTGCATGTGGGATAGTAAGAGAGACCGGGAGAGAGTGTGTGCATGTGGGATAGTAAGAGAGACCGGGAGAGAGTGTGTGCATGTGAGATAGTAAGAGAGACCGGGAGAGAGTGTGTGCATGTGGGATAGTAAGAGAGACCAAGAGAGAGTGTGTGCATGTGGGATAGTAAGAGAGACCAAGAGAGAGTGTGTGCATGTGGGATAGTAAGAGAGACCGGGAGAGAGTGTGTGCATGTGGGATAGTAAGAGAGACCGGGAGATATTCTCGAAGTCAACGTCCTGTCTGTTGTTGCTAGGCAACTATGGCTTGGGAGGAAACATGCACCACGAGTACATTGTGAACGCTTCATTTAGTGCAGAAAACGGATCGGAAAAGCGGCAAAGTAAACACAATCAAGGGTAATTTTCTTCAGTGCATCACAATGCCAAAGAGCTGCTGTGTTACGTTTTGTACTAATAACTAAATCAAAATCGCAAGTTTTATATAATTTACCAGCTGAGGCATCACAGAGGAAAAGTGGCTGGTGGCTATCAAGAGGGCACACGTAGATGCAGACGGGAGACACTGGTCCCCCAAGTCAAATCATACGTGTATCTGCTCTACCCATTTCATAACAGGTGAGAATAAGGAACAAATATTATAACGTAAATGTATTATTGGCTGTGAGGCTGTAAACAGCAGATGAATGTTAGCTGCTAGCTGTGGTATCCTGGAATAATAGTTTCACCCATATGTTGGTTTAGCCCAGACTCATGTTAATGACGTCAGATACGGTGCCCGCCAGTTGGATGTATGCAAGTTAACCCAAAGTGTGGAAGTAAAGAACCTTCAGCTATATTGTCATCGTGTGGACATTCAATTCTTTCTGCTAGACACTAAGAGTGACAGCCAGAACAGAAACATTACACTAGCTACTTCGCCATATAGTCCATTCTCAGTGTACGTGTGCAGCCAGTGGAGGTTTCTCTATGACAACACGTGAAATACAAATTCACTCATAATTCATAAATTATTAATTTACACACATATATATATATATATATTTTAAATTATTATTATTTAATTTTTTTTTATTAGCATGATTGACAGCATTGTGGCCCAATCAGATAATGGTTTCTCTTGTGCCATACTGCGGCTCTGCAGCTTGTTTACAAAATAATTTGTATCTAAGGAAGATAACTTGTTGGAGCTAACGTAGCTAAAGGGCTACCACCGCAGCTATCAGGCCCAGGGTGGAGTGTTTTTTTATTGTTCATGAACTTATTGTGCATCGTTTGATGATATATATATACACACCTGCGATAAAAGCTAAATGTGACAACAACAACAACGTCATCGCCTCGCGGGCACTTTGAATTCTCTAGTACTGTAGATAGCGTTGCAATGGAGGAAGGAGATATTGTCGACTAGCTTGCTTGCTAGCTAACGTTACACAAGTCTTGTGAATGTCTAAACAGGGCTGATGGCATTGATGAAGATGATATCAATAACAACAATGCCTCTCCATTGTGCATCGTTTGATGATATATATATATATTTTTTTATCTCAGTCGTTGTAAAACGAAAGCCTGCAGTGCTTAGCCTCAGCCGAAGTGTAGTAGTTCTAACTTCACTCGGGAGACAAAAGCCAAACATCAATTTGATGCAACAAGCTGGCTCGCGATGCACTATTGTTTACATTTTCCATGGGATTAATGCACGTGGCTCGAGTCGGACTCGTCACATGGAGAAGTTGCACTATTCAACGATAGATGAGATCGATCGAGATACCGTCTTTATGGGTAAGTCGTGTCTTCTTGGCTTTAGAATGTCAGTTTGTGTAACGTTACTGTAACCGAATTGAAACAGCATCATAACTCCTACATCGACCATGTCACTTTTCAAAAGGCACGAATGAATGAAAACTTTATTTAACAGATTGCAGAATGGGTACAATATACAGTACGGCTCAATACACATAATTATTAAGGAGATGCAGACCAGATAAAGACTTTCGTCTTGTTTACATCAGGGTCCCCCATTTTCAATTCATAGTGAAATGTATCTTGTGTTATTAGGAGCCCTGCTAAAGTTGGTAGCTAACGTTATATTGATAATGTTTCAATATTATCAGGTTGATATTATTAGGTTGATAATGGTGTCAGTGTTTCAGATAGCAAGGTGGAGATCTTTGTTAACTAGTAGAGCTTTGGTTGAGACAGATTATTTACAGTGCTGTCTCTTAAAACTCATAAACAAGTATTGAGCAAGACGAGTTAGTCTGTTGTGTTGTGCGTATTGTATGGGAGGGATAATGATGACTGTGTAACTAGGAGGGATATGAGGACTGTGTGTATGTGGCACTGAATTGATGTAAACAAGACGAAAGTCTTTCTCTGGTCTGCATCCCCTTAACAATTGTGTGTATTGAGCCGTACTGTATTGTACGCCATTCTGCAATCTGTTAAATAAAGTTTTCATTCATTCATTCATGTGTAGAAAGAAGAACTATAACATTCTCATTCTCAAAGACCACAGTCTTAAACACACGCACACACAAAAGATACATGGACTATTGTTATTGGACACAAGCCACACACATGGACCCTGCACTGCACCATAATACACCTGTGATTATAGTATACTTGTTATCACACACACACACAACACACACACACACACACTCTCTCATTCAGTTCTGTTGTGTTAATATAAACCCGCCGTGGTCTCTCTCTGTCTCTCTCTCTCTCTCTCATTCATTCATTCATTCATTGTCCTTGTGTTACATAAAACCCATCTGTGGCCTTGTGCAGAGGAAGGTGGTAAATACATGTTAGATATTCCAATGTACAGTTTTGCATACCATTGACTCAGAATGGTCTGTGTTATTGAAATCGTCACAGCAGTATAGTTTGTGTATACTTCAGAAGTATGATATTTAAACATGGTCCCGAAAATGAATGGAAGCGAATGAGGAGCCCGACACCTGGGAGGAATGGGGGTGTTGCAGCGTTGGGATGTTTAAAAAATATAATTTAATATATAATATAATATAATAATTTGTGCTTCACCTAAAAAATTGGTCAGCAGCCTCCACTGGTGTGCACTGGAGGCTTCAAGTAGCCTACATGCCTTTTTCATGTTTATATGTTACTACTTTTTAAAAACGGAGCTCACTTTTGCTGGTTGGTTGTCCCCAAAACTAAGATGGCGGCGGTCTCGTGACGTCAGAGTGTCTTGTGTGTGCATGTGTGTGTGTGTTAGAAAGAGAGTAGTTGAGCCTTGTGTGATCTAATCTCCTCCATACTCATGTGTATAAAGAGATGCCAGCCTCCTCAGTCTCTCTGGTCATGTTAGTACAGTAATTGATTGATTGATTGATTGATTGGTTGAAAACTTTATTAACAGATTGCAGAATGGGTACAATACAGTACAGCTCAACAATACACACAATTGTTAAGGGGATGCAGACCAGAGAAAGACTTTCGTCTTGTTTACATCAGGGTCCCCCATTTAACTAGGCTGCACTAGTCTCTCTGATTATGTTAGTACAGTAACTAGGCTGCACTAGTCTCTCTGATCATGTTAGTACAGTAACTAGGCTGCACTAGTCTCTCTGATCATGTTAGTACAGTAACTAGGCTGCACTAGTCTCTCTGATCATGTTAGTACAGTAACTAGGCTGCACTAGTTTCTCTGATCATGTTAGTACAGTAACTAGGCTGCACTAGTCTCTCTGATCATGTTAGTACAGTAACTAGGCTGCACTAGTCTCTCTGATCATGTTAGTACAGTAACTAGGCTGCACTAGTCTCTCTGATCATGTTAGTACAGTAACTAGGCTGCACAGCCGACAAACATAGTTGCTGCATAAACAATATCCAGGTAAGATGGCGGACGGTTATCCCATGATTTATGGCGTAATGTCGCATCTAATGTTTTATTTATGGCAGCACCGCTGGTCTAACTGTTGGGTACATTATTATTAAGGGTTAGGCAATTGTGAAATACCGTAATCACAAACGGGAACATATTGATCAAAGAATAATGTCCAAAGGACCTTCTGATTAAACAAACCTGCTTTGTGTTTCTTCATCTCACTTTCACAACACTCTGAAGTTTACGGCCAGTCTCGACTCCTCCTTAGTTCAAATGGGTCTCCAGCAGCTGCAGTTAGTCCGTTCTTTACACGATCACTGCATCTAGATCTGTTCAGAGAGTTAACGTTCGAGATTAGCAGCATTAGCTCGTTATAGCAACTGACAACGACAACGAGGTGAAGCATGGAGTGTGGTGCCCCTGGTGGCTAGGACCATATAGATATCTATGGCTAGGACGAGACATTGAATGGCATTTCCGTATTTCCTGGTGACGTCAGGGAGGGCTGGACCAATCAGCTACGTGTGCGTCACGCGGCACCCCACGCCCCGCCCCTTTGGAAATAAACAGCCAATAGCTGCCTCACACGGGGAAAGCCTGTAGCCGCGACAGACCGCGCGCTTATTGGCGGAGAGGGGACGTCACTCCACATTGGGCCTAGCCCCTCCCCCCTGACCAGGCTCGGTTGAGACGTGCTGTTGGAGAGAGTGCGAGTGCGAGAGAGAGGGAATCAGGGATGATGAATGAATGAATGAATGAATGAATGAATGAATGAATGAATGAATGAATGAATGAATGAATGAATGAATGAATGAATGAATGAATGAATGAAAACTTTATTTAACAGATTGCAGAATGGGTACAATACAGTACGGCCCAATACACACAATTGTTAAGGGGATGCAGACCACCAGATAAAGACGTTTGTCTTGTTTACATCAGGGTCCCCCATTTTCATTCATAGTGACATTTATGACATACACAACATACATGACATTTATGGCATAGGGACATACATGACATACAGGTATTTAGTACTGTTACATTTGTGACATATGATATGCAAATATACAGTACTGTTACCCATAGATCCTGACAGAGTATATGATGGGGAGGGGACTGTACATTAGGAGGGGGTGGGTGGGTGGGAGAGAAATATACATGCGGTGGGGAGGAGACTGTCTATTAGGAGGGGGTGGGGGGGTTTGGACATTTACGGTGGCCAGTTTCGAATTGCAGCCTCCCGTAGGTTTTGAATGTGGGTAGGGATTCACATTCCTTTACAGCTTTGGGTAGGGCGTTCCACATTGATGTGGCATAATTGCGAAACGTGTTTAGTCCCTTGTTTGAGCCGAATCTGGGTTTAACATGATTTGTTGAGCTTCCTCTGGTGTTGTGGTCGTGGTATTCACTGACCTTGATTTGATTGATTGTATGTCATAAATGTCCTGATGAATTGAAAATGGAGGACCCCGATGTAAACAAAACAAAAGTATTTTTCTGGTCTGCATCCTCTTAGTATTGTACCCATTCTGCAATCTGTTTTAATATGTTTTCAATCAATCAATCAATAAGAAGGACAACCATAAGCATCCTTCCTCCAGAAATCAACCAATCCTGGGCACTCCCATACCATATGGAAAAAGGTACACAAGGCGTTTTTGTGTGCACAAAGCGCTTTTAGGTGATGGTATGGCTTTCTTTATGTAATATGCATGGAGTAAAGTATGTCCTATGTATAAAATCTAAATGGATGACTTGGTGGTTGGGAATTCTGGAGGATAGCAAAATGTTTTGCCAGATTAATAGCCCATTTAGACTGCTGCTATTGAATGGTATATATCCACACTGGCACACTCAATGGGTAGAGGCTTTGAAGAAGTCTTTGCCAACATGGCGTAAACCGTTGAGACCAGACCCCTGGGTCTGGTAAATATTGTGTGAAATGGTTGGGTACCTAATTGACTATCCCAAGGTACACCATTGCTGTGCGCAATTGAAGCTAGAAGAAAGTGCCAGGTGAATTAAAGTGTTTCTGAATGTCTTGGAATGAGCAGAGACCCTCTACCCCAAACAAATCAGCAAGTGTAAGAACTCCCTTATTACACCACTGGGGGGCAGTATTGGACGCCTCCCAACTGGAGACCAGTGTTATCATGGGCGATTGAAGGTACAAATTTGGTGTCATTTTCCTGAGATTTTCTGCAAGACTGCAAACTGAGATTAGCTCAATAATGATGGAGCCAAATTAGTTTTTTGATTGTTTGATAGATATATTGGAATAGATTACATATTGTAATTGTAACCTATGAGGGCCGTACAGAATTTCCCTCTATATAGGGTGCCAGGACACCAATAGTACCATTGGAAGGTTGGTAGTCCCGATCCACCTTCACCTTTTCCCTCTGGAGGGTTGAAAGTTTGAGTCTGCCAGAGGGAGCATGGAGCTGAAAACGCTAATTTGTGGAAGAATATTAATTTTAATATATGAAAAAGAGAATGGAATTAGAGGGGATAACCCTGCATGGACTATAACGCATATTATGACCATATTTTATATTGCTTATATTGATTGTAACTTATATTATGACCAATAGGGTATACAGACCATCATCTGCACCTCTGTGTATATATGGTTTATTTTATTAAAATTGTATATTTAGATTTAATTCGTTTATTGCCTATATATATTACTCTCCTATTACCGTGAGCATTATCTGTACGTACCCCTCCTGCTGCTATGACGACTGAATCTCCCAAAGGGGATCACTAAAGGAATATCCTGTCCAGTCCAGAGGATAGAATGTTTTCCCCTCTGCATGGGTGAGACCTGTTTGCTGCCATCTCCACAGTGACCTCTTTGAAGTGTAAGAGAAGGGGAGCCATGTTTTTATTTACTTGAAATAGTGCATGTATGGCTGTGTATGACAGTATACTAAAGTAACTATATCAGACATTACAAGTTCTGCAATAAGGTCAACCTAAGGTCAGTCTGTCTACTTCAAAGACACGAAACAGCAAACACACACACTTTCTATGCCTATAATGGGGAAATGGCAGATTTGAGTGGTGAACAGTAAAAATGACAAACTTTACTATTTTTCTCAAAGATGAAACCCTAACATTACAGAATGCATGATTATTATTTGTAATGGCTATTAGATTAAAACATGTGGTTTTAATGGGAGTTAATGGGACATTTCTGTCCTCAAATTACTTAAGAATGATTACAGAATTGTAAATCCGCTACACAAAAACGCATAATGCATCAAAGTCAATATTTTGTCTAATCTTTGACATATCCAAGACTGATGAGACCGGTGGTTGCTCTCTAGTGGTTAATGTAGCGCAGTACTGGAGGCAAGCGCTACCGGAGTCTCATGGCCAGTACAGAGAGACTCAGAAGGAGCTTCTATGCCCAGGGCCCAGGAGTTCAAAACTTTTAATCCATATCTGATCCGATCCGATTTTTAAATCCCATTTTTTGTGATCCAGGATCAGACAACTCTGCCAGATTTTGTCCCGGTATTTCAAAGCAATCCAGGATAGGATCACCCTGATCCAGATTGAGACTTTTCAAGATTACTAGATCCGAATATCAGTGCTTTAATCCTACCGATCTCCGATGGGAAAAAAGGAAGACAAGGACCACATTGCAGAGACATCTATAATGTCTAATTATATTGTTAAATACATAAAGGACATCAAATCATAATGGAATTGTAATTCTTTTTTAAAAAGACTCCCATGGGTAACATAAAAAAAAACTTGATTCAAAGGCAGCTGGATCATCCAGACGTGCTTTGAGGAGCTGAATTCTACGTGAGATTTCTGTTTGCTGAAGGTGATGACAGATGGACTTTTTTTTTGTTGAAGATATTTTTTCTTTAACCTAAATTACATTTGTGATTGACAATCTTTGTTGAGATACTTTTATGAGCATAAACATTTATGTCATCAGCATTTGGTTGAAAACAAAATAGGCCACCATTAACGTGACCCAAAAAAAAGATTGATTTGCCATGAAGGCTAAGAATTGTGTATTATTTCAGTTAACAAACTTTGCCATCTTATTTATATTGAAACATATTTTTTTGGAAATCCACCCCTCTGATGGGATCAAGAGAATCCAGTGTTTTGGGATCAAATTGATCCCAATCCTGTGTTGTCGGTTTGAAATACCCGTTTTGAAGATTTGATCCAGATTAAAGCTTGGATTTGATTTCCTGATCTGATCGGATATCAAAGTGATCCTGATCCTGTTTTTTGGTTTAGAACTACCCACAATCCAAATCTGATAGGGATTAAAAGTTTTGAACTCCTGGGCCCAGGCCATCAGGATGCTCAATGACTCCATGTAACAACCCATCATCTACACTCACTGCACACACATCCACATGTACACACTCACTTTAAACAAACACTCACCTTACCACTCACTTTATATTTATCTATTATTAAAGAGATCTGCACCACTTTCATACCTCATTTGCACCCTACCCCAAGTTTTCTCTCTGCATTCTACCTCACTGGTACTCATTTTACTCTGTATTGTATATATGTATATTGACTTTACCTACTTTTTACTTCTTAATTATTTTGTACTTACTTTCTCTTTACTGTATGTAGCACACTCTCAGGAGCCAATACAGAAACAAGCATTTCATCATAAAGTATCCTGTATTTTGTTCTGACAAACTTGAACTTGAACTTAACCAGGATCCCCAGTACAGAACTGAAAGGGTCTATAGCTGTCAATACATTGGCCATAAATATAACTGATCAGGAGAATAACCAGACACTTCTGTGATCTATTGTCTATATGAGGGGTCAGCGGACAAGTGGTCGGGGCTCTTTTCCACAACCACTGACTCTGTGGGAGTGTGAGGAAGAGAACACATGATGTGATTGAATAAAGTACCGGAGAAACGCACTCTCTGGCTGTTCGAGTTCTTTTAATCTCCAATTCCCACTACACCAACCAGTTGCTGGGATTAGATCAGCCCAACCAGTTGCTTTTTTTAAATGGTTGTTTAACCCATTCCGTTTTAATTTGACTGCTTTTGCTGTGCTGCATCAGTCTGTCTCACCATGCTCCTTTTATTAGCTTTTATCTAATTCATTACTTCATTACCACTATTGTTGTTTTATTCCTATTTCAATTATTGTGTTGTATTTATTTTACATAATTTCTACGTTAAGCACTTTGTATTTCAATCTTGCACAAAAGGCTCTATATAAATAAAGTTTGATTTGAATTTTAAAAACAACCAACAGGCATTTTTCTTAATGTGTAAAATCAAAAAAAAATTTATTTGTGTTTCTTTGTTACTTAACTGTATTGAAAGGTCCTTTATAAATACAGTAACATTTACTTTAGAGGGCATAATAATCATGATTAAGCACCTATTGAGGAATTTGATGTTAAACTATTGATTATTGTTACTCAAGTCTCAGACCTGATTACCTGAAATCCTTCCAGAATGGCTTCTACTTCCCTTCCTAATGACACATTCAGTAAAGACCTATCCATCTGTTTACCTCAAATAAAAATCAGGTGAATAATATTTGTTCTATATACTTTGTTAACATTTAGTTCCTCATCAGGTCCAAGGTACTTTATTATTTATAAACTTGACTTAAACCCTTTTGCTCTTTGGGGAGCATAGGTCATTCATGAAATCTCTCCAGCTGGTTCGGTGTTGGGCGATTTTCTCTGCTTCCTTCCATGATGTTCTTTTTTCCTTGAGATCCGCCTCGACAGACCTTCTCCAGCTGTTTCTGGGTCTTCCTGGCTTTCTCTTCCCCCGTGGGTTCCAGGTTAAGGCCTGCCTGGTTGTGTTGGAGGATGGTTTTCTCAGGGTGTGTCCAATCCAGCCCCATTTCCTGCATTTGATTAGGGATTCAAGTGGTTCTTGTTGAGTGGTTTGCCAGAGCTGTTCGTTTGTGATGGTGTTTGGCCAGTAGATTCCCAGGATGTGTCGTAAACATCTGTTTATGAAGGTTTGCAGTTTGTTTGATGTTGCTTTTGTGGTTCTCCATGTTTCTGCTCCGTATAATAGAACTGATTTGACATTCGTGTTGAAGATGCGGAGTTTGGTCTTTGTGGAGATGTGGTTTGAATTCCATGTTTGCTTCAGTATAAAAAATGCTGTTCTTGCCTTCCCTATTCTTGCTTTGATGTCTTTGTCGCTGCCTCCGTCCTTCCCCACGATGCTTCCCAGGTATGTGAAGGTGTCCACCTCGTCCAGTGCTTCTCCGTCCAGTTGTACGGCCTCTTGTAAATTGTGGTTCATCTTCATCTCCTTTGTTTTTGCTTTATTGATGTGTAGTCCTGTGGTAGCTGCAATTGTGGCAAGTTTTGTGAGTTTGGTCTGCATTTGTGTTTGTGTGTGTGAGAGGAGGACTATGTCGTCGGCAAAGTCCAAATCCTCTAATTGAGACCACATTGTCCACTGAATGCCCAGATTTTGTTCGGCTGTGGTTTGTTTCATGATCCAGTCGACTGCCAGAAGAAAGAGGAAAGGGGACAGTAGGCAGCCCTGTCTGACTCCTGTCTCTACTGTAAAGCTGTCTGTGAGCTGGCCGTTGTGTATTACTCTGCAGGATGATTGTAGGTACAGCTGTTGGATGATGGTTATGAACTTCGTTGGGATACCGTAATGTGCCATGAGTTTCCATATAGTGTCTCTGTCTAGACTGTCGAATGCTTTGTGGAAGTCGATGAATGTGAGGTGGAGAGATGTGTTCCATTCCAGGGTCTGTTCTATGATAATGCGGAGGGTGGCAATGTGATCTGTACATGATCTGTCCTGTCGGAAACCTGCTTGTTCTTCTCGGAATTCTTTGTCCACTTCTTTGGACAGTCTTTCCAGGATGATCCTGCTCAAAATCTTCCCTGGCACAGATGTGAGCATGATGCCCCTGTAGTTGTTACAGTCCTTCAGGTTGCCTTTTTTGGGGAGCTTCACCAGGTATCCCTCTGCCCAGTCGCTTGGCACCTTTTCTTCATACCAGATCTGTCCAAAGAGTTTGTGGAGTAGTGTTGTTGCCATTTCTGGGTCTGCTTTTATGGCCTCTGGGGGTATTCCGTCAGGTCCTGGTGCTTTATTGTTTTTCAGTTTTCGAATGGCCTTTTTTATTTCTTGTTTATTGGGCTTGTTGGTATTGACCGGTAGGGAGTGTACCGCTGGATGGATGTTGGCTAGCACTGTCGGTTTGGGTCTGTTCAGTATGTCTCTGAAATGTTCTGCCCATCTCTTCAGCTGAGCCTCTTGCTTTGTGAGTGTTTTTCCTTCTTTGTCTAATATTGGTCTGTCCGGAGTTTTGCGTTTATTAGCCAGTTTCCTTGTGATGTCGTAGAGTTCCTTCATGTTGTGTTGAGCTGCTGCTTCTTCTGCTTGAGTTGCCAGGTTGTTGATGAATTGTTTTTTGTCGTTCTTGATGCTCCTTTTTACCCACTTGTCTGCCGTGGTGTAGTCTTGTTGTGCTTTTACTTTTGCAGCTCTTGTGCGACTATTGTTGAGAGTGTCTTTGGCTTGTTTGCGAGTCTGAATTTTCTGTAGTGTTTCTCCTGTCATCCACTCCTTGTGGTGCCTTGTCTTCCTCCCACATGTGTCCTCTTCATGTTCTGCCAACTTTCATCGATGGATTGATGTTCTTCCAGTTGGCTCAGGGGGTGGAACCGGTTTGAGAGGCTGATTTTAAATTTCTCTCTGGTGTTCTGATCTTGGAGGAGGCTGACATTGTACCTTGTACTGACTCTTTTTGCAGTGTTGGTGAATTTCTTGAGTTTTAACCGGAGAGTTCCTATCAGGAGGTGGTGATCTGTAGCTGCATCGGCTCCTCTTTTCACTCTGACGTCTTGGAGGGATCTCCTGAATTTCTGTCTGATGCATATATGGTCAATCTGGTTCTCTGTTTTGTGGTCCGGTGAAATCCATGTGGCTTTATGAACTCTTTTGTGCGGAAAGACACTGCCTCCTATGACCAGGTTATGGAATGCGCAGAAGTCTGTGAATTGTTCACCATTGTTGTTCATTTCCCCTAGACCATGTTTTCCCATTATTTGCTCTTTTCCTGGGTTGTCTTGTCCTATTTTTGCGTTGAAGTCTCCTGTCAGGATGATGATGTCTTTCTTTTTCTGCCGGTTGATGACTTGCTGTAGTATATCGTAGAAATGATCTTTTGCTTGCTGTTCTGCCTCGTTAGTGGGTGCGTAGCATTGTATGATTGTGATTTTTTTGCTTTTGGTGAAAAATCTAGCTGTGATGATGCGTGCATTTATTGCCTCCCACTCCATGAGGGACCTAGCTGCTTCTCTTGAGAGCATGAGTCCTACTCCCTCTGTGTGTGGGGCATTGTCCTGCTCATGACCTGAGTATATTATTGTTTCTCCACTTGAAAGTTGTGATTTTCCTGATTGAGTCCATCTTGTTTCACTGAGTCCTATTAAAGAAAGGTTGTACCGTTTCATTTCCGACGCTATCTGGGCGGCTTTACCGGCTTGGTACATTGTTCGAATGTTCCAGGAGCCGATCTTTGTAATGTGTTTAGTTGTGAGAAGGGGGATCAGCTGGGCAACGTCCTTTCGGCTTGAGTTGTCCAGCACCATACTTGTCTGGGGAGAGACACCTTCCACGTCCAAACTTCGCTGTGTATTTTCCATGAATGTTTCTGTAATCATTTAGTTCCGCTAAGCGGGTGATTGGCCCACCTAGAGGTGCTTTTTTATTTTTCTAAGGGTATTGCTCCCTTAGCCCTTTGCCCTCTCAGGCCCACCGGGCAGTGGTTGAACCATTCTTCGTCTGTTCCCTCACCCGAGACCAGTTTGTCATGGGTGACCCTACCAGGAGCACTAGGCTCCAGACAACATAGCTCTCAGGAGCATAAAGACACGCAAACCTCTCCACCGCGATAAGGTGATGGTTCCAGGAGAGGTCCGAGGCGTTAAATGCTCCGCTCAATAGGAGTTCACTCCACCTGGAATAACCTCCACCCATCGGTCATCCATAGCAACACTATATGATCACCGACATCCAAGTTGGGGGATCCCCCTTTGAACGGCCATTCTAAGGTTTCTCTCCTCCACATCGTCTGTAGTGCTTTTTCCCTATTGCTAGGTTTTTAGTGAGTTTTTCCCTTACCTTCACTGGGGAATGTCTGGGAGTGTTGCATAAACAAACGTTTTTTCATTTGTCATCTTTGTTTTCATTTGTCACTCCAAGCTTGTGTATTTGATTGTAAGTCTGACCAGACCTCGGTCTCACTTTCTGGTCAGACGCTTGTGTATACTTGTCTCTGATTGTTTGACTCGATCTGAATTTCTACAGTTCACCGTCTTGGCTCATT
The DNA here is from genome assembly GCF_963971535.1 of Notolepis coatsorum. Taxonomy (NCBI): domain Eukaryota; kingdom Metazoa; phylum Chordata; class Actinopteri; order Aulopiformes; family Paralepididae; genus Notolepis; species Notolepis coatsorum. Next base: position 1,589,108 of record NC_140176.1, on the reverse strand, counting down.
TTACATATTCCACAACACTCTCAATGTTAGATCCATTCACAGTGATCTAGAAAACAGCTGGAACTTTATTAATAATAATTAGGGATGCTCGATATTGGCTTTTTTACCGATACCGATATACCGATATTGTCCAACTCTTAATTTCCGATACCGATATCAACCGATATCACATGTTAATGCCGATATCGGCCGATAATATCGGTAGGCCGATAATATCGGACATCATTTCTATAGAAATGTAAAAAAAAAAATATTAAAATTTTGAAAACCGATACCGATATTTTCCGATATCACATTTTAATGCCGATATCGGCCGATAATATCGGTAGGCCAATAATATCGGACATCCCTAATAATAATAATACATCCGACTTATATATCACTTTTCTGGGTACCCAAAGACGCTTAAAACTAATTTGTTTAATTTGCATTCAGTACCAGTTTAACATTAATACATGTCTTACTCAGCACTAAAGTGGCAGGTTCTCAACAGCTAATTCTAGAGTCTGTAAACAATACAGTACAGCATCATCTGCATGAAAATGAGATGAGACAATATGCTTATGTTTATTTAGGATCCCCATTAGCTTTTGCACTTGACAAAAGCTACTCTTCCTGGGGTCCTGCACTTAAAACAATACAACAATATTCAAGACATTACATCATTATCAACATCATTAACAATCTCATCCTCAGTTAAGGATGACAGTGTACAAGATAATTATCTGTATAAAGTATAAAAATAAAATAGTGCTACCTGAGCAGCACTCACTGCCATCAACATAAATACAGTTAACAAAGTAAATTGGTTTTCACCGCTATGCCATAAGGGTTCAGTGCATGCTCGTTAGTAGATGGTATTTAAATTTCTTATTGAAAGTAGTTTTGGATTCTATTTCAGCGAAGTAGCTTGGCAATGAGTTTCATTCCATGATAGCTCTGTAAGTCACAGAAGATTTGAGTAGATTTGTCCTGGGTTTAGGTGCCAGTAGATGGCCTGACGTAGCTTGTCTAGTCATATGGTCATGTTCTTCTCTTACGTGAACAATTCTATCATAAAAATACTGTGTTTTATTGACAACTTGAAAATTTCTGAGAAAAGTACTAAGACGAGATTGCAGATGTTTCTCAACCAGAAGCAATGATACATTTCTGTGCATAACTCCAATATTAGTGCGCTTTGAACAGTGGAGAGCTAGTCTGGCAGCCTTGTTTTGAGCTATTTGTAATTGCTATTTGTGTTTTTGCTGCTGATGACCATATGACCGGACAGTACTCAAGACAAAACCAGAGCCTGGATGACTTCTTTCAAAGTGGTTGGTGTTAAATACTTTGTACATTTTCTTGTCACAGCTATGCTCCTAATGCTCCTAATAGCTGTGCTATGCTTTCTAATATCAATAATAGAAATAGTAAACAGGACAGGTCCCAACATTGATCCCTCTGGAACACATTTAGTTACCGGTAAGAACTCGGATAGGGTTCAATTGATCCCTGTTGAATCAAAACCAATCCTACATAATCTCTCAAAAAGCAGTGAATTATATCAATGCAATCTAGATTGATGAAAAGAACAGCACAATGTTTTCTGTTGCCCATAGCAGATACAATATTTAAGACCTAATAACATAACTTAACTCTGGAACTAACTGTTGAGAGCTCAATACAGAATACACTGGCTTGATTATTCATTACCAATGATTACAGGATTTGTGTTACAGAATAGTTTGGAAATTGGTCTGTAATTATTGAGATAACTTCTATCTTCACCCTATTTAACGGAATGAGTCATGACTTTCAAAAACCTACAAACTATGCCAGATTAAATATAATTAAATATAATTAATATATAATGTTATTTACTCTGTAATCAATGGAGCAGATAGCTTTAGATAAAGGATCAAATGTCTCCTCTTATCAATGTCTTGCACTGCCTCAATAACACTAGGAGAGGAAGGCTGTAGTTTACAGAGAAATATCACTTAGTGGGTGACTTATTGCACACTATCATTAATAAGAAGGGACCCTGTTTTCATTCAGAAATACATGACCAGCAGCAGCAACATGTGTATTAAAGGCGAATCTCTTTCATCTCAGATATTAAACAGTCAACCTCATACCAGCAATAATGACCATCTCTGACTGGAATAGTTTCAATACTGGCTACTGACTATAGATCTGAAATAAAGGATCAACCACAAGGGGGAGCCAGTTTACCTGACATATTCTGCTCTTGTGTAGGAGAATGCTGTTATGCATCAAGTCATGGGCTTTTAACCCAATACTTCTGTTATAAACAAGAAGACTAAGAATATAGTAATTGGTGTGACCAATGTGAAAATAGTTACAAGCTGGGTTTATCACTCAAAAGATTATTTTATAGGTAGTAGTAGTAGTAGTAGTTTTATTCAGTCATTACACACAATACAACACAATCATTCCACAATCTTTGATTTGGCAGTGACTGACTATAGATCTGAAATAAAGGATCAACCACAAGGGGGAGCCAGTTTACCTGACATATTCTGCTCTTGTGTAGGAGAATGCTGTTATGCATCAAGTCATGGGCTTTTAACCCAATACTTCTGTTATAAACAAGACTAAGAATATAGTAATTGGTGTGACCAATGTGAAAATAGTTACAAGCTGGGTTTATCACTCAAAAGATTATTTTATAGGTAGTAGTAGTAGTAGTTTTATTCAGTCATTACACACAATACAACACAATCATTCCACAATCTTTGATTTGGCAGTGACTGAAAAGGTACAGACTGAAGCATAATGCTTATACATGCCTGTCCTATATTCTTAACAAAATGAAGACTCCAAAACAGTATTCTAAAAGAAAATGACAAAAATTATTATTCACATTGTAATCTTAAAAAATAGCTATACAAACCACTGTCTTAAAAACCAAAAGCGAATGACTCATTCTTATGTATATCAGCATTGTTCCACAAGTTAACCCCAACAATAGAAATACATCTCCTTTTAATCCCTTTCTTAGCTTTTTGAACAGTAAATTTACAAATGTCTCTCAAATCATATTTTCTTTCATGTATTGAATAAAAACCTTTGCACACCGTCCGGGAGTAACTTTGCTTTAGCTCTGTACATTATTTGCATAATTTTATAATAAACCAAATCATTAAATTTCACAACATGAGACTTTATAAACAGTGGATTTGTGTGGTCATAGTAACCAGCCTTATGAAGGCTCCAGATGGCACGCTTTTGCAGTAAGACTATCGGATTTACAGTATTTTATGTCAACCCCCACACTTAAATATCCCCCATAGTAAGATATGTAAGGTGAGCAGTAGATAATGTACAAGGCTTTATAGTTTAATATATCCTTACATTTATACAAGATTTCTACAGACTTAGATATTTCCCCTTGAATATAGTTAACATGTTGTTTCCATGTTAATTACCTTTCTGAATAAATATTTTGCCACAAACTGGACAGCTAAATGGTCTACAATGACTTATTGTGCATGTTCACATTCCCTTTATCTCTGAACCCCTGAACCTGTTCCAACAAATTAAACAAATAGAGTTTCTCTCCAGTATGACTTCCCATGTGTCTTTTCAGAACCCCATTATCACTGAACCATTCCACAAACTTCAGGATTTCTCTCCTGTATGAGTTCTCATGTGTATTTTCAGAGTTCCTTTGTGACTGAAGCCTTTTCCACAAACTGAACAACTAAATGATTTCTCTCCTGTATGAGTTCTCATGTGTATTTTCAGAGTTCCTTTGTGACTGAAGCCTTTTTCACAAACTGAACAACTAAATGGTTTCTCTCCTGTATGAGTTCTCATGTGGATCTTCAAATGTCCTTTCTCACTGAACCCTTTTCCACAAACTAAACAACTAAATGGGTTCTCTGCTGTATGAGTTATCATGTGGATCTTCAAATGTCCTTTCTGACTGAACCCTTTCCCACAAACTGAACAACTAAATGGTTTCTCTCCTGTATGAGTTCTCATGTGGATATTCAAATGTCCTTTCTCACTGAACCCTTTTGAACAAACTGAACAACTAAATGGGTTCTCTCCTGTATGAGTTCTCATGTGGATCTTCAAATGTCTTTTCCGACTGAACCCTTTCCCACAAACTGAACAACTAAATGGTTTCTCTCCTGTATGAGTTCTCATGTGGATATTCAAATGTCCTTTCTCACTGAACCCTTTCCCACAAACTGAACAACTAAATGGGTTCTCTCCTGTATGAGTTCTCATGTGGATCTTCAAATGTCCTTTCTGACTGAACCCTTTCCCACAAACTGAACAACTAAATGGTTTCTCTCCTGTATGAGTTCTCATGTGGATATTCAAATGTCTTTTCCGACTGAACCCTTTCCCACAAACTGAACAACTAAATGGTTTCTCTCCTGTATGAGTTATCATGTGGATATTCAAATGTACTTTATAACTGAACCCTTTCCCACAAACTGAACAATAAAATCGTTTCTCTCCTGTATGAGTTCTCATGTGGATCTTCAAATGTCCTTTATCACTGAAGCCTTTTTCACAAACTGAACAACTAAAGGGTTTCTCTCCTGTATGAGTTCTCATGTGTCTGTTCAAAGTTCCTTTCTCACTGAACCCTTTTCCACAAACTGAACAACTAAATGGTCTCTCTCCTGTATGAGTTCTCGTGTGGATATTCAAATATCCTTTCTGACTGAACCCTTTTGAACAAACTGAACAACTAAATTGTTTCTCTCCTGTATGAGTTGACATGTGTCTGTTCAAAGTTCCTTTCTCACTGAACCCTTTTCCACAAACTAAACAACTAAATGGGTTCTCTCCTGTATGAGTTCTCATGTGGATCTTCAAATGTCCTTTCTGACTGAACCCTTTCCCACAAACTGAACAACTAAATGGTTTCTCTCCTGTATGAGTTCTCATGTGGATCTTCAAATGTCCTTTATCACTGAACCCTTTTGAACAAACTGAACAACTAAATTGTTTCTCTCCTGTATGAGTTGACATGTGTCTGTTCAAAGTTCCTTTCTCACTGAACCCTTTTCCACAAACTGAACAACTAAATTGTTTCTGTCCTGTATGAGACAAACTTAATGTTTTTTGTTTCTTGTTTAATATTAGCATCTTTAAACCTGACTGAGGTTCCCCACTCTCCTTCCAATCATCACTGTCATCAGTCTCAGGACAGTCTGAAGAGAGAAGCTGGCCATCTCTAGTTGGTTCTAAATCACCATCTGGATATAAGTTACTGGCTGGTTCTGATACTCCACAGTCCTCTCCACCAGGTTCTGTTTTCATCTGTCCAGTTGAGGTGCTGGGTAAAGAGTAAGCTTCTCTGTTTTTCTCCCTTTGGGTTTGAAGAGGTTGGAAGGACAGAGCGTTCTCTTGACCATCTTCACATTTCACTGGGTCTACTGTGATCTTGGAGCGATCAGCTTCTTCCAGCCCTTGATGTAGTTCCTCTTTGATCTGTAGGAGCTCTGGGTCCTGGGTTTGGCTGAGCAGTGAGGACAGAGTATTCTCTCCACCATGTTCATATTTCACAGGGTGTAAGGTCATCTTGGAGCCATCAGCCTCCTCTAGATCTTGAAATAGTTCCTCCTGTTCCTCTTTAATCTGGAGGGACTCTGGGTCCTGGGTTTGGTTAAACCATGAGGACTGAGGTTTCTCTTCATCATCTTCACTCTTCACAGGGACAGGATTGTATGTCAACTTGATTATATCAGCCTCCTCCAGACCTTGAAGCTGCTCTCCCTCCTGACTGCTCCAGAGTTCCTCCTGTTCCTCTTTAATCTGTAGGCGCTCTGGCTCCTCCTGGCTCAGACTGGGGCTCCTCTCCTGCTGCTCACGGGGAACCTCCTCTTCACAGACAGATAGCTGTGGGGTGTCTGGAGGGAGGAATAATAATAATATGAATAACAAACATAAAGATGCAGTAGATAACTTTTCATCATTAACACATGGCCCATTTGACATCGAGTATCTATCATTCAAGATGTGAAAAAGGAATAATTTTTCAAGTTCAAGTTTCTTCAAGTTTCTTTAATAGTTTTACAGAAGTACAGAATACTTTTATACAAAATGCTTCTTACTGTTACGCTCCAGAGACTGTGCTAGACAAGATAAGTATGAAATAAAATAAAATAGTATAGCATGTAAAATAGAAGTAAAAATAGAAGTCACAGTGTTCAGTATTGTTGGTGACAGGTATACACAACTCGGGTTGTTAGGGTCACGTCATTCACAAATGGGTCACGTGGTGTCGTAGTAGTAAAATCAGCTGTTCACCGGCGTGTTTCTGGGACAGTAATGTTGAGGGAGTGAACGGGGAAGTCACACTTTGCTGACCGCACGTACGCTACACTATGATGAATCAAACCGTGACTCATTCTATTTTTTGATACTATATGAACTGTTTTTAACTACAATAAACTAACCAAACACAGTATCCTGGATCCGTGGTTATGTGGCGAGCGGCGCGTCTGGCAGGTACCATTATTTCCCCGTGTTAGTCTCTCGGTGACTGCAGAATGTTTGGATAGTCACCATACATTTGTCAGCAAAACGTGACACTGAACGAAGGATTGGATCCACGAAAGGTCCCGATAAGTCAGACATTATTGGACGGAGCAAAGGAGCAACGCGCGCATGTAAACAATGGGATGATCGCACGCACGCACAAAGGACGTCCCGGACCGATCCAGCATACGTCAACAGATTTGCGGTAACGTAACCCGACCCGTTGCGCAGTGTGGACCCATGTTGGTTCGTTTGGAACAGTTTTGAGCTGGTTCTACCTAACTAACTGTTATTATGCTGAAACACGCTGTGGATGTGTGTGCGCAGCCCGCCGGGCAAAACTTCTATCATGTGTGTGTGAGTGTGACAACAAACAATTGACGTGCGCTGCACTGCTCTCTTGCCGTGGCTGATATATGTGGCGGGTTTTGCAAATGCGTTGAACGTTGGAATTGGATTCTCATGGCTTGTGATAACTTTCTTGTGCTTTCAAAATGAGTGATTCAAATGTTGGGAAACAGGACAAAGAAAAGAGAAAAATAACTCTCACTGCAAAAGCTCTTGCAAACAAAGTTGAATCACTCCACAAGAAATGCAAAGGGAAAGTGGAGGAAATAAAACGTCTGATAACCTCTGTCAGAGAGCTCATGGAAAATGAGCAAAATGTTGCACTGGTTGAAGCACAACTTGACATTTTGATGCAGGTGTCTGACAGTGCTGATGAACTACATGGCTGTTTGGTGCCTCTTATTCCACTCGATGAACAGGAACGGCAAAATGACTGGTTCTCAAAGGTCAATAAACATAAAGATGGGTTCATTAGCGATGTTAATGCCTGGTTTTCAGTAACCAAAGGAAACACACCTCAGTTAGAGGCTCATAACAGGCCTACTGAAATACAGCAGCATGAGGTTGCAGAGGAGGAAAATGGAGAGCATGGGGGTGTGGGAAATGTGGAAGTGACGGGGCCTCAGTTGCACAGTACTCGTTATGCTCAAGAGGATGTTCAACCAGGGGACAGCATATCCAACCATAGTAGCAAGAATTATGGTTCAAGATCTTCTAGATCAAAGGTTTCCTCTAATGCATCCACACGCCTCAGAGCCGAGGCCGACATGGCCGCCTTAATGGCTCGGCAAGAGTTGCTTGAACAAAAGCATGCTCTTGAGGACCAGGAAGCTCAAATAAAGAAACAAGCAGACATAGCAAGGCATGCTCTACAGGACGAGGAAGCTCACATAAAGAAACAAAAGGAACAACTTCAGTTGAAAGTGGACATAGCTGCATCGGCAGCAAGGCTAAATATTCTGAGAACCTCTGGGTCAGGTGTGTTGAGTGCTGCTTCTCGTAAATCGGATGGAATGGAATCCTACTTTAAAAAGGGCCTCAACATTAATGCAGAGACATTTGTATCACACAAGGATGGAAGAGGACAACCTGCATGTGTTGGAGGCGCACGACCAAAGCAAAGGCAATCTGACGGAGCCAAATACCTCCAGAAGCCCTCAGCACTCACACAGACCCAGACTGTGATCTCAAACGCTACAGAGTACCCAGCGCTCACACCGAGACAGAGCACGGTCACAAAGACTACATGGCCTCCATTGTCTGTGCATAGAGACATACAACCTGTTTCCAGGAACAACAGCAGTGAGCAGAACAACATAATGTCTATTATGCAAAAACAAAACGACCTCACTTCCATGTTGGTGCATCAGCAATGCATTGCTTCACTGCCTAAAAGAGACATCCAACCATTTGAAGGTGACCCTCTGCAGTACCATGGCTTTATACAGTCCTTTGAACAGACTATAGAAAGGAGGACTGACAATGCTGTTGATTGCCTGCACTATTTGGATCAATACACCAGGGGGCAGCCTAAACAACTAGTCAAAAGTTGTCAACATATGACTGATGGCACTGGATATGCTACGGCGAAGGCTTTACTCCAGGAACACTTTGGGAACGAGCATGTCATAGCATCCGCTTACATGGACAAAATCTTTGCATGGCCAGCTATTAAGTCGGAGGATGGGAAAGCCTTACAAACATACAGCCTATTCTTGCGCGGATGCTGCAATGCCATGAAAGACGTACATAATCTATGTGACCTAAACACATCTGCAAACATGCTTGCTGTCATCAAGAAGTTGCCCTACAAGCTGAGGGACAAATGGCGAACAGAAGCATGTAACATCCAGGAAGGACATTGCAAACGTGCTACGTTCACAGATATTGTGATTTTTATGGAGCGTGAGGTGAGAATCGCTACAGACCCTGTATTTGGAGATATACAAGATGCTCCAGTGGTGGGGGCTTTCAAGGAAAGTGGCAGAGCTAGACCTGTGCCTCGTCTTCAGGCTAGAGGGAGTAGTTTTGCCACAACGTATTCCCAGATTGAAAGGGATGCTCATTGGGAAAACAAAGTTAAGGTTGGATATGAGAAGACTTGCCTTTTCTGCAAAGAGGGTGGACACACACTGGAGTCATGCACTCTATTGGAGAGGAGAGCTCACAGCGAGAAGATGGAGTTCCTGAAGAGGAATGGAGTTTGCTTTGGATGCTTGTGCACTGGGCACATCAGCAGAGAGTGCAGGGAACGTCTGTCTTGCAAGACATGTGGCTCACGACACCCCAGCTTGCTTCATATCCACTCTAAAGAAAATGGAGATGCAGAGAAAGGCAGGATCAACTCGGACAGGGCAGTGGACAGAGCTCTAGTCGAAATCCATACCGGTGGTCTCACTGGGGCCGGTGATCAAGATTGCAAACTCGCCATTGTACCGGTTAAGGTTAAATCAAGCAAAGGTCAAAGGTCAGTGGAAACCTATGCCTTTCTAGACCCAGGGAGCTCAGCGTCCTTCTGCACAATGGGTCTGATGGATAAACTGGGACTCTCTGGGAGGAAAACAAGGATCCTTCTACGTACCATGGGCCAAGAAAAGGTGGTTGACAGTTGCATTGCATCTGACTTGGAAGTCGCTGGATTGGACAGTGACCAGTACTGTGCAATGCCCAAGATCTTTGCACAGCATCAAATGCCTGTCAATCGAAGTAACATCCCACGACGGCAAGACCTGGAAAAATGGCCTCATCTGAAGCATGTCTATCTGCCACAGATTGATGCAGACGTGGAGATGTTGATCGGTCTGAACGTTCCCAGAGCCTTAGAACCACTGGAAGTCATCGGAAGCGTGGATGGAGGGCCATATGCGGTCAAGACGATGCTCGGATGGACTGTAAATGGACCACTTGGAGGAGATGGCAGTGACAATTCTGAGACTCAGTCTGCAGTCAGCGTTAACAGAGTCTCTGCTGTCACTCTTGACGAGCTCTGGAACCAACAATTCAAGACAGACTTCCCTGAAAACAGCCAGGATGAACTGCAAGGGCTGTCAAGAGAAGATTGTAAGTTTCTGGAAATGGCTAATGAGACTGTGAAACTGGTTGATGGCCATTATGTCATTGGATTGCCACTGCAGGACAGAACTATCATCATGCCCAATAATCGTAAAGTGGCAGAACAGCGCACCCTCAACCTGAAGAGGAGGTTTAACAGGGACGTGTCATTCCATAAGGACTACACTGCATTTATGGACAACCTGATATCCAGTGGATACGCAGAGAAAGTGCCAGCTACAGGATTGGACCGAAGTGACGGCAAGGTTTGGTATATCCCTCATCACGGGGTATACCATCCCCAGAAAGGAAGGATCCGCGTCGTCTTTGATTGTACAGCATCATTCCAGGGTGCATCGCTCAATGCACATCTCTTGCAAGGACCTGACCTGACAAGCGGGTTGGTTGGAGTCTTGACCAGGTTTAGGATGGAGCCCATTGTTCTGATATCTGACATTGAGGCCATGTTCCATCAAGTTCGAGTGCCAGAGGCAGATACGGACTTGCTCAGATTTCTCTGGTGGCCCAACGGGGACTTCAGTCAACCTATGGTTGAATACCGGATGGTGGTCCATCTGTTTGGCGCAACATCATCACCAAGCTGCGCAAATTTTGCTCTCCGGAAATGTGCCGAAGATAACAAACAGCTCTTCAGTGAGCAAGTGTTTGAGACCATCATGCACAATTTCTACGTTGACGACTGTCTTGCTTCCATAGCCTCGGAGGATGAAGCCATATCCCTTTATCAGGACTTGATAACCCTCTGTGCCAAAGGAGGCTTCCATTTAACAAAATGGCTGAGTAACAGTCGCCGTGTGCTGGCGGCAATACCAGAGGAGGAAAGGGCAAAAGAGGTTAAAAACCTGGATTTGGACCAAGACATCCTACCAGTCGAGAGGGCATTGGGAGTGCGTTGGTGTGTCCAGTCAGACACCTTTGAGTACAGTATAACCTTTCAGGACAAACCACTGACACGTAGAGGAATCCTTTCTACTGTCAGCTCTTTCTATGACCCTCTTGGGATTTTGTCCCCTGTGGTTTTCACAGCCAAGAGGCTTATTCAAGACCTATGCCGGAAGGGGCTAGGGTGGGATGATGTCATACCAACATCTGTGGCACAGGAGTGGGTCAACTGGCTCAAAGAGTTACATCTGTTAGAGGGCTTCCGTGTCAGACGATGTTTAAAACCGCCCAACTTTGGAAAAGCAACCAGCGCCCAGTTGCACCACTTTGCCGACGCAAGTGAGGAAGGATACGGTACCGCCACCTACCTGCTGTTGCGCAATGACCAATCTCAGACTCACATTGCCTTCGTAATGGGAAAATCCAGGGTGACACCTTTAAAGCCTGTGACAATCCCACGTATGGAGTTGACTGCGGCTGTTGTGGCAGCTCGCATGGACAAGCTATGGAGGAAGGAGCTAAGACTGCAGCTGCAAGACAGTGTTTTCTGGTCAGACAGTACTTCTGTGCTGAAATACATCAAGAATGAATCATCAAGGTTTCGCATCTTTGTAGCGAACAGAGTCACGCAGATCCTCAAGATGTCCGACGCATCCCAATGGAGGTATGTGAATACAGCGCACAACCCTGCAGATCTTGCCTCCAGAGGCATGAAAGCGGAACTGTTCCTCAAGGACGAGATATGGATATCTGGACCTCCATTTCTCATGCAACCAGAAGAGACTTGGCCTGTTAACCCAGACAACTTGGGAGAACTTCCACCCGGAGATCCAGAAGTTAAGGTGTCAGGATGATGATGCCGTCACACGTTTGATCAACAACAGCTCATCTTGGAGACGTCTCACAAGAGTGATGGCATGGATCCTGAGGCTCAGAGCCATACTTCGGAAAAACAGGAAGAGGAGAGAAGTCACCGGAGGTGCTACTCAGCCAGCATCAAATGCAACTGAACAGAAAGACGTTCTCGACAAGGAGACTCGGCTCTCATTGAAAGAAATCAAAGAAGCCGAACTGGAGATAATTAAGTTCAGTCAAAGAAGAAGGTTCTCTGAATAGTTCTCTTGCCTCCAAAGGGGAGAGTTTGTGATGGGGAACAGTCATATTTACAGGCTCAGTCCCATACTGGAAGATGGTGTGCTGAGGGTCGGAGGCCGACTTAGTAAGGCTGCTATGCCCGAAGAGTCTAAACATCCAGCCATAATAGCTAAAGATCTCCACATCTCAGACCTCATCCTACGCCAGATACATCAGGAGGTTGGCCATGGCGGTAGGAACCATATGTTGTCAAAGCTGCGCCAGCGCTATTGGATTCCTGCTGCAGGTGTTGCCATAAGGAAGATAATTTCCAGATGTGTCACCTGTCGTCGGCTACACGGAGTTGCAGGTCAACAACTAATGGCAGACCTGCCCAGTGACAGAGTTTCAACAGAAGAACCTCCGTTCACTTACGTCGGAGTTGACTATTTTGGTCCATTTGAAATCAAGCGTGGTAGGAGTCTTGTGAAAAGATATGGAGTGATCTTCACATGTCTGGCAATAAGGGCTGTGCACATTGAAGTTGCCTCATCGTTGGACACAGATTCGTTCATCAACGCCCTGCGGCGCTTCATCGCGAGAAGAGGACAGATCAAGGAGCTGCGCTCCGACAATGGAACAAATTTCATCGGTGCAGAGCGTGAGCTGAAACGAGCTATTGAAGGATGGAACCTGGAGCAGATCAATGATATGCTCTCTGTGAAAGGAATCAAGTGGACATTTAACCCTCCTACCGGATCACATCACGGGGGAGCATGGGAGAGGTTGATTCGTTCCATCAGGAAAATTCTGAACTCCACTTTGAGAACACAGAGTCTGGATGAGGAAGGACTCCATACAGTACTCTGCGAAGTGGAGTCAATTCTCAACAGTAGACCTCTCACTAAGGAATCCACAGATCCAAATGATTTGGAAGCCTTAACACCCAATCATCTCCTGCTTCTTAAAGTCAAGCCCAGCTTACCACCTGGTCTGTTTCACAAAGAGGACAGCTATGCATGCCGAAGATGGAAGCAGGTGCAGTACATTTCTGATCTGTTCTGGAAAAGGTGGATTAGAGAGTATCTGCCACAATTACAGGAACGACAGAAGTGGACAAAGATCAAGCGAAACTTCCTCCCCGATGACATAGTGCTCATAATGGACGATTCCGCACCACGGAATTCCTGGATCATAGGGAGGATTACAGAGACAATGCCAGACAAGAACGGACTTGTGCGACAGGTCCGGATTAAGACCCGGACCAGCCTTCTCTGCAGACCTGTGACAAAGATTTGCCTTCTTCAGGAGTCGACAGAGTCATGAAGGTTTCGCTTCTTTCCCACGACTTTGGATTTACTTGATTCTGGGGGGGGGGGGGGGGGGGGGGGGTTCGATTTAAGAAGAGTATCAAGACCTTATGAACTATGATCTCATAGTTAGCAAATGATCTCAATTCCTTCTATGCGAGGTTTGAGGCTGTGAATAACAACACCAGCCTACAAACCACGGCAATGGGGGGGGGGGGTCTGCTGATGGAGACTCAGTGTTCAGGGTAACAGAGCATGAGGTGAGACGGATCTTTAAAAAAGTGAATATCAGGAAGGCAGCAGGACCGGACGGCATCCCCGGCCGCGTCCTAAAAGTCTGTGCCGACCAACTGGCCCCGGTATTCACTGACATCTTCAACCTGTCCTTGGAACAGGCTGTCATCCCCACCTGTCTGAAGAAGTCCACCATCATCCCTGTACCCAAAAAATCTATGCCCGCTTGCCTCAACGACTACCGCCCTGTAGCCCTCACCTCCATAGCCATGAAGTGCTTTGAGAAGCTAGTGAAGGGCTACATCTGTTCCTCCCTCCCCATCAACCTGGACCCTCTGCAATTTGCATATCGCCCCAACAGGTCCACGGAGGACGCCATAGCCCATGTGCTGCACACAGCAGCATCACACCTGGACAAGAGGCAGGGGAACTATGTGAGAATGCTGTTCATCGACTACAGCTCAGCATTCAATACCATAGTCCCCTCCAAACTCATAGCCAAGCTCAGGGACCTGGGCTTGAACTATGACCTGTGCCAGTGGGTCTTGGACTTCCTGACGGGCAGACCCCAGGTGGTAAGAGCCGGCAACTGCACCTCCTCATCCATCACGCTCAACATAGGGGCCCCCCAGGGCTGTGTTCTGAGCCCCCTCCTCTACTCCCTGTACACACATGACTGCGTAGCACAGCAGAACAACAACACCATCATCAAATTTGCTGATGACACAGTAGTGGTGGGCCTGATCTCTGCCAACGACGAAAGGGCCTACCTGGAAGAGGTAGAGAACCTGTCACAGTGGTGTCAGGAGAACTGCCTCTCCCTGAACGTCAGCAAAACAAAAGAGATGATTGTGGACTTCAGGAGGTCGGGGGTCAAGGACTACAGCCCCCTCAGCATCGACGGGGCACCGGTTGAGAGAGTGAACAGTTTCAAGTACCTCGGAGCCCACATATCCGAGGACTTGACATGGACCACACACATTGACAGTGTTGTGAAGAAGGCACGACAACGCCTCTACTTCCTCAGGCGCCTAAGGAAGTTCCAAGTCAGTCAGAAGATCCTTAGGAACTTCTACTCATGTACAATAGAGAGCATCCTGACCGGCAACATCACCTCCTGGTTTGGGAATAGCACTGCACAAGACCGTAGCAGACTACAAAGAGTGACACGTTCAGCCGAACGCACAATTGGAGGGGGGCTTCCCACCCTCCAGAACATTTACAACAAGCGGTGCAAGGGGAAGGCTAAGAGAATTATTAAGGACTCGAGCCACCCGAACAACTGCCTCTTTGAACTGCTGCGGTCAGGCAAGCGATACCGGAGTCTTAAGGCGAGCACAGAAAGACTCAGAAGAAGCTTCTATCCCCAGGCCATCAGGCTGCTAAACAAACAATAATCGCTAAACGAACAATAATCACTATGCAACAACCATCAAATGCACACAGCACACACACCCACACGCACACACTCACTCAAACAAACAACACACTGCAGCACCCACTCTCCACACTTTAGATCACACAAACACACTTACACTTTATATTTATTTATTGATAAAGGATTTGCACTACAACTTGTACACCTACTGTGAATTGTACCTAAATTGCACCTCGTCCCATTTCTCCATTTCTGCCTTGCACTATATAGTATTGTATATTAGTACACTGCACAGTATTGTATATTGTATGGTAACTACGTCTATTCTGCATCGAACATTGTACATATGTCTAAACTGAACACTGTGACCTCATTTTTTTTACTTCTAATTTTACTATGTTATTTTATTTCATACTTATCTTGTCTTGCACAGTCTCTGGAGCGCAACAGTAAGAAGCATTTTGTACAAAAGTATTCTGTACTTCTGTATGACAACTATTAAAGAAACTTGAAACTTGAAACTTGAACTCCTTGCGCACAAAAAAAATCGCAAAAAAAAAAAAAGTGGTGTTTTATATTAGTTGAAGTATTGGTAATTATTACTGTGAAATGAGATTATGTAATAATTAGGGGCCGGTTTGTTGGTGACAGGTATACACAACTCGGGTTGTTAGGGTCACGTCATTCACAAATGGGTCACGTGGTGTCGTAGTAGTAAAATCAGCTGTTCACCGGCGTGTTTCTGGGACAGTAATGTTGAGGGAGTGAACGGGGAAGTCACACTTTGCTGACCGCACGTACGCTACACTATGATGAATCAAACCGTGACTCATTCTATTTTTTGATACTATATGAACTGTTTTTAACTACAATAAACTAACCAAACACAGTATCCTGGATCCGTGGTTATGTGGCGAGCGGCGCGTCTGGCAGGTACCATTATTTCCCCGTGTTAGTCTCTCGGTGACTGCAGAATGTTTGGATAGTCACCATACAAGTATAGACATATGTACAATGTTCGATGCAGAATAGAAGTAACTGAGTTACCATACAATATACAATATACTATGCAATGTACTAATATACAATACTATATAGTGCAAAGCAGAAATGGGATGAGGTACAATTTAGGTACAATTTACAGTAAGGTGTACGAGTTGTAGTGCAAATCCTTTACCAATAAATATAAAGTGTGTTTAGGTGATCTAAAGTGTGGAGAGTGGGTGCTGCAGTGTGTTGTTTGTTTAAAGTGAGTGTGTGCGTGTGGATGTGTGTGCTGTGTGCATTTGATGGTTGTTGCATAGTGTTTATTGTTCGTTGAGCAGCCTGATGGCCTGGGGATAGAAGCTTCTTCTGAGTCTTTCTGTGCTCGCCATGAGACTCCGGTATCGCTTGCCTGACCGCAGCAGTTCAAAGAGGTGTTGTTTGGGTGGCTGGAGTCCTTGATGATTCTCTTAGCCTTACCCCTGCACCGCTTGTTGTAAATGTTCTGGAGGGTGGGAAGCCCCCCTCCATCCATACATTCCCGTTTTATACCGTGGTGAATATAAGTATGGTTTTAGAGCGGTTTAGGGTAATTCCTGGGAGGCTAGTAGGGCTGTCCCAGACTAAGGATTTGGATGGTCGACTATGATTGGCCAAAATGTGCTGTTAGTCGCCTATTGGTAAAAAAAAATTATCATATTTTTTATATTAAAAAAAAAAATATATATTTTATCATTCCATTTGGGCTGTGGGGGGTGCTTAATGTCTGAAGGAGTCGACTGAAGGCTTCTTGTCCTCTGCAAAAGCATGCAATTGGTCCACTGATGGATACATCTTGATATTTGTCTAGTCTAGTGTGTTCATTAGATGGGTGAAATCCTCTTTCAGTGCATCTGTGCCTGTTTTCGTAGGCAGTTAGCCTCTGGTATGCGTGGCATTAGCGTTAACCATGCTTCTAGGCCTCTTTTGTTTTGGAAAGAATGAAAAAAATTAAATAAAAAAATAAAATAATAAATATATATATATATATATATATTTTATTTTTTTTGTATTCGACTAAGAGGTTGGCTAGTTGACTACGGCTCCTTTCGACCGATTAGTCGACTAATCTACTAATAGGGGTCAGCCCTAGAGGCTAGTAATAGGCTGCTGTGGCGATAAGAAAGTAGCGAGCCAGAGACGTGGTTCGAGTTGAGGTACTTTACTTCTCACTGCACATAGCATTTACAATAACAACCAACTTAACCCGGAACCGGAAGTGGTATTTACCCTTTCCCCTAAACAGTAAAACCCCCGCCCTTAAAGTGGAGATGAAGCATAGCGATAAACACATAGTCATGGCATCAAATTAGTATTTAGATAAACCACAGAAAAAAATCACGTTATAAAAATAAGGCGTTTCTAAGAAAAAACGATTTGTAATGTCCATTTATGTAGCATTTATGAACATGTGCGCCACCATTTTGTTGCTGACGTCACGGTGTTGGTTTGGTGTATACACTGCTGGGTAGCTGCATAGTAAACATGGACTGTCGGGTCAGTCAAATGTTGCCTACCAAACAATGGGACCGCAGTGGTTCTTTTTGTATTGCTCCTGGCTGTTCAAACTAATTTTACCGTGTGAAAGAGAGAGGAAAGTTGGTTCATTTCCACAAACTACCAGTGAAAAAAACAGTGTTGTTTGCACGTTGGCTCAGGCTGGCTGCACTCAGGCGGCGCGATCAGCCTGTTAGACAGGGAATGAAGATCTCCAGAGAACACTTCATTGCCTCGGATTATCTTGTTGGGGTGGGAGGTTTGTCCAGAAGACCACTAATCAGCTGAAGCCCGATGCGGTTCCCTCGGTCTTCGACAGACAAGACGCAGGCAGTTCAGCGTCGGGATCATTTAGCCTGCTGGCTACCTAGCTCCACTTCAACCAGCGTTGGGAGCTCCAACGTTAGCTTGCCGATGCTACCAGCACATCGACAAGCTGCTGGAGCCAGCTAACGTTAGCTTGCTGATGCTACCAGCACATCGACAAGCTGCTGGAGCTCCCAACGCTGGTTGAAGTGGAGCTAGGTAGCCAGCAGGCTAAATGCTCCGCGACGCTGAACTGCCTGCGCCGGTCTGTCTGTCGAAGACCGAGGGAACACATATTTAGACAATGGCAGGTCCCTGGGGACGTAGGACTGGGGAAGGCAGTGGCGGGATGTTGGAATGGGAATAAGGGCATCGGCAACACCCCGGGACACTGTTCGATGGGAGGCGACGGACCAGGAAGCTGTGGCCTCCGGAAAAAACTCCCCAGGGACCCGCAGCGGCTGGCCGTACACCAGCTCAGCGGACGAGGCCTGGAGGTCCTCTTTGGGGGCAGAACGAAGACCAAGCAAGACCCACGGGAGGCGGTCAACCCAGTCGCCATCCGTAAGGGCAGCCCAAAGAGCGGCCTTCATGTCCCTATGGAACCGCTCACAAAGTCCGTTTCCCTGCGGGTTGTACGCCGTAGTGCGGTGGATCTTCACCCCCAGGTGCTCCGCAACTGCAGTCCAGAGCTCCGAAGTGAACTGGGGGCCCCTGTCGCTTGTGATGTCCCCCGGTGTGCCAAAACGGGCCACCCAGCAGCCGATGAACGCCTGGGCCACCTCCGCTGCCGTAGTGGAGGACAGTGGAACAGCCTCCAGCCACCTGGTGGTCCTGTCCACCATGGTGAAGAGGTGAGTATATCCGTGGGAGGGGGGCAGGGGGCCCACCAGGTCCACATTCACGTGGTCGAACCGCCTCTCTGGCACTATAAACGGTGCCAAAGGGGCTTTGGTATGGCGGTGCACCTTGGCACGCTGGCACGCCACACATGAGCTAGCCCAGGTCCTAACATCCTTCTGGAGGCCAACTTGACCCCCCAGGGCTGTACGCTAAGCTTTTTCACTAGGGGCACACTTGCCCCTAAATGAGATTTAGGGG
Source organism: Notolepis coatsorum (assembly GCF_963971535.1). NCBI lineage: Eukaryota > Metazoa > Chordata > Actinopteri > Aulopiformes > Paralepididae > Notolepis > Notolepis coatsorum. The sequence goes on along the minus strand of NC_140176.1, from coordinate 1,570,370 downwards.
CAAAACATATTTTTTAGAGGGACATTTTTAAATAACAATTTTACCATTATTTATATCGATTGTTTTTGATTTAAAAAGAAAAAGAAAAAAAAGAATTTTATATAATTTTTTTTAATAAAATATATATATTATATAATCATACTTGTAGTTGTATTATCTGCGAGACATCGCCACCACGCAACAAGTCAAAATGCTCGCTATATGCAACCAGCTCCACTGTCTGTGTGTACTCGAGTAGCCTCCAGCTACGGCCAGGATTCTCCGGAGCTGCAGCTGGACCCTATACTGTAGCCTCCAGCTACGGCCAGGTTTATCCGGCGCTGCAGCTGGACCCTATTGACTATATTCAGCGTGCCCTCAGCTCGAATACGCATCGACTCATAAGACATTGATATCAGGAGCTATCTGTAGCTACTGCTATATAAGACAACTCCTCAGTGAACTATTTAGTTTAATGGGACGTTTAGTTTTGAACAGTGAGCTAACGCGCGCTATCATGCACTACTAGACTTGCTGGAGATATCAGGAGCTATCAGTAGCTAGCCTGCTGGCAGGCTCACCGAGGTCCCAGTGTCCCACTAGAGACTAGTGTTTACAACAGCCACGGGTGCGGGAGGGCTGGAGGAGGAGGAGCAGCAGACGCTGCAGCTCTCTCCGTGTGTCTGAGTTCAGTTCAGTTCGGCTCACTATAGGAGGTCGAACGCGTCGAAAATATGAAGCAATACTAACTTTACTTTTCTTCATAGCTAAATCAGACAGTCAGCCAGTCTATCAGAGTGAGTGCTCAGTCGATTGTTCCCGCTGATCATACCTGCTGAGTGCTCACTGCTCAGCTCGCATGAGTGACGTCATCGCGTCATCACACGCCTTGGATAATTTAGGAGTGAAATGCGAATGCAAGGCTTGAAAGCACTACTCGCAAGCCCGCCCCCAGATAATATTTACCAATCGCAACGGCCAATTAAAGGGGCAATTCGCGACCATCTCGTCACAGTGTACAGCCCTGCCCCACCAGCTTAGTCGAGGCCTTCACACCTGGGTGGGAAAGGCTGTGGATCATGTTAAAAACCCGGCGCCGCCAGGCCGTAGGCACCATAGGGCGCGGTTGGCCAGTGGAGATGTCGCAGAGGAGAGTGGCGTTAGCTGTGTCGAACACCACATCCTCCAGCTGCAGTGCAGTAGGGCCCGTCCGATAGGCCTGAATGTCTGAGTCTGTGGCTTGGTCTGCCGCCATGGTGGCATAATCGAGTCCCAAGTGGACGGACCCGATGACCGCCAGAGAGAGGCAGTCGGAAGTGGCAAGTTGTCCTTGCCCGCCACATGCTCAATGTCCGCGATTAACTCGGAGATCGCCGAGAGCTGCCGCTGCTGACGTCCCGACCACGGCTCCGAGGTCTTGGCCATGGAGAACGTTAGCGGCTTGTGGTCCACAAAGGCAGTGAACTGGCGGCCTTCCAACAGGCATCTAAAGTGCCTAGTGGCGAGGAACAGACCCAGCAGTTCCCTGTCGAAAGTACTGTACTTACGCTCGTTGTCGCGGAGCTGTTTGCTAAAAAAGGCCAGTGGCTGCCAGGAACCGCCCACCCACTGCTCGCACACCGCTCCCACTGCATAGTCAGAGGCGTCTGTCGTGAGGGCGACCGGGGCAGTGGGAGAGGGGTGCGCCAGCAGAGCAGCGTTGTCTAGCGCGGTCTTGGCAGCCCCAAAAGCGCTGTCCATCCCCGAGGACCAATCTAACTCGTACAAGGGCCGCTTGAGGTGGGCAGCATGGGGAAGGAACCGGTTGTAAAAGTTCACCATGCCCAGGAACTCCTGTAGAGACCGTACGGTGCGGGGACGAGGAAAACTGGCAATGGCCTCCACCCTGGCGGGGAGTGGGGTGGCTCCCTGTGGAGTGACATGGTGTCCGAGGAAGGTGATGGAGGACTGCCCAAACTGGCACTTGGTCGGGTTGACGATGAGGCCGTGTTTACTGAGCTGCTCAAACAGCTGCTGGAGGTGTGTCATGTGCTCCTCTATGGACGTACTGGCTACAAGAATGTCATCCAAGTACACAAACAAAAACGGCATGTCCTGGAGCACAGAGTCCATCAGGCACTGAAACGTCTGCGCCGCCCCCATGAGCCCGAAAGGCATTCTTAGGAATTCAAAAAGTCCAAAGGGTGTAATGACAGCTGTTTTTGGCACATCCCGTGGATGGACCGGCACCTGGTGGTACACGCGCACCAGGTGCACCTTGGAGAAGATGATGGCCCCCGCTAGGTGGGTAGAGAAGTCCTGTATGTGCGGGACAGGGTACCGGTCGCGTGAATACTTTCCCTAAGGGGATTGCACTTCCGTGTTCGGTTTGCGCGGCCTGATTGGCCACTGACGTACGCTAGTTTTGCCCCCGGTAAGTTATCTACGCCAGTTACGCCCAGCTCGCGCCTGCATTATCCAATTCATCTTTGAAATGAATCATTCCAGCAAAGCAGGCTTCTATTATTCGAATTACTGTTTTAATGGGTATCACAGTAGTAAGTCCTACTGTAGAACATGACATATTAGCATGACATCTGATTTATTAATGCCAATACTAAAGATTAGGGACAAACGCAATTGGCACAAGTGTAAATCATGGATTAGTCACTCAGTTTTAACATCCGACTTAGCTCACCTCGCTAGTCTGCTGGCTGTGGATCCTATGGTCACAAGTTCAAATCACTCTTGGTTCAAGTTTTTTTTTAATTTTTTTTATGTTTAATTAATTTATCCACTCTGGTTGGATGGTGTGTATGTATGTATGTATTGTGCTGTATAATGACAATACATTTGAATCGAATCTCATTTTGAAATCGCTACCTGTTGAGTGGATCACCTGCAATCACCTCCGAAGCTGTCTGCCACTGTCGTGTCCATAGGCAGCGTAGCGATTTCAAAATGAGATTCGATTCAAATGTATCGTCATTATACAGCACAATACATACACACCATCCAACCAGAGTGGATAAATTAATTAAACAGAGAGACGAGAAATCTCATCGCTGGCATTCAAAGTGTTAAGGCAGAGGGACTGGACAACAGGGTGACATTCACAGGTGTGCAGACTTGAGCATGTGAGGTAAAACATGCACTGGAGAAGGAGCCACGCCCACAGGAAGCAGAGATTGAGGGTGTGACAAAAATAATCGTTAGATTAGTCGACTAATCGAGTGACAAAAATAATCGTTAGTTTAGTCGACTAATCGAAAAAAGAATCGACAGATTAGTCGACTACCAAAATAATCGTTAGTTGCAGCCCTACTATTTGATTTTTATTAGGGATCCCCATTAGCTGGTGCGATAGCAACCAGCTAGTCTTCCTGGGGTCCACACACAAAAAAACAATCACTATTGCAAAAAACTAAATTATTAAAAGTCAGTCACAATGCATAATGAACCTACTGTAACAATTAATATAGCTAAAATTACATTAGTGTAAAACAAAAACAAAAAATTACTTTACAGTGTTAAAAACAATTTAAGATTCTTTTTAAAAGTGAATCTACTGTAAATGCAGCAGAGGTTCCGAGGCAGGCCATTCCACAGAGTTAATGCTCTAAAAATAAAAGATCTCCCCAGAGCGCTGGTTCTAGGACCTGGCAATTCAAGCTGCCCACTACTGGAACCTCTAGTGTAATCTGATTATGTATAAAAACAGGAGTCTTACTGCTCATGACCAACTTGAACAGCACAAGTATATTAAAAGACAATCTATTTTCAACGTTAAGCCAAGAGAGGCGGGCATGCATACGGCTCACATTAGACCTTAGTAGTGTTGTCACGATACTGGAATTTCGACTTCGATACGATACCTTGAAAAGTATCGATACTTTCGATACCAAAAAAAAATTATAATTTTTTTTTTATTATAATAATATATATATATTTTTTTAACAAATTTTGCTTTTGTTGCTGGTTTATTCTCCTCAGCTTCTCTCTGGTACTATACGAGAAGATAATTACACTTTTAAAACCCTTTGTTTATCTTTAGATCAGAGAGAGAGAGAGAGAGAGAGAAAGAGAGAAAGAGAGAGTGGCTGCTGGAGATTTTAGGTCTACTGAGCGCACCTTTCTAGTTATGACCCGAAAACAAGGGTACTTGAGAGAGAGAGAGAGAGAGAGAGAGGGAGAGGGAGAGGGAGAGGGAGAGGGAGAGAGAGAGATTTCTCCGGAGCTATGCTCGGAGCATTTATTAACGTTACATTTTCAACAACATTGCTGCTAATTGGACACTTCATGGAGGCGGGGTAACGTTGTGTCGAGTTCATGCGTGTACTGGTGTAGGATGGGCTCCGCTCGACCTAACGTTCGAAACGGGGTAGTTGTGTCGAGTTCATGCGTGTACTGGTGTAGTGGGCTCGGCTTGACGTTACTCCGTTTCCATTAAGTAATAGGTGGCCAGCTAGCTAGCATTAAGCTAACGGAGGAACGACAGCTAACGTTAGCTAATAATAGCGTTGTTTACAAACTGAAGACAGGGCTGCGCTGCCCGGCTGTGAGGGGGAGGAGGCTGCAGCAGCTTGTGTCTGTTGCTCTGAGCAAGGAGGAGCATAGATATCTATATATCTATGAGGAGGAGGAGGAGGCGGAAGGGCAAGGCTCTGGCAGCGCGTCTGTCTGTCAACAACTTGCGGGAGCAAGCCAGCTGGTACCGATACTGCAGAAAGTATCGGTACTTCGGGAAATGAGTATCGAAGCCGTTTTAAATATTCAGTATCGATATGTATCGATACTTCGATATTTTTGACAACACTAGACCTTAGTGAGCAGCCCAGTACCAACCGTGCTGCCCTGTTCTGGACCACCTGGAGCTTCCTGAGGTCACCACTGGCAGCAGATGACCACATCGCAGAGCAATAGTCAAGATGACATAAAACTAAACTTTGCACTATCTGACATAAAAGGGGACGGCAACAAAAGAAGCACATTTCCTGGAAATACCAATTGCTCTTCCCATTTTTAAAACAATATAATTAATATGCTGAGACCAAGACAGAGTGCAATCCAGCATCACTCCAAGGAGTTTAGTACTTTCAACTTGTTGAACTGCAATTACACAAGTTTAAATGAAGCTTTGGATTTGTAGATAACCTGTGCCTTGTTCCCAGCACAATACATTTAGTCTTGGAGATATTAAGGACAAGTCTATTACATACTACCCACTACCCAGTCATGCACAACTTTAAGTTCTCTACTCAAAACTTCATTAAGTACATTGCATGATGGTGCCGCGTAATACAATGTTGAATCATCTGCATAAAGAACTGTTGTAGCACATTTGGTAGCCCAAGATAGGTCATTCGTAAATACAGAGAAGAGCAAAGGTCCTAGGCAACTTCCTTGCGGCACGCCACACTCTAGACCTCTGCTACTGGACAGGCTGCCATTTAGATACACCTTATGTGATCTAGAGCAGGGGTTCCCAAACTTTTCAGGCCAGGGCCCAGAAAATAAGGCGTCAGAGAGCCGCGGCCCAATGCACATCGTCAGGCTTTTTTTTTTTTTTTTGGCCAGGCGACCGATTTTTTAAGCCAAATATCACTTCAATCCTATTAAGTTAGTTCAAGTTAGTTATTCATTTATATGTGCTATTTATGAGAGGGCTAACTTGTTGCAAAATAATAATGATAATAATAATAGCCTTATTAAAATACTATTGTTGCTTCGGTTGTTTTCAGCGTTTTATGTGCATAATCTGTTATTTAGTTTGAAATGTTCGTTGAAATAAGTAGATTTTTCGTTTTTGTTTATTTATTAAGTTAATATAAAACCATATAGTCACATTTTAGAATACAATAGAATAGAATTTTAGAATACAACTAGAAACACTGTCCTGGCCTGCTTCTAAGTTCAGTGGCCTGACAAAAAAATAAAAATAATTTTTTTTTAATCATCTCGCGGCCCACCCGTGGCTGCTCGCGGCCCACCTTTGGGTCGCGACCCCGACTTTGGGAACCACTGATCTAGAGGACAAATAACTTAGTATCCACTTTAAAGCAGAAGAGTTAAAACCATAACATCAACCAGTAGAAAATGGTCCAGCACATCAAATTCAGCACTAAAATCTAACAGCACAGCTCCCACCAACATAGAGTTATCTATAGCTTTAAGCCAGTCATCAGTCATCTGTATCAAGGCAGTAGAAGTAGAGTGACCAGCTCTATAGGCATGTTGAGAATCTGTTGCAAGCTTGTTTGAAACAAAATACTCTTGCATTTGTGAATGCACCACCTTTTCCATGATTTTGCTCAAGACAGGTAAAATACTTATAGGTCTAGAATTTCCCTCATTAAAAGCAGCTTTGGTATCCTTAGGTAAAGGAAAACCCTTAGCCTCCTTCCACATCTTTGGAAATAGACCCACATCCAAACATCTATTCATAATATGACATATAGGAGATGCTATAATACCAGCAGTCATTCTCAGCACTTTACTATCCAGGTTATCTAGGCCTGCTAACTTACTATCAGGAAGAGAGCGGAGTAACCGCTCCACCTCACTGACTTCAGCCTGATGAAATTCAAATTCACACATTTTGTCTTTCATTATAATATACTTAATACAGTCATTTGTTTTCCGGTTGTTTGACATATTCATAGCATGCCTTAGTTTAGATACTTTACCCACATAATAATCATTAAAATGATTTGCAATCTCACCTGGTTTCGTGAGAACAAATCCATTCGATTCCACTAAGGGTGTGCACACAGTTGTCTTTCGACCCATCATTTCATTAAAAACATTCCATATTTGTTTGCTATCATTTCTCGCATCATATAACCTTTGTTTAAAATAGTCCCTTTTTTTACCTTGTTTAGTTTTGTCACCTGATTGCGTAAAGCACAGTATTTATGCCTGTCATCAAGAACCAGAACTAACTGAGGCTTTTTTGGCCATGTCTCTCTCTTTCATTAGGGTCCTGAGACCGCTGTCAAGCCATGCGGCAGATCTATTTTTGACCGTGAATTTTTTTAAAGGAGCATACTTGTTTACAACACTCATATATCTTGACATAAACAAATCCAGGGCAGCTTCAGGGTCATCCTCACTACACACCATGTTCCAATCTATACTGGATATTTCATCAATAAATGAATCTTCATTAAATCTTTTATAGGACCTATGGGGAGTGAGTTTAGTTGCAGGAACCCTTAACGTCCACAGCCACTTCACACTGTCCATCGTGACTGTGGATAGACATGCGGTACCTCCGTTACACTCACCCCCCTAAACTCACTCCACCCAGGGCATCCGGGGTCACTGGGCACCACTGAAACCGGTCTCATTTGACATGCCCTGAGTGGGAGTTGAACCCCGGTCTTCCGCGCCGCGGGCAACATCGCAGACCGCTATACCAAGAGGTGAACTCTGGATGCCTCTGGGGAGTGAGTTTACTTGCAGTACCACTTAACGTCCACAGCCACTTCACTACACTGTCCATCGTGACTGTGGATAGACACGCGGTACCTCCGTTACATGTGTGTGTCAGAAAGGGAGATCATAGACATGAGAAGGCTGTATTTTGTGCATATGTGTACAAGTTGCAAGGGGGGTGGGGTAGTGTGTGTAGAGAGATATTAGAGCCATATGGAATCAGTGTTCACGGAATCGAGCAATAAAAATGGAATCAACTGTTGTGGGACTTGTACAGCACTTTGTTCAACTTTGTCAGTGCTGTAAAGTTTAAACCTTTTTAAATCTTAGACAAACAAAACACTTTGCTTTCATGAAATATTGTAAGCTGTCATTTGAGGCTTTATAAAAGCAGCACAATGAACACAAATCTGTCAGTGCTGAGTCCGACCTCATCTTAAATAACAAACAGCATTGCTTGTTGTAGTTAACAAAGAGAGGCAGTTGATTTTGCAAAAAAATATATATATATATATATATGATTTTTTTTTTTTAATCGAATTTTATTTTCATATTCGAATCCCATGCCCATCGAACGAAGCTTCGAAGTATTTAAGACAGCCCTATTAAATGGACTGTTATATCTTATTAAATTGTGGACATTTATTCATTCCCACTTATTAGACACTATTTCTGATGGTAAAATGAGCGTACAAAGCAAAATACAGAATTCTGAAATATTAAAACGGAAAAAACGGAATTTGGAAAAAGAATTAATGGAATTTGGAAAAAAATAAAACGGATTTCATATGGCTCTAAGAGATATGTCTGGGATTGAAGGCTGATATGTGTATGCAATTATGCATGTGTGTGTGTTTGTGCATGTGGGATAGTAAGAGAGACCGGGAGAGAGTGTGTGTGTGTGGGATAGTAAGAGAGACCGGGAGAGAGTGTGTGTGTGTGGGATAGTAAGAGAGACCGGGAGAGAGTGTGTGCATGTGGGATTGTAAGAGAGACAGAGAGATATTCTCGAAGTCAACGTCCTGTCTGTTGTTGCTACGCAACTATGGCTTGGGGGGAAACATGCACCACGAGTACATTGTGAACGCTTCATTTAGTGCAGAAAACGGATCGGAAAAGCGGCAAAGTAAACACAATCAAGGGTAATTTTCTTCAGTGCATCACAATGCCAAAGAGCTGCTGTGTTACATTTTGTACTAATAACTCAATCAAAATTGAGCAAGTTTTATATAATTTACCAGCTGAGGCATCACAGAGGAAAAGTGGCTGGTGGCCATCAAGAGGGCACACGTAGATGCAGACGGGAGAGTCGATCAAAGCAGACACTGGTCCCCCGAGTCAAATCATACGTGTATCTGCTCTACCCATTTCATAACAGGTGAGAATAAGGAACAAATATTATAACGTAAATGTATTATTGGCTGTGAGGCTGTAAACAGCAGATGAATGTTAGCTGCTAGCTGTGGTATCCTGGAATAGTTTCACTCATATGTTGGTTTAGCCCAGACTCATGTTAATGACGTCAGATACGGTGCCCGCCAGTTGGATGTATGCAAGTTAACCCAAAGTGTGGAAGTAAAGAACCTTCAGCTATATTGTCATCGTGTGGACATTCAATTCTTTCTGCTAGACACTAAGGCCCCGTTTAGACGGAAACGCTAGCAGGTGAATCCGCTAAAATATTTTTTCAGATGTGCCTTTCGTTTATACGGAAACAGCGTTTTTACGGGGTGAAACCGTAAAAAAGTGAGACCACCTTCCAGGGTGGAATTCCTAGAAACGGTAAACCTTTGCGCTCTCTTCTAAACTGTCAAACCGCATAAAACGATGACGAAAGGGTCGTCAAGGCTCTCGTCGCGCCTACTGCTTACATCACAGGCATGCGCCAGTAGCCTAGAAGCGTAAACAAAGCATGTCTGATTCTATCCATGGTGATCACCTGAAGGCTACATTGGCAGTACTTTTAAATACACAAGAATCTGTCCCACGGCTATCACAACTATTATGACTGGACCCACTGTCTGTGAGTGACTCTGCTTTGGTCCAATCACATTCCCCACCCACACTCTGCGAATCAGAGGCAGAGTAGGGCGGGTCTTCACAGCACGTCATGTGACATATGCGCCAATCGTGTGACAGCGGGGCTCCGTTGTCTCGAGTTGTTACAGCCTCGTCTGCACGGAGAATTCCACCCCAAAACGCTCGTCTGAAACCGCAAGACGACTTTTGCGGTTTCTGTTCAGACTTCCATCCCAAAACGCTCGTCTAAACGTAGCCTAAGAGTGACAGCCAGAACATAAACATTACACTAGCTACTTCGCCATATAGTCCATTCTCAGTGTACGTGTGCACCAGTGGAGGTTTCTCTATGACAACACGTGAAATACAAATTCACTCATAATTCATAATTATTATTAATTTACATATATATATATATATATTTTTTTTTTATTATTATTATTATTTAATTTTTTTTTATTAGAAAAGTTTTCCTCTGTAAAAAAATGCCAGTGAATTTTTTTTTTTTTCAAAAATGGCCAAAATGTACAGCTCTGAGCAGGCCTGCACTGCAGTAATGACTGCAGTAATATTCGTGCAGAATATCTGCACAGGTTTATTTAAATAAATAATAGCCAATCAAAATAGGCTATTAATGTCATCTAAGCACGGTCTGTGCAGTTTAACTCTTGCCATTGAATGGGGGATTGAATGATTGACAGCCTTGTTATCCAATCAGCTAATGGTTTCTCTTTTGCTGCGCTGCGGCTCTGCAGCTAGCATGATTGACAGCCTTGTGGCCCAATCAGATAATGGTTTCTCTTGTGCCATACTGCGGCTCTGCAGCTTGTTTACAAAATAATTTTTATCTCAGGAAGATAACTTGTTGGAGCTAACGTAGCTAAAGGGCTACCACCGCAGCTATCAGGCCCAGGGTGGAGTGTTTTGTTATTGTTCATGAACTTATTGTGCATCGTTTGATGATATATATATATACACCTGCGATAAAAGCTAAATGTGACAACAACAACGTCATCGCCTCGCGGGCACTTTGAATTCTCTAGTACTGTAGATAGCGTTGCAATGGAGGAAGGAGATATTGTCGACTAGCTTGCTTGCTAGCTAACGTTACGCAAGTCTTGTGAATGTCTAAACAGGGCTGATGTCTAAACAGGGCTGATCGCAATTATGCCACATCAATGTGGAACGCCCTACCCAAAGCTGTAAAGGAATGTGGATCACTACCCACTTTCAAAACCTCTCTCAAGAGACACCTACGGGAGACTGCAATGCAACACTGGCCCCTGTAAATATCCTAACCCAACCCCCTCCAATGTACAGTCATTTACCTAGTATGGTCTTGTCAATAGTCCAATGTACAATTTTGTTTGTTTGTACAGAGTCCCCCACCCCCCCCCCCTCAATGTACAGTTTTGCTTGTTTATACAATGTGCCCCCCCCCCCCGCACCCACCTCCAATGTAAATTACCCAGTATGGTTGTCAATATCCCAGTGTACCCAACCCCCCCCACCCAACCTCCTCCAATGTACAGTTTCTACGTCAAATGTATATACTTCCTTTTCTTGACTCCTTCTGTATCACAAACAGTACTGTATTTGCAAATCTGGTATGTCATAAATGTATAGATGTAGCAGTACTGACTATCTGTATGTCATGTATGTCATATATGTCCTGATGAATTGAAAATGGGGGACCCTGGTGTAAACAAGACGAAAGTCTTTCTCTGGTCTGCATCCCCTTAACAATTGTGTGTATTGAGCTGTACTGTATTGTACCCATTCTGCAATCTGTTAATAAAGTTTTCAATCAATCAATCAATTGATGAAGATGATATCAATAACAACAATGTCTCTCCATTGTGCATCGTTTGATGATATATATATATTTTTTTTATCTCAGTCGTTGTAAAACGAAAGCCTGCAGTGCTTAGCCTCAGCCGAAGTGTAGTAGTTCTAACTTCACTCGGGAGACAAAAGCCAAACATCAATTTGATGCAACAAGCTGGCTCGCGATGCACTATTGTTTACATTTTCCATGGGATTAATGCACGCGGCTCGAGTCGGACTCGTCACATGGAGAAGTTGCACTATTCAATGATAGATCGATCGAGATACCGTCTTTATGGGTAAGTCGTGTCTTCTTGGCTTTAGAATGTCAGTTTGTGTAACGTTACTGTAACCGAATTGAAACCGCATCATAACTCCTACATCGACCATGTCACTTTTCAAAAGGCATGAATGAATGAAAACTTTATTTAACAGATTGCAGAATGGGTACAATATACAGTACGGCTATGAAACCCTTCATCTAGACACTGTCTGGAGGAGGGATATACCAGACCTGGAAAATGACTTTGATTGGCAAGGAGCCTGGGCAAATGTCCGACTCACATCAAGGAACCCGGATCATCAACAAATCAATCTGAACTATATTCACAGGACATACTTGACTCCTATAAGACTGTGCAGAATGGGGCTTAAACAAGACTCCAAATGCTCCCAATGTACAAATGGGGACGAAGGAACATTTATGCACATGTATTGGGACTGCCCACCAGTTAAGGCATTCTGGAAAGATGTGTCCCAACAGTTATCAAAACTCGTATCTTGGAATATACCTGTACACCCCTCGGTATTACTATTGAATGATGTTTTTGAGTTTGCAGTGAATCCACAGCTAAAGAGATTGGTTTTATCGGGTATCACAGTAGCTAAAAAGCTGATCGCATCACGCTGGTTTCAACCGGAAAAAATGTGCCGGAAAGTTTGGTTTCTTACATATCTCGATGTGATATATCAAGAAATATCTACAGCAAGAATTCTGGGTCTCAATGAATCCAAAATGTCAATGTGGGTAGAAGTGGTGGAGAGAATAAAAGCTAGCTTATAATGGTAGTGTCTGGTGAGGAGTGAGGGATAATGGAGGTACTATCCAAGGGGGGGTCCGGGAGGGGGGGGTTCGAGCTGGAAAATAGGTATTAGGGGTATATTCTATACTAACATTTATATAATTTATATGATTGTTGTTTATTGGATATACACTGTATACGGTCAAAATGTTATTATGGACTATTTTGGTTTTATCTTGTTTCTGTACTTGCATGTAATTTTAACCACTTTGACTGAAAGTTTCTTTATGCATTATGTGTTGAGTACTGACTTTTAATAATTTTTGTTCTGCAATAATAAAAAAATCTAAAAAAAAAATATACAGTACGGCTCAATACACATAATTATTAAGGAGATGCAGACCAGATAAAGACTTTCGTCTTGTTTACATCAGGGTCCCCCATTTTCAATTCATAGTGAAATGTATCTTGTGTTATTAGGAGCCCTGCTAAAGTTGGTAGCGAACGTTATATTGATAATGTTTCAATATTATCAGGTTGATATTATTAGGTTGATAATGGTGTCAGTGTTTCAGATAGCAAGGTGGAGATCTTTGTTAACTAGTAGAGCTTTGGTTGAGACAGATTACAGTGCTTAAAACTCATAAACAAGTATTGAGCAATACGAGTTTTCTGTTGTGTTGTGCGTATTGTATGGGAGGGATAATGATGACTGTGTGTAACTAGGAGGGATATGAGGACTGTGTGTATGTGGCACTGAATTGATGTAAACAAGACGAAAGTCTTTCTCTGGTCTGCATCCCCTTAACAATTGTGTGTATTGAACCGTACTGTATTGTACCCATTCTGCAATCTGTTAAATAAAGTTTTCATTCATCATTCATTCATTCATGTGTAGAAAGAAGAACTATAACATTCTCATTCTCAAAGACCACAGTCTTAAACACACGCACACACAAAAGATACATGGACTATTGTTATTGGACACAAGCCACACACATGGACCCTGCACTGCACCATAATACACCTGTGATATAGTATACTTGTTATCACACACACACACATACACACACACACAGTTCTATTGTGTTAATATAAACCCGCCGTGGTCTCTCTCTGTCGCTCTCTCTCATTCATTCATTGTCCTTGTGTTACATAAAACTGGTGGTTGTAAGGGAAAACTAACAAGAAATGTTGCCAGTGAGGGAATACTGGGTGAAGCTCTTTCCTACGCGTGATGCTTGTTGATAATAAAATGATGTCTTCTCCTTGGTTACTGTTGAGAGTTTTTATTACTACTTGCTGTGTGGACAAATATAAGCATACAAAATAAACTCAAAAAGTGACTCAATATAACTGAAAACAAACAAACGAGCACGGTAAAAAGATAGTGTGGCTTCCCTGTGATAATTACCCAAATTCCCTGCCGCTGCACACCTGTGAACACATACATATAGATATAGATTGCACCTAAGCGCACATGAGCCCCGCCTCCTGAGCCCACTGCCTGCTGATTGGTCAACACTTTCATGATGACACGGTGCCTTCATACAATAACATAACGACAGAAAATCATTAAATTGGCTACAACAGTGGTAAATGTTAGATATTCCAATGTACAGTTTTGCATACCATTGACTCAGAATGGTCTGTGTTATTGAAATCGTCACAGCAGTATAGTTTGTGTATACTTCAGAAGTATGATATTTAAACATGGTCCCCAAAATGAATGGAAGCGAATGAGGAGCCTGACACCTGGGAGGAATGGGGGTGTTGCAGCGTTGGGGATGTTTAAAAAATATAATTTAATATATAATATAATAATTTGTGCTTCACCTAAAAATTTGGTCAGCAGCCTCCACTGGTGTGCACTGGAGGCTTCAAGTAGCCTACATGCCTTTTTCATGTTTATATGTTACTACTTTTTAAAAACGGAGCTCACTTTTGCTGGTTGGTTGTCCCAAAAACTAAGATGGCGGCGGTCTCGTGACGTCAGAGTGTCTTGTGTGTGCATGTGTGTGTGTGTTAGAAAGAGAGTAGTTGAGCCTTGTGTGATCTAATCTCCTCCATACTCATGTGTATAAAGTGATGCCAGCCTCCTCAGTCTCTCTGGTCATGTTACTACAGTAATTGATTGAAAACTTTATTAACAGATTGCAGAATGGGTACAATACAGCTCAACAATACACACGGGGATGCAGACCAGAGAAAGACTTTAGTCTTGTTTACATCAGGGTCCCCCATTTAACTAGGCTGCACTAGTCTCTCTGATCATGTTAGTACAGTAACTAGGCTGCACTAGTCTCTCTGATCATGTTAGTACAGTAACTAGGCTGCACAGTCTATCAGTGAGCTGGATGCAATCCTACCTTGAGGGGAGGGAACAGATGGTGGAGGTAAACGGTACCCTATCCCCCCCCCTCACAGTGAGCTGTGGTGTTCCACAAGGAAGCATACTAGGACCGCTACTGTTCCTAATTTATGCAAATGACATGTCGTCAGCTTGTGACTGCAACTTGTTCCTGTTTGCGGACGACTCAGCCCTGCTGGTCTCTGACAAGAACAAGTTACAGGTTGAAAAAACCCTCAGCTCGGAACTAGGCAGAATCTGCATATGGCTCGCTGATAACAAACTATCATTACACATGGGCAAAACAGAGTCCATTCTCTTCGGTTCAAATAACAAACTCAGCAAGACCGACGGCTTCTCAGTTACAGTGGGTGACAATATTGTCACAAGGAAAGATGAAATTACCTACCTGGGTTCCATCCTAGAGGCTAATCTCTCCTGTGACAAAATGGCATCCAATGTAATAAAAAAAGTCAACCAACGAACTCGATTCTTGTACCGGATCTCCTCTCTGGTAAACAAGAACACCCTGAAGACTCTGGCAGGAGCACTCATTCAGGGGTACTACGACTATGCTTGCACCTCATGGTACCAAAGCACCTCAAAGGCGCTAAAAACAAAATTACAAACATCTCAAAACAAACTGGTCAGACTACTGCTTGACCTTACTCCTAGAACCCACCTCACCCCTGCCCACTTCGACAACCTAGGATGGCTTAGAGTAGACGACAGAGTACAACAACTTGCAATGGGCCTGGTCTACAAGATACACTACACGACCAAGGTACCCATGTACATGTCAAAATACTTCCCAAAGGTCAGTGAATACCACGATCACAACACCAGAGGGAGCTCCACAAATCATGTTAAACCCAGATTCGGCTCAAATAAGGGACTAAACACGTTTAGGAACGCCCTACCCAAAGCTGTAAAGGAATGTGGATCACTACCCACTTTCAAAACCTCTCTCAAGGGACACCTACGGGAGACTGCAATTCAACACTGGCCCCTGTAAATATCCTAACCCAACCCCCTCCAATGTACAGTCATTTACCTAGTATGGTTCTGTCAATAGTTCAATGTACAATTGTGTTTGTTTGTACAGTGTCTCCTCCCCCCCCCCCTCAATGTACAGTGTTACTTGTTTATACAGTGTGCCCCCCGCCCCCGCCCCCCAACCACCTCCAATGTAAATTACCCAGTATGGTTGTCAATATCCCAATGTACCCAACCCCCCCCACCCAACCTCCTCCAATGTACAGTTTCTACGTCAAATGTATATACTCCCTTTTCTTGACTCCTTCTGTATCACAAACAGTACTGTATTTGCAAATCTGGTATGTCATAAATGTATAGATGTAGCAGTACTGACTATCTGTATGTCATGTATGTCATATATGTCTATATGAATTGAAAATGGGGGACCCTGATGGAAACAAGACAAACGTCTTTCTCAGGTCTGCATCCCCTTAACAATTGTATGTATTGAGCCGTACTGTATTGTACCCATTCTGCAATCTGTTAAATAAAGTTTTCATTCATTCATTCATTCAGCCGACAAACATAGTTGCTGCTAGCCCCTTTCGTGACTTTCGGTTTGCAAGCCTGTGGCTTTTGTGACCGGAGTCACTTGCCCACCCGCCCCGATCACCCAGTAGCGAAACGACCAAGCGTCGTCAAGGGGCTCGCGGTGTGTCAAGAATACATCAGATCTGAATTTCAAAGATACCCAGCGTACAATATGGGTCTAACACAGCTTCACGATGGGGTCTGGAAGCTCGGAGTTGCTAATAAACAGTTTAAAACATTGTTACTCGACGAGTGGTATTTACAGACCGAACGTCCATCTCCGCCGTTGGTGTCACAGCGCATGCGCACCATGCCGCGTTCACGTTACTGGGAAGAAGCGGAAGAACCAGTTTCCGACTGGGAAAAACCATTCACGTCAGCCTCCTAGTGGTAATTCCTACTAGGACATATGGGATTCTTTTATAGACCCCATATCTCCCACTTCGCGTCACGAATTGCGGAAGTATGGATGTGGGCGTTTCATCCATAGATATATATAGAGTCAAAGCGTGAAGGCTTCCTAGTTGTAGCAACGAGATGTCCTCTGGTTCTTCCGCTTCTTCCCAGTAACGTGAACGCGGCATGGTGCGCATGCGCTGTGACACCAACGCGCTCCCGCGAATGCGCATTTAATGTCCCCTCGCTTGGGCACAGACTAAAGACAGTGCCTAATTGCCTCTACGAATGGAATGTAACACGTCTTCACAACAAGGTTAGGTGTGAATGTGTCTGAGAACGTATTTAACACACCTGACGACCGGAGCTATTGATATGCAAATAGCGAGTGAGGTCCCACACCGTGGTACCCCGTGCCATGAACAACGCATGCCTGTTCTTGACACACCGCGAGCCCCTTGACGACGCTTGGTCGTTTCGCTACTGGGTGATCGGGGCGGGTGGGCAAGTGACTCCGGTCACAAAAGCCACAGGCTTGCAAACCGAAAGTCACGAAAGGGGCTAAGTTGCTGCCTAAACAATATCCAGATAAGATGGCGGACGGTTATCCCATGATTTATGGCGTAATGTCGCATCTAATGTTTTATTTATGGCAGCACCGCTGGTCTAACTGTTGGGTACATTATTGTTAAGGGTTAGGCAATTGTGAAATACCGTAATCACAAACGGGAACATATTGATCAAAGAATAATGTCCAAAGGACCTTCTGATTAAACAAACCTGCTTTGTGTTTCTTCATCTCACTTTCACAACACTCTGAAGTTTACGGCCAGTCTCGACTCCTCCTTAGTTCAAATCTGTCTCCAGCAGCTGCAGTTAGTCCGTTCTTTACACGATCACTGCATCTAGATCTGTTCAGAGAGTTAACGTTAGAGATTTGCAGCATTAGCTCGTTATAGCAACAGACAACGACAACGAGGTGAAGCATGGAGTGTGGTGCCCCTGGTGGCTAGGACGAGACATTGCATGGCATTTCCGTATTTCCTGGTGACGTCAGGGAGGGCTGGACCAATCAGCTACGTCTGCGTCACGCGGCACCCCACGCCCCGCCCCTTTGGAAATAAACAGCCAATAGCTGCCTCACACGGGTAAAGCCTGTGGCCGCGACAGACCGCGCGCTTATTGGCGGAGAGGGGACGTCACTCCACATTGGGCCTAGCCCCTCCCCCCTGACCAGGCTCGGTTGAGACGTGCGGTTGGAGAGAGTGCGAGAGAGAGGGAATCAGGGATGTTGAATGAGGAATGAAGAATGAATGAATGAATGAATTAATTAATTAATTAATAAATTAATTAATTAATTAATTAATAAATTAATTAATTAATTAATTAATTAATTAATTAATTAATTAATTAATTAATTAATTAATTAATTAATTAATTAATTAATTAATTAATTAATTAATGAATTAATTTACATTTACATTTACATTTAGTCATTTAGCTGACGCTTTTATCCAAAGCGACTTACAAGTTCTGTACGACAAGCCATCAGGAAGGGCACAACTCTATCAGCTGAGCAACAATGTTCATCAAAGTGTTGAGTGCTACAGTGTAGGTTAGTTTATTAGGACAAGTGCATGACAGTACGGTTAGTTAGGGTTAGATTTTTTTTTTTTTTTTTTTTTTTTTTTTAATTCAGATAATGGTTGAAGAAGTGCGTCTTTAGTCGACGGCGAAAGATTGGACGTGATTCGGCTGTCCTAACTGGGGTGGGTAGTTCATTCCACCATTGTGGGGCAAGGACTGAGAATAGGCGACTTCTCTTTGATGACCCTCCCGGAGCTTGGATAGGAGTAGGTCTGAGGCGGCCAGAAGATGCAGAGCGTAGGGGTCTTGAGGGTGTGTAGTTAGAGACCATTGACCGGAGGTAGGCGGGAGCGGTTCCCTTTGCCGCACGGTATGCTAGGTCGAGGGCCTTGAAGCGGATTCGTGCAGCAATGGGGAGCCAGTGCAGGTCCCTAAGAAGTGGGGTGACATGGGCCGACTTCGGTAGGTTTGAGATCAGGCGGGCCGCTGCGTTCTGAATGAGTTGAAGAGGCTTAGTGGCAGTGGCCGGGAGGCCAGCGAGCAGTGCATTGCAGTAGTCGAGGCGGGAGATGACTGTTGATTGGACGAGGAGTTGGGTGGCTTCTTTTGTCAGGAAGGGGCGTATCCTTCTGACGTTGCTCAGGAGGAATCGGCAGGTTCTGGTCGTCGCTGCGATGTGAGCAGAGAAGTTCAACTGGTCGTCGAGGACAACACCAAGGTTCTTGGCGGTCGGGGACGCAGTCACAGCTGCATTCTCGACTGTGATTGAAAGGTCGGTTAGGGGGGAGGATTTGGCCGGCAGGTGGAGCAATTCTGTTTTGCTTAGGTTCAGTTTGAGGTGGTTGGACGTCATCCAGGCTGAATTAATGAATTAATTAATTAATTAATTAATGATGAATGATTGAATGAAAACTTTATTTAACAGATTGCAGAATGGGTACAATACAGTACGGCCCAATACACACAATTGTTAAGGGGATGCAGACCAGATAAAGACGTTTGTCTTGTTTACATCAGGGTCCCCCATTTTCATTCATAGTGACATTTATGACATACACAACATACATGACATTTATGGCATAGGGACATACATGACATACAGGTATTTAGTACTGTTACATGATTTGTGACATACGATATGCAAATATACAGTACTGTTACCCATAGATCCTGACAGAGTATATGATGGGGAGGGGACTGTACATTAGGAGCGGGTGGGTGGGTGGGATAGAAATATACAAGCGGTGGGGAGGAGACTGTCTATTAGGAGGGGGTGGGGGGGTTTGGACATTTACGGTGGCCAGTTTCGAATTGCAGCCTCCCGTAGGTTTTGAATGTGGGTAGGGATTCACATTCCTTTACAGCTTTGGGTAGGGCGTTCCACATTGATGTGGCATAATTGCGAAACGTGTTTAGTCCCTTGTTTGAGCCGAATCTGGGTTTAACATGATTTGTTGAGCTTCCTCTGGTGTTGTGGTCGTGGTATTCACTGACCTTGATTTGATTGATTGTATGTCATAAATGTCCTGATGAATTCAAAATGGGGGACCCCGATGTAAAAAAAAACGAAAGTATTTTTCTGGTCTGCATCCTCTTAGTATTGTACCCATTCTGCAATCTGTTAATACGTTTTCAATCAATCAATCAATCAATAAGAAGGACAACCATAAGCATCCTTCCTCCAGAAATCAACCAATCCTGGGCACTCCCATACCATATGGAAAAAGGTACACAAGGCGTTTTTGTGTGCACAAAGCGCTTTTAGGTGATGGTATGGCTTTCTTTATGTAATATGCATGGAGTAAAGTATGTCCTATGTATAAAATCAAAATGGATGACTTGGTGGTTGCGAATTCTGGAGGACAGCTAAATGTTTTGCCAGATTAATAGCCCATTTAGACTGCTGCTATTGAATGGTATATCCACACTGGCACACTCTATCAATGGGTAGAGGCTTTGAAGAAGTCTTTGCCAACATGGCGTAAACCGCTGAGACCAGACCCCTGGGTCCGGTAAATATTGTGTGAAATGGTTGGGTACCTAATTGACTATCCCAAGGTACACCATTGCTGTGCGCAATAGAAGCTAGAAGAAAGTGCCAGGTGAATTAAAGTGTTTCTGAATGTCTTGGAATGAGCAGAGACCCTCTACCCCAGGGGTCTCAAACTCGCTGCCCGCGGGCCAATTGCGGCCCGCGGGATGATATTTTGCGGCCCCCTACTGGACGTCAACGTTTAGTGTTAGTGCGGCCCGCGCGCAACTGTTTGCCGAGTCGTTGCGCGAGAGTTGGACGTTTTATTTATTTTATCACTTGTAGGCTACCATAGCGCAGGCTCATGACAGCAACGTTATGTTAGTGACTTGGTTGAAACGTGATTCCGGAGTGATATCAACTATCAAGTAAAGTGGAAGCAAATGCATCCTCGCTCTCTCTCTCCTCTGCGAGCAGTGCTCTGCATGTCCCGCAGCACTGCCACTGTGTGTCTGTGTATGGGTCTTGTCCAATCACATACGCGTCCCGTCAGCGTTTTCCCCCTCACCCACAGTCTGCGAATCAGATGCAGAGTAGGGGAGTAGGGCGGGTCTTCACGGACTGCATGTCGTCTCTCTCTTTCAGTTCAAATCGGAGCAGAGTTGACAGCGCATCTATTCTACAGTAAACTCGCTCCCAGTTTTATCTCTGTGAGATAAATGTAGCTATTAGCCTATTTTCGCCAGCAGGCAGGCAGCAGAAAAATATGGCATTTTCAAAGATGGTCAGTAAAAGAAATGTCGACTGCATTCAAAGGTGAATGGACGGGAAAATAATCCGTTCATGCTGAGTCCCAGCCAGGGGCGTAGCTGGAGATTCTGGGCCCCATGAAAGAATCAATTTGTGGGCCCCCAATCTATTAAAAAATGTGGGGCCCCCAATCTATAAAAAAATGTGGGGCATTTGCTGGGCCCTTGGAATCATCCTAACCCCCCCCCCCCCCCCAGCTACTCCCCTGGTCCCAGCACCAAACCAATTATGTGACTATATGCCAAGAAACGGTAGCTATTTGAAAATAATGTATGACTGAAGTGATGGAGACCATGTTTGAAGGCAAACAAAAGCAAATCCCCCTCAGATCGCACAGCAACCAGAATAACTGAAATACTGGCACAGTGCATTTCCATAGCTGTGGATAAGTCTACTGACACAGCTGTGGATAAGTCTACTGACACCACTAAGAAGCCTGAAGATAAGATTGAGAAGATTGGATCAGTTGTACTTTTTTTTTAATATACTTGAAACCCTTTTTTTGTGGAATATTTGATGCGGCCCAGCCTCACCCAGACTCCACCTCCAGCGGCCCCCAGGTAAATTGAGTTTGAGACCCCTGCTCTACCCCAAACAAATCAGCAAGTGTAAGAACTCCCTTATTGCACCACTGGGGGGCAGTATTGGACGCCTCCCAACTGGAGACCAGTGTTATCATGGGCGATTGAAGGTACAAATTTGGTGTCATTTTCCTGAGATTTTCTGCAAGACTGCGAACTGAGATTAGCTCAATAATGATGGAGCCAAATTCGTTTTTTGATTGTTTGATAGATATATTGGAATAGATTACATATTATTTGTAATTGTAACCTATGAGGGCCGTACAGAATTTCTCTCTATATAGGGTGCCAGGACACCAATAGTACCATTGGAAGGTTGGTAGTCCCGATCCACCTTCATATTTTTCCCTCTGGAGGGTTGAAAGTTTGAGTCAGACAGGGTCAATTTTCAGAAAATCATAACCCTGAAGGCATTTCGTGTTTATTTTTGGTACACAACATTTCTAGGGGTATTAAGGGGTGCTGAATCCAAATCTGCTGTATACCAAGCTCAAAAATGTCAAATAAGGCCTCAAAATTGAGAAATCCAACATGGCCGCCAGCGCCAGGCTGAAGTCTATTTAAGTGCATATCTTTTTGACTAAACAAGGTAGAAACATGAATGAAATGTGTTTTTATATGTTTGCATACATGAGGAATTTAAAATCATATCCTGATTTTAGATCAGTTGTGAAAATGTTGCTTGAAACTCATATTTATAGCAGAAACGGTGGTCGTTATTGATGCATAACTCATCAACCAAATAAGAAAGAAAAGCAGGATGATCCCAGGCCATGGATTTATTCATCAAACTCTTTTCTCTTGATTTTTTTTAATCAACATGTCATTTATGCAAATTAGATAGTCCTTAATATGCATACAGTAGCTTAGGTACAGTAATTTATTGTCAGTCATCAATCGTATTCAGGCAGGTGTCGCAGGTGTCTTGCAGTTGCATGATTCATCCAATGCCACTTTTCCCGAATAGAATAGATTATAATATAATAAAATAAAAATATTATTTTACCATATCAATATAAGTGAAGGTTCAAGTTTCTTTATTAGTTATCATACAGAATACAGAATACTTTGCATGAAATGTTTCTTTCTGTGTTGCTCCTGAGAGGGTGCTAGATAATAACAAGATAGTATAAAATAAGTATAATAAGTATAAAATAGAAAGTCAAGAAGTCAAGTACGTAAACAAGTGTAAACAACAAAATTGTTCAGTGTTTCTATATATACAGTATGTACAGCTGGTACAAAAATGGTGAGGTATAGCTTAGCTTGTGGTGCCACCTTGTAGTGGTGAGGTGCAATAAGGAATGAGAATGATGTGCAATTTACTTACCAATAATATAAATATAAAGTGTAAATTGTGTCTAAAGTGGTAAAGTGGGTGATACAGTGTGTTGTTTATTTAAGTGAGTGTATGTGCGCTGTGGGTGTGTTGATGGTTTGCTTATTGTTCATTGTTCATTCATTGAGCATCCTGATGGCCTGGGGATAGAAGCACCTTCTGAGTCTCTCTGTGCTTGCCATGGAGACTCCGGTATCGCTTGCCTGATCGCTAGGGTGACCAGATGCAAAAAGTCCAAAAGTGGGACAACAGTAAGATTTTGGTGGGACAAAGTGGGACAACAGTAAGATTTTGGTGGGACAAAGTGGGACAGATAGATAATGTAAATTTTTTATTAGAATAACTGCCATGGTCTTCACTGAATAGATTTAAATCAAAGGTTAAAGGTTAAATCAAAATAAATACAAATTAAATACCACCTAACATCTGTTTTAAATATTCAAACGTCATCACAGGAATGTCTTGTGTTTGCATCTGGTCACCCTAACTGTGTGATAGACACTTGTTATCTCCGCTGCAGTGACCTTGTCCGTCTGGCTATCATTGTTTGGTTTAAAAAGAAACGTATCCATAGATCTGGATGTTTCTTTTTGGTGAGCCACTTTCATTTGAGACTCACGTCCACTGTGGCGCTTCAAGTCGTATTCTCCTCAACGAACTATGACACAAAACACAGAAAGCCTGCTGCGGATTGCCTGCCATCTGCCTCACCCAGTCATGTGTCGTTTGCCAGTCTTGGTTGTAACTGCAGGTCCGTTTCTTTTTACTGCTTTCCATCTTGAACTAGTTCGCTTGTAATGTTGTTGTGTTTTTTTTTACCAATCAGATTTGCGATATGAGGTAGCGTCACAAGTTCAACTCTCACGAGCAGAGCAGTGCGCTAAATTACTATAACCAATCAGATCTGCGATATGAGGTAGCGTCACGACTCAGTCTCAGTCACGTCACAAACAGGCAAGCAGCGCGCTAAAGTACTATAACAAATCAGAGCAATGTGTGTGGACAAGAGGCGGGTTGCTACGTTTACTGTCTGTAGGGAGGGGCTTTTAGACGCATGTTTTTTTATGGCTTCGAAAAGAGGGACATCCTCTCAATATGAGGGACGCGGGACATTTGGTCAAATGGTGGGACAGTACAACCAAAAGGGGGACACCTGGTCACCCTACCAGTGATCGCAGCAGTTCAAAGAGACAGTTGTTTGAGTGGCTGGAGTCTTTGATTATTCTCTTAGCCTTGCCCATGCACCGCTTGTTGTAAATGTCTTGGAGAGTGGGAAGCCCACCTTCAATTGTGCGTTCGGCTGAACGGGCCACTCTCTGTAGTCTGCTGCGGTCTTGTGCAGTGCTATTCCCAAACCAGGAGGTGATATTGCCAGTCAGGATGCTCTCTATTGTGCATGAGTAGAAGTTCTTGAGGATCTTCTGACTCACATTGAACTTCCTTAAGAGCCTAAGGAAGTAGAGGCGTTGTCGTGCCTTCTTGATAACACTGTCAATGTGTGTGGTCCATGTCAAGTCCTCGGATATGTGGACTCCGAGGTACTTAAAACTGTTCACTCTCTCAACCGGTGCCCCGTCGATGCTGAGGGGGCTGTAGTCCCTGACCCCGACCTCCTAAAGTCCACAATCATCTCCTTTGTTTTGCTGATGTTCAGGGAGAGGCTGTTCTCTTGACACCATCCCGCTAGAACCTTAACCTCTTCCAGGTAGGCCCTCTCATCGTTTGCAGAGATCAGGCCCACCACTACTACCACTACAAATTTGATGATTGTGTTGTTGTTCCGCTGTGCCACACAGTCATGTGTGTACAGGGAGTGGAGGAGGGGACTCAGGACACAGCCCTGGGGGGCCCCTATGTTGAGAGTGCTGGATGAGGAGGTGTAGTTGCCTGCTTTCACCACCTGGGGTCTGCCCGTCAGGAAGTCCAAGACCCACTGGCAGAGGTCATAGTTCAAGCCCAGGTCCCTGAGCTTGGCTATGAGTTTGGAGGGGACTATGGTATTGAATGCTGAGCTGTAGTCGATGAATAGCATTCTCACATAGTTCCCCTGCCTCTTGTCCAGGTGTGATGCTGCTGTGTGCAGCACATGGGCTATGGCGTCCTCCGTGGACCTGTTGGGGCGGTATGCAAATTGCAGGGGGTCCAGGTTGATGGGGAGGGAGGAACAGATGTAGCCCTTCACTAGCTTCTCAAAGCACTTCATGGCTATGGAGGTGAGAGCTACAGGGCGGTAGTCGTTGAGGCAAGCTGGCTTGGATTTTTTGGGTACAGGGATAATGGTGGACTTCTTCAGACAGGTGGGGATGACAGCCTGTTCTAAGGATATGTCAGTGAATACCGGGGCCAGTTGGTCGGCACAGACTTTTGGGACGCGGCCGGGGATACCGTCCGGACCTGCTGCCTTCCTGATATTCACTTTCTTAAACGTCCTCCTCACCTCATGTTCTGTTATCCTGAACACTGAGTCTCCATCAGCAGTGCCCCCCCCCCCCTCCTCCATTGCAGTGGTTTGTAGGCTGGTGCTGTTATTCCGAGCCTCAAACCTTGCATAGAAGGTATTGAGATCATTTGCCAGTTGGATGTCACTGTTCAGTTTGAGGGAGGTGCCTTTGTAATCTGTCATCGTTCTGAGGCCCTGCCACATAGCTCTAGAGTCAGCCTGTTCATATTGAAGTTCAATTGAATCCCTGTAGCGCCTTTTTGCTTCTATTACTGTCCTCCTAACATTGTATCTCACCACCTTGTGGTCATTCATGTTGCCTGTCACAAGCCTGGCATTGTATGCTGAGGTGCGCGCCTTCAGAGCTTCACGGACGGATTTGTCTACCCAGGGCTTTTGGTTTGGGTAAACTCTAATTGTGGTAGAGGGGACTGTTTCTTCTACCAAAGTACAAACAAAGTCCAGCACTGTTTCCGTGTAGTCATTAATATTATCTGTGTTATCGCGGAACACCCCCCAGTCTGTACATTCTAGTGCAGCTTGGAGCGTCTCCTCCGACGCCACCGTCCAGCGCTTCACCTCTCGCGATACTACAGGAATGCGCTTGAGACTTTGTTTATACTGCGGTACAAGAAAGATGGCGTCGTGATCTGACTTGCCGAAAGGACTGGCAGCATGTGATTTTTAACCGCTCTTAAATTGCGAGTAGCAATGGTCTAAAATATTCCTGCCTCTGGTAGAAGAAGTCACATGCTGGTAGAATTTTGGCAGCACTTTTCTCAGATTAGCGCTATTGAAATCACCCACAACCACAATAGCAGCGTCAACGTTAGCTGCTTGGAGCTTGTTTACCTCGTTGTGGAGCTTGGAGAGCGCGTCGCCTGTGTTTGCTTGTGGTGGAATATACACTCCGATCAGAATGACCGACGTTAATTCTCTCGGGAGAAAGAATGGCCGGCACTTGATGGATATATACTCCAGGTTTGGGGAGCAGTGGTTTGAAAGCTCCTTCACATTGCCTGGATCACACCAATTGTTGTTCAACATGAAAGCTATTCCACCTTCCCGCTTTTTACCGGAATCTTCCTCTGTACGTTTGAATACTTGTTACAGTAATCCTTACAGTGACAGCTTATTCACACTCTTCCTCTGTGTTCCGGCAGGTGTTGACTTTCTTACAGTTGCATGCTTCGATACATGCCATGTGACTCTTCCTGAATAGAATAGAGTAGAAGATAATTAAAAGATTATAGCCAGCTCCCGTACAAGTATATTCTAACACATGATACAATTGTCCTTACAGTGATTTATTCTGTTCCTTCATTCCTTTTTTTCTCTCTGTTATAGGCATTATGTTCACAATTCTGTTAACGACAAACAGTCTAGAGTATACACTCTTGCAGGTGGATGTAGAGATGTAGAGATCCAGCTTTCATGTAGAGATGCGTACATCGGATTCTGTCATAGTGAGCCAAGAGTAGAAGCAGCACATCTGTATGAGAAAATCAGACGTGTATCAGCTTCCTCGTGGTCAGCACTCAGAGAGGAGACTTCAAGATCTGGATCTGTTGACTTGACAGTTGTCGCTTCAGCAAACCTCTCTGATACTACAACTACAGGTTCATCATCCGGGCTGTGTTCTATCAGGTGGTTTGAGAGTAGTTGAGCGATATCTGATTTGTTGTCTTCAAGGGCCATGAAGCTCGACCAATCGGCAGGAAGTGGAACAGACTTGTTTTTGATTTCACGACATACTGGTCTGTGGCGCTGTTTGCGTTTCACCCTTGTGCCTGTTTTGATGGATTGGTCATGGTATCTGTCAAAGACGACATCTACCCTCTGGTATTTTGCTCCCATCTTCAACACAGTGTCAGTGAACTTGTTGGCATAGTCACCAAATGTTGTAGTGTCAGGTGGCTTTCCGAGTGCCATTACCAGAGCTTGGCCATCAATGACCAGGCAGCTGGGTCCCTGAAGGGTAAGATCTGCAGGGGTTTTAACTTGTTTCGTCAGTATATTTGCTAACACAGACTTGTTGGTGGAATGTAGACTCCCGTTAGTTGTGGCCAGAGATGGCGTGATGGGCTTGAGCTCATGCTGGAGGATATTGTCATGGTCTACCTTACGACCTGCTCTGTAAGCTGTGATGAGCCTTTGTAGAATCTGCCTGTCCACTTTGATGGTGTTTTGCTTGTTCTTGGAAAGTTGCACAACTTCATACAAAGAGGCAAATGTCTTGGCTTTGTTCTTTCGAATGGGTGATTTCAGGTTCAGGTGCTGGTCACTATCTGGAGGTTCACACAAACGTTTGTCCACAAACATGTTCAGTTGTGCCTGTCCAAGGTGTTCTGCGCCAAGTATGGATTCTTGAATCTCCGGTGTGACTACGTCCTTGTTGATGTATGTAAGAAAACTTACAAAAGCACATTTAATTCAGGTTTGTACCTTGTGTAGTCACACTTAACTCATTAAGCCCCACCATTTATTTTTTGAAAATTCGCCTAAAACAGCATGCTTACATTAAAATGCTTATATATCCAGAGCTATAAGAGCTACTTGCATAAACTTGGTGCCTGGAGAAAGCTAAGACTTGGGGGATTCTAATGTTGGTGTCCTACACTGTACAGTTATTACCAAATTGCTGTCGTATTCCTGCAAACACTGAATAAATGTCATTTTTTTATCCTCACCTATACAAAGATTACAGTTAGACAGTCAAAAACACCCTGTTACTCATGGTTGCACCCCAGCTATATTCCTACTCTCTTCCTCCATAGGTGCAGATGTTCTGTGCAAAGTTTCATGTCAGTAGAATAAAAACTGTGGGTTTAGCACCTGTTTTTGTGGAGAGAGGGCCTGGTGCTGGCGGCCATGTTGGATTTCTCAATTTTGTGGCCTTATTTGACATTTTTGAGCTTGGTATACAGCAAATTTGGATTCAGCACTCCTTAATACCCCTAGAAATGTTGTGTACCAAAAATAAACACGAAATGCCTTCAGCACTTTATACAAGCACATTTTCTGAAATTCTGCCTAGTCCTAGGGAGCATGGAGTTGAAAACGCTAATTTGTGGAAGAATATTAATTTTAATATATGAAAAAGAGAATGGAATTAGAGGGGATAACCCTGCATGGACTATAACGCATATTATGACCATCCTCTGCACCTTTGTGTATACGGTTTACTTTGTCATATTTTATATTGCTTATATTGATTGTAACTTATATTACGACCAATAGGGTATACAGACCATCATCTGCACTTCTGTGTATATGGTTTATCTTATTAAAATTGTATATTTAGATTTAATTAGTTTATTGCCTATATATATTACTCTCCTATTACCGTGAGCATTATCTGTACGTACCCCTCCTGCTGCTATGACGACTGAATGTCCCAAAGGGGATCACTAAAGGAATATCCTGTCCAGTCCAGAGGATAGAATGTTTTCCCCTCTGCATGGGTGAGACCTGTTTGCTGCCATCTCCACAGTGACCTCTTTGAAGTGTAAGAGAAGGGGAGCCATGTTTTTATTTACTTGAAATAGTGCATGTATGGCTGTGTATGACAGTATACTAAAGTAACTATATCAGACATTACAAGTTCTGCAATAAGGTCAACCTAAGGTCAGTATGTCTACTTCAAAGACACGAAACAGCAAACACACACACTTTCTAGGCCTATAATGGGGAAATGGCAGATTTGAGTGGTGAACAGTAAAAATGACAAACTTTACTATTTTTCTCAAAGATGAAACCCTAATATTACAGAATGCATGATTATTATTTGTAATGGCTATGAGATTAAAACATGTGGTTTTAATGGGAGTTAATGGGACATTTCTGTCCTCAAATTACAGTACTTAAGAATTATTACAGAATTGTAAATCTGCTACACAAAAACGAATAATGCATCAAAGTCAATATTTTGTCTAATCTTTGACATATCCAAGACTGATGAGACCGGTGGTTGCTCTCTAGTGGTTAATGTAGCGCAGTACTGGGGGCAAGCGCTACCGGAGTCTCATGGCCAGTACAGAGAGACTCAGAAGGAGCTTCTATGCCCAGGGCCCAGGAGTTCAAAACTTTTAATCCCTATCTGATCCGATCCGATTTTTAAATCCCATTTTTTGTGATCCAGGATCAGACAACTCGGCCAGATTTTGTCCCGGTATTTCAAAGCAATCCAGGATAGGATCACCCTGATCCAGATTGAGACTTTTCAAGATTACTAGATCCGAATAGCAGTGCTTTAATCCTACCGATCTCCGATGGGAAAAAAGGAAGACAAGGACCACATTGCAGAGACATCTATAATGTCTAATTATATTGTTAAATACATAAAGGACATCAAATCATAATGGAATTGTAATTCTTTTTTAAAAAGACTCCCACGGTAACATAAAAAAAAACTTGATTCAAAGGCAGCTGGGTCATCCAGACGTGCTTTGAGGAGCTGAATTCTAAGTGAGATTTCTGTTTGCTGAAGGTGATGACAGATGGACTTTTTTTTTGTTGAAGATATTTTTTCTTTAACCTAAATTACATTTGTGATTGACAATCTTTGTTGTGATACTTTTATGAGCATAAACATTTATGTCATCAGCATTTGGTTGAAAACAAAATAGGCCACCATTAACCCTTTAATCCCCGGGAACGCCGTAACTCGTCATTCTCCGCCATGCTCATTCTGCGGAAGACGCCGTAACACGTCTTTGATATCAATATTTCAAAAATCTGTGATCGAAATCATATTTCTCCCCCGGGGACCTGAGATATACTGCTGAGCTCCACTCAACTCTCTAACGGTTCAAGAGCGCCATCTGGTGGCCGATCGGCAGATCGCCCAAACAGCAAACCGGAAACGGAAACTGGTGCTCATCCAAATTCGGTCCGACCACTCGCTATAGCTCCCGGGACTCCATCTTGACACACTGGATAATCAATCGCTCGCCCTAACTCAATAAACAACATGATTTGGACGTATATACTATTATACAACCTGGAAATGGATCGGGTATTTCTCCATCCCATAATAGAAAAAATTCTGTTCCACGCTCATCTGCCAACGGCGCGAGGAAGCCACGGTGAGTTTCAGCGTTATTTTCTAATGTCCTCTATACTAACTGCTCTAATGATCATATCACCCACACTAGATTAATGATATAACGTTGCCCACGGAATTATAAACGACCCCCCGCCCATCCGGTCAACATCAGATGATACGTAGTAACTTCTAGAAGTACGTGCAGTTGAAATTTTTTATCTGGCACCGATCGCTATAAAACTGTATTTCATCATCAATATAATGCATTTAGGGCTATAAATCAAGTTCTGGAGAAAGCTGCAGAAAACGATAAAAACATACTTATACTTTAGACCGTATTTTAGTATGAATATGTGAATGAAAAAGTATAACATTGCTACACCCTGAACAATATATATAGGACATTGAATGGGCCATAATAATGTCAATTTAGCAATACAATTTAAAAAGTTATAGCCCTGCAAAGAAGGGGAACTTCTCCATAGACAAATAGAGCTGGCGAGGAATGGTAAATTATGAATTTAACCATGGCGATCGTGACCAAAAGAATAAAAAATAAATAAAAGATTGATTTGCCATGAAGGCTAAGAATTGTGTATTATTTCAGTTAACAAACTTTGCCATCTTATTTATATTGAAACATATTTCTTTGGAAATCCACCCCTCTGATGGGATCAAGAGAATCCAGTTTTTTGGGATCAAATTGATCCCAATCCTGTGTTGTCGGTTTGAAATACCCGTTTTGAAGATTTGATCCAGATTAAAGCTTGGATTTGATTTCCTGATCTGATCGGATATCAAAGTGATCCTGATCCTGTTTTTTGGTTTAGAACTATCCACAATCCAAATCTGATAGGGATTAAAAGTTTTGAACTCCTGGGCCCAGGCCATCAGGATGCTCAATGACTCCATGTAACAACCCATCATCTACACCATAGGTGTCAAACTCACGGCCCGCGGGCCAAATCCGGCCCGCCACGTCATTTGATGTGGCCCCCCAAGAGCTCAGGTAAAAAAAAAAAAAAAAAAAAACGTTTTTTTTTTTTTTTTTTTTTTTACATTAATATTGGGTTAAAAAATACCAGTGTTAAAATAATTGTGGGTTAATGCGTTAATAAAGCTTTAACTTTGACAGCCTTAGTTATTACACATTCTTACACATACATGTATGTTGAACATCTGAGGTAACAAAGGAAAAAAGCCAAAAGCACTTACTCCTCAGACATTCTTTGACAATTTTACAGCCCAAAATACAAAAACGATCCAGGCGGAATAGGTAACAAAGGGTTGAAGAAATATTGTCTGAACTGTCAGATGCAAACTGGCTGTGTGACATAACCGAGCATCTCGCTCAATTGAATAAGAAGCTGTAGGGACGCAAACAAGTCCCACCCAAAACTTGACCAATATAGTTGTGAACTGAGACAACCCTTATTTTGTTATTTTTGAGTACAGTTACAGTTGTGTGTTCATGCAGACACATAATAGCAATTTCATTACGAATTGAAAATGGGGGACCCTGATGTAAACAAGTCGAAAGTCTTTCCCTGGTCTGCATCCCCTTAACAATTGTGTGTATTGAGCTGTACTGTACTGTACCCATTCTGCAATCTGTTAATTAAAGTTAATTAAACTATCTTCCATTAGTTGGATGTATGGCCTCTGCAAGGTTGTGTGCAGCCATTTGTTTTTGTAACATCTGCTACATCTGTCCCACGTGTTCTTTGCAGCTCACAGTTGTTAGTTCTGCCCCTCTTGACTGTGACAAAAAGGTTTTGAACAAACTTAATGTCATAGCTTGTATTTGATGATATTCTTCTTTGTTATTTACTTGAATGGTTTGATCATTGATTGGTGGAGTAATATGGGGTTCTGATAAACTAAAATTATTTGTTAAAATAACATAAGCTAACATATATTTTTACATTTATGCAAATGAATATGCAATATGTATAACTTGAATAAGTAATAAATACAGAAACACCATGTTTAACAATATGTAAATGTGTAGCTACATTTATTTTACATTACATTAACATTTATACGGTCTTTGGCCCTTTGAGGGCAACCATAATGCTGATGTGGCCCTCTGTGAAAATGAGTTTGACACCCCTGATCTACACTCACTGCACACACATCCACATGTACACACTCACTTTAAACAAACACTCACCTTACCACTCACTTCATATTTATCTATTATTAAAGAGATTTGCACCACTTTCATACCTCATTTGCACCCTACCCCAAGTTTTCTCTCTGCATTCTACCTCACTGGTACTCATTTGACTCTGTATTGTATATATGTATATTGACTTTACCTACTTTTTACTTCTTAATTATTTTGTACTTACTTTCTCTTTACTGTATATAGCACACTCTCAGGGGCCAATACAGAAACAAGCATTTCATCATAAAGTATCCTGTATTTTGTTCTGACAAACTTGAACTTAACCAGGATCCCCAGTACAGAACTGAAAGGGTCTATAGCTGTCAATACATTGGCCATAAATATAACTGATCAGGAGAATAACCAGACACTTCTGTGATCTATTGTCTATATGAGGGGTCAGCGGACAAGTGGTCGGGGCTCTTTTCCACAACCACTGACTCTGTGGGAGTGTGAGGAAGAGAACACATGATGTGATTGAATAAAGTACCGGAGAAACGCACTCTCTGGCTGTTCGAGTTCTTTTAATCTCCAATTCCCACTAAACCAACCAGTTGCTGGGATTAGATCAGCCCAACCAGTTGCTTTTTTTAAATGGTTGTTTAACCCATTCCGTTTTGTGCGCAACGACCAGGAAGGGGATTGGCATAATGACTAACAGTGGGATGGGAGAAAAATCGGAAAAAGGAGGGGGGAAAAGATTAAAAAAAAAATATATATATATATATCTCAGTCAGGACCCCTGTCAGCTGCCCAGCACAGACACTGAGTACCCGCCCGGGGATCCCATCGGGTCCGGCAGCTTTTCGTGTGTTGGTTTTGCACAGTTCCGGAAACACGTCAGTGGGGGAGAGTGTGAGGGTCAGGTGGTTGGCCGGGGGTGGGGGTCGTGATGGCCCTCTCGTGGTTGTCCCTGTCAAAATGGGCGTAAAAGTAGTTTAGGTCGTCTGGGAGGGAGGGGTCAGTGGTCGGGGGGGGGTGGCGTGTTTGGATTTGTAGTCTGTAATGTCCTGCAAGCCCTGCCACATGCGCCGGGGGTCAGAGCCATTTAGATGCCCCTCGACCTTGCGTTTGTCGCTAAAGATTAGGGACAAACGCAATTGGCACAAGTGTAAATCATGGATTAGTCACTCAGTTTTAATGTCCGACTTAGCTCACCTCGTTTGTCTGCTGTCTGTGGATCCTATGGTCACAAGTTCAAAGCACTCTTGGTTAATCTTTTTTTTTTTTTTTACGTTTAATTAATTTATCCACTCTGGTTGGATGGTGTGTATGTATCATATTGTGCTGTATAATGACAATACATTTGAATCGAATCTCATTTTGAAATCGCTACCTGTTGAGTGGATCACCATGGTGCAATGCAATCACCTCCGAAGCTGTCTGCCACTGTCGTGTCCATAGGCAGCGTAGCGATTTCAAAATGAGATTTGATTAAAATGTATTGTCATTATACAGCACAATACATACATATACACACCATCCAACCAGAGTGGATAAATTAATTAAACGTTAAGAAAAAGAAAAAAAACTTTGGGATGGGTGAAAAATACAGAAAGCCCAAAAATAAATAGAATAAAAAAATAAAAATAATGATGGCATTCCAAGGATTGATTGATTGAAAATTGTATTAACAGATTGCAGAATGGGTACAATACAGTACAGCTCAATACACACAATTGTTAAGGGGATGCAGACCAGAGAAAGACTTTAGTCTTGTTTACATCAGGGTCCCCCATTTTCAATTCATCATAACATATATGACATACATGACATATAGATAGACAGTACTGCTACATCTATACATTTATGACATACCAGATTTACAGATACAGTACTGTTTGTGATACAAAAAGAGTTTAAAAAAGAGAGTATATACATTTGACGAAGAAACTGTACATTGGAGGAGGTGGGGTAACTGTACATAGGAGGGGTAATTGGGTAGGTGGGGTGGGGTGGGGGGACTGTACATAGGAGGTGGTTGGGTGGGTGGGGGGTGGGTAGGCGGGGTAGAGCAGATAGCTTTAGATAAAGGATCAAATGTCTCCTCTTATCAATGTCTTGCACTGCCTCAATAACACTAGGAGAGGAAGGCTGTAGTTTACAGAGAAATATCACTTAGTGGGTGACTTATTGCACACTATCATTAATAAGAAGGGACCCTGTTTTCATTTTGAAATACATGACCAGCAGTAGCAACATGTGTATTAAAGGCGAATCTCTTTCATCTCAGATATTAAACAGTCAACCTCATACCAGCAATAACGACCAGTTTTGACTGGAATAGTTTCAATACTGGCTACTGACTGTAGATCTGAAATAAAGGATCAACCACAAGGGGGAGCCAGTTTACCTGACATATTCTGCTCTTGTGTAGGAGAATGCTGTTATGCATCAAGTCATGGGCTTTTAACCCAATACTTCTGTTATAAACTAGAAGACTAAGAATATAATAATTAGTGTGACCAATGTGAAACTAGTTACAAGCTGGGTTTATCACTCAAAAAGTTATTTTATAGGTAGTAGTAGTAGTTTTATTCAGTCATCACACCCAATACAACACAATCATTCCACAATCTTTGATTTGGCAGTGACTGAAAAGGTACACACTGAAGGATAATGCTTATACATGCATGTCCTATATTCTTAACAAAATTAAGACTCCAAAACAGTATTCTAAAAGAAAATAACAAAAAAAGAATTATTCACATTTGTAATCTTAAAAAATAGCTATACAAACCATTGTCTTAAAAACCAAAAGCGAATGACTCATTCTTATGTATATCAGCATTGTTCCACAAGTTAACCCCAACAATAGAAATACATCTCCTTTTAATCCCTTTCTTAGCTTTTTGAACAGTAAATTTACAAATGTCTCTCAAATCATATTTTCTTTCATGTATTGAATAAAAACCTTTGCACACCGTCCGGGAGTAACTTTGCTTTAGCTCTGTACATTATTTGCATAATTTTATAATGAACCAAATCATTAAATGTCATAACATGAGACTTTATAAACAGTGGATTTGTGTGGTCATAGTAACCAGCCTTATGAAGGCTCCGGATGGAGCGCTTTTGCAGTAAGACTATCGGATTTACAGTATTTTATGTCGACCCCCACACTTACATATCCCCCATAGTAAGATATGTAAGGTGAGCAGTAGATAATGTACAAGGCTTTATAGTTTAATATATCCTTACATTTATACAAGATTTCTACTGACTTAGATATTTCTCCTTGAATATAGTTAACATGTTGTTTCCATGTTAATTACCTTTCTGAATAAATATTTTGCTACAAACTGGACAGCTAAATGGTCTACAATGACTTATTGTGCATTTTCACATTCCCTTTATCTCTGAACCCCTGAACCCGTTTCAACAAATTAAACAACTAGAGTTTCTCTCAGGTATGACTTCCCATGTGTCTTCTCAGAACCCCATTATCACTGAACCATTCCACAAACTTCAGGATTTCTCTCCTGTATGAGTTCTCATGTGTATTTTCAGAGTTCCTTTGTGACTGAAGCCTTTTTCACAAACTGAACAACTAAATGGTTTCTCTCCTGTATGAGTTCTCATGTGGATCTTCAAATGTCCTTTCTCACTGAACCCTTTTCCACAAACTAAACAACTAAATGGGTTCTCTGCTGTATGAATTCTCATGTGGATCTTCAAATGTCCTTTCTGACTGAACCCTTTCCCACAAACTGAACAACTAAATGGTTTCTCTCCTGTATGAGTTATCATGTGGATGTTCAAATGTCCTTTCTGATTGAACCCTTTTGAACAAACTGAACAACTAAATGGTTTCTCTCCTGTATGAGTTCTCATGTGGATCTTCAAATGTCCTTTCTGACTGAACCCTTTCCCACAAACTGAACAACTAAATGGTTTCTCTCCTGTATGAGTTCTCATGTGGATATTCAAATGTCCTTTCTCACTGAACCCTTTTGAACAAACTGAACAACTAAATGGTTTCTCTCCTGTATGAGTTGACATGTGTCTGTTCAAAGTTTCTTTCTCACTGAACCCTTTCCCACAAACTGAACAACTAAATGGTTTCTCTTCTGTATGAGTTCTCGTGTGGATATTCAAATGTCCTTTCTGAATGAACCCTTTTGAACAAACTGAACAACTAAATGGTTTCTCTCCTGTATGAGTTGACATGTGTCTGTTCAAAGTTCCTTTCTCACTGAACCCTTTCCCACAAACTGAACTAAATGGTTTCTCTCCTGTATGAGTTCTCATGTGGATATTCAAATGTCCTTTCTCACTGAACCCTTTCCCACAAACTGAACTAAATGGTTTCTCTCCTGTATGAGTTCTCATGTGGATATTCAAATGTACTTTATCACTGAACCCTTTCCCACAAACTGAACAAAAACGTTTCTCTCCTGTATGAGTTCTCATGTGGATCTTCAAATGTCCTTTATCACTGAACCCTTTTGAACAAACTGAACAACTAAATGGTTTCTCTCCTGTATGAGTTCTCATGTGGATCTTCAAATGTCCTTTATCACTGAACCCTTTTGAACAAACTGAACAACTAAATGGTTTCTCTCCTGTATGAGTTGACATGTGTCTGTTTAAAGTTCCTTTGTCCCTGAACCCTTTTCCACAAACTGAACAACTAAATTGTTTCTGTCCTGTATGAGACAAACTTAATGTTTTTTGCTTCTTGTTTGATATTAGCATCTTTAAACCTGACTGAGGTTCCCCACTCTCCTTCCAATCATCACTGTCATCAGTCTCAGGACAGTCTGAAGAGAGAAGCTGGCCATCTCTAGTTGGTTCTAAATCACCATCTGGATATAAGTTACTGGCTGGTTCTGATACTCCACAGTCCTCTCCACCAGGTTCTGTTTTCATCTGTCCAGTTGAGGTGCTGGGTAAAGAGTAAGCTTCTCTGTTTTTCTCCCCCTGGGTTTGAAGAGGCTGGAAGGACAGAGCGTTCTCTTGACCATCTTCACATTTCACTGGGTCTACTGTGATCTTAGAGAGATCAGCTTCTTCCAGCCCTTGATGTAGTTCCTCTTTGATCTGTAGGAGCTCTGGGTCCTGGGTTTGGCTGAGCAGTGAGGACAGAGTATTCTCTCCACCATGTTCATATTTCACAGGTTGGAAGGTCATCTTGGAGCCATCAGCCTCCTCTAGATCTTGAAATAGTTCCTCCTGTTCCTCTTTAATCTGTAGGAGCTCTGGGTCCTGGGTTTGGTTAAACCATGAGGACTGAGGTTTCTCTTCATCATCTTCACTCTTCACAGGGACAGGGTTGAAAGTGAACTTGATGATATCAGCCTCCTCCAGACCTTGAAGCTCCTCTCCCTCCTGACTGATCCAGAGTTCCTCCTGTTCCTCTTTAATCTGTAGGCGCTCTGGCTCCTCCTGGCTCAGACTGGGGCTCCTCTCCTGCTGCTCAGGGGGAACCTCCTCTTCACAGACAGAGAGCTGTGGGGTGTCTGGAGGGAGGAATAATAATAATATGAATAACAAACATAAAGATGCAGTAGATACCTTTTCATCATTAACACATGGCCCATTTGACATCGAGTATCTATCATTCAAGATGTGAAAAGGGAATAATTTTTCAAGTTCAAGTTTCTTCAAGTTTCTTTAATAGTTTTACAGAAGTACAGAATACTTTTATACAAAATGCTTCTTACTGTTACGCTCCAGAGACTGTGCTAGACAAGATAAGTATGAAATAAAATAAAATAGTATAGCATGTAAAATAGAAGTCACAGTGTTCAGTATAGACATATGTACAATGTTCGATGCAGAATAGAAGTAACTGAGTTACCATACAATATACTATGCAATGTACTAATATACAATACTATATAGTGCAAAGCAGAAATGGGATGAGGTACAATTTAGGTACAATTTACAGTAAGGTGTACGAGTTGTAGTGCAAATCCTTTACCAATAAATATAAAGTGTGTTTAGGTGATCTAAAGTGTGGAGAGTGGGTGCTGCAGTGTGTTGTTTGTTTAAAGTGAGTGTGTGCGTGTGGATGTGTGTGCTGTGTGCATTTGATGGTTGTTGCATAGTGTTTATTGTTCGTTGAGCAGCCTGATGGCCTGGGGATAGAAGCTTCTTCTGAGTCTGTGCTCGCCATGAGACTCTGGTATCGCTTGCCTGACCGCAGCAGTTCAAAGAGGCAGTTGTTTGGGTGGCTGGAGTCCTTGATGATTCTCTTAGCCTTATCCCTGCACCGCTTGTTGTAAATGTTCTGGAGGGTGGGAAGCCCCCCTCCATCCATACATTCCCATTTTATACCGTGGTGAATATAAGTATGGTTTTAGAGCGGTTTAGGGTAATTCCTGGGAGGCTAGTAGGGCTGTCCCCGACTAAGGATTTGGATGGTCGACTATGATTGGCCAAAATGTGCTGTTAGTCGCCTATTGGTAAAAAAAATTATCATATTTTTTATATTAAAATATACATATATATATATATATATTTTATCATTCCATTTGGGCTGTGGGGGGTGCTTAATGTCTGAAGGAGTCGACTGAAGGCTTCATGTCCTCTGCAAAAGCATGCAATTGGTCCACTGATGGATACATCTTGATATTTGTCTAGTCTAGTGTGTTCATTAGATGGGTGAAATCCTCTTTCAGTGCCTCTGTGCCTGTTTTCGTAGGCAGTTAGCCTCTGGTATGCGTGCCATTAGCGTTAACCATGCTTCTAGGCCTCTTTTGTTTTGGAAATAATGAAAAAAAAAAAAAAAAAATTAAAAAAAAAATATATATATTTTTTCTTGTATTCGACTAAGAGGTTGGCTAGTCGACTACGGCTCCTTTCGACCGATTAGTCGACTAATCTACTAATAGGGGTCAGCCCTAGAGGCTAGTAATAGGCTGCTGTGGCGATAAGAAAGTAGCGAGCCAGAGACGTGGTTCGAGTTGAGGTACTTTACTTCTCACTGCACATAGCATTTACAATAACAACCAACTTAACTCGGAACCGGAAGTGGTATTTACCCTTTCCCCTAAACAGTAAAACCCCCGCCCTTAAAGGCACAAGCCCACCTTGGTGAATGTCTCTTAATATAGGTCACCACACAGGCCCCCCAAGAATTCACCAATATAAAAACTGGATGGATCAAGCGGCCGAACCGACTGTGCTTAACAAGAGGGGGATTAAGGGAGAGAAGTGGGACCAGCGGCCGGGCCATGGAAGGGGCCAAGGCCGGAACAGAGGACGGGGACGGGGGCGCCCCCGCCGCGGGGGTAGGGCCGACTGAACTGGTTCGTCCTTGTCCAAGTGAGCAGGCTTAAGACGGTCTATAGTGACCCGCTCTGGCCTGCCCCCCATGTCCACAACAAAGTTTTTAGTGCCTGCCTCCAGGACACGGAAAGGCTCGTCATAAGGGGGCTGCAGCGGGGTCCGATGGCTGTCGTGCCAGATGAACACATATTTGGACAATGGCAGGTCCCTGGGGACGTAGGACTGGGGAAGGCAGTGGCGGGATGTTGGAATGGGAATAAGGGCATCGGCAACACCCCGGGACATTGTTCGATGGGAGGCGACGGACCAGGAAGCTGTGGCCTCCGGAAAAAACTCCCCAGGGACCCGCAGCGGCTGGCCGTACACCAGCTCAGCGGACGAGGCCTGGAGGTCCTCTTTGGGGGCAGAACGAAGACCAAGCAAGACCCACGGGAGGCGGTCAACCCAGTCGCCATCCGTAAGGGCAGCCCGAAGAGCGGCCTTCATGTCCCTATGGAACCGCTCACAAAGTCTGTGCCCTGCGGGTTGTACGCCGTAGTGTGGTGGATCTTCACCCCCAGGTGCTCCGCAACTGCAGTCCAGAGCTCCGAAGTGAACTGGGGGCCCCTGTCGCTTGTGATGTCCCCCGGTGTGCCAAAACGGGCCACCCAGCAGCCGATGAACGCCTGGTCCACCTCCGCTGCCGTAGTGGAGGACAGTGGAACAGCCTCCAGCCACCTGGTGGTCCTGTCCACCATGGTGAGGAGGTGAGTATAGGGGGGCCCACCAGGTCCACATTCACGTGGTCGAACCGCCTCTCTGGCACTATAAACGGTGCCAAAGGGGCTTTGGTATGGCGGTGCACCTTGGCACGCTGGCACGCCACACATGAGCTAGCCCAGGTACTAACATCCTTCTGGAGGCCAACTTGACCCCCACCAGCTTAGTCTAGGCCTTCACACCTGGGTGGGAAAGGCTGTGGATCATGTTAAAAACCCGGCGCCGCCAGGCCGTAGGCACCATAGGGCGCGGTTGGCCAGTGGAGATGTCGCAGAGGAGAGTGGCGTTAGCTGTGTCGAACACCACATCCTCCAGCTGCAGTGCAGTAGGGCCCGTCCGATAGGCCTGAATGTCTGAGTCTGTGGCTTGGTCTGCCGCCATGGCGGCATAATCGAGTCCCAAGTGGACGGACCCGATGACCGCCAGAGAGAGGCAGTCGGAAGTGGCAAGTTGTCCTTGCCCGCCACATGCTCAATGTCCGAGGTTAACTCGGAGATCGCAGAGAGCTGCCGCTGCTGACGTCCCGACCACGGCTCCGAGATCTTGGCCATGGAGAATGTTAGCGGCTTGTGGTCCACAAAGGCAGTGAACTGGCGGCCTTCCAACAGGCATCTAAAGTGCCTAGTGGCGAGGAACAGACCCAGCAGTTCCCTGTCGAAAGTACTGTACTTACGCTCGTTGTCGCGGAGCTGTTTGCTAAAAAAGGCCAGTGGCTGCCAGGAACCGCCCACCCACTGCTCGCACACTGCTCCCACTGCATAGTCAGAGGCGTCTGTCGTGAGGGCGACCGGGGCAGTGGGAGAGGGGTGCGCCAGCAGAGCAGCGTTGGCTAGCGCGGTCTTGGCAGCCCCAAAAGCGCTGTCCATCCCCAAGGACCAATCTAACTTGTCCTTAGGCACTTTGCCCCGCAGGGCCTCGTACAAGGGCCGCTTGAGGTGGGCAGCATGGGGAAGGAACCGGTTGTAAAAGTTCACCATGCCCAGGAACTCCTGTAGAGACCATACGGTGTGGGGACGAGGAAAACTGGCAATGGCCTCCACCCTGGCGGGGAGTGGGGTGGCTCCCTGTGGAGTGACATGGTGTCCGAGGAAGGTGATGGAGGACTGCCCAAACTGGCACTTGGTCGGGTTGACGATGAGGCCGTGTTTACTGAGCTGCTCAAACAGCTGCTGGAGGTGTGTCATGTGCTCCTCTATGGACGTACTGGCTACAAGAATGTCATCCAAGTACACAAACAAAAACGGCATGTCCTGGAGCACAGAGTCCATCAGGCGCTGAAATGTCTGCGCCGCCCACATGAGCCCGAAAGGCATTCTTAGGAATTCAAAAAGTCCAAAGGCAGGGCTGTACGCTAAGCTTTTTCACTAGGGGCACACTTGCCCCTAAATGAGAAATTTAGGGGCAAAACATTTATTTTAGGGGCAAATTTTTTAATAACAATTTTACCATTATTAAAAAAAATATGTTCCTCCTGCCTCATTACTGTGGTCCTTTTATTTAACATTTAAGTGCGTTTGTTTTCAGGTTTGTATCTTTTATAATGAACCAACTGAGAGTGTGTAAATCACTAATAGAACAAAAACAACAAACTGTGTGTGTGTGCATGCGCTTGTAGTGCTCCTTGAATGAGATCACCACAACACACACACACCATTAATCAGGAGGAGAAGAAACTCAGCATACATTTGTTTCACAATGAAAAGTGCTTTAGAAATCAAATGAATTATTATTATTGTAAATAACCTCATGAAAGGTTTATTATTTGTATGCTTCATATTTGTGATGTTACTGGTTTCAGTGTGTGCCTA
Organism: Notolepis coatsorum; assembly: GCF_963971535.1. NCBI lineage: Eukaryota > Metazoa > Chordata > Actinopteri > Aulopiformes > Paralepididae > Notolepis > Notolepis coatsorum. The sequence continues at coordinate 1,528,043 of NC_140176.1, read as the reverse complement.
AAGTGATCAATGTGTTGGGCCGTTTATAGAGATCTATGCCAATTAATGTTTATAAACAGGACTCTGTTTTCCACCATCAACACACTTCTTAAACCCTCTGACACAATCTCCTGTTCCTTCACTGTCAGTAAATGTGTCTCCTATCTGTCACATCTCCAAACAAAAATTGACAAAATCCACACCCAACTAACAATTGCCTCCGCCAACACTATCTCCCCTCCGGATTCAACCCCCTCTCCACCGCCCAACCCACCTTTTACATCCTTCACTGAAATCACTGCATCGGACCTATCCTCCATTCTCTCTACAATGAAAACTTCTACCTGCATCCTGGACCCTATCCCCTCCATCCTAGTCAAGGCTTGTCTCCCTGCCCTTTCTCCCCTAATCACCTCCATCGTAAACACCTCTCTGACCACTGGCCTATTTCCCCCCGCCCTCAAAATTGCTTCCGTCACCCCCTTACTAAAAAAACCCGGTCTCAACCCTGAAACCCTTGATAATTTCCGCCCCATTTCCAACCTCCCCTTCCTCTCAAAAATAATTGAGCGAGCCATTGCCTCCCAATTAAAATCCTACCTCGACAACAATAACCTTTATGATACATTTCAATCTGGATTCCGCACCAAACACAGCACCGAAACTGCTCTTCTAAAGGTCACCAACGACATACTCCTCTCTGCCGACTCTGGTTCCCTCTCCATCCTCATTCTCCTAGACCTCAGCGCTGCTTTTGACACCATCAGTCACCCCATCCTCATCACTCGTCTCCAGTCCTCCGTTGGCATCTCCGGAATCCCCCTCACATTGCTCCAATCATACCTCTCACACAGGCACCAATTCATCTCTATCAACAACTGCAAATCCCCCACTGCCCCCATCACTCATGGTGTCCCCCAAGGCTCAGTACTTGGTCCCCTGCTCTTCATCCTCTACATCCTTCCACTTGGTCTGATTCTCCGCCAACATGGCCTGCGTTTTCACTGTTATGCAGACGACACTCAGCTCTACCTCTCCACCAAGACTATCACTCCAGCCACTCTCTCCACCCTCAGCACCTGCCTCACAGACATCAAAACATGGATGCAAAATAACTTTCTTAAACTAAACTGCAATAAATCAGAAATCATCATTATCGGTCCAAAATCCCTCACCAGCCACACCCAGGATTTCACCCTAAATATTGATGGTACCATTGTCACCCCCTCCACTCACGTCCGTAACCTTGGCATCATCCTGGACCCCACCCTTTCTTTCCTCCGCCATGTGAACCACATAACCAAATCGGCCTTCTACCACCTCCGGAACATTGCTCGTCTCCGCCCCTCCCTATCACTCTCCGCTGCTGAAACACTGGTTCATGCATTCATATCATCACGACTAGATTACTGCAACAGCATCCTCTACGGCTCACCAAACACTATCCTCAATAAACTCCAATATGTCCAAAACTCTGCTGCCCGCATGCTCACCTCCACCTGTCGCTCTGATCACATCACCCCTGTCCTCCACAACCTCCACTGGCTTCCAATCAAATACAGGATACATTTTAAAATACTACTCATCACATTCAAAGCCCTCAACAACCTTGCCCCTCCCTACCTGTCCGACCTCCTCCACCGTCACACGCCCACCCGTCGCCTTAGGTCTGCAGATGCCAACCTCCTAACACCTCCCACGACCAGGCTCCGGACCTGGGGCGACAGGGCCTTCGCTGCTGCTGCCCCCTCCCTCTGGAATGCCCTCCCCAGCCATATCCGTGATGCAAACACCCTGACATCTTTTAAATCAGCCCTCAAAACTCACCTTTTCAATCTTGCTTTTGACCTCTAATTCTGTCGGTGTTATTTTATTTTTGTCATGTATTATTTTTGTTCTGTTTTTTTGTTTTGCCATAGTTTGTCTCTCCTGCCCATGTAAAGCGTCTTTGAGCACCTGGAAAAGCGCTATATAAAATAGATGTATTATTATGTATATCCGGGACTTTTTTTTTATAAGAATTGAGAGGTATTTGTATATATGACCTTTATTTTGAAAACTGTTGCAACGCAACCTTATTTACATTTGCGCTTTTGACAGTGAAATGTTCAGTCCAACTTAGCTCGAAGGAAAGACTAATAAAAAAGGTTTAATTGACCCGTATGAGGCTCTTACGGTAGGACTTTGATTGTTTATAGAAGTGGAATGTAATACTATGCAAAACGAGAAATAAACAGTGATTTTACCAGCAGTCATTTCATTTCATATACGGGGAACCGACAATTATTAGTATTATATTATTTGCATATCGTCTCATTATTAGATAGATAGGTTGATACTTTATTGATCCGCGGTGTCAATTTAAGTAGACAGTATTTCACGTCCTAATAGTGGGGTACTCACGTAATGCATGGCTGATCCTGAACGTTAGAAGTTTCCGTGTCCCCGTCAATCAATCATCACATCATCACGTCAATCATCATCATCTTATCATCTCTCCACATCGGACGTGGTTGTCATAAAATTTACTGATATCCATTATCCACTCCGTTGTTCTTGCGGAGCAAGAGCCATATTATTATTTAAAGGAAGCGGACACATTCAGTTTCGTTTCGCTAGGAATTATGGGATTTGGTGTTGGATGTATAGACTACGCAGATAGGGACATGGTCTTTAATCGCACGATAGACTACAAGTTCCAAGTATATAGCGTGACCCAGATTCACTCCGCGCAAATCTTTTTTTTCACTCAGGCTATCGGTGATCGCAGTAAGTTCATTCATTGCCGACAGATTCTTTCATAGCACCACGACATTGTGTCGCACTGACAGCTCGCGTGAGTGGCGTCATCACACGCCTTGGATAATTTAGGAGTGAAATGCGAATGCAAGGCTTGAAAGCACTACTCGCAAGCCCGCCCCCAGATAATATTTACCAATCGCAACGGCCAATTAAAGGGGCAATTCGCGATCATATCATCGCAGTGTACAGGCCTGAAAGGGTGTAACGACAGCTGTTTTTGGCACATCCCGTGGATGGACCGGCACCTGGTGGTACACGTGCACCAGGTCCACCTTGGAGAAGATGATGGCCCCCGCTAGGTGGGTAGAGAAGTCCTGTATGTGTGGGACAGGGTACCGGTCGCGTGAATACTTTCCCTAAGGGGATTGCACTTCCGTGTTCGGTTTGCGCGGCCTGATTGGCCACTGACGTACGCTAGTTTTGCCCCCGGTAAGTTATCTACGCCAGTTACGCCCAGCTCGCGCCTGCATTATCCAATTCATCTTTGAAATGAATCATTCCAGCAAAGCAGGCTTCTATTATTCGAATTACTGTTTTAATGGGTATCACAGTAGTAAGTCCTACTGTAGAACATGACATATTAGCATGACATCTGATTTATTAATGCCAATACTAAAGATTAGGGACAAACGCAATTGGCACAAGTGTAAATCATGGATTAGTCACTCAGTTTTAATATCCGACTTAGCTCACCTTGTTAGTCTGCTGGCTGTGGATCCTATGGTCACAAGTTCAAATCACTCTTGGTTCAAGTTTTTTTTTTTTATGTTTAATTAATTTATCCACTCTGGTTGGATGGTATGTATGTATTGTGCTGTATAATGACAATACATTTGAATCGAATCTCATTTTGAAATCGCTACCTGTCGAGTGGATCACCTGCAATCACCTCCGAAGCTGTCTGCCACTGTCGTGTCCATAGGCAGCGTAGCGATTTCAAAATGAGATTCGATTCAAATGTATCGTCATTATACAGCACAATACATACATATACACACCATCCAACCAGAGTGGATAAATTAATTAAACAGAGAGACGAGAAATCTCATCGCTGGCACTCAAAGTGTTAAGGCAGAGGGACTGGACAACAGGGTGACATTCACAGGTGTGCAGACTTGAGCATGTGAGGTAAAACATGCACTGGAGAAGGAGCCGCGCCCACAGGAAGCAGAGATTGAGGGTGTGACAAAAATAATCGTTAGTTTAGTCGACTAATCGAAAAAAGAATCGACAGATTAGTCGACTACCAAAATAATCGTTAGTTGCAGCCCTACTATGGGGAGTGAGTTTAGTTCACACTGTCCATCGTGACTGTGGATAGACATGCGGTACCTCCGTTACACTCACCCGCCTAAACTCACTCCACCCTGGGCATCCGGGGTCACTGGGCACCACTGAAACCGGTCTCATTTGACATGCCCTGAGTGGGAGTTGAACCCCGGTCTTCCGCGCCGCGGGCGACATCGCAGACCGCTATACCAAGAGGTGAACTCTGGATGCCTCTGGGGAGTGAGTTTACTTGCAGTACCACTTAACGTCCACAGCCACTTCACTACACTGTCCATCGTGACTGTGGATAGACACGCGGTACCTCCGTTACATGTGTGTGTCAGAAAGGGAGATCATAGACATGAGAAGGCTGTATTTTGTGCATATGTGTACAAGTTGCAAGGGGGGTGGGGTAGTGTGTGTAGAGAGATATTAGAGCCATATGGAATCCGTGTTCACGGAATCGAGCAATAAAAATGGAATCAACTGTTGTGGGACTTGTACAGCACTTTGTTCAACTTTGTCAGTGCTGTAAAGTTTAAACCTTTTTAAATCTTAGACAAACAAAACACTTTGCTTTCATGAAATATTGTAAGCCGTCATTTGAGGCTTTATAAAAGCAGCACAATGAACACAAATCTGTCAGTGCCGAGTCCGACCTCATCTTAAATAACAAACAGCATTGCTTGTTGTAGTTAACAAAGAGAGGCAGTTGATTTTGCAAAAAAAAATATATATATATATATATGATTTATTTTTTTATTTTTTTTAATCAAATTTTATTTTCATATTCGAATCCCATGCCCATCGAACGAAGCTTCGAAGTATTTAAGACAGCCCTATTAAATGGACTGTTATATCTTATTAAATTGTGGACATTTATTCATTCCCACTTATTAGACACTATTTCTGATGGTAAAATGAGCGTACAAAGCAAAATACAGAATTCTGAAATATTAAAACGGAAAAAACTGAATTTGGAAAAAGAATTAATGGAATTTGGAAAAAAATAAAACTGATTTCATATGGCTCTAAGAGATTATTCTGGGATTGAAGGCTGATATGTGTATGCAATTATGCATGTGTGTGTTTGTGCATGTGAGATAGTAAGAGAGACCGGGAGAGTGTGTGTGCATGTGGGATAGTAAGAGAGACCGGGAGAGAGTGTGTGCATGTGGGATAGTAAGAGAGACCGGGAGAGAGTGTGTGCATGTGGGATAGTAAGAGAGACAGAGAGATATTCTCAAAGTCAACGTCCTGTCTGTTGTTGCTACGCAACTATGGCTTGGGGGAAAACATGCACCACGAGTACATTGTGAACGCTTCATTTAATGCAGAAAACGGATCGGAAAAGCGGCAAAGTAAACACAATCAAGGGTAATTTTCTTCAGTGCATCACAATGCCAAAGAGCTGCTGTGTTACGTTTTGTACTAATAACTCAATCAAAATCGCAAGTTTTATATAATTTACCAGCTGAGGCATCACAGAGGAAAAGTGGCTGGTGGCCATCAAGAGGGCACACGTAGATGCAGACGGGAGAGTCGATCAAAGCAGACACTGGTCCCCCAAGTCAAATCATACGTGTATCTGCTCTACCCATTTCATAACAGGTGAGAATAAGGAACAAATATTATAACGTAAATGTATTATTGGCTGTGAGGCTGTAAACAGCAGATGAATGTTAGCTGCTAGCTGTGGTATCCTGGAATAATAGTTTCACCCATATGTTGGTTTAGCCCAGACTCATGTTAATGACGTCAGATACGGTGCCCGCCAGTTGGATGTATGCAAGTTAACCCAAAGTGTGGAAGTAAAGAACCTTCAGCTATATTGTCATCGTGTGGACATTCAATTCTTTCTGCTAGACACTAAGAGTGACAGCCAGAACAGAAACATTACACTAGCTACTTCGCCATATAGTCCATTCTCAGTGTACGTGTGCACCAGTGGAGGTTTCTCTATGACAACACGTGAAATACAAATTCACTCATAATTCATAATTATTATTAATTTACATATATATATATATTTTATTATTATTATTTAATTTCTTTTATTAGAAAAGTTTTCCTCTGTAAAAAAATGCCAGTGAATTTTTTTTTCTTCAAAAATGGCCAAAATGTACAGCTCTGAGCAGGCCTGCACTGCAGTAATGACTGCAGTAATATTTGTGCAGAATATCTGCACAGGTTTATTTAAATAAATAATAGCCAATCAAAATAGGCTATTAATGTCATCTAAGCACGGTCTGTGCAGTTTAACTCTTGCCATTGAATGGGGGATTGAATGATTGACAGCCTTGTTATCCAATCAGCTAATGGTTTCTCTTTTTCTGCGCTGCGGCTCTGCAGCTAGCATGATTGACAGCCTTGTGGCCCAATCAGATAATGGTTTCTCTTGTGCCATACTGCGGCTCTGCAGCTTGTTTACAAAATAATTTTTATCTCAGGAAGATAACTTGTTGGAGCTAACGTAGCTAAAGGGCTACCACCGCAGCTATCAGGCCCAGGGTGGAGTGTTTTGTTATTGTTCATGAACTTATTGTGCATCGTTTGATGATATATATATACACCTGCGATAAAAGCTAAATGTGACAACAACAACAACAACGTCATCGCCTCGCGGGCACTTTGAATTCTCTAGTACTGTAGATAGCGTTGCAATGGAGGAAGGAGATATTGTCGACTAGCTTGCTTGCTAGCTAACGTTACGCAAGTCTTGTGAATGTCTAAACAGGGCTGATGGCATTGATGAAGATGATATCAATAACAACAATGTCTCTCCATTGTGCATCGTTTGATGATATATATATATTTTTTTATCTCAGTCGTTGTAAAACGAAAGCCTGCAGTGCTTAGCCTCAGCCGAAGTGTAGTAGTTCTAACTTCACTCGGGAGACAAAAGCCAAACATCAATTTGATGCAACAAGCTGGCTCGCGATGCACTATTGTTTACATTTTCCATGGGATTAATGCACGCGGCTCGAGTCGGACTCGTCACATGGAGAAGTTGCACTATTCAATGATAGATCGATCGAGATACCGTCTTTATGGGTAAGTCGTGTCTTCTTGGCTTTAGAATGTCAGTTTGTGTAACGTTACTGTAACCGAATTGAAACAGCATCATAACTCCTACATCGACCATGTCACTTTTCAAAAGGCATGAATGAATGAAAACTTTATTTAACAGATTGCAGAATGGGTACAATATACAGTACGGCTCAATACACATAATTATTAAGGAGATGCAGACCAGATAAAGACTTTCGTCTTGTTTACATCAGGGACCCCCATTTTCAATTCATAGTGAAATGTATCTTGTGTTATTAGGAGCCCTGCTAAAGTTGGTAGCTAACGTTATATTGATAATGTTTCAATATTATCAGGTTGATATTATTAGGTTGATAATGGTGTCAGTGTTTCAGATAGCAAGGTGGAGATCTTTGTTAACTAGTAGAGCTTTGGTTGAGACAGATTACAGTGCTGTCTCTTAAAACTCATAAACAAGTATTGAGCAAGACGAGTTAGTCTGTTGTGTTGTGCGTATTGTATGGGAGGGATAATGATGACTGTGTGTAACTAGGAGGGATATGAGGACTGTGTGTATGTGGCACTGAATTGATGTAAACAAGACGAAAGTCTTTCTCTGGTCTGCATCCCCTTAACAATTGTGTGTATTGAGCCGTACTGTATTGTACCCATTCTGCAATCTGTTAAATAAAGTTTTCATTAATCATTCATTCATTCATTCATGTGTAGAAAGAAGAACTATAACATTCTCATTCTCAAAGACCACAGTCTTAAACACACGCACACACAAAAGATACATGGACTATTGTTATTGGACACAAGCCACACACATGGACCCTGCACTGCACCATAATACACCTGTGATTATAGTATACTTGTTATCACACACACACACTCTCTCTCTCTCTCTCTCTCTCTCAGTTCTGTTGTGTTAATATAAACCCGCCGTGGTCTCTCTCTCTCATTCATTCATTGTCCTTGTGTTACATAAAACCCATCTGTGGCCTCGTGCAGAGGAAGGTGGTAAATACATGTTAGATATTCCAATGTACAGTTTTGCATACCATTGACTCAGAATGGTCTGTGTTATTGAAATCGTCACAGCAGTATAGTTTGTGTATACTTCAGAAGTATGATATTTAAACATGGTCCCCAAAATGAATGGAAGCGAATGAGGAGCCTGACACCTGGGAGGAATGGGGGTGTTGCAGCGTTGGGGATGTTTAAAAAATATAATTTAATATATAATATGATATAATAATTTGTGCTTCACCTAAAAATTTGGTCAGCAGCCTCCACTGGTGTGCACTGGAGGCTTCAAGTAGCCTATGCCTTTTTCATGTTTATATGTTACTACTTTCTAAAAACGGAGCTCACTTTTGCTGGTTGGTTGTCCCCAAAACTAAGATGGCGGCGGTCTCGTGACGTCAGAGTGTCTTGTGTGTGCATGTGTGTGTGTGTTAGAAAGAGAGTAGTTGAGCCTTGTGTGATCTAATCTCCTCCATACTCATGTGTATAAAGTGATGCCAGCCTCCTCAGTCTCTCTGGTCATGTTAGTACAGTAATTGATTGATTGAAAACTTTATTAACAGATTGCAGAATGGGTACAATACAGTACAGCTCAACAATACACACAATTGTTAAGGGGATGCAGATCAGAGAAAGACTTTCGTCTTGTTTACATCAGGGTCCCCCATTTAACTAGGCTGCACTAGTCTCTCTGATCATGTTAGTACAGTAACTAGGCTGCACTAGTCTCTCTGATCATGTTAGTACAGTAACTAGGCTGCACTAGTCTCTCTGATCATGTTAGTACAGTAACTAGGCTGCACTAGTCTCTCTGATCATGTTAGTACAGTAACTAGGCTGCACTAGTCTCTCTGATCATGTTAGTACAGTAACTAGGCTGCACAGCCGACAAACATAGTTGCTGCCTAAACAATATCCAGGTAAGATGGCGGACGGTTATCCCATGATTTATGGCGTAATGTCGCATCTAATGTTTTATTTATGGCAGCACCGCTGGTCTAACTGTTGGGTACATTATTATTAAGGGTTAGGCAATTGTGAAATACCGTAATCACAAACGGGAACATATTGATCAAAGAATAATGTCCAAAGGACCTTCTGATTAAACAAACCTGCTTTGTGTTTCTTCATCTCACTTTCACAACACTCTGAAGTTTACGGCCAGTCTCGACTCCTCCTTAGTTCAGATGTGTCTCCAGCAGCTGCAGTTAGTCCGTTCTTTACACGATCACTGCATCTAGATCTGTTCAGAGAGTTAACGTTAGAGATTAGCAGCATTAGCTCGTTATAGCAACAGCCAACGACAACGAGGTGAAGCATGGAGTGTGGTGCCCCTCTTCTTCTTCTTCTTCAATGGTTTAATGGCAGATCGCAACCACCAAAGGCGCATGCCGCCACATACTGAACAATCCATTTCAACCATATCCTCTTCCTCCTTCTCTTGGGATTTGATGGCGCATACCGCCACCTACTGTACAACCCAGCAACTGGAGCAGATCAAGCTAGAACCCGATAAAGAAAGGAAAACAACAATAACCAAACAATTTTTAATTAAATATAATTCAAATCAAATCCTACCCCCCAAACCAATTGAAAACACAAACCCCAAAACCAAATCCCGCACCACTTTACTGCCCACCTCATCCCTCAACAATCTGCCCAACGTAAACTCTGCACCCCCCCTCTCCCTCACCTGATCCCGCAAGATCCCCCTCTCCCTCTCATACCGAACACAATGAAGCATCACATGTTCAACTGTTTCCAGCTCCCCACAAGCAGGACAACCCCCAGTCTCATGCCTCCCCACCCTAAATAACGAGGAATTAAGCCCTGAGTGCCCCAACCTCAATCTGGCCCACACAACCTCTCTCCTCCTATCCAGCCCCCCCACCGTCGACCTGAACACAGAGGCTTGACTCGCATACAGATGCCGCCCCCTCACCTCCCTATCCCACTGCCTTTGCCACTCCACCGCAGTTGCGGCCCTGATGAGGGCTTTCGCCTCCCCTTTACCCAACGGCACAACTAGCTCCCCCCCCACCATCCCAAGCGCCCGTTTCGCCAATCCATCAGCCACTTCATTTCCCCTCACCCCCATATGTGCCGGCACCCAACAAAACCTGACCCTAACACCCATCCTATCCAGCCTATAAACCGCTATATGTACTTCAGTAACCAGGTCCTCCCTACATGACACAGGGCCGGACAAACCCTGCAGGGCAGACGCAGAGTCCGAACATACGACCACCCTATCCGGCCTAGAGATTAGCAGCATTAGCTCGTTATAGCAACAGACAACGACAACGAGGTGAAGCATGGAGTGTGGTGCCCCTGGTGGCTAGGACGAGACATTGCATGACATTTCCGTATTTCCTCGTGACGTCAGGGAGGGCTGGACCAATCAGCTACATCTGCGTCACGCGGCACCCCACGCCCCGCCTCTTTGGAAATAAACAGCCAATAGCTGCCTCACACGGAGAAATTCTGTAGCCGCGACAGACCGCGCGCTGATTGGCGGAGAGGGGACGTCACTCTACATTGGGCCTAGCCCCTCCCCCCTGACCAGGCTCGGTTGAGACGTGCGGTTGGAGAGAGTGCGATAGAGAGAGGGATGTTGAATGAATGAATGAATGATGAATGAATGAAAACTTTATTTAACAGATTGCAGAATGGGTACAATACAGTACGGCCCAATACACACAATTGTTAAGGGGATGCAGACCAGATAAAGACGTTTACATCAGGGTCCCCCATTTTCATTCATAGTGACATTTATGACATACACAAGTTAACACAACATACATGACATTTATGGCATAGGGACATACATGACATACAGGTATTTAGTACTGTTACATTTGTGACATACGATATGCAAATATACAGTACTGTTACCCATAGATGTTACCCTTATGATGAATTGAAAATGGGGGACCCTGATGTAAACAAGACGAAAGTCTTTCTCTGGTCTGCATCCCCTTAACAATTGTATGTATTGAGATGTACTGTACTGTACCCATTCTGCAATCTGTTAATAAACTTTTCAATCAATCAATCAATCAAGATCCTGACAGAGTATATGATGGGGAGGGGACTGTACATTAGGAGGGGGTGGGTGGGTGGGAGAGAAATATACATGCGGTGGGGAGGAGACTGTCTATTAGGAGGGGGTGGGGGGGTTTGGACATTTACGGTGGCAAGTTTCGAATTGCAGCCTCCCGTAGGTTTTGAATGTGGGTAGGGATTCACATTCCTTTACAGCTTTGGGTAGGGCGTTCCACATTGATGTGGCATAATTGCGAAACGTGTTTACTCCCTTGTTTGAGCCGAATCTGGGTTTAACATGATTTGTTGAGCTTCCTTCCTAATTTATGCAAATGACATGTCGTCAGCCTGTGACTGCAACTTGTTCCTGTTTGCGGACGACTCAGCCCTGCTGGTCTCTGACAAGAACAAGTTGCAGGTTGAAAAAACCCTCAGCTCGGAACTCGGCAAAATCTTCATATGGCTCGCTGATAACAAACTATCATTACACATGGGCAAAACAGAGTCCATTCTCTTCGGTTCAAATAACAAACTCAGCAAGACCGACGGCTTCTCAGTTGCAGTGGTGACAATATTGTCACAAGGAAAGACGAAATTACCTGGGTTCCATCCTAGAGGCAAATCTTTCCTGTGACAAAATGGCATCCAATGTAATACAAAAAAGTCAACCAACGAACTAGATTCTTGTACCGGATCTCCTCTCTGGTAAACAAGAATACCCTGAAGACTCTGGCAGGAGCACTCATTCAAGGGTACTACGACTATGCGTGCACCTCATGGTACCAAAGCACCTCAAAGGCGCTTAAAACAAAATTACAAACATCACAAAACAAACTGGTCAGACTACTACTTGACCTTACCCCCAGAACCCACCTCACCCCTGCCCACTTTGACAACCTAGGATGGCTTAGAGTAGACGACAGAGTACAGCAACTTGCAATGGGCCTGGTCTACAAGATACACTATACGACTAAGGTACCCATGTACATGTCAAAATACTTCCCAAAGGTCAGTGAATACCACAACCACTACACCAGAGGAAGCTCAACAAATCATGTTAAACCCAGATTCGGCTCAAACAAGGGACTAAATACGTTTCGCAATTATGCCACATCAATGTGGAACGCCCTACCCAAAGCTGTAAAGGAATGTGAATCCCTACCCACATTCAAAACCGCTCTTAAAGAGCACCTACGGGAGGCTGCAATTCAAAACTGGCCACCGTAAATGCCCAAAACCCCCACCACCTCCTAATAGACAGCCTCCTCCCCACCGCATGTATATATTCCCCTCCCCACCCACCCACCCCCTCCTAATGTACAGTCCCCTCCCCATCATATGTATATACTCTGTCAGGATCTAGGGGTAACAGTACTGTATATTTGAATACCGTTTATGTCACAAATGTATCAGTACTAAATACCTATATTAAATACCTATATGTCCCTATGCCATAAATGTCATGTATGTTGTGTATGTCATAAATGTCTATATGAATTGAAAATGGGGGACCCTGATGGAAACAAGACAAACGTCTTTCTCAGGTCTGCATCCCCTTAACAATTGTGTATATTGAGCCGTACTGTATTGTACCCATTCTGCAATCTGTTAAATTAAGTTTTCATTCATTCATTCATTCATTCATTCATTGTGGTCGTGGTATTCACTGACCTTGATTTGATTGATTGTATGTCATAAATGTCCTGATGAATTGAAAATGGGGGACCCCGATGTAAACAAAACGAAAGTATTTTTCTGGTCTGCATCCTCTTAGTATTGTACCCATTCTGCAATCTGTTAATACGTTTTCAATCAATCAATCAATAAGAAGGACAACCATAAGCATCCTTCCTCCAGAAATCAACCAGTCCTGGGCACTCCCATACCATATGGAAAAAGGTACACAAGGCGTTTTTGTGTGCACAAAGCGCTTTTAGGTGATGGTATGGCTTTCTTTATGTAATATGCATGGAGTAAAGTATATGTCCTATGTATAAAATCAAAATGGATGACTTGGTGGTTGGGAATTCTGGAGGATAGCAAAATGTTTTTCCAGATTAATAGCCCATTTAGACTGCTGTTATTGAATGGTATATCCACACTGGCACACTCTATCAATGGGTCGAGGTTTTGAAGAAGTCTTTGCCAACATGGCGTAAACCGTTGAGACCAGACCCCTGGGTCTGGTAAATATTGTGTGAAATGGTTGGGTACCTAATTGACTATCCCAAGGTACACCATTGCTGTGCGCAATAGAAGCTAGAAGAAAGTGGCAGGTGAATTAAAGTGTTTCTGAATGTCTTGGAATGAGCAGAGACCCTCTACCCCAAACAAATCAGCAAGTGTAAGAACTCCCTTATTACACCACTGGGGGGCAGTATTGGACGCCTCCCAACTGGAGACCAGTGTTATCATGGGCGATTGAAGGTACAAATTTGGTGTCATTTACCTGAGATTTTCTGCAAGACTGCAAACTGAGATTAGCTCAATAATGATGGAGCCAAATTCGTTTTTTGATTGTTTGATAGATATATTGGAATAGATTACATATTGTAATTGTAACCTATGAGGGCCGTACAGAATTTCCCTCTATATAGGGTGCCAGAACACCAATAGTACCATTGGAAGGTTGGTAGTCCCGATCCACCTTCACCTTTTTCCCTCTGGAGGGTTGAAAGTTTGAGTCTGCCAGAGGGAGCATGGAGCTGAAAACGCTAATTTGTGGAAGAATATATATTTTAATTTTTTATTTTTTTATAAATGTTTTTATTTTCAATTTTCAACATAGAACAAGACATCACAATACAATACCGTTAACAATAATAAAAATAATGACACTAACAACAGTAATAACAGCACAAGACAGGCAAACAAAAAAGTAAGACAATAAAAATTAAATAAGAAAATTACAATAAAAAATAAAAATAAATAAAATAAAATAAGTGTGGCTTTGATTGATTGATTGATTGATTGATTGATTGAAAACTTTATTAACAGATTGCAGAATGGGT